>NC_141545.1:15170602-15770602 GCF_021556685.1 Rattus norvegicus
AAAGTCAGAGTCGAGCTTAGGAACAAGCCATAGAGCATCTCAACCCCTCTGGGGCCACACATCAGACATCCTGCAAATCAGATGTTTATATTACGGTACAACACTAGCAAAGTCATAGTTACGAAGTAGCAATGTAGTAATTTGATAATTGGGGGTCTCCACGATATTAAAGATTTGCAGCATGAGGAAGGTTGAGAATCACTGCCTCGGAGGCAAAGGGCAGAACCAAGTCCGGGTAGATGGGTGGGTAGACAGGCAGACGGACGGAAGGATGGACAGACGGACGTCAGGCAGACGGGTCCAGATGTGTGAATAGATGGATGGATGGAAGCTTGAGTTAGTTGTATCAACAGTGGAGACAGAGCTGAGCTGAGGTCACGGGGGCAGGGAGGAGTGTGTGTGTGCCTTCACACACACACACACACACACACACACACACACACATGCACACACACGCATGCACACTGCAGTTGCTGGGGCCATGGCCATTAGGTGTTAAGATCTTCAGGTTGGGGAGAGCTGTACCCTTCCCTTGTATAGTGTGTCTGATAACTTTTAGTTTTTGGTTTTCCTGATAGGACTACAGGGTCCACCCTTTGTATTTCTAGGGATAAGTAAGTCACTTGCCAGTCTGTATCATGTGTGTGACAATGGTGCCTGAGAGCCATTCTTCATCCTCAAAATGGAGTCCAAAGCTAACTTGCAACATGGAGTCTCTCAGGGCAAGGCACGGTCTGGAAAGCATGGTTTTCTACAATGTGGAGTCATTTAGGGCAAGGTGCAGCCTGATAGCCACACTCTTTCGCTTTACAATTCTGGAAGACTCGGGTTTGCTGAGTCTTTTGTTTCCTGACAGACTTTGACTGGCACAGGGGGGAAATCGAATCTACCCGAGTGACAGATCTGGAAATTTTCTGCGTACATAGTGTGTCAGCCTGGGTTAAAAACAAAAACAAAACAAAACACCAAACCCCCCAAAACTTGGCGATTGCCTCAGTGGGCAGCCTTGGGCAGAGAAGCTCTGCAGTAAATCTCCAACAAGACTTCAACCCCGATACCACAGCCCAGACAGCTACCATTTGTTTTTAAGTGGAACAGGGAAGGGGCTGGTGAGGGCTCAGTGGGTAAAGCATTTGCTGTCTGAGCTTGAGGACCTGAGTTTAGATGCCCAGCTCCCATGAAAAAGCTCCACACGCTGGTACATGGCTGCCACTGTGAGGTTGTAGGGGACAGGAGGCGTGCTAGAGTTCTTAGGCTCATGAATTTAGCTGAAAGGACAACTTCGGGGCAGTGGAATGGCTTAGCAAGTAAAAGTATTTCCTTGGGCCCATGTGGTAAAAGTTCCCCGACTGACTCCCAGAAGCTGTTTTCTCATGTCCATATGTACATTGTGGCATGCGGCCGTGCATACCTAATTAATTATCTAGCGATATAACAAGAGGCCTTTTCTTGAAAATAAGGTGTAAAGAAATAGAGGAAGACACCCAATGTAAACCTCTGGACTCCACACATGTTCATATGGGTGTACATACCTGCATACATGCACATGCATGAACACACACATACACACACGTGGTCACACACATCCATACACACATATACCACATAAGCATACCACCACACGCTCTCACACACATACCACACACTCACACACACACACACCACACATACACACACATACACACCACATACTCACACACATTCATACACACATACCATACACATACCACACACGCACACCACACACACACATGCACACACACGTATACACATGCCAATAAGCTTTGACCAAAGTCAGGTGTAGCAGCCAATCCTGGTTGTCTGTCCCCTGCTGTCTCAGATTAACTGACACTGCTGTTTGCTGTGAAATTGGCAGACAGCTGACACCTCTCACCTCTGTGATTTCATCACGCCGTTGTCTTTTGAACAGCTCTAGACAAACGTGTGCTAAGTGAGAGGCATGTGCGGAACTCCAGAAAAATGTCGCCTACTCATGAGACTAGGAACTTCTTGGGCACACAATGGGACAATCGCATGCACCGCTCCAGCCGGCAGCTGGAGCTGAGGATGTGGTCTGCTCACCCTTGGTCTACAGAAGACCATATTTCATACTTTTCTTTCACCCTTCCGTGAGCCACTGGAAGTGCCAGGACAGAGCAGTCCGCACCAGGTTCTCTAAAGAGGCCACTTTAGTCCTGGCTCACGTGGCCAATGGCACCTGATTTGCCCCCTTTTTTTTCCACTCACAATTTTTTCTCTGAAGAGATGAACTCCGCCATGGTCTGAATTGTGTATACTCCAACCTCATGTGCTGAAATCCTAGTTTCCTACGTTGGAACACATCCTGGTTCAGAAGCAGCGATGGAGATCACAGAGCTACTGTTAACAATGGGTGAGGCTGAGGCCCTAAGCTAAGTGACTGAAGCCCTTATGGATATAAGTCTAGAAACAAATGCAGGCCCCACACAGGGAGAAGACTGCCCTTTGACACCCACTGTCAGTGAATAAGAGCCGTGTTGGGGCCTAGGACCAAGACAGCTCAGTCAAGAGCAGCAGAGGGGAAACTGTAGGGCACCTGCCACTGCGTTTGGTCAGTGGAGGGAGGAGAGACGTCTCTCCAGCTCTCCTTCCCATTGGTGGCCTAGACTTCACCTCCTGCCAGCCAAGAAGAAACACATCTTTTAAAACGGAAGATCAGGACAAATGGGTGGTTGCCAAAAATAATGTGTCTGGGTCAGGGAGAGGAGGTGATGGCACCTCCATTCTAGATACTGAGGGACTCTTGTTTTTATTGACAGAAGAGTTGATCCCACAAAAGGCATGGTTGAGCTGTGATTTAACATTCTTCGTCTTTGTTCTCCTCTCCCTCCTCCCCTCCCTCCTCCCTCGCGCGCGCGCGCGCGCGCGAGTGTGTGTGTGTGTGTGTGTGTGTGTTGGAGCTGGAACCCAGGGCCTCTGAAATGCTACGCAACGTTTACCTTCTTTACTCTGACATCTCTTGTTTTTCTTTGGGCTTGAAAACAGAGCCGACGTTTTGATTTTTTTACTTCAGAAACTTTTATCGATGACCTTGGATGGCCTTGGGTGGCCTTGGATGACCTTGGATGGTCTTGACTGACCTTGGATGGCCTTGGCTACTTCATGAACTCATTTTCACTTGTCGTCCCTGCTTTCACTGCTACAGCGTGTGCTTTGGCCTTTACAGCCCATCTCACAGTGTTTGGGAGAGGAAAACGATGAAATGTAAATGAGCACAGTGGCGTTCGCCTTTTAAAATTGTATCGTGGTGTATTATTACCGTGTATCCACATAATGCACTGGCGAGGCTGCGGTTAGGTAGGCGTGCGTCCTGCGTCGTCCCCACTTTGCTTCATAAAAAGCCAAGCATGCCTACGTCCTAATCACCTCACCTCTGCCTTTGGTGTATTATCTAGAGCTCTTTGTGATGTTTTAATAGACACTCCACTCTTTAAAAGACACGTCCTAAGAATTTATGTCTGCCCAGCTTCAAATAATGCCATATTATCTTTGCTATTACTTCAGAGTATTGCAACAGTGTTTCTGCATTTTAATTCTACTTATGTTATAAATGCCACATACATTCAGTTGTTCAAAGAGATGTTTGATGGTCAGAGAGAAAAAGCAACGAGTGAGTCCGTGAAGGCATTTGCCAACTGGTCTGGAGAGAGCCAGTTCTAGCAAGATAGCCTCTGTGTGACACGTTTGTGGGCTCATGCACATATGTGCACAACCGCATACCTGCACATGCGCACACACATCCGCACGCAATGAGTAAAAAACTACCAAACAAAAAGATGGTTGGCATTAAAAAGTGAAGGGAAAATGTATTTCCCACTTATCCAACAGTGATATTTCCACTCTTCTGCATTCTTTTGTGTCATAGGAAACTTCTGGAATGAAAAATAGAACACCCCTCCACCCACCCCCCAATGTCTTTCAGGACTACGATGCTGGGCTGTCTGCCCTTGAATTCCTGGGGGAGGGGGCAGAGTATTTGTTTTGCTTTCGTTGTCTGAAGATGTTTTTGTTGAATACAGGATTTGGCCTGATTGCTTTCTTTGCAAATGTATGAATGATGTCACCGCCTGGTCTCTGGATGTGTGGCTTCTATGGAGAAATCTGCAGCTTTTGTTCCTCTAGGCAATAGCTTTTCCTCCAGCTGTCCCAGGGCTTTGTCTTGATCCTTGGTTTTAAGCAACTGAAGGAGGATGTGCCTTAGCCTTAACTTTCTTTCTCTTCCTTAACTTCCTTAATTTCCTTCCTTACTCTCTTGGAATATGTTTAGATTCCTTTATTTGTGAATCCCGAATTTCTATTGTGTTTAAATGCATATTTGGGCGATTGTCATCTTCGTCGTATTGTCGTCGTCGTCATCATCATCATCATCTTCATCTTCATTGGCATCATCGTTGTCGTCATCGTCGCCGTAGTCATGGTCACCAATCTTCTAGCCTCTTTGTTCGCTTACCCTCTGCCCCCAAGTGAAACTCTAATTCACAAATCCGATTCCTTTCTTGAATGGGGGTGGGGTTGGGGGGCATGTGGTAGAGCACAGATGCTCACCTTATAGCATCTAAGGAGCAGAAACATGGAGAAGGGACTAGGAACCAAGGTCCCCTTGAAGGGCGTGAGTGGAGTAGGCCCTGACAACAGCAAGGGAGGGCGCTGAACAGAAGCTCCAGGAACACCCCAGGAGTCCCCTGCCTGTGGATCCTCCAGCTATCGGATGTCAGGGTGGTCTGAGGCTTGCTACTAAAGCGTTGGGTACCCATCACTTTATAGGGTCCAGGCGATAGAGTTACACCCTTTCGTCGGTCTGGGGTGACTTCAGAGTTTTTGGACTTAGTTTCCCAGATACTTTGAATGTACCAGCATGCTCTGTGGTCTCACTTTAACCTGACCAATTATAGGGCGGCTCCCACCCCACACCTCGGTCTCTGTGGCATACGTCAGATGAGATCTTTGACAACACAGAGACTCCTCCTTCTCTAGTTGACCACAGTTAGGAATCTGGACCATCCTGGTTTTGTTTAGAATGCTCCCGGGTCCCAAGGCTCAGTGTGGAGCCAGTAGGTTTACAGAGCCAGGGTGAAAGACAGGATTGGGGCTCAGGGCCCAGCTGTGGCTCCGACTGTCCACTGTGAACCACTGTCCCTGCAGGGACTTTTCTCTTGGGCTCGAGCTATCTCAGTAGACCCCTTGGGCATCAAATACACACCTGGCAGATTCTTCTATAAATAGCCACACAAGCCCAGACTGGCCCGAAACTCTTTGACAAACACAGGCTGTTATCAAGCCAGACTGCCGCTTCCAGCCGGAGAAGAGATTAGCCAACCTTTTTAGGTGTTCTTCCCTGGATCCGAGTTGCTCTTTGATTCATTCTTAGGTTGGAAAAGAGACCTTCAGGTGAGGGTGACATCTCCCCTTTCTCCAAAGCCATTTGTGTGCACAGTGAAGGAAACACATTGGCCTCTCCTGCCCTGGGGGACTGGCCAATGCATGCATACCCCCAGGTCTACCTTCCCCCGGCCCCTACCCACACACAAGAAGGTCACGAGATCAAGAGTGAGTAAGAGATGTTGGGGCAGATGGAGTGGTTAATCCCCTCTTCAGATGCAGAGCAAAGCCCATAGATTAAGTTATACACTTGTACTGGAGCATTCTGACAACAGATACATTGATTTCGCTCCTGTTTCCTTTTGAGTTCTGTTGCTGTGATAAACACCATAACCAAAAGTGGCGGGAGGAGGAGAGGGTTTTCAGAGGCTTATGGTTGTAGCCCATCACTGAGGGAAGTCAGGTCAGGAACCTGGGGGCGAGAACTGGAATCTTCTCGTTGGCTCGCTCCCCATGGCTTGCTCAGCCTGCCTTCTAGAGCTCAGGCCCGCCTGCCCAGGGGTGGCACC
Source organism: Rattus norvegicus (assembly GCF_021556685.1). Taxonomy (NCBI): domain Eukaryota; kingdom Metazoa; phylum Chordata; class Mammalia; order Rodentia; family Muridae; genus Rattus; species Rattus norvegicus. The sequence goes on from NC_141545.1 coordinate 15,176,530, forward strand.
ATCCTCAGTGGTCTGGGCCCTCCCATGTCAGTCATCAGTCAAGGACCACAGATGTGCCCACAGGTCAAGCCTTTCTCAACTGAGGTTCCCTCTTTCCTGATGATTCTGGTTTGTCGTGCCGACACAAACATGGCTAAGTGGCCCATATAATTTCTATTTGGACAAGTTTTAGGAGGTCAGTATTTCTTTGTAGTTAGTCTTCCATGGCTTCTGGTTTCCACTCGACAATTTAAGTAAGGAATGATTATTTTCCGCTTCAGCCATCCCTGGCTTGACAGGTGAAGCTCTCTAATAAAAGGCCGGTAGAGCAGAAGCACCCCTGTTTTTAAATATATGTTCCTTTTGAAGGCTTGGTCATTGAGTCTGCTGAAGTAAACTAGGAAGGAACAGAAAAAAAAAGGGGCAGAAAACCGTTACCAGGACCATGGGCACAGGAGTCATGCAAATCTGGGAACACAAAGCCATGCCCGATAGGTGATCTTTAGAGACCCTCCCCACCAAGGGAAGAGTTGGGTGGGTGATGTGGGCGATTTTAGAAGGGTAGGGTAATATCTCTCTCTCTCTCTCTCTCTCTCTCTCTCTCTCTCTCTCTCTCTCTCTCTCAGAAAGGTTAGTTTTATGTATATATGTGTGTGTGTGTGTGTGTGAGTATATATATGGGAGGGTAGTAATATATATATATATATATGAGGGAGGGTAGTAATATATATATATGAGGGAGGGTAGTTACATATTTTTAACATGTATATACACACACAAACATATATATATACATATTTCAAGGCTCATTGGCTACCCCCACCCTAAATATATACATATATTTGTATATATTTATATATCATATATAAATATATTATATATTTATATACATATATAATCTTTACATATATAAAATCTTTTAGTCAAAAGATTAAAGGCCATCGGGGACATTGCTCTTTGGGGACAGGAAGAGAACAGAAGGGGGAAAGGGGTGTCCTTGAGGTTGCTCCAGCTCAGCCTGGCAGTGCGTCATAACTTGTGGTTATTATTTCCTGATCCCTAGCCGTGGCATGGGGTTGTGGGGTGGGGGCATGTTTCAGAAATGGAGACATCAAGAAACAGGCTGGATAGGGAGATGGTGTGGTGAGTAAGATGTTTGTCGTGTACACAGGAGGACCTGAAGTTGGATTCATCTGACCCTGGCGGCAAGGGGGTGGGGTGTAGAGAGGCAGGTTTTGGGGACTCATTGACCAGGGCAGGAGGGAAGGGAATGGGAGGGAGGGAGAGAGAGAGAGGAAGGGAGGGAGGGAGGAAGGGAGGAAGGGAGGGAAGGAGGGAAGGACTTGTGTGTTTTTGCACTCAGCCTTCATGAAGAGTAGACAGCTATAATGAGGTCAGATTTGACAAAGGGACCCTGGTGTGATGCGCATTACACTTGGGGCCCGCAGCAAACTCATCTTGGTCAGACTCTTCTCTGCAGCGCTGCATCTTCAAGCAACTCGTGCTTGCTTAACCGTGCTGTTCCTTCTCCCTGGGTAAAGAGAGGGCCACTATCTGAGGGGAAGGCCTGATCAAAGGACTCCTGTAGATGGCTTCCAAGGTGAGAAGCGACCACCCCCCTCAGCCATGCCCAGCCACGCCCCGGCCACGCCCCGGCCACGCCCCCGACCATGCCCCCCATGCCTCTTGTCTCGATGTCAGGTATCAATTCAGGCCAAGTTAAAGCATTAAGGCAGGTTTACTGTGGACAGCTATTGTGCAAGGACAACACAGGAGGGGGTCATTGAAGACAAAGAGGGAGGGGAGAAGAGAAAGCACAAAGAGAGAGGAGAGGTGGGAGTGGGGATGGGGGGAGGGGGCAGACCATAATGTCTGGAGTATATAGCGGAGAGCCACTGGATGAGAGGATGTCCAGCCCTGGGTCAGAGAGGGCTGGTTATGCCAGCCATGCCCTGTAAAGGTAGGGACCGAGGGATGCTGGGAGAACCTGGAGGCCAGGTCCACTTTGGTATGTTAAATAGATTCTCAGCCACTTGTCCTGGGCCTGAAACCCAACAGTGAGTCCCCTCAGTGCCAGTGACAAACTAGCTGTGTGACTTCATTGCCTCGTTTAATCCTAAAGGAGTTAAGCTAGACCATGCTGTTGATCCAAAAATAGTTAAGGGTACAAATGCTTACTCTGTATAGGTTTCGGATCATAAAGATGAACGGTACTAGTGTTTGTCAGGGTCTTCTGGGACGCACACTAGGGCTAGTGTTCAGAGGTGGGGCTGTGAAGCCGAATCCCTCGGCCGAAAGCTTGAGTTTGACCCAAGTTCACTGTGAATAGTGAGCTGTGATCTCACCAGGTGCGAACAGTGAGACCTGCCCTTGTGGAAAACGGCGGACTGTTTACAATCAAAAGTGATAGATGCAAGGTCTAAGCGGTCTGACCATGCGGGCCCCACGCCCGACTTCTGTAGGTCACTCTCTTCTCCCTGGCTATACATTATAACCCAGCCAGGTGGGCGTTCAAATCCATTTTTGTCTGAACTATTATTGGACTCTGGAGTTGCAAATTAATGAAGACAATCGATTTCTGCCTAACTGTATTTATTGTCGTTTTCTCTTTTAACAGGGGCATGTGCAATGCGTGGGGTGGGGGTGGGGCACAGAAGGGTGTAGCTCAGCAGGGTGTTAGGGAAGCCTCCATAAAAGAGTAGCATTTGGAGTCCAAGAAGAGGTCCCTAAGGGTAAGGAGTTAGTCAGATTGGGGTAGATCCCACCATGAGTAATTCACACTGTCCACAGAAACTCCAGGAGGAAAGAGATGAGCTTGTAGGCCAATAATAGAGAAGTCACTGGCCGAGAAGATCCGGGCTAAGGGATGATGCTGGATGGTGCTGAGAGTCAGTCAGAGAGCAATGAGCTTCCTGCTTTGTGTTTGTGCACTTCCCAGAGACTCTTCTGTGTCATTACATTATTCATGCAATTGCCTGGAGAGTGACGTGTGTGTTCCGGATCTTAGTAACCTGGAACCTCTCTATCTCTGCACACAGCCTCATGCTCTGTACCTGTCCTCTGACAAGGGATGAGATTAGACACCTGCGGCCCACACATCATGCCCGAAAGAAAAACAGCGTAACCGCAAATGAAACGGAACCTGGGTCTGGAAAACCGGAACCGGAAACTGGGTTCTGGAGAGCAGACATGCGTGCTTTAGCCAATAGCGCTTTAGCCAATAGTGCGCGCTAGAGGCTGGAGGAACGGGTTTTTAAAATCTGACTTCCTCAGGAGCTTTATAGGTACCACTGAAAATTATCTCAACTCTCCTCAGAGGTTGAATGAACAGAATTGCCAAGTTGTGTTCCTAAACCCTGGCGATGCTTTTGTCTGGGTGCTTGTGACAGACATGATCCCCAATTTTCAACAACAACAACAAAGTCAATGCTTTTGCAAATTGTATAATCTATTGAACGGATGTGGAAACAATGCCCAGATTCCGATCGTCAGCTTCTTGACATTGAAAGATGACATCTTTTTCAACCTCAGCTATTATCTGAGGTCCTGGGCATGCGTTGGGAGCTTATCTGACGCTGCCCCTGTAGTTTAGCTCTTAATGTCAACCCCTGAAGGATGCTGGGAGATCAGAGGGGCAGACTTGTCCAGGTTTACAGAGCCCAGGAGGCTTCCAGAAAGATGGTCTGAACTGAACACAGGGACAAGCTGAGTTGAGCCAGATGAGACAAACAAGAGAAAGTGTATGTCTCAGGGAGGTGTTACTTCAGGAGTCTGCACGGCTTGGTACAACCATTATGTGAATAAGCTGGAAGGTAACAGAGAAGCCCTGGCAACTCCCAGTGTTCAACTAAATGCTCATACTGTAAGATTATAGACTGATTTCTGGGTCAAAAATGGACTGAATTGGAGGCCAGATTAAATGAGCTATACAGAGGCAGAGTCAGAAGCTTCCAAAGCTGCAGTTTCTTCTTGATCCAGCCGTTGCATCTGTGACCCAAATCAGCTCAAGGGAGGGGCTGAGATGAGAGTGTGAAGTAATAGGTCAGACAGGCTATGTAGAGCAACTACCCAAGAAAGTGCAAACCCAAGATGAAGCCACATGAGGAATCAATCCAACCGAGGCTGTGGGTGGTGTAGCTTCCTCTGAATTTAAATGTTTTCTCTAGGACGGAGGAAGCTGTAAGGATAGATAGAGGAAGTAAAGGAAACTCACAAGGTTCAGGAGAAAATAAAGCTTAGGAGTCTCAGGAAGTTCCTAAAACTCATAAGAGCCATAAGTCTTATGGAGGGTTGAGTAAGAATGGCTCCCATAGGCTCAGGTATTTGAATGCTTAGTTATTAGGGAGTGGCACTACTTGAGAAGGATTAGGAGGGGTAACCTTGTTGGAGGAACTATGTCACTGGGGACAGGCTTGGAGGTTTCAGAAACCCAAGCCAGGGCCAGTGTCGCTCCCTGCAGTTCTGAGTGTCGAACTCTCAGCTATTTCTCCAGCACCACTGCCTGTGTGCTGCCATGCTCCCCATCACAATGATAACGGACTATAAGCAAGCCGCAATTAAATGCTTTCCTTGCTAAGAGCTGCCTCAGTCATGGTGTCTCTTCATAGCAGTAGAACAGTGACCAAGACAAACACCCTCCAGAGGTAGGTCGTGTAAGCAGTAGCACTTCTGGGAAGAGGAGGCTATGCTTGGTCGAGCTGCCTGCAAGGTGATCAGGGAGCTCCAGGCACACAGCTGTACCTGAACCACTTATGTACCTGTAAGCTGTTTTTGTTTTGTTTTGTTTTGTTTTGTTTTGTTTGAAACTGGGTCTTTACATAACCCTGGCTGTCCTGGAACTTACTGTGTAGACAAGTCTTGCCTTGAACTCACAAAGCTCTACCTGGCTCTGCCTCCAGAGTGCTGGGATTAAAGGTGTGAGCCTCTACACCTGGCTACTTATGGCTCTGAAAGTAACCTGGTACCACACTCTGGTTAGTCGCCCCAGTAAACTCCCTGTTCACCAAGGTAGGCATGGGTATGTCATCCACGTCCTTTCTAGGATGAAAGATGTTTATGTCACCACCAGAGAAAGCGTACAACGCCATGGAAATTCCCCAACCCTAAAAGCTGTTACAAACCATTCGAGCTGTCCCATTCAATTGTCCATCAAACAGACAACTGCATAGGTTGCCAAAACAGTAAAAAAAAAATCACAGTGAAATAATTCCACGACAGCAAGCAATTATTGATTGAAATCCAATTCGATCATGGAGAATGATATTTCTGTGTTCGGACCTTTCTATGTAATGTATATAGACCATCCCATGTAATACGCACAAGTTGGGCACCTGCCAGACATCCCAGAGCTTAGAGAGTCAGGCAGGAACTGGAACAAACAGTGTGGGGAGCAGAAGAATGTATCTCCCTCAATTGGATAGGAAGTGTCACCCCCAAAAGGTTCATGTGCTGAAGGTGTGGGCCCCAGTGCTGCAGTGTTTAGGGGTGAGGCTTTAGTGGCTGGGTGATGGCAGCTCTGACTTTAATGAGTTAATCTAGGGAGTCATGACGCAATAGTGTTACCGAGAGGCGGGCAGGACCTCTACCCTGGATACAGTAGCTCAGTGGGGGATGTACTCTAGACAGATCTCTTTATCCTCATCCCTTTCTCCCTTTCTGATCACAGTTAATTGTGACACTATGTCTCTCCATGCTCTACCACCAAAATATTCTGCCTTACTATGGCCCAGGGAACAATGAAGCCAGGCAGTCCTAAATGGAGACCTCCAAAATCGTGAGTCAAAAAATTGGCTTTTTTTTTTTTAAACTGTCTTTCTCAGCTATTTAATGCCCGATTTTTCTTTCCTTCTAATGGCCCATGACCTGTGTCCCTGTCTATCTGGAGAACAAATGCATACCCACAGCTAATTATTACCAGGTCACTTCATCTTCCAAAGAAAGAACCATGCGGGCAACACAGAAGCAATCAGGTTCCCACCATCTGTAGGCACCTTCAGTGCCGACTTTTCTCACGGAACAGATTTACACTCTCCCGTGCAACCTCGAGGCCAGGGGTGTTTCAGATCTCAGAAAATTTGCAGGTTCTTTGGAAGGCCATGTGGTACAGGTGCGTCTTACTTAGCCCTCTCCTTGGGGACAGCCTAAGACAGTAGTCCATAATTAAACTTATTGCCTTTTCTGTAGCAAGGGGTATGAATAGTCACAAGTGCTACAAATTAAGGTCTTAATTTGCCACCACACCAGAAAGAAGGCAATTACCTCGCCAGGCCTTAGACACTGGGATCGCAGCTCATGGGAGATGGGCTGGTTCTGTCACCTTCTTAACCCATCTGATACCAGTCGACAGTGCACCTCCGCCCTCTCTGAGGGCACCTTTCTTCCCCTTTTCATGTTATTTAAAGTTGCAGGCAGGTTTTAAATACTTGTTTAATGACTTTAAAAGAGTCGGGTCTTCCTTCTAGAAACACTTCTTGGTGGCAGTACTGGTAGTGTCCCTTTGAAGACTCTCCTGGTGTGTTGCTATCAAGGGTCCCTTCAGAATTGCTGGGTTATTCTGTGTCTGTCTGAGAGCCTCTCCCTGGAAGATGTGAACAAAGTCTTTCACCTGATGCAGTGCGCACATGCCAACCAAAGGAGAATTCCACCAAGGGCCAACTTCCCAACCAGTGAGCTTACTGGGCTCACATATACAGCACAGGTCAGAGGCTGTTCACAGGAGCATGGGTGACCTCAAAGCAGACACAGCACTACTAAACCTCACCTGGCATGGGCGATGACTTGTCTAGAGAGGCATAGATGGCTCTAATGTCAGAGCCATGTCCTAATTCTTATCCAAATGTTATCTTTAAACATCTCTAGTATGACTGCCAGAGTAATTATTCTCCTTCATCACAAAGACACAATCCCCTCTGTGCAAAGAGAACACTCATAGAGAAAACTGGTTCAAATTCGTGTTTTCAGTTTCTTAAAACATATTAGTGTCTTACACAGCTCCATGGACTCTCCAATCTGAGCAATCTATGAAAAAGAAAAAATAAGGGCCTCTTGAGTTTCAGGAACTAAAGCTAAAATGGACGTTTTAAGCAGTGAGCGACTCCAGCATGTTTCCCTCATCAACTAAATCAATGAGGATTATCAAACGGTTCCTAGGCAACGGACCACTCAAGAATGCTCTGAGAAATGCTTTCTAGTTGCCGACGACTTTCCAAAATAGCATGGTGTGACATACAGTTGATTGTGCCAAGAAATAAAGTCACTAAAAAACAGGGTCCGGCAGAATGCAATGGATGCTTCACACAGGGACCGGAAAGCACTTTATTCGTTGTGGCTGTTGAGCCCATGTTCCCTGGCAGCCCTGGTGGCGGCCACCGCTTCATGTCTCATGGACTTCACCTGAGAATTGGTATTGTTATTTACACGCCTATATCCGCAGCAGTGGTGTTTATAATAGCTGAAGCATAGAGGAAGCCCGGTGTCCACCGAGGAATGAACAGAAAGGCACAATGGGGCATAGACAACGGAATGAATGTTATTCTGCTGTGCAAAAGGAGATTCTGCCCTGGGTTGTACCGTGTGCGAGCTGCGAGGACTCCGAGCTAAGTGAAGTAAGCCAGCAATAGAGGGATAATGCTGTAAGATTCTACTCACGCAAGGTATCCAGATGAGTCACAGTCGCAGGGGCAGAGGGAAGAATGGAGGTTAGCTGGGGTGGGGGCAGAGAAGAAAGTGAGGCTAAAATTGTCAGCGTGGGAAGATGAAAGGGACCCTTAGAGGTAGGAGCTGGTGATGACGTTGAGACAACGTGAACGTCCTCAACACACCTGGGATGTAGATGTAACAGTTAAGACCATAAACGAGGGGCTGGAGAGATGGCTCAGTGGTTAGAACACTGGCTGCTCTTGCTGAAGACCTGGGTTCAGTTCCCAGCACCCACATGGTGCCTCTCACAACCATCTGTAGCTCCAGGGCATTCAATGTTCTCTTCTGACCTACTTGGGCATCAGACATGCATCAGAAATTCTCGTGGGGAACATACATACACATTCAGGTAAAATGGCCATACGCATAAGATTATGAAATAAAAATATAAAAAATGTAAACATGGTAAAGTGTGTATAAAGGCCGCCACGCTAAATGAAATAATCCAAGCACAAATGGACAGGTTCTATCTTTTATCTTTACATGAGGAACCTACAATGGTTAAAATTCCTAGAGCAGAAGCAGGCTGGTGGCTGGGGAAAGAAGAGTCAGGAGTTGTGGTAAATAACAGAGCTGTCATTTGGGAGGTGGAGGGCGTGGGAGGTGGGTGGTGGCCACAGTTCCTCAACATCGTGAATCGCTTAGCGTGATTTTATGAATCATCAGGGGACGAAGGAGACAGTGATCGGAAAAGCTGTTATTGTGCAAGCATTAGGACCCAAGGTCAATTCCGAAACCCACTGAGGAGTTTCTGCATTTGGTGCCATGTGCTTGAGACCCCAGCACTGGGAGGCAGAGACAGGAGGATCCCTGGAGCTTGCTTTCTACCCAGCCTTGCCTGATAGGTGAGTTCGAGACCAAGAGAGAGACACCACCTCAAAATGGACAAACAAACAAACAAAGGTGGACAGTGTCTGATGAAATGTACCCAAGGTTGACCACTGACTTCCACACATGCACACACACACACGTGAGCACACGCACACCCCCCACCCCCACCACAAGCATGCACATGCACAAAAACACTTAAGTGGGAAAGTTCATGTCACGGATATTTTACCACAACAGAATACAAACAGGCAAAAAACAGAACCCAACAAATTTCTTATGTAGAAAGGATGACTTTTTGGCTTTTATTTTTCAAAAGCGTTTGAAGTTCTAACAATAGAACGGGGCATCGACACATGACCTAAGCTGGAGAAACCCCTACTGAAAAGTAAAAATGGAATCCATTGCCTCAGCTAAGGAGCTCTTGAGTCCGTCCTGGAGCTGTTTGTTTTCATGTGCGAGCCCTCTGAACTCGCCATGGTGAGGGCTTTGAAAGGGGAAGATTACTGAGTCTCAGCCTTGACAAACTGGGACACAGACTCTTTTATAGAATCGGATGCAACTGGTTTCATCTGGATCCTTTCTCCACTGCCTTGTTGATAAATCAAAGCAGACACCATGTCAAATGAACTTCGCTCACAGCTGTTGCCAAATTGCTAAGTTTCACGACGACCAAATTTATCTCCGCAGACCATTAGCTCTGGCTTTTCAGCCATGGGGATGGTGTTTATTGCAGAGTCTGTGTTCACAGTGTGGGGGAACCAAGCCCTGGTGACTTGCAATGTGGGGAATCATTTGCCAGGTACCTCCCTGCTGTCTCAGGGTGAGTTACCACAAGTCTTCTCAATCTTAGCTCTATCCCGGTCCAAAAATCAGGGTCTGGGAACCACTGTCCTAAGACGGCGTAATCCCTTACACGAAGTCTTTGTGAATAATAAAAATTGGCTCATCAATGAAGGGCACTCGCTGCTCTTGAAGAAGACCCGGGCTCCACGTTCTGCAGTCGCGTGATGCCTCACAGCCAAGCGTAATTCCAGTTGCAGGGGATCTGAAGCCTTCTTCTGGCCTCTGAAGGCCCAGGCTTGCAAGTAGAACATGAACATTCGTTCATGCAGGCAAGTGCTCATACACATGAGACGAATAATAACTTTTTAAAAATTCAAAAATATGTATCTTTAGCAGGGTGTGGCTGTGTACATAAGGCCACATCTTGAATGTAGACCAGGCTGGCCTCAAATCCAAAGAGATGCTTCCCAAGTGCCGGAACTAAAAGTGTGCAACACAAACACACACACACACACACACACACACGCACGCACGCACACACAATTTTAATTTATTTAAATTTTATTTTAATACATAAAACATTGTGCATCTATGTAGTGCTTCATATAGCCTTTCAATATGTTTAACTAAAGTAAACTCAGGAGGCACAAAGAGGTGGATCTGTGTGAGTTCGAGGGCAGCCTGGTCTACATAGTAAATTGTAGGCTAAGCCAGAGCTACAGAGTAAGACCTTGTCTTAAAAAGCTTTGTGTGTGTGTGTGTGTGTGTGTGTGTGTGTTGCACACTTTTAGTCCCAGCACTTGGGAAGCATCTCTTTGGATTTGAGGCCAACCTGGTCTACACAGCAAGTTCAGGAACCAAAGCTCCTGTATCAAAAAATTAATGTATATGTATATCTTTGGGGTTTTTTTTGTTCTTACGTTTTATTTCCTTAAAAGGTGGCAATGTTTCAGTGATGGTTCGCATCTCAAGCCTACCTGACTCAGTTCTGAAATGATGCTCTGAATCGATTGCTATCTAAACTCTATTTGGTTGAGTGGTTGGGGACACGTGAGTGACACGGTAGCACATCAGCCTTCTTGAGAGCTCCCCTTCCAGAGCAGGCAGCAGATGCTCTCTGGAGCCTGCTGTATCCTTCTAGCTTCTCCAGCTGTTGGTCACCGGTAACTGCTATCTCGTGTATCCCTCTCTGGGTGCTCTTTCTCCAGGGATGGGGTAGGAGGCACATATCCAAAAGTTGGTAGGTAGGAAATGGTATGCCAAGGCCTTGTCACCTTAGTTTATGGTGATTCCCACCCCAGAACTTGCAAGGGAGTGTCAGAGTCTTTGCTACCACGAGTCCTCAGCTGGCCTCCTCCTCTCCAGACCCTCATAGATGTTGGCCTCACTTACTACCCAAATGGAAAGACTGTGTCATAGCCTACAGCATTCTGCATACCCTCCACCACAATAAATACAACCACCAGGGAAGAAGTTTCCTGTTGGAATGTGGTTGTCTGCATCCTATAACCAAAGCGTGTGTCATCCTCAGGATAGCGTCTTAGAAGCCCATTCTTGTGGGCAAGCAGTGAGCTTAGGACATTATGTGTGTGTGGCATGCACTTTATCAGCCAATCTCAGTCCTATACCCTTTAACTTCATCTCAAATTGCATCTTGTGAAGCTGGTGCCATCTATGCGTCTCTTTCTTGGTTCACAGACAGGGAGGGGGTGAGAGCCTGGGGTTATCACCTTCTTCATGCCTGTGGTCACTTTATAGTTGTGGGTGAGAGATTGGTACAGAATGGGTCTTATCTAATGAGACCGAGATGGGCCTCTCTCTCCGGGCTCCTCTGAGAACAGGATAAATACAGCAGGGAAGGCTGTGAATTCAATTGAGCTAATTCGAATTTTATGCCATTTAATTTTAATAGGAGATGATTAGCTCATAAATAACACTCTTAACGAGTTGGAATGCAGATGTGTGAGAGCCAAAGTTGAGCCGAAGACATTATTTCAACATCATTTAATCTGATTCATCCTAGGAAGAATAGAGAAGGCATTTTTAGTGGACATCCAGACAGATGAAATTCTAATAAACCTGGGGTCTTAGTCAGTGTTCTATTGCTATGAAGAGACACCATTGACAAGGCAACTCTTGAAAAAGAAAGCATGTAACGTGGGGCTTGCTTACAGTTGCAGAGCGTTAGTCCTTTATCATGGGGGCGGGGGGAGCATGGAAGCACACAGGCAGTCGAGGTACTGAGGTGGTAGTTGAGAGGGTTATATTCTGATCAACAGGCAGCAGGCAGAAAGTGGGGATTGGGAGAGAGACAGAAAGATGGAGAGATAGAGAGACAGAGACACAGAAAGGCAGTGAAACAGAAACAGAGACTGGGAGACAGACAGAGACAGAGACAGAAAGAGTCACAGAGAGACAGAGACAGAGAGGCTGTGAGCTTTTAAAGCCTCAAAGCCCACCTCTAGGGACATATCTCCACCAATGATGAATCCACTCCAACAAGACCACAATTCTTAATTCTTCCAAACAGTCCATCAACTGGGGACCAAGCATGCACCTATACGAGCTTAAGGGGTCATTCTTCCTGAAACCACCACACTGGGTCTGGCAGAGTGGAACACTGCCCCATTAACTAATGACTATACCATCAGCATCTTTGAAGCAGAAGTTTCGCTATCACAGGTGTTAATGCTTCTCTTTTTCCACCATCGATGCCCCAGGAGCCAGAAGCAGGTAGGACAATGGTGGCCACACATGGACTGCCCCGCTGTGATTTCTACTATTCACTTTATTCCTCACTAACTTATGGTCTCTGAGAAGGCAGGAATGAAGTGGAAACTTCTGGTTTCTTTGGAAATTCAGTTTGTGTCATGTTATATTTTTCAGGAAACTATCTTGAGAGGATGTTTTGCTGAAGCAGACACGTGAGAGGGCATAGGACATTTTGATGGAGGGCACGTGATGCTCAGAAAGAATATAAATATAATGCCACAGACAGTGAGAGGATGCTCTTCCCTGGTCTTCACTGATGATACTCTACATTGGTTTGCTTTGTAAAGCCTTGCTGGTCTCCACTGATCTTTGTTTATTGTGACTTCATAGAGAAAAAATGAACCAAAGAACTTCCCATGGCAGTCCGGCTGCTTCTTGTCAACCTGTGCCAACTCAGAGGAGCCTCTCAGTTTCTTCTGGATCAAGCTGCTGCCATGGATTCATGTTTGATGTTTTCTAGCCTGGACTGCTGGTATCCTGACAATGAAGATTGGAATCACCCCCTAAAACTACTTCTAAACAGGTTCACATTCCCCTTGTCCTATTAACCATCTTTCTCCCCTACCTTTTGGTGGGTTAGCAGGGAGGTTGAAGTGTTTAAGAACCTTTATTCAAGTAGGTTTTGAAAAAATCAGTCTACATAGGAGTTGTGTTCTTTGGGGGCTTTTTTCACTCCATCTAGCTCATGTGTTTGAATGAGTTAAGAGGGAGTTTAAGACACACACACACACACACACACACACACACACACACACACACACACTTCACACCCTAAGGTTTATTGGTGTTGTCTTGAAGACAGAAGAACTCTCAGTGAGAAGGGTTGTTGTACACCAGGTGCTACCAACACCATGTCTTACTCTGACAGTGAGTCCTTAGACACCGTGCCAAAGTTCAGCAGGTCAGGGCCAGGCTCTCATGACTATCAGGTCCCTTGAAAGTGTGTTTCCACTGAGAAGCACTTTCCACTCAGCTCAGTGCTGCTGTCCGTACAGAAGCCAGTGTTCTGGGGCACTGAAGGGAAAGTAACCACTAAACAAAGACTCTGACTTGCCTTTGTTGGGTTGTACACGGGCGGGCGGGAAGACAAGCTGAGCCAATAGAACTATGGAGAAGGGCAGAGTGGAGAGAAGATTTCTGTGTGTTGGGAGCACACGAGCAGCCACAATGGAATGCTCTTGAACAGTGGTTCTCAACCTTCCCAATGCTGTGAGCCTTTTATACAGTGCCTCAGGCTGTGGTGGGCCCCTAGCCTTAAACTATTCATCGCTACTTCATAACTGTAATTTTGCTATTGTTATGAAGTGTAATCTGTGTTTTATGGTGATTTGAGGTGACCCCTGTGAAAGGGTCATTCAAGCCCCTCAAAGGGTCCTGACCCCACAGGTTGAGAACTGCTGCCCTAGGAGAAAATGGACTTTTGGAGAAAGTCCAAAGGAAGAAAGGTGCCAGTCATGGGACATGTTTAGACAACCTTGTAGAAAAGATGCCCAAGGTGAGGTCTGACTCAGGGACGTGAGGTGAGGAAAGATGGAGAGTCGGGGGCTCAGATTGATAAAATGGCATGAGAAATTGGGCTTTCCTCTGTGGGAATTAGGACCTTATCAAGGGGTTTTGGTTGACTGAGGTCACGTGATTAATGTGCATGAAGTATAAGCTGAAGGCAGCTAGAACAGGTGGGAGAGCAGCAAGGAAGAGCATGGAGGTAAGCAGGGTGTGTGTGTGTGTGAGAGAGAGAGAGACAGAGAGACAGAGACAGAAAAAGAGACAGAGACAGAGAGAGACAGAGACACACAGAAAGAAACAGAGACAGAGAGACAGAGAGAGACAGAGACACACAGAGAGAGATGGAGACAGAGAGAAACAGAGAAACAGAGAGAAACAGAGACAGAGAAACAGAGACAGAGACAGAGACAGAGAGACAAAGAGACAGAGACAGAGAGAGACAGAGACACACAGAGAGAAACAGAGAGACAGAGAGAGACAGAGACAGAGAGACAAACAGAGAGACAGAAAGACAGAGACACACAGAGAGAAACTGAGAGACACAGAGACAGAGACAGAGAGAGACAGAGACACAGAGAGAAACAGAGACAGAGAGATGGAGACAGAGAGAAACAGAGAAACACAGAGAGACAGAGACAGAGAGAGACAGAGACAGAGAGAGACAGAGACACAGAGAGACAAACAGAGAGACAGAGAGAGACACACAGAGAAAGACAGAGAGAGACACAGAGAGAGACAGAAAGAGACAGAGATAGAGAAACAGAGACAGAGACAGAGACAGAGAGAGACAGAGACAAAGAAGCAGAGAGACAGAGATAGAGAGACAGAGACTGACAGAGAGACAGAGAGACAGAGACAGAGAGAGACAGAGACACAGAGAGACAGAGAGACAGAGAGAGACACACAGAGAAAGACAGAGACACAGAGAGAGACAGAAAGAGACAGAGAAACAGAGACAGAGACAGAGACAGAGAGAGACAGAGACAAAGAAACAGAGAGACAGAGACAGAGAGACAGAGACTGACAGAGAGACAGAGAGACAGAGAGAGATTTGGACCGAGATGGCAGCGTGGGCAGACTGAGAGGTAGGGATTCTGGAAGCAATGTTTTCCTCTTACTTCTTTATTTCTTGCTAATATTTGTATTTGAGCGTTCACTAGCTGATGGTTCCAATCTATTCCTACGCTGTTCCACTATTAGTCTTTATCTAAAAGGCTAATTTTAGAGCAATTTCAGGTTCACAGCAAAACTCGGCAGAAGGGTACAAAGCATTCCCATCAGCCCCTGCACCCAGGCGTGCACAGCCTCCTGGGCTGTCCCTATCTGCCGCCAGACTGGCGTGTTTGTTACACTTGATGACCTTGCCTTGACACGTCCTTATCACTCTATACCTTAGTGATTTTGGAGCAATGCATCCTGGTAAGTATCCACCACTGGAACACCATTGCATTGAAACCCTCTGCGTGCTGTCTCCCAAGCCTCAGGAAGCCAGCCGCCAGACATTTTACGGCTACAGTTTAAGCATTTCTAGAACGCCAAATAGTTGGAATCCCATAGCATGTGTCCTTTCACATTGCTTTCATTCAGGACTCTCCCAACCTCGTTTGTGATGTCACAGCTCACTTCCTTTTCAGTACTGAATAATATTCTACTGCCCGTATGCACCACGACTTATCTACCCATTCCCTTACCTGAGGATATGTTGATAGCATCGATGTTTGGGCAAATTTGGGTTCTGGGTATTCACTGAAGGTGAAGTAGATAGATCGTTTCCAGAAATTTGGGTATTTTCGTAGCAGTGACACCAGGGAGAAGGCCCCGGTATTTGGTCAGAGTAACTGGAGTGGGATCCACATTTCCATGTCCACAAGGGCAGTGAGAAGGCAGCACAGCATGGTGGCAACAGTCGTCATCGGAAGAGCCTCAGCCGTGTGCCCGGCTGGGTACGTGTGCTCTGGGCACATGGTGCCCAGGTGGTAGGTGCTGTGGACGTTCTCGTGTTACAGTCAGAGAACAAAGCGAGTTGCCTGTCTGCTCAAGGCCATGAAGATCTTGTTCATACCCGGATTCCTGAGAGCATAAATGTTATACAGAAACCGGGTTTGCGCAGATTGACTCCTCGAACATGAGCCGCTCACAAGGCTGGCAGAGCGGATGTTTGAGGGCATGTAAGGCTGAGCAGCCACATTTGAGGATAAACTAATATCCCCCCTCGAGGCTGCAGTCAGCCGGCCATCCACCTGATGCCGTTAACAGCATCTGCGTGCTCTTATTTCTGTGAATGGCTGCGCTGTGGCCCCGAGCCCAGCCCAGTGGCACCTTTGAGTTGTTTAAAGAAAAGCTGCTTAGAATCTGAAGTCTCCTGCACACTTTCCCTGCTGGCTCGACTGTGAGTGCTTTGAAAAGACGCAGAGCCTGTATCACCACATCCATCAGCGGCCCTCAGGAATCAGATTCTGTCTGATTGAGGGACGTGAGGTAAGACGAGCAGTGCTCTGATTTCAGGGAGCCAGAGGTGTTTAGGCAACGCAGCCTCCTCTTGTCTGAAGTCTCTGTGTGTTTATGCATGCATATGATAAAAAATATTTGCCTTATGAGGTTGGCAAGGTGGCTTAACCGTTAAGAACACTTGCTGCTCTTGCAGAAGACCTGGGATTGGGTCCCGGAACCCGGAACACGGCAGCTCACGACCATCTGTAAACCCTGTTCCAAGGGGACTCTAATGCCCTCTTCTGTGTGGCACCTTCCTCTGTGAGCACCAGGCACATACATGGTGTAAGGCATACATACAGGTAAAACACACATAAATAAAAATAAATACATTTTTAGTTTTTTTTAAACATTTATTTATGTATACATCATACAGCTTTCTGCCTGCATGTATGCACCCACAGGCCAGAACAGGGCATCAGACCTGATTACAGATGGTTGTGAGCCACCATGTGGTTGCTGGGATTTGAACTCAGGACCTCTGGAAGAGCAGACAGTGCTCTTAGCCTCTGAGCCATCTCTCCAGCCCTACATTTTTAGTTTGTAGTGTGAAGTGGTCTAAATGAGCGCATTCAGCAAAGTGACAGTTTGGAGACTCCACACTGCTATCTCCCTTTCTTGGCTGTTACTGCTACGGACAGTAAAGTGCAGCACAGTGTGAACCCCACCCTTCTTGGTGTCATGATGTTACATGGTCATCCTATGCTCAGGTATGTGTAAACCTCATACGTGGGTAGAACACGGCACATGTGAAATGATCCAGTATTAAACCGGGCCATCCTTCTTGCCACACAAGATGTAGACCCATCGCCACGCCATGAACTGCCCTGGTAGCACCACTCAGACACAAAGCCGTGGCCCTCAGCACCTACCTTCACCTCAGGCAAGAGCACAGCTGCACTCTGCATGGCTGAAGGAGCTGCATAGATTTGCCGCCTCACCTCTTCCCACTCACTCTCCAGCACTTCGAGCCAGGGTAGGAAGTCTAACAGGACGTGCTAACTCACACTTTGGCTGGAAGTAGTGAGTAACACTGGCTTCTGACGTCTCAGCACAAGCCAGGCATCAATCATATCCACAGAACACTCCGTTTCAGTCAAGCTGCCCTGAGCTCCACGTTTTCTGGGGACAGAATAACGACAGATAACACAACGGTAGGTAGGTACCGACTGGCATTTACCAATCGCAGAAGGAACGGGCATCTCTTGGCTCCCAGTAGCCGCTTCCCTCAAACCACAGAGAGGAGGCCACTGGCTGTTAGGAAACTTGGGTCTCAAGGAAAGAGATCGAAGGCAGACAAGGTTCAGAGTCTTAAGGACGGGTCCCCTGGGAAGCCCGCTCAGCAGTGTCAGGCCAAGGACTTTTAACTCCTTGTTGTAGACACCGAGCCTCACAGGAGGGCTCCTGATGGACTCATGATGGAAGGATCAATATCATGCTGGTTAAGGTGGGCATGGGACCATCCTCGCAGGGCACAGGAATTTGGGTGTAGGGTGTAACTGGACTGGAAGATCTACAATTTGCCAATGTTACAGAGCAAGTGGTCAAAAGATAGGCGAGGAAGAGGCGACAAACACCACACGCAGAAGGTGCCATCAACAGTGTCTTACAATGTGTGGAGAGTAGATCAAGAAGACAGCTTCGCAGACAGCTCTCTCATGGCCCTCGGTACTGAAGGCTGTGCTAAAGTCCCAAATCTGCCCACACACCCCAACCCAACTTCTCAACCCTCATCCCTCTCTGGGGCAGTTGGACATGACATTATATCAGTTGCATTTTTATCCTATGACAAAAAAAAAATACCTGAGATAATCAGGTAACAGAGAAAGAAGATTTACTCAGGGTTGCAGTTTGGGGGGGGCTCAGCCCATGCTTCCTGGGCCCCATTGATTCAAGCCTGAGGTGTGGCAGCACATTAAGGTGGATGTGCAAGGCAGAACAAAGACAGACAGAGGACCCTAATGGCTAAGCATCTCCCACAAGGCCCTCCCTCCTGCAGGCTACACCCCCTCCCAAGTGTCACCCTGAGAGCCAAGCCTTTACAATCTCTCTCTCTCTCTCTCTCTCTCTCTCTCTCTCTCTCTCCACCACCCCCATAGCCCTAAGTGGGGGTTTGAATGAAGATGTCCCCCATAATGGGTTCAGATGCTTGAATACTTGGTCCCCTCCCCATCCTGTCGGTGGAACTGTCTGGGAAGGATTAGGAGGTGTGGACTTGTTGGAGAAGTGTGTCACTAGGTGTTGGCTTTGAGGTTTCAAAGGACTCTCACCGACCCTGTGCTCTCTGCCTTCTACTGGCTGTCTTCTGAGATTAATGAACTGTTCTTGCTGCCCAGCCTTTGTTCCACCATGATGGTCTCTAACCATCTGGAGCCGTAACCCTAATTAAATGCTTTCCTTTATAAGTTGCTGTGGTGATGGTATTCTGTTACAGCAATGGAAACCTTAACTGATGATGATATTGATGATCTTGAATCCCTGGTCCTCCTGCCAGCATTTCTTGGGTGCTGGAATATCAGTATACCCCATCATTCACAGCTTAACACATTAATCCTTGGGGGAGTGTTCATGATTCTAGTCATAGCAGACATTCATCTCAGGGCTCTATACATGTGACCTGTACAGTGCGATAGCGCGTGCCCGTGCGCACACACACACACACACACACACACACACACACACACACACACACTCTGTTGGGCTGTGTCGGGTGAAGGTTGTCTCTGTATATTCAATTGTTGATTGTGGCACCAGCAGAGAGCTGAGTACTGGCTGGGTTTTGGTATTGTTTTCCTTATGGATCATCCCTCGACTGGATATTTTGTAAACACTCTCTTCCTCCTCTATTATTATTAGTTTAATAAAGATCTGACGCCAGTAGCTAGGCAGGGAAGGGAAGGCGGGACTTCCAGGCAGAGAGAGGGTCTCTGGGAGGAGAAGCAGAGGGAGGGGGATTTGCCAGCAGGACACAGAGGTGGAAGGATGTGGCCATCACCAAGGAGGTAGAGCTGGCCACGTGGAGGGACATAGAGACAGAATCAGTCGGTTGAGAGTAGCTAGGAGGGAGCCCAAGCTAAAGGCTTAAGCTTTAATAAATATTAATACGTCTTTGTGTCTTTAACTGCTGGTGAGTCCAGAAAGTCCTGCAGTAACACACACACACACACACACACACACACACACACACACACACACACACACACTCTGACTACCCTATGGAATTCTTCTCTGCAAGCCAAGAAGATGGCCTCAGGGTGCAGTGCAAGCTCATGGCTGCCTAGGGCAACTTGGCTTCCATACAAGGAGGGGTCCAGCCTGAGGTAGAAAAGTGAGACGCTGGCAAGCAGAGATATATATCAGGGAGGAACCGACTGCCCATTGCCAGGCAAAGGCTTCTTGTAACTTCTAGTTCTTTCCCATGGGTTAGTCTAGATCTGTCTCAGCCAGACAGTAAAAAGGCATTAATCTAGTTTGAACTGGATTTCTGCTTTGTGGTAACAAAGGTCCTAGGCACACCAATAGATATGGAATTTGAAATAAAGTTAAGTTACGGCAATCATTCAAGGAGCGAGAAGTCCTCTTTTCTTTGTCTTATACTGTATTAATTTGATATTTAGAATATATTTAAATATATTAAACATATGCAAATTTAGAAAAAGCTAAATATAAGGGATGAGGGAGGATTGGGTGGCAGGGCACAGAAATTATGAAAGAGGATGTAATGATAATTATGTTTCTAGTTCTAATTCTGCGTGGACTTTTTGTCTAGTGGTGGATAAGTGCATGAAACATATTCACACATGTGAATGCAAGGCATCACGGCTTCTAATTATGAATGCCAATTATAACTGTATGGATGTGCTCTGGTATATGACTTTGGGGCTGGTTAATTTCCGTGCGTGATTTTCTTTTTAATCTGGGAGGTTTTTTTTAAAATGGTAAGGTTTATTTTAGGGGGAGGGGCCAATTGGGAGTGTAGCTGCTGCAGGCCACCTGGAGTCACTGCGTTTGCTCATATGGCAGGGGGCTCGGTGGTTCAAGACTATCTTTGAATTATCAGTTAAGGTTTCCATCCCTGTAACACAACACCAGGGCCACGGCGACTCACAGGAGAAAGCATTTAACCAGGGTTACAGTTCCAGATGGTCAGAGTCCGTGCTCAGGCATCTCAGACAGCCTCAGCTCTAGGCGTGAGCCTACTTAGCTCCTCCTTTCGAATCTTCTTGGGCCTCAGCACAAGACCCCCCGCACACCTCAGCACACCTCTGCCTTCGTCCAGCACTTCGCACTGAGTTCTCTCTCCTTATGACCCAGACAAGCCGCAGAGAGGGAACTCCAGGCTTGAGGAAGAGCTCAGGGGTAGGACACACTCCCATCAGAGCAAGACTGTGGATTCAGATTCGATCCTTGGCTCTGAGGGGGAAACCTGGGCAAACCCCTTGGCTGAGTAGATTAAAGGAGTATGGTCAAAGCCCATGTTGTTGCTATTGGCTTAAAGGGCAGCCGGCTTGTCCTGTAAGTTTGCTTCTCCGGAACTGCACAACCAATGGAAGGCTCCTGAAATTTAACCAGATGGTTTGAGCTGTCTTTTGTTAAACTGTTTCTGTGTATATGAAACTAGTGACTTTTTTTTTTAAGAAAAACATTCTGTTTATTTTATGTGTACTAAGTGTTTGTCTGCACCATAGTATGTGCACTTTGTGCATGTGATGCTTGAGGAGGTCAGCAGAGAGAGTCATTAACCCTGGAACTGGAGTTACAGATGGTTGTGAGCCCACCTTATACGCGCCTGGAACTGAACCCAGGTCCTCTGCAAGAACAGCAGTGCATGTAAACCATTGAGCCGCCAGCCCCACAACACTCATTTTTGGTTGCTCTGTTCTAAAAATGTTTCCATTTATCAGATAGAAATTAAAGGGGAAATGATCGTCCCTTCACTGCACCTCCTGCTACCTGGGATAAGGTCCATTTTTGTCTTACCACTGGTCCAAGGTGTGACTGTGAATGCTAAGACTATGTCTTACTGAATTTGTTCATATAGGCTTTCACACAGTCCTTGACGCAAGTGATGTTTCCTTTCCATACACAGGACTGTTAAAATCCACAGAACCTCACTTCTTAAAGTGTGACCGGCAGGCCAGCATCATCAGCACCTGGAACTAATGCTGAGACCCCAACCCCGTTAACTGCTGGTTTCTAAGTCAAGTTTCAGAAGTGTTGCCGCAGGAAATACAGACTCAGAGCCTTCTGGGGGACAGGAGAAGACTTAGCACAAAACAAAACACCTCCATGTGCCCCAAAACAGATTGCTCAGGGAAAAAAATTCAGAGGCAGTGTGAGGGCTCAGGTCGGGTGGAACAGATCTGCTACATCAAGGCAAGGTCACTCCTGGGTAGTGTGTTGCCTTGGTGAGAAAGGGGAAGGGGCAGGTAACAGAAGTGCAGCGGAGAGATGAGGAAGGCTGTAACCAGGGAGGTGAAGTGGTGGGTTTTGGTGCCAGGAGCGCCACATAATGGAGCCAGCCGCAGATGGATGCGTGCGGGAGTGCGGTGGGGTGGGGTGGGGGGAGAGCATGGGGTAAAAAGAGACCTAAGGCTGTGAGCTGCTAGGCTGGAGTAGAAATTTCAGTGAGGCTGATACACCTGGTGATAACCCCATATGAAGGGTCCTCAGGATCCTTTGCCCTGCACAACATTTAGGTCACACGGAAATAGGACTTTTCTCCTCCCACCTTTAAGCTGGAGATCATGATTAAATTTAAGATCTGATTTGGTTCCAGGATGAGAGACACAGGCTAGTCCTTTTCCGGTAGACAACCTTCAGGATCTTAACCCTAGACTCTGCGGATGAGGTAAAGGAAACAATAAATTAAGAGTGTCGTTTGGGTACTTAAATGAATTGGGTTTGGGCTAGAGCTTGCCGGAAGCTTTTTCAAGAACGCCCTAAATGGTTTCCACTCGCGAACGGCGCCAGGAGTGCTTAATAAGTGTAACCGGGCGATCCAAGTAGCAGCAGCTCCTATCCAGTTAAGCGAACATCCCCAGAGAACAATAATTTGCAGAACGGCCAACTGAGAGAGGGAGACGCTGGCTACTGGAAGTCTCCGCCAGCCCGAACCTGCTTACCCCGCATTCCTCCAGTTCATCCCGAAAACCCCTCCGTTTACAATTCTTTTGGCCCTGAACTCGGCAATTTAGGGGAGAAGCCGAACCCCAGTGGCTAGGACGCCTCACGGAAGCCACGGGAACAAAGTAGGTCGCCAGGCTCTCCTGCAGGTCGAGCGGGTCTTGGCATGACCGCCGCAGGCGGGCGTCCACGGTGGCGGGCTCCCGCCCCTCACGCAGCTGCGACCTGCGGGGGCGCGCGCAGCCTCGTGGGGTTCTCGCGGATGCGCGCCGGGCGGGGAGCGCGCAGGGCGGAGAGCCGGGCGCGAGCGACGCAGCTCACCTGCCGCGGGCGCCACCACGGACGTGCCACGCGGGTGGCCCTCGCTATTCGGCAGCACCGAAGGAGCCCCCCCTCGGTCTGGGCGTGCCAAGGTGACCCCCGATGACCCCCCTGCCCCGCAGGCTGCGCGTCTCTGCTGCTAGGGGAGCGGCGCCAAATGCATGCATATCTTTCTGTCTGTTTGGGCACCCACCTCTGTGGTACACACCTACCTTTTATAGCCCTTGCACTCTGATCCGTGCACACGGGAGAGGCTGGGACCCCACCCCTTTGTTTAAGTCTGGAGGTGTGTTTGGGGGTGTGCACGCGCGTGGGGTATGTTTGGGAAGGGTGGGAGTTTGAGGCCCTTAAAATATTCCACCCTCCTGCAGACTTGTGGCTGCTGGGCGGTGCTCTCTCAGCTGCCCAAATGTCAAACAGTTGTTGGTTTTCAGCTTGGGAGATGCAATTAGCCAATGTCGGTTCCCAGCGTCTTGGCGAGTGTGCTGGGGTGCATGTGCCGCCTCGGGGAGTCCTGGTCCGTGTTTCCCTCAGTGACAAACAGCATTTCGGTTGTGGGGTTTCATCCGTGCAGACTTTAGCTTTTGTTTCTAATTCCTGAAGCTCGTGGCATTTTGACACTGATATCTGAGCCCAGGGTTGTCTGTCGGTCTCTGTGTGTTTTGCATGATCTTGGATTGGCACCCTACTGTACCCAAACATTAAAAAGCCTGTCTTTCCGTTGAAGAGGACAGGGGTTAAAATGAACGAAGACCCGAAGGTCAATTTAAGCGGGCTGCCTCGGGACTGTATAGAAGCTGGTACTCCGGAGAACATCTCAGCCGCTGTCCCCTCCCAGGGCTCTGTTGTGGAGTCAGAACCCGAGCTCGTTGTCAACCCCTGGGACATTGTCTTGTGCAGCTCAGGAACCCTCATCTGCTGTGAAAATGCCGTCGTGGTCCTTATCATCTTCCACAGCCCCAGCCTGCGAGCACCCATGTTCCTGCTGATAGGCAGCCTGGCTCTTGCAGACCTGCTGGCTGGTCTGGGACTCATCATCAATTTTGTTTTTGCCTACCTGCTTCAGTCAGAAGCCACCAAGCTGGTCACAATTGGACTCATTGTCGCCTCTTTCTCTGCCTCTGTCTGCAGTTTGCTGGCTATCACTGTGGACCGCTACCTCTCGCTGTACTACGCCCTGACGTACCACTCCGAGAGGACCGTCACCTTTACCTATGTCATGCTAGTGATGCTCTGGGGAACTTCCATCTGCCTGGGGCTGCTGCCTGTCATGGGCTGGAACTGCCTGAGGGACGAGTCCACCTGCAGCGTGGTCAGACCCCTCACTAAGAACAACGCCGCCATTCTCTCCATCTCCTTCCTCTTCATGTTCGCACTGATGCTCCAACTCTACATCCAGATTTGTAAGATTGTGATGAGGCACGCCCATCAGATAGCCCTGCAGCACCACTTCCTGGCTACGTCGCACTACGTGACTACCCGGAAAGGGATCTCCACCCTGGCTCTCATCCTGGGGACCTTTGCCGCCTGCTGGATGCCTTTTACCCTCTATTCCTTGATCGCCGATTACACCTACCCCTCCATCTACACCTACGCCACCCTCCTGCCCGCCACGTACAATTCCATCATCAACCCTGTCATATATGCTTTCAGAAACCAAGAGATCCAGAAAGCCCTCTGCCTCATCTGCTGTGGGTGCATCCCTAACACGCTGTCCCAGAGAGCACGCTCTCCCAGCGATGTGTAGCAGCGTTCTCCCCACAGGACGCTGGCTCTACTAAGCGCCCCACTGCCCAGGGCAGCCGGTGACTTCCTCCCCTTAAATTCTTTGCACTGGATCTCACAGGCAGAAGCAACGACATCTTTTAGACTAGTGTTGGCAGTGGAAATCATGTTACCAGTGTTTTAAAAAACTCAACCTCTCGGCTTAGCATTCTGTTGTTTGGTTTGGGAGTTAGGAGTTGTTTGTTTGTTTGTTTGTTTGTTTGGAGGGTGTAGTGGCACCTCATGTGGCCGTAAAATTATACACAAGTCTCAGGATTTTTAACCTAGACTTGAAAATAAATCAGTTTTAAAGGAAACTGGAGAAGGAATTGCTTTTTCTGAACTTTGTTTGTTTGTTTGTTTTTTAAATCAAGATAGACCTTCCATTCTATATGTATCTAACAGGATAGGAGCTTTTTCATATGACCAAAATAGTTTACATAATTACGTTTGGGAGGACTCGTGTTTATTTCCATGAACTCCATAGAAAGTGACCAATAAAAAGGGCAGGAGCTCCTTTATTCTTTCTCTACTCTCAGTAGTAGTGACTGCTCGTCAGAATCACTTTGCAGTTTCTCCGTGCTACAGTTTGGTTTGCATGGTTACCGTGGTCGTTAGACCACCGACTGCAATACCGCCAGGTTAAACCCAGAGTTAAAAGAGTCACTGTTTTCAATACAGTTTCCAAAGTGAGTCATGAAAGAAAAAAAAATGTTTCCAATTGCATACAAGATAGCACTGATTAGATTTGCCATTGTGACTGTTAAAACTCCAGTTTAGTGGTTTTCAGAGAAAAGAAAAGAGAGAAAATATTAATGGTATCTATTAAAAGTAGATTATATTTATTTTTAATATGTTCTGAGAGAATAAATGGGTGCAACACTATTAAGAAATATACGAACATCACTTTTCTCATCTCTGTCTACAAATGCATTGTTATCCTTGCTTAAGATGAATTAAGTAGGGGTTGGGGATTTAGCTCAGTGGTAGAGTGCTTGCCTAGGAAGCGCAAGGCCCTGGGTTCGGTCCCCAGCTCTGAAAAAAAGAACCAAAAAAAAAAAAGATGAATTAAGTATTATAAATGGGAGTTTTTCTGGTTCATGTGGGTACTGGAGCAGGTGGTCGCCATTCTTGATAACTAGGTCTGTGGCATGCCCGGTTAACGTGACTGGTGTGTCCCAGCTGTGTCCTGTGTGTGCCCAAGAAGAATGCCCACATGTCTGTTGGTGAACAGTTTAATTTCCTTTCACCAGAAGACATCCTCAGTGCAACAAGTACTCTGCCGCCGGCTTTCAGAGAGCAAAGGTTTAGCTGGTAAACTCCTACAAGAAGTGACTTAAAACACTGTACAAGATCACTTTGTCCAAACATCATTTTCTGTCAAGGCAGACAGACGTAGACACACTGTCCATCTGTTCTCAATGGGCTCGTGGCTGTGTCTATACAGGAAAAAAAAGTATTCCTGAATAGCACCTCAAGACCAGTATTTCGGGGTCCTTGGTGGGAGATTGTAATAGGTCTCCCTCAAAGGCTTGTCCCAATCAGTATGCCCCTGGTGATTTTAGGACCAGTTTCCAAAGCCTGCAGGCCAAACCCACTCCTCCAAAGTTGCTTCCCAAGTGGTTCCAGTGACAATACATTTTCTCCTTGAATCCGTATCTCCTCTCTGAGGCTAATCAAGGCTGCACGAGAGGAAGGGAATCACATGGCCCCCAATCCAGCTGACAGCATTAAAACGTTTATTTTAAATATCAGGATGAGCTTGGTAGGAAGGATAGGCTGAGCCTTTCTTTCTCTCTCTCTCTCTCTCTCTCTCTCTCTCTCTCTCTCTTTCTTTCTTTCTTTCTTTCTTTCAATATCCTATTTATGCATTTGTTTCACTTGCACACATGTGCAGGTGCAGCAAGAGGCCACGAGTATCCAGCTGTCCTGGAGCTGAGGTTACAGTTGGTTGTGAGCCACCAGGTGGATGCTGGGAATAGAACCTGGGTCCTCTGCAACAGCAGTCAGTGCTCTTAACCACTGAGCCCTCTCTCCGGACCCAGTGAGTTAGTGTAGACATAATGAGCCCTTAAAGCAACAGATGGTGCTTTTTGGGGGTGAGAGCTCTCATTTGGAAAACTGTGGTAGGGAATGCAGGAGAACGGTCAGTTTTGCTGGGCCCACGTGTGTTCTCAACCCTGCACTTCCTGTTTTACCAGGCTTTCCTTTTCCTTTCCTTTCCTTTCCTTTTCTCTTCTTTTTTAATATAACTGTGAAAACAAACGTTTGCGGTGAGAAAACCAGAGCTGCAGAGAGAGGCGAAGAAGCAGGCTGAGGCTTCAAAAGCTAGAACTAAAGGCAGGTTTTCCGTAGTTCCTTCCCTGCCCCTTCATCATGTCGTCTTTGATCCCTCACTCCAAAGAAAGCCGCCTCTGAATGTCACTGTCACAAAATCTGGGTTCTATAATTAAGAAAAAGGTTCCCATTTAAAATCACATGTGAACCAACAACCAATGTGCATAAATGTTTGTGTATATGGGATACAATGCTTATACACGGGGTATAAATGTTTATACAGTGGCTGCTTAAATTTTCTTACATTAATTAGTTTGTGTATGTGTGTGTGTGTGTGTGTGTGTGTGTGTGTGTGTGTGTGCACGCACGTGTACCATGGTACGAGTATGGAGGCCAGAGGTGGCAAGCGCCTTTTACCTGCTCAGGCATCTTGCTGGCCCAGCGGTTGCTTTTGACCCATGTTCTTAATAAATACCTGATTTCCTTTGAAAGGTTTTTTTCCCTCAGTTTTTACTGTTTGAATTGTGAAGAGTTTTTGAACACAAGTTATTTCCTACAAGGTTTCTTGTCTTAAATAAGGATAACCACTAAGAAATTGGCACCCATTTCAATGTAGGCGCATGTGGATAAGGATATGAATGTGTGTGTGTGTGTGTGTGTGTGTGTGTGTGTGTGTGTGTGTGTTTAAATGTGTTTATGTCATGGAAAATTGTCATTCCAGGACACTTTAGGACACCAGGGAATCTTTTATTCCAGATAATCACAGTTACTACTTACCAAAAGTAACCACAGTTACTTTTCATTAGAAATAGTTGTATTTGTTAGACAATCTAACCATTTTACCAGACTCCTTAATTAGTCCAGATTATTTATCATTTACCCAGGTGGCGACTACTTGAATCTGTCTCATTTTATTTTTTGACTTCCTTTATTTCAGTCAAGTTGGTTTCCCCTCTGTTCTTTCCTTTCCTTTGCTGAGGTTTAAACCCAGAGCTTTGTACTTGCTAGGCAAGCACTCTGTTACTAAGCTACATACCCCTGCTCTGTTCAACTTGTGGAGTAGCCCTTCTCCCTTCGAGGTAGCTGAGATGGGGGCCAGGGCCATCTTTATTTAGACACCTAAATCAAAGATCCAAGTTGGGGAGCAGAAACAGTCATAGATTTCCCCCCAGGATTCGGAGCAGGATAGAAACATGTGCTGAGGAAAGAAGATGGGGGTCAGGAATAGTTCAGACCCAAAAAATGTAGAACGGAGACTCCTTGGAGTTAAAAGAAAAATTGCTCATCTATTACTAAAAGATTGCTTGCCTTTGACGTCACCATCTCCATATGCGCCACTTGAAGGTGGATAGTGCACCATTTCACAGCGGGGACACACAGGACACCAGTGACTACTCTGGTGTCATCTTGAACCCTGTTTACAGTCTTGGCTTCCGGATCCCGGCAGTGTAAAACTGAAACCCATTGCTTCCTTGTCCCCTTTGAAAGCGGTAATTACTGGAATGGTCTTGGTGTTCAATTAGGACCTTGAGATCTCCCTTGAACTTTTAAGGACCATTCAACTGAGGATGTTCTAATAGCTTCATATATTGCGAGTTAAATTAGCAGACCTATCTGCCTTCTAGAAAACAACGAAGGGAAATAAGGGTGTCTAGAATGTCTCTAGAATGTTTCATATTTAAGAGGTATAGGAATCCCCAGAGAATCTTGCAAAAAATCCTGGACCCTGGGTCCTGGCTATGGCTGAGCGTGTCACCGGCTTGCACTGATTCTGTCGTTGAGAGTTTGTAAGCGACACTTTGGAGTCTCACAAAGAAAAGTGTCAAACTCTCGATGTTGGCAAAAATGTAAATAGAATATGTAAATACCATTCAATAAACACATGTTTGCAGTATTTATTCTCACGAGGGTTAGGGAATAAACAGAGTGTGTCCAAAGGACATGACCCTCAAACCTTTCCTAGAGTTTCCCAATATGTAGCCGTGAAGACCGGGGACTTCCTGGGTTACTTGTCAGCACCTTGCTGCTTATGATCTAATTGTCATGGTCTGAAGGCAGTAATTTCTAGAAACTTCACCATGTGCATGTGTGCATCTGTGTGTGTGAATATGCTTGTATATGTGTGTGTATGTGTGTGTGCATGTGTATGTATGCATGTGTGTGCATGTGTGTGTGTGTGTGTGCATGTGTGTGTATGTGCTTGTGTATATACATGCGTGTGTGTGTGTGTGTGCATGTGTGTGTATGTGCTTGTGTATATACATGTGTGTGTGTGTGCGTGTGTGTGTATGTGCTTGTGTATATACATGTGTGTGTGTGTGTGCGTGTGTGTGTATGCGTGTGTGCATGTGTGTGTGTGTGTGCATGTGTGTGTATGTGCTTGTGTATATACATGTGTGTGTGTGTGCATGTGTGTATGTGTGTGTGCATGTGTGTGTATGTGCTTGTGTATATATGTGTGTGTGTATGTGTGTGTGCATGTGTATGTATGCATGTGTGTGCATGTGTGTGTGTGTGCATGTGTGTGTATGTGCTTGTGTATATACGTGCGTGTGTGTGTGTGTGCATGTGTGTGTATGTGCTTGTGTATATACATGTGTGTGTGTGTGCATGTGTGTATGTGTGTGTGCATGTGTGTGTATGTGCTTGTGTATATATGTGTGTGTGTATGTGTGTGTGCATGTGTATGTATGCATGTGTGTGCATGTGTGTGTGTGTGTGCATGTGTGTGTATGTGCTTGTGTATATACGTGCGTGTGTGTGTGTGTGTGCGTGTGTGTGTGTGTCTGTGTTCAGGTGCTGCACACATGAATTTATCTTGGGGGTAATTAAGATGAAAACCTTTGCTCTCTGGGCTCAGCTCTCCAGCTGAATTCACTGCAAAGCGGTCTTTCTTGGTAGGGACATCAAAGACATTTTAAGCCATCTCACTTCCATTTGACATTTATGTAACCTTTCCTCCTGCCGCATTAAAAATTCTATTAACCTTAATCCAAAACATTTGATCTACTGTGCTTCCTTTCTGTCCGAAGAAGTGAGAGGTTTTCATTTTACTTTCTCAGACAGAAGTGGGTTAAAGCCAATAGGTGAGGTGAATGCCAGCACACGGATTAAATATTTCCTCTGTAGAAAACATTTTTTAAAAAGGACCGAGGTTTTTGTGTGCGTGTTTGTTTTGTTTCTGGGTTTTGGCTGTTTTGTTTTGTTTTGTTTTTTTGAGGCAGCGTCTTGCTATGGAGACCAGGCTTGAATCTCATTTTTCCCCCTAGATTTCAAGTTCAGTATGAAAGTGCAGGCCTGGGACACTCATGAGTCTAAAGCTATCCTGGGTTAATTAGCAAGAAGCTTCACAGAGTCTAGAGCCATCCTGGGCTACATAGCAAGAACCTCCTTCTCTCTCCCTGAATTGGATCCTAGAGCTGGGCACCAATGAATAGACTTTTCACTAGAAAATAAGTTTAGAGGAGGAATGAAAATTTTCACTTGGGCACAGATTGTCTTGGTATTTGGCTCTTTGGACAGATCATTTTAAATACATACATACATACATACATACATACATACATACATACATACATACATACCCCATCACCATCACCACCAATAAACAAACAAACAAATAAAAAACAAAAAGACTTATGGAATTTATAGTAAAGCTTGGAGTTGTATTTCTTTTATTTATTTATTTATTTATTTTGTATATGAGTACACTGTAGCTGTCTTCAGACACACCAGAAGAGGGCATCAGATCCCATCACAGATGGTTGTGAGCCACCATGTGGTTGCTGGGATTTGAACTCAGGACCTCTGGAAGAGCAGTCGGTGCTCTTAACCACTGAGCCATCTCTCCAGCCCCCTGAAGTTGTATTTCTTAACCAAGCAACATATTTTGAGTCTAGGGGAGTCCTACTTAGTGGCTTTTCCCACAGGGAGGGGCAGTGACCAGTCTTTTACACACATCATGAGGTCATTGGGGTAAAGGAGAGAGGGAGAGAGAGAGAGATATGGGGGGGCTTCTGATCCAATTCTAGCCTCCTTCTCAGGCCATTTGAACTACAGTAAATTTATTCTTGAATTCGACAGTCTACTACTTGGAAAGGAACCAGTAAAGTTGAATTTTTCCAAATCAAACACGAATCTGGGTCAAGGTATTTTTGTAAACTGAGACTGTGAATTCTCCCTCATGTGAAGCAGTTTTTTAATATACCCAAGCTCTGGTTTTCCTCACTGCATTAGAATTCTGTTTTGTCTGGACCTAGTGTCTGGAGGGATAGAGACACTTCCTATTCCCAGGAGTTAGAGTCACATTTTTAACTTGAAAAGATGTGTTGAGGTTGGCAGGGGAAATAGCTTTGGGGTTAAGGTCATATACTGCTCTTCCAGAGGACTTGAGTTCTTTTCCAGAAACTATGTCAGTTGGCTCACAAGCACCTGAAACTCCAGCTCCAGGGGATTGGGTGCCCTCTTCTGGCCTCTGTGGGAACTGCACTCATGTGCACATAACCTCACATACACACATAATTAAAAATCTTTGAAAAAAAATAGTTGTTGAAGATTATTGTTTTCTCCTTAAGGAAATTCACCCGCAATTATCTAAATCATTTATTTCTTATTTAACATATGCATTTCTGGTTATTTGTTCCTTGTTATTTATTCTTCCTTTGAACAATTCCTGGCATCAAGTCTTCAACGTGGGAACCATCACTCACTAACAGAATACTTCATGGGCAGAGAGAATAATGAGTTACTTAGTGTTGTGCTGAACAGAGGCTCTTTGAGGGTGGCCCACCACCACCGCCGCCACCATTTCATGGGGACACACTCCAGGGATACTGCAGACTGACCCCAGACTTACTGCTTAAAACTCAGAGAGTGGGGCTCCATGATCCACGGTGAGCAGCCCAGGTATTTCTGATGTTCACTAGTAGAAGGGCTGAATCCTGCCATCAGACAAGGTTCCTGGCGACATTAACGTCTCAGTACCATAGGGACCCTCTGGAGCCATTCTGCCACACCAGTGCCTGGCAGCCCTTGGAGATGAATGTGGTATCAGCTTGAAGATTCCTGCTCACACTGATTACTGCTTGCAGGGTGTTGCTCCAGCTGCCATGAGCTCTGTGCCACTGTCACCCGATGTCTGACGTCCCTCAGACAGAATGTAACTTGGCAGTGAGAGCCATTGGCACTGCCGAGGCTGGTCCTTTTTCATTCCCGCTGTCTGAGAGCGGCTGGACATTCCAGTTGAACTTTGTCCACTCATCTTCTGTCCACCCACACCTGCCTTCTCTAGGCCGGAGATGCTGTACACGTGAATGCGTGGACGTGCACGGGTGTGGACTCTCGTAGCTTCATAGTGATTTGGGGGGCGACATCTTGGCGAGCCTGGGCCAGGAGAACGCCTGTGGTATTTTACAGAGCCCTGGAAGAACTGTACCATCTCACCAACCTTGATGCCAGCCTCACGGCCCTGTGATTTATAGTCCAGGAAGAGCGCTAAGCAGCCGCGGTGAGCAGACTCGAGGCGAAGGTTTTCTGGGTTGTACAGCCAGCTGGCTTGTACTCGTTGCCACTTAGCTTTGAAGCCTGGTGTCTTCAGTAAGCACCCTTACTTCACCCTTCAGATCAGATACTGTTTTGGACAGTTCCCTCTAAGAAGAGCTTGATGCCAAGAGACCATGTTCCAAAGGTTCAAAATGGAAGCTACTCTCTTTTTGTGAGGTTTGGTCTCAGCCACGGAGGCGGGGGCTGGGCTCCTCCCCTGCTCTCCTAATGTGAGCAGCTAAGATGTGCATTCTAAGATGTGAAGTCATCCCGGAGATGGGCTTGGAGCCCAGGACTTAAACCCGCTGTCATTTCCTTGCCTCCTGCTCAACCGGCATTTTCTTCCCAGCCTGCAAGCTCTGATTTGCTAAAGTGCGCATGCTCTGTGAAACCCTCTCAATATTAGGTGAGACAAGGTGCAAAAAAAATTGTAATATGCACAGTACAGGCAGGTGATAGATCAGTATACAGTATACGGTCCCCCTTTTTATCAGTCATAGCCACGTTCTAAGTCCAGAAGCACCTGAATTGACACACTTCTGCTTGGATGCTGCTTTCCGTGGCTAATGTGACCGCGGCTGCATTGGTACTGCCTTCATTACTCGGTCCCCAAGGCTTATCAATTACTCATATTGCTCGCGTTCATCCTTCAGTGAGACATCCAGATCTCAGGTAATCATTTCAGCAATTCCAGGCGGTATATATTGATAGGCTTTCCCATCACAGATAAGGACCAAAGAGAGATGTAGAAGGATGAGAAGCCTCTCCAAAGACAGTCCCAGCTCAGGGACAGTGGTATGGTGCAGGACCATACAGATGAAGTGTGTCTATGTGTGTGCATGTGTGTATGTGTATGTATGTGCATGCATGTGTGTCTGTGCATATGTGTACATGTATGTGTGCATAAATGTATATATGTATGTCTGTCTAAATGTGTGTCTGGTGTGCATGCATGTGTTTCTATGTATATGTATCTATGTGCATATGTGTAGGTGGGTGTGTCTGCATATGCATGTGTAGATGTATGTCTGCATATATGTACATATGTATGTCTGTGTATATATGCATGTGTGCACATGTGTGTGCACTCACTTAGGCTTGGTAATAAAAAAAATGAAACATGGTTATGAAATGAAACACATGCACACACACATACACATACCACATGCACACACACACTCAATTTTTACAAACTTGCATCTTTATATTCTATTTTTCAAAAATAGATTTGATAATTAGTGAATTTTTTTCTTGGCAATGCTTGTGAATATTTTGGATCTATAACTTTAGCTAGAATGTTTTGTCCAGAGTGACTGAAGCCAGATGACTCATTTGAAAAATTTGACCAGGGGTTACAGAGGTGGCTTAGCAGTTGACAGCACTGGCTGCTCTTTCAGAGGACTTGGGTTTGGTTCCCAGCACCCACATGGCAGCTCACAACTGACTGTAACTAGTTCCAGGGGAATCCGTCACTCTTGAATATACATGCAGGCAAGACACCAATGAACATAAGTTATTAAAAGGGAAGGGAAGTTTGACCAGCTTTCGTTTCTGCTTATTCATCACCTAGGGAAACTTGCCCTTACCTCCTGTAGCTACTGAGCATTTGAAGACCGATCAGAATAGTTGAAGACTGTCACCTTTATTTGTGCTTAATTTTAACCCACTTACATTTAAAAGCCATACCTGGCTGTTAGCTGCTGTGCTGAGATGAACTTATCTAGGTAAGAACTAAATATTTCATGGAGATAGCTATAAGATATTGTTTTTAAAAATGTTTAAAATGTTTTATGTGTATAAGTGGTTTATCTGTAATGTATATCTATGTACCATGTGCATGCAGTGCCACAAAGGCCAGAAGGTGGCGTCATATCCTCTAGAACTGGAATTACAGATAGTCGTGAACCACCATGTGGGGACTGGGGACTGAACCCAGGTCCTTGAAAAGAGCAGCCAGTGTTGTTATCGTCTGAACCATCTCTCCAGCCCCAAGAGATTATCCTTACAGTAAACCCAGCAACATTATTTCTGGAAGCCTGGTTTCTGCCTCTTGGTCTCCCTTATCATCCTACCAGCTTGATGATAGATACTCCATCTGTTTTAAGAAACGTTTAACATACAGAGATGTCAAATCAATGCAATAGAAAAGTCTGGAGCAACCGTCACTTTGGATGATAATTGTAACTGGAAATTTCACTGTGGCCCTTTAAAAATAACAGCTTTTCCCTTCCACTCTCCCTTCAAATTGAATTAATTCGTACAAAGTAAAATGAACCACAACCATTCCTGGAGACATTCCTGGTGACAATTCTGGGCTGAGGGCCAGGGCCACTGGTTCCTGCTTCAGGTCAGGCATCCGTCTTTGTTCTCATAAGCTGTGCCTGGAGCTGCTTATTCTGATATGTGGGATGCAGAATTGGACTGGGCTCAAGCTGGCTCCCTGGGGAGACTCCAGGCTCCCTTATCCCCTGTCAATCAACCTCTGAGACAACTTTTTCCCCGAGTTTAAGATCTTCATTGTGGCTCTTTAAATTGAAGCAGGCTTCTGGCAACGTTTACTGCAAACACGCCTGTTATGTGTTTGTGGATATTCGTAAGTGGAGTCAACCCCTTATCACCTGCTCCAGGTGTCACAGGTTTCATTTACTACCAAATTCCGGGAAAGAGTAGTGACCAAGGACTCGTGAGGGTCAGATGACAGGGAGCGTATGGGTCAGGGGAGGAGGGATGTGTGGGAGGCTAGAATTGGAAGCAATGCTATTAGCCCAGAACCATTTGTGTCCTGGGATTGGTGGCTAAGATAACATCAGACCAGGAGGGTCTAAGGAAAAGTGGCAAGAGTTTGGGACAAGGGCTCTCCTATTATGTGCAAAATACTGGGTTCAGTCTCTGGTAACAAGGGGAAAGCAAAAAGCCAGACCTCTGGTTTAACAGCAGAGAGAAAGTATCATTAAAACCCGGGATAGCTGGGACTGGAGAGATGGCTCAGTGGTTAAGAGCACTGACTGGTCTTCCAGAGGTCCTGAGTTCAAATCCCAGCAACCACATGGTGGCTCACAGCCATCTGTAATGAGGTCTGATACCTCCTTCTGGTGTGTCTGAAGACAGCTATATAATAAATAAATAAATCGTTAAAACTGGGAATAGTGGCAGGAGGTGGTGGTGCCCACCTTTAGCTCCAGCACTTGGGAAGGCAGAGACATGCATTTCGAGTTCAAGGCCAGCTGGTCTACAGAGCGAGTTCCAGGACAGCTCAGGATACAAAGAGAAACCCTGTGGCAAAAAAACAAAAAGTGAAAACAATAAAAAATAAAGAAGAAGCCTTAAGAAGGCCATGCATTTTTTTTTTTTGTTATATTGTTTCAAGAATCTGACTGGAATGGTTTTGTATAAGCAATTGCAAGTATTTTAATTTATGATTTGATTTATATTATATTATTATTGCATTTGCCCGAGTGCGTGCATGTGTGTGTGTGCGTGTGTGTGTGGTGTGTGCGTGTATGTGTGCCTGTGTGCATGCATGTATGTGTGCCTGTGTGCGTGTATGTGTACATGTGTGTGTGCTTGTGTGCATGCATGTATGTGTGCCTGTGTGCGTGTATGTGTGCCTGTGTGTGTGTGTGTGTGCGCGTGTGTGTGTGTGTGCATGTGTGTGTGTGTGCGTGTGTGTGCATGTGTGTGTGTGTGCGTGTGTGTGTGCATGTGTGTGTGTGTGCGTGTGTGTGCATGTGTGTGTGTGTGTGCGTGTGTGTGTGTGTGCATGTATGTGTGCCTGTGTGCGTGTATGTGTGCATGTGTGTGTGTGCCTGTGTGCGTGTGTGTGTGTGCCTGTGTGCCTGTGTGTGTGTGTGTGTGTGTGCGTGTGTGTGTGTGTGTGCCTGTGTGCATGTGTGTGCGTGTGTGTGTGTGTGCGCACACCCGTCACAGCACACCTGTGATGGTC
Source organism: Rattus norvegicus (assembly GCF_021556685.1). NCBI lineage: Eukaryota > Metazoa > Chordata > Mammalia > Rodentia > Muridae > Rattus > Rattus norvegicus. The sequence continues at coordinate 15,212,561 of NC_141545.1, forward strand.
AGGAGCTGGCTGTCTCCTTTTATGCCCTGAGCTCTGCAGATAACACCAGGTTATGAGCTTTCCAGAAAGTGCCTTTCCCCACTCGCCCGCCATCTCACCAGCCCACACACTTCCATTTTATATGTTACTTTTTAGTTTACATAGTTTCCATGTTCCTTTCCTGATCTGGGGACCTAAAGCAGGAGGATTCTGAGCCAAACTTGATAGACCCCCTACCACCAAGCAGCAACCCCAGCTGCAGAAATCAATTTACGTGACTGTAAAAATCTGCCAAGATGTGTGTGGTGCATGCGGGTGAAGCAGCAAATGAATAATATTTTCATGTACTCCAGAAAATGAATTCTGATTTCCCCCTCTGAGAATTATCTCAGTTTAAGAATATTTCTGCTTTCCACCCAAAACTTACCCTGTCAACAAGAAATGCAGGGGATGGAGCAGAGACCGAGGGAATGGCCAAAGAATAACCAGCCTGACTCGAGACCCATCCCATGAGCAAGACCTAATCCGACACTATTAATGCTACTGTGTTATGCTTACAGACAGGAGTCTAGCATGGCTGCCCTCTGAGAGGCTCCACCCATCAACTGACTCACACGGATGGAGACACCCACAGCGAAACAGTGGGGACTCTTATGGAAGAATAGGAGGGAAGATTGCAGACCCTAAGCAGAAAGGAACTCCACAGGAAGATCAACAGAATCAACCAACCTGGACCCTTGGAGCTCTCAGAGACTGAACCACCAACCAAAGAGCATACACAGGCTGGACCTAGGCCTCTTTGCACATATGTAGCAGATGGGCAGCTTGGTCTTCATGTGGGTCCCAAATAACTGGAGCAGGGGCCATCTGAACAGCTGTTGCCTGTCTGTGGGATACGTTCTATTGACTGGGCTGCCTTGTCTGAGACACCCAGCTCTACCATAACCTAGCCTCTCAGAGACTTGAAGTGCCAGGGTGGGGGGAAAGGCCCAGGAGGCCCCCACCATCTCAGAGGAGAAGAAGAGGGGAAAGGATTGTAGGAGGAGGTGACCGGGAGGGAGGCAGTGAGTGGGATGTGAAGTGAATAGGTAAAAACAAACAAACAAACAAACAAACAAACAATCTCCAGCCAGTGAGATGCCTCAGCTGTTATGGTACTTGTCGCCAAACCTGACAGGCGGTCTGAGTTTGATATCTGGGACTCACAAGATAGAAGGAAGGACAGAGCTGACTTCTGCAAGTGCTTCCCTGACCTCTGCACGTGCCCTATAGAATGAGCGTCTGCCCACTCCGGATTCCCGTCTCTGCTACCTGAGTGCTGGGATTTAAGGCACGTGCCACCATGCTCACCCAGAGTGTTTTGCTTGTTTTTTTTTTTTTTTTAATGTCCAGGAGCTGTTAAGCAAAATTCTCCATTTTATTTTGTAATAAATTGTTTGGGGAGCTGGAGAGAGAGGGCTCAGCTGTTTAGAACATTTGCTGCTCTTCCAGATGATCCTAGTTTGGTTTCCAGTGCTCACATTGGACAGCTCACAACCTCCTGTAACTATCTGGATTCCTTGGGCACCTGGACACATGACGTACATAAGGATTTCTGGAGTTGGGTGAGCCAATGAGGTTTAATGCCCCCAGCAAGCAGAAGCAGATGCCTGCTCATGGCTCTGGGAGGGAGGTCACCATCCCCACAGTTCATACCAGTATCATTTGATTACGGGAGAAGCAGGGCCCAGATGTGGTGGAAGAGGGCTTCTAAAAAGATCAAACCTCAACTCAAGCCACACTTCTCCGTGCATAGTGATTCGATGTCAGCTAACTGTGTCTTTTGAGACTCTTTCCAGCTACCAGATGTTCCGCACCAATGTGTTACCAACATCTCTTGCTTTCTTTGCTCCGTTACTATAAAAACATTGCCAAACTGTTACAATATTGTAACATGGTATTCGCAGTAACCTAATGTTCCTAGGCCGTGGTCTCTCGTATTTGGCTCTAAAACAAATGTTCTTTGCGCTTATCTTTACAGCTTTTTGGGGTGCAGGAGCCCTTTGCCCCAGCAGCAGTTACCAAAGCATCTCCACACCAGGTCAGCAGGCTGAGAGAAAGAGACAGTAGCAGGCTGGCCTCCCACAAGCCCCACCCCCCACCCCAGAGCTTGGCCTAAAATGACTTCACTGTATCTGCGACAGGATATAGCTTCAAAGTAGAAAAGGGAAATGTTTGTGGGGTAAAAGGTACAAAGTCAAATTAGCTATCACTGTGGGACTCTTCTGCTCCCCCCTCCCCCCACCCCACACCTACTTCTCAGACGTTAGAGACATAGATACTTCAAATTACTAGATACATAGAAATTATTGTAAGTCACTGGGGAATGCTGCCTAGTGGACATAGCAGTGACAGATCCCTCTGAGGCCTGCTGATGCATTTCACCCCATGCTAAAGTCTCAAAAGTTTCCAAGGATGAAAGCCATACAGACAGATGGCTTTTCTTACTGAAGAATAACCAGTGACAGAAACCCAAGACGCTCTCACCAGCTTAGAAGTGAAGCACTAGTTTCCCAAAGAGACCCTGAAAAAAAAAAAACCCTCATAGAAGTCAGAAATAATTTAAACAATTATTGAATACCAAATAATTGTTGACAATTAAATAATCAATAATTAATAAAGCTGATTAATAATAGCTATTGATTATTAATTGATATTGCTTAATAAGCATCTAAATTATTGATGGTAATAGATTACCAGCTATAAATTAATAATTAATTGATTGTTAATTAACAGTCAACAGATGATTATTAATTATTGACCAATAGTTATTAATGTCAGCCAATGCTTAATTGTTAGCCAATAGTTAATTATTAATTGTTGTTAATAATATTGATTAATTAATTTCAATTAATAATTAATAATTGTTGGTTGTTAATTAGTGGATTACTATTGTTTTTGTTGCTGTTGTTACTATTATTACATCTGGAGAGATGGCTCAAAAGCACTGCTACTCTTGCAGAGGACCCAGGTTTGGTTCCCAGCACCCACGTGGCAGCTCACAACCAGCTGTAACTCTGGTTCCATAGAATCAGATGCCCTCTTCTGGCCTCTGTGGGCACTGCAGGAATGTGGTGCTTATGTATGCATGTAGGCAAAAATCTCATAGCACATCAAATTAAAATATAATTTAATGTGACGTATCAAATTTGGGGTGCAGAGAGCATCATGCTGGAAGGAAATATTAAATGCTTATGCTAGGAAAGAAGGAGGCTAAAAAACTGAGGTAGTAGGAATCTCTCTAAGGAATACTTAGAAAATAAATATAGACAAAAAATAAAGACAAAGAAAGAAGTTGGGATTAGGCGAGAATTAAGGCAAAAAATACATAAGGGACCTAAGGGAAAAATACCAAAGAAGTCATGAAAGCCTAATCCTGACATTTTTTTTTCTCGAGGAAATGAATAAAAGTCAGAACTCTGACAAAACCAGTAAGAAAGTAAAATTATGAATTACAATGGAGAATTTTGATTAATAGCTCCTAGACATTAAAAAAACAAACAAACAAATGAACAAATGTATGGGCATGGTGGTGAATGCCTTTAATCCCAGCACTCAGGAGGCACAGGCAGGGGTATTGCTATGAGTTTGAGGCCAGCTTGGTCTACATAGAGTCCCAGGCCAGTCAGATTTACACAGTGAGACCCTGTCTTAAGATCAAAAACGCAGTTTATGACACAGCTTGAAAATTCTCTAGATGAAGGATGTAGTCTCAGAGTGAGGGCCACACTCTCCATTGAGGCTGAGACCATCTTTTTTTTTTTTTTTTTTTTTTTTTGGTTCTTTTTTTCGGAGCTGGGGACCGAACCCAGGGCCTTGTGCTTCCTAGGTAAGCGCTCTACCACTGAGCTAAATCCCCAGCCCCGAGGCTGAGACCATCTTAAAGTGCGTTGGTCACCTCGACTCTGGAACTCGCTTTGAGCCATGCCAGACTGGCCATCAGAGAGGGAAGACCCTGAGGCAGAAATAAAGAACGAAGTGCTTGTCCCAAGGGTTTCTCAGACAGAGCAGTGACCTCGTGCAGATCTGCAGAAACTGGAAATTCAAGGCAGCCTTTGACCTCACACAAGTCACTCAAGGTGCTTGGTGTGCGGCTGGGCCACTCCACCACACCACAGTGCTGGTGGACGGACAGAGACACTCGATAGGCTCTTCCCTGTGTGAGTGGAAGCCTCAAGCCAGTTCCACATGACGATGCCTGTATCGCCAGGATACTGAGAACCAGGTGCAGGCCTGCGAGATTTAAGAAGAAACACACAACTCGGGTCACTCATGTTTCAAGAAAATGAATGTCAAAGCTTTTACTGGGTACACAGAGTATATACCCCAACCACTGAGCGGAAGACAATGGAGAGACAGAGCACAATGGAAACTAAAGCTGAGATCAAAAGATCTAGCATTCAGGTGTTAGCTACCCGCTATGGCGGACAGGAAGGCCAGGATGTTCCTTCAAGAGAACAAAGGCTTCCACATGCATCAGCGAGGCTCGGCAGGGGGCAAACACTGACAGAGTCCAGGAGGGTCCGTCATCTACAGGTCTCTTTCATTTCTGCATACTCACAGAAATGCAGCATGGTGTGTCTTCCCACTGTCACGCAGATGTTCAACCATGATCGTTCTTAACGGAACGGGGAGATCTTGGATCTCGGTGCCATTGGCAGTCTCAGAAGAGTGGGTCGCCTGTCCTGGACTGTCACAGCTGATGGAAGTGACTATTTTTGTGCTCCATTTTTATTAAGGCACCTCAGTATTCACCAGAGAAGACTGCTTGGATATGGATCTTAGCCAATGAGTTTTAGTCTCTATTAGCCGGCTGTTTTCTACACTGGGTATTTGGTATCCCAGTGTAGCCTCAAGCCTTTCTTGGGGTGGCCTGAATGAATGGTACTACCGTCGTGGAGTCAGCTGTGCTAAGGTCTGGGGCCCTGCTACACCAGGAGGTAGTTGGTCTGCTTGATAGCCTTTACCTCTATGTTGGAGACTGGTGCTGGTGTTCGAATCTCCATGTACAGACACTGAGGTCCTTGTCCCCCAATTGGCTTTTGATCGATCAATAAAGATGCCAGCGCCCAATGGTTGTGTACTGGGTGGAGTTGCTTGCATAGGACAAAGAGAATCACATAGAAGGGGCAGGGGTTGGTGGGCGGGGGCGGGGGGGAGAAGAAGGGGACCCATTAATAGCAGGAGATAAAGCGAACCAGTCATGTGAGTTTTTGGGTAAGGAGTTACTGGCTGCTTCCCCACTGGACCTGGGATAGCAGGGGAAGGTTTAGAATTAGTAAAGGTGTTTTAAAGTTAACTGGAGTCTGTGCGTGCTTGCGTGTGGTGTGTGTGTGTGTGTGTGTGTGTGTGTGTGTGTGTGTGTGCATTCGTGCTTTTGTGCTTGCATGTGGGCGTTCCTGTATGGTTTCCATTCGCGGATCCGAGACATCTCCTGATGGTTGCCTGCATGTGATCCGCTGGGAGCACAAAGCCGTGCAGAGAAAAACTCACCACAGCATCTCTACAGAGTGAGTGGATCAGGAGGAGGAGCTCCTGTTAGAACTACTGTCAACAATGAAACTTAAATTCCCCCGAATTCATGTAAAACTATAAGATGTGACAAGTATGAACTAGTCCTAACAGAGCATCTGAACTTATATGCCTTCGGGCTAGAGAGTACCTGCTCCGTCAGGGGCAGCGGGTGGATTCCAAGAGGCACAGAATGAAATCCTGCTCGTGTTGCCTCCCATGCGGGACCGCAGCAAGTTCCTCGGATTCTTGGTTCCGCTCTCCTCGCTGATGTGTGTGTGGGGGGGAGGAGGGGACTGCAGACGACTTAAGGAGGGGTTGCCCTAAATCGGGGGCTCTGGCTCCTTGTTGGACCCTCCAACTGCCCTGTGGGGAACCTCTAATGGATGAAGTGCAGAAAAAGGACAGCTTAGTAGGATGCCAGTGTCCTCGTCACTCTGACTAGGGATGCAGGGAAGGGTTTGTTTGGTGCCAAGTGAAACTTCAAAGGAAGAGGAAGCCCAAAGAGTTTAAAAGCACATCGAGGATCTGGCCACATCGTAATGAAAAAGACTGAGAGAAAAAACAGACAGCTCTGCCTTTCAAACTCGGCTCTCAGGAAGACGGGCAGAGCGTGCAGAACCTTGTGGCGGCTTGACTTGAGGGGACTCTACTGCACGTGGGTAGAGGAGGAGGTGGGGACTCCTGAAAAATAAAAGTACATTATCTTAGGGTGAACCTGCATTCCTATAGGTCTTGGGTGAATCCCTGACCTGCCGCGCTGACTCAACGCTTTAAGGGAAGAAACGAGGCAGGTCGCCACCTAGAGGGACATTCCAGTCTTCACATTTAGATTGTTTTGTTTTAATAATTCTTTTACCTTTTTTGTGTATGGGTGTGTGGTGGCTAATTTTGGTGGCCAATCTGACTACATCTCTAGTCAATTAACACGCATGCGTCCAGATGCTGGTGAGAGATCTTATTGATCGGATCGTTTGAGGTGGGAAGACTCACCTTTCATCTCCAATACACACCTTCTGGTGAAGGCCCACGTAAGAGGACACAGAAGAAGGGAGCTTTCGTGTTTTGCCTGCTTTTCCTTGTTCTCTCTGGTGTTAGACCCTGCTTTGGGATTTCAATGGAGACAAGCAGCTCTGTAGGAATTCGTTCAGACTTTAGCACCAGATAGGGACGACTGAGGCAGTCTCGTGGACTGAGCATCCACCAAATCCTTGGTCTTTCCATAAGAAGACATCCATTGTTGGACGAGCTGGACCACAGCCTGTGAACTACTGTAATAAATCTCTCCTTATTATGTGTGTGTGTGTGTGTGTGTGTGTGTGTGTGTGTGTGTGTGTGTGTGTGACTTCATTCCAGTAGTTCTGTTCCGTAGCCCTGAGGAAGACAGGGTGTTTTGTCTACCTATGTCTGGGCGCAAAGTGCAGGCAGTGTCCAAAGAAGCCAGAAGAGGGCATCAGATCCTGTGGAACCGGAGTTTACAGATGGTTATGAGCCACCCTGTGGGTGCTGGTTCTTAAACCCCGGTCCTCCACAAGAGCAGCCATTGTTTGTAACCATTAAGCCATCTCTCCAGCCCATCTTTATGCTTTCACAGAATTTTTATAGAGTTCAGTTAGTATGGTAGATTGAATGAGGATGGCCCCCATAGGCTCATAGACTTGAATGACTTGGTCCCTAGTTGGCGAAACTGTTTTGGGAAGGATTAAGAGGTGTGTGTTTTTTGGAGTAAGTGTGTCAATGGGACTAAACTTTTACCAGAGCCCATGCAAGGCCCAATATCTCTCTCTCTCTCTCTCTCTCTCTCTCTCTCTCTCTCTCTCTCTCTGACTTCTGTTTATGGATCAGATGTAAGCTCTCAGACACTGCTCCAGGACCATGCCTGCCTACCTGCTGCCCACAGTGACGGTCATGGACTCACCCTCTGAAACTAGAAGCAAGCCTCCATTTAAATGCTTTTTTTTTTATAAGTTGCCTTGGTCATGGTGTCTCTTCACAGCAATAAAAAAAATTGACTAAAATGGGTTTACTAAAACCTAGCAAGGAAGGTACAGATCCCTCTGCACACTGTCTCCACCCCACACATTACCTTTCCAGGTATGTCGAGAAGGTCTTGTTAGTTAACGTGGTCAAAGACATGGCAATCACGGTCTCTTCACCTGGTAGGCAGCCAGCCAGGTCAGGATCGCCTTCCCACCAGAGATTTACTACTTCTGTAACCTGGGGCGCAGTGGGGAGAGTGAATCTTGTTCCAGCTCTGTTCCAGTGTCTGTACTATGTAAGAGATCTCAGGAAGGAGATGAGAAAGATCCCATGCACGTGTCAGCAACCCACTTTATGTTTCGACAGTCACTGCAAAGTCTTCCCTGGAGCCTGGCCTTGGGAACCACCTTCTCATGAACCCCTTTCCTGTACTAAAACCAGATGTTCTCCCTTGCCCTATAGAGCCCATGTTCTCTGTCTAGTCTTTTAACCCAGGTGTCCACAAACCCATATGCAGAGCCAAGTCATCTAATGACCCAAGCATCTCTGGTCTTGGAGAACACTTTGCCAGAAGGATAAACAAGTTTGGGGTTTTTTTGGGGGGGAGTTGGGTATCATGGTACACACCTGTAATCCTGCCATTTAGGGCAGTGGTTTTTGACCCTCCTAATGTTGTGACCCTTCAATACAGTTCTTCATGCTGTGGTGATCCCAGCCATAATATTATTTTCATTGCTACCTTATAACTCTAATATTGCTATTCCTATGAATCATAACACACACACACACACACACACACACACACACACACACACACAGGTGTTCTGATGGTGTTAGGTGACCTCTGTGAAACGGTCGTTTGACCCACAGGTTGAGAGAGTCACCGATTCAAAGAATTTAAATGGGAGGACCTGTAGATCAAGGGCAGCACAAGCTTCAGGGTGAACTTCAAGCCAGCTGGAACTACACAGTGAGACTCTGTGTGAGCACTGCATTCCAGGGTTAGTTTCTCTATACAGTTCTATGCTCTGGTTTCAGCTCCATTGATCATCTCTGACTACCTTCCTGACAGTTAATCACAGTTGCTAAGAGCTGCTAGAGGTGTGACTTGAAATGGGCAGTCCTCTGTAGGGCGCCCTCCTGTGGTGAACAACGGTACTACGCATGCACAGGTTTTGCACCTGGTGTCAGTTGGCCGGGACGGTACCATGCTAGTGAGGTGATTTGTTCTCCGCCAATCCCTGAAGGACAATTAGCATAGCCACAGCCTGTTGTGTATATAAGGCGAGCATTTTTGCCGCCCAAGGTCCCCGTATCAGCAAAGAGGTGGTCCTGCAATAAAGGCTGTTGAGAAGAATCCGACCGTGTTGCGTCTTCCTTGCCGGCCGAGGTGGGCGTGACAGTCCTCTATTTGTGTGTGTGTGTGTGTGTGTGTGTGTGTGTGTGTGTGTGTGTGTGTGTGATGGTTTGTATATTCTCCGCACAGGGAGTGGCACTATTAGATGGTGTGGCCCTGTTGGAGTAGGTGTGTCACTGTGGGTGAGAGCTTTAAGACCCTCATCCTAGCTACTTGGAAGTCAGTATTCTGCTAGCGGCCTTCAGATGAAGATATAGAACTCTCAGCTCCTCCTGAACCACGTCTTCCTGGATGCTGCCATGTTCCTGCCTTGGTGATGATGGACTGAACCTCTGAACCTGTAAGCCAGCCCCAGTTAAATGTTATCCTTATAAGAGTTGCCTTGGTCATGGTGTCTGTTCACATCAGTAAAACCCTAAGAGTGTGTGTGTGTGTGTGTGTGTGTGTGTGTGTGTGTGTGTGTGTGTGTAAAAATATGTGTGTACATGTGGTTTATGTATGTGTATGTGTGTGCTTGTGTGTTTGTGTTCATGTACATGTTCATGTGGGTGGAAGCAAGAGTTTGACATCAGGACTCTTCCTTGATCCTTCTACTCTTAGATTTTGTTGAGCTAGGCTCTCTCTGAATCCAGTGCTCACCAATCTATAAAACTGGCTGAGCAGTAAGCTAGGGGGCCCCGTCTGATGCTAGGGTGTCTTAGTTTTCTTTTCTATTGCTGTCTTAGAACACTGACCAAAAACGATTTCAGAAAAGCCAGCATTTACCTCACCTGACAGGTTACTGTCCGTCATGAAGGGAAGACAAGGCAGAAACTCAGGCAGGAACCAGAAGGCCAGAAGCGAAGCAGAGGCCATGATGAAACACTGCGTACTGGCTTGTTCAAACTTTCTTAGAACTCTCCAAACATCCAGTCCTGGGTGCCACTGCCCGCAGTGGCCTGGACCACCCCATCTAGAGAATTGATGAAGAAAATGCTCCACGCGCTTGCCTACAGGCGAATGTGATGGTGGCCTTTTCTCAACTAATGTTCTTTCTTTCCAGTTTGCCCTACCTTGTCTCAAGCTGAAAACAAACAAAACAAAACAGCAGCATATAGGGTATCCAATCCATGAGCATTATAGGGTATCCAGTGTACACAGGCATTATAGGTTATCCAATGCCCACGGGCATACCATGTTTGTATGAATATTGGGGATTCGAACTCAGGTCCCTACACTTTCTCAGCAGGCGTCATACTGACAGACACCCCCGAATCCGTGACACATTCTGTTTGGTGGGTCCCTCAGACCTGCATGGGGACATTCATGTAAGCATCCCCCTGCTGTCCACAGTGATCATGTGGAATGTGCAGGTTGATTCCTCTGCCACCCGTTTCAATGGTATCGTCCTTTAATCTGTGACCCTGCCGTGTTGCTTCCTTGTTTGTTTTTGGTCTTTTTTAGCCTACGTGACATAATTTCTGCTGTATGTCTTACCCACTGTTGACACATATTTAAATATTTCCGGAGAGGACGTCAAACACTGCAGAGAGCAGTAGACAAGGCAGTAACAGAATCAGTGCCCGTGTGAACAGCCGCGCCTGGTCATTCTCCTGCTGACGTACGTGGTGTCCAGTCAATGCTCTCATCTGCCGTCCACCCTGGGCGTGGCTGCTGTGCAGTTCCACGGTGAGTTCATTTCAGTTCATGTGCAAGAGCGTTTCCTTTGTGATGTTGGATTTGCTTAATAGCTCTAATATGCTCCTCGAGATTCTATACACACATTGGTCACCCAGGAAGCCTGGTCCCAACCTGTGTGTCTTTCAACCTGGCGACTGCAGCCCTGGGTCTCCAGTCCTCAGATCCACTGGACACCACAGCTCGGAGACCAGAGGAAGTATACACCTCGCTTCTTGATAAGACAGGGACTAGCCTGGTGTATATAAACTTTTTCCAAGCCAAATGGCTAGGTGGCCAGTGATGTGTGTGGGGGCTCCATCATCAGAGTCCACAGGACCTGCCCTATAACCTGGAAAGGGCATGGATTCAACTCAGTGTCCTCTAAATGGTAACTGGCACCTCACAGGCCCAGGAGGAGGACTGCAGTGAGCCACTTTTGGTAGTGACCCTGGCTTTGTCCCGTGGAGGGTTCCCTATACATTGGGAACAGTAAGACTGCATGCAAGTCATTTCCCACTGAGGAATGTGTGAAATTTCCATGGGCTCAGCCTTGTCATTGGTTGATCACCCCAGTATTATGAGAAATCCCAGTAATTCCTTAGGATGACCATCTGTTAAACATGGTGCAGAGTGAATGCACAGCTCTGGGCTCAGGGGATGACGAGAATGGTGGCCTCCATTACAATTAAGCTGACCTTATCCTTCTCTGCATGGTTCTGCTGTCCAGTTTGACAGAGAAACCCAGAGAGCAGAGACCTCTGTCCTTGAGCCCCAGTATGGCTCATGTAGAATCTGTGTCCCTAACTGTTAGGGTCACCACTGAGCCCTCGACAGCCAGGTCACAGCACATAGTTTATATTCTTCGACGCTGTTGGTGTTTGCTCATTTTCTGCCAGCTGCTTGCTTTTCCCCGCTCCCACGATATCCTGCAAGGATCCCATTTCCTGTGATTGGCTCAGAGCTGCCGTCCACAGGTAGACGTGAACAGATTTTACCACATGGGAAATGAACTGTATCATTTAAGAAGAGCAAAAAATTCATTTTATTAATAACTAAACATAAATAAAAACCCAACAATCAAAACAACAATAAGAAGCCAACAAAATAAAAGGAGATATTTTCTCTAAAGAGAGAAGGACACCTTAGGCAGGGAACCATGGCTGGGTGGAACTCTGCAGACAATTCTCCTAATTACATGTCAACCTTGGGCAGAGGGAAAACAAACTCTGGTGCACCTAGCTGCACAATGGCAGATAGAAATAAGTGCCTGGCAGCTGGAACATCTGCAGGCCCATCTGCAGCCACACCTGCAGCCACACTTGCAGTCACACCTGCAGCCACACCTAGAGGTGGCTGTGTATCAGCTGATGTGGGCAGAGCTTGATCCAAAGTCGGAAGCTACCCTGGTCCAGCTTCTGGCACAAAGGGTTCCAGAACTGCCGGGTCCAGGAGTTCTCTCCAGACTGCAGGTCTCCCTGTGGTTCAACCACAGAAGCTGGCATCAGAGTCAGAGTCTCTTACATCCCTGAGGCATCCTACACTGGGGGTTCTGGAGTTGTCGTACAACCTAGGGGCAGAAGGAGATGGGCTTTAGTGGAGGCAGCCTAGAAGTTCCAGGATGGGGTGAGCTTCCCCAGGATTGCCTGTCACACAAGGCCTTTCCATACCAGAGAATTCCCAGTCCTCTCCTCACAGTAGGACATCTTACCTGACTGCTGTCCAGCCCTGGCTTCAGGGCAAAGCTCTGGAGAATTCCCTGGTGGAATTTACCACCGAACCCACCTCCCCCCTTGCCAGGCAGCCGGCCCCAGGCCTCCTTGCCTTTCTCAAGCTTTGACTTTTTGGCCTCCTGCTCCTCCGCACTGAGAGCAGCTCCCTGGCTTGGGTATCTACTTCTTCAGAAGGCACATTGAGCCTCATGTAGTCCAGCAGCTGCCTCACGACGACCATGTCTTGGGGTTCACAAAAATCCTGGGGGAATTTCTGAAGCCACCAGGACAGAAAGGAGAACATGGCGCTGTAGGGAAGAGGGGGTTGCAGGGAAGTGGAGTCAGATGCCTGGCCTTGCTTCACAAGCATAGCCGCGGGTCCTGTCAGACAAGGCAATGGCTGTCAGCCTGTGTGCTGATGGGTATAGTGTTTAGGAGTGTAGGGACTGTGTGTAGAGGGCTCCAAACACTTCCTGTCACTCAGCAGAGAGACAGGGCTAACTGGGCTGGACTGTAGTAGGGATAGATTTTCCCAGGGCCTTTCAGCTTACATCCCTCCCTCTGCTCCTCAGAACTCAGGAGCCCACTGGAGACCTCTGTTCTCCTTCACCTGCAGGTGAAGTCTCAGGTACCATCGTCCCTCTAGTGGGAATCCCCACAGCCCTCAGCCCTCGCCCACCCCCACCTCCCACTGCAAAACTGGGAAAATGGGCCCTTACCTCTCTCTCTCCACCCCTCTCACTGCAGAGATGGTCCCTTGCCTTCTTCTTCTCACCACATCTCACTCCACAGATGGGCTCCCACCCCGCACTGTACACATGCTCCCCCTCACAGTACAGATGGGCTCTTACCTTACTCTGTATCCCACTGCCTACACAGATGGGTTCACCCCACCTCCCCCACTCTACAGAAAGGATCTTACCTCCCTCTTCACCTGAAGCCCACTCCCCTCTTTGCTGGTCCCCCACAGCGTCATGCTGGAAGGATCCACACCTGTGGCATTCCATGAGGTGTCACCCCTAAGGCCTTGCTTCCCCAACCTACTAATAGAGCTACAGGAAGCTACTTGAATCAGAAGAAGCTGGGAAGGGACCAGGGATCCTGGTGCTCTCTGCCCTGTTCTGACTTTCATGCTGAAGGCCCAGGAATGAGCCTCTGTTGACAGATCTTCAGAGATCTCCAGGCAATGGGTGGAAGCCTAGGTGCTCCCTGTCGGGACTCTTGGTTGGTTCTGGGCTTCTTGTCTGGTTCCATTAATCCCATAGGTCATTTAAGGCCTAGAGCCTTTTTTACAAGTGGGGAAAGAGCTCTGCCCAAGGCACAAGAAGGGGGAGTGTTTGACAGTCCCTGGGGACAGTGAGAGACAAACTAGAGGCCCCCAACCCCTCATTTGACCACGTCACTTTGCAGGTTCAGACCCATGACCAGCACTGCCGGGGTACAATCATACTTGTTCTACGGGAGCACAGAGTCCTGGGGAAGAGCAGAGCCCTCCTAAAACCCTAAAACTAGTGTTGGATGTAGCCACTCCCATTGTCAGCATCAGGTCCAGCACCTCCCCGGTGGTAGCAAACTTTGGGGAGATGGCAGGAAAGTTGGGGATGGACAAGTGGTCGTGGTTCTGAACGGCAGTTGGTATATAGTGGACCATTTATTTGTTCAATGTATTCTGTGCTGTTGTAGTTAAACCTGGGGGGCTTATGCAGAGATGCTGGTTCCTGTGAATTCTGAGGAAGAATGAAGGAAGGCAGGAGGGTTTAAATGTAGAAACTCTCTGAGAGACATCAGCAATCCATTACCAACCATTGAAAAGTGAGCATAAAGGATGTTCCTTAGTGTCTCACAGGAACACACACCCAGGCAGGGACCTCGGGGATCAGGGGGACCAACCAGAAACTTTCCTGCTACAGGCTGGCCTGTGTTACCTTAGGTTCCCTGTGAGAAACACGCCAGAAGTGTGTCAAAGAGCGTATCCAACGTCTCCAAAAGTGGCCAAGGTGACCACTCTTGGCTTTTTTTGTGGCCAGAGCCACTGGAAGTCTGAAAACAAGAGAACTTCCTGCTTTCTCAAGAGCCTCCAGACAAGTAAGTCATGTAAGGCTACTGTCGGCTTCTGGTTACGTGGTAGCCAGGTGGTGAGTTCCATTCAGATTGCTAAGCAAGTGGGGTCACAGCCTGACTCTTCCAACCTGAGCCCCTCCTCATAGGCTTTCTCTAGTGGTTACCAGTACTGCCAATTGCTGTCCTTCTGCCTTTCATGTGTACAACAGGACACAGTGGCATCCATACACTCATGCCACTACCCTGACCTGGGAAGACAGCCTGTAGCTAGACCCTCAGCTCAGCTCGCAATGCACTCGAGAACGCAGAACAGGTTTCCAAACCATCCCTTCTATACCACAAGCTTCCCAGGAAAAAACAATTTCCTCTTAGAGTCTTCCCTCTGTCCTGACCTGATTCCTGAAGATCATTCCTGCACGGGTTTCCTAGTATGTCATCATGTGATATGATCACAGATGCCCTATACCTGGGAAAACCTCATAACAGTGTTATCTGAAGTGAAAGCACACATAGGCACTTGTGCTTATGTGCACACACGTGCACACACATAAACACATGAACATGTGCACACACACAAGCACACACACACATACACACGCACTTACGCAAGCACACATATAAACACAGGCATAGTCACACACATGGGCATGTGCACACACACACACTCATGCACGCACACACGCACACATAAACACAGGTATAGCTGCACACATGGGCATGCACATGGACACAGAGAGCATCCTTTACAAATGCCCAGGAGCATGTCAGTGTAGAAAGGCCCCTAGTAGGTGGGTGTCAGGGTTATTTGGTTGAGGTTAGTGTTGTGGTAACACTTTAGCCAAGTGCATGTGTTCATCTCTATGTCTTTCTCTTAGGGGAGAGGGAGGGGTGGCTCTCCTTTCATATGCGTTCTAGTGTTTGTCCCCTTTGGGCTTCCACAGGCAACAGGGTGCTTCTTCTGTGTTCCCCAGGCAATGGCTCACTGGGTTCTGGCTTTGAGGCTGTCCCACACTGCTCACAGCAACATTCCCTACCCTCAGGAAAAACTGTGCACTAACTTAAAGACTTTGGTAATGTTTCCATATCTTAATTCTTCCATGAGGAGTTCAGAATGCATTCATAGTTCAATTTCATGTTGTTGAAGGAAAATAAGAAACCTAATACTTCTGTGCAAAAACAAAGAAGAAAGGAAAAAGAGTTTGTGGCTCTTAGATTTTATAGAAATATGAAAAAAATCATGTTGGCATACACAGCATGAAACTCTCTTGGGAGTCAAACAGGGTGAATGGTGTTCCGTGGGGATAGAAGGATGTGTGGGAGGGGTTCTGCTCAGGGCACGTATGTATTTATATGACAGTAGTCTCCTGTTTCCCATCTCCATGTGCAATGAGCTTTTACATAGTTAAAAGTGGTTTGGTTCTTTGAAAAACATCTTATTATTTTACATGTATGAGTGCATGTGTTTCTATGATAGAATGTGTGCAGTGCCCATGGAAGCCAGGAGAGCATATTGCATCCCACGTACCAAGGTTCTGCATGGTTGTGAGCTGTCTTGTGGGTGCAGGGAATTGAACCCAGGTCCTCTGTGAGAGCAGCCAATTCCCTAACAGCTGAGCCATCTCTCAGGATCATCTATTGTTCTCTGGCTGGTCAGAGTAGCCCATTGTAGAAACCACGATTGGTATCCAGTGCTACCCAATGGGAAGTTTCCAGCTGGCTTATTAGATACAACCTGGTTGTGTCATTCATTTCTGTCCCTTAAGTAACTTTTTTTCATCAGACATTAGCAACCTCAGGGATGGCCACACCTATTCTGGCGACAGTCGTACAGTTTCCATGACAGCTCACTGGGGACTGGTGGAGCTGTGTCCCAGGATACAGGTGGGCTGCCCACCAGATGAGGTCTCAAGGGCCTGAAGTCTTCCTAACTCAGGCCTGCCGAGGGATGCTATGCTGTCTGGCAGCTGGGTCAGCTGTTTTCTGGCTTCCCCATAGCAGGGTGGTGGAGGCCCAGCAGAAGGCCTGTCAGAGCCTGACCTTAGAAGCCAGTCATGCATGTTACATGCAGAGCAGTTACAAAACCCAACAGCCTCAAGGGGAGGCAACCACAGTCTACCTGGTCATAGGCAGCAGAAGATTCTAGAAGAAATGCTCTTGTCCAGCCTATTCTGGTTATACTAATAGAACCTGACTAGTTTGTGTGGAGCACGTATTTTTTTTATTTTTAACTGAGGCTTGCTAAATTGTGCTCCCGATAAATTGCACAAAATCTCCCAGCAGAAACGTGAGGAGGAATATATATATCTTTAACAATAGGTTAATTGGCAAAAATGGGTTGAGTGCCTGTGGGTCTCTTACCAAGGATATGATGCTGTGCCATGTGGCCACTAGAGGGCAGTGGTTCTCCATGGAAGCACAAGGAAGCCCTCCCTGACCCGTGCTGGCATCTCAGTCACTTCAGATAGGGATGGCAGTTGGGTGGCTGCTGCTGGGAGCTCAACGGAACAGGATTAGGGTCAGGGGCTTCATTCCTATCTCGGATGCCCTTGGTAGGCTGTGTGAATAACATCAGAAGGCGTGGCTTTCCAGTTCTCTGATTCTCTGCAGAGCAAGTGCCTCTGTGAAAGTGCCCCGCCCACTCCACCTTCTGCAGAAGCATGGGCCAACCAGGGCTGACAGTTCCTTTTCTGGGGCAGAGGGCGGTAGAGGGTAATTAATGAAATTTCCTCAGAAGCTCATTTCCAGACAGCTTTATCTTTACCTAGGAATGTGGGGCTTGTCCCAGGTTCAAGGAGATCCAAGCCCCTTTGTACTCTGGGTGGCCCTGGATGACAGCCCCTTCCCAACCTGTGCTCACATAGAGGCCACGTTCACTTAAACAGGGTGGGGCTGAGTCCTCAACTCCATCTAGTCTGGCTCCTCCTCTTTTCCCAGATGAGCCTGGGCCACCATCCCAGGACACTGTCGAGGCTTCTCTGTCCCGGGATGCCACCAGTCAAATCTGACACCCGGGTTCGTCAAAGTTCTGCTCCTGTCCCCAGCACTCAGGAAGCAGAGGCAGGTGGGTGCCTGAGAGTTCTATATAATAAGTTTTGGGAGAGTCAGGCTGCATAACAGACTCTCTCAAGGTCAAAACAAAACAAAACAAAACAACAACAACAAAAACAACCAAACAAAAGGTAGCAGAGAAAGAAGAAATAATCCAAGTCAGCACACTGGGAAGAGGAACAACTAATGGGGGTCCCAGGTTACCCCACCCCACACGCAGGGTCCTCACATGAGGGTTCCTTTGCAATAGAAAGCAAGCAGTGTGCAAAGCTAAGCATCCTGAGTGAGGCGAGGTCAGGCCCACACTGAGCCATCGTGGCCTCTGCTCCAGGGTCTCCTGTGAGGTAATCTGAAGAGAGACCAAAACTCTGTGAGGCTTCTGTGGGAGCCAAGGTCCCCTCCTGCCAGCGCCAGGCTTCAGCCTCAGCCCTCTGCCTGCAGGAAATTCCCCCAAGGGATTCGAATTGTTTCCGGTGTGTCTGCTTCCGTTTCCGGTACCTGATGGGAGGGGCACCGTGTCTCTCTGGAGTGTCTTCGCTTTTTCCAGGTCAGTGATATTTCCCCGTCTTCCTTTGCACAGCTCAGTCGTGAGTGAAAATGTCCAAAACTAACAACATAAATAGAATAGAGCGGGATCCTGTGTTAATGTAAAAGGAACTCTTTTTAATATAAATCTGAGTAATAAATTAATCTGGCAGCTGTGTTTCTTCACCTCAGGTAGTTCCCAATAACCGCACAGAGAACTAAGATTGATTAAGATGGCCTTGCGTCAAATATTGAGCAAATATTACTCCACTGTAAACTCCATGCTGGTCAGGCTTCCTCCCAACAATACCCCACAGTACTTGCATTTCTCATCCTTTCTTGTTCCAGGTCTCTTCTCCTGATGCTTCCTGGACCTCTCCTCAAGGCTTCACTCCTTCACTTCCTGTGTCTTTCCCCACTCCTCCAAGAATCTGACATCCCACCTTATCCTCTCTAAGACACTGTTTTGGCTCCATGGCTTTTATTGGGAAAGCAGAGAACGAATGAGGAGCAATGTTTACTCAAACCTGAGATGAGATCCTCTAAGAGTAAATATGACAGAGCCATGTCCGAGTGAACCTGGATAGTGGGATAGGGAAACCAGCATTTGAAATAACACAAGGGTGAACTTTACATAGCGTTCAAAAACATTATATCTACTGGATGAGCACATTCACGGTCTTGCCAGGCAACCAAATATAAGAATTTTTGCTCTATACTCTTGTTTTTAGCTATAGTTGAAATGGCTGACACTGTCATCTCCGTTTTGTTGTTGGCTTGCAGACAGATCAAGCCATGAAGCATGTGCTGGCTTCAAAACCTTAGCTTCCTCTGCCCCAGCTTCTCAAGTACCGAGTCACAGCTATGCTGGTTAGTTTCTTGTCGACTTGACACAGCATCTGGCAAGTTAGACTTGATAGTCATGGGGAAGAGGGAACCTCCGCTGAGGAAATATCTCCATCGGGGTGGCTTTCAGGCAAGTCTGTGCTTCGTTTTCTTCATTAATGATTGACATGGGAGGGCCCATGGGAGGTGACACCACCACACAGGGCACGTGGTGGTTTTGGGTTGCGTAAGAAATCAAGTTGAGAAGCCCCATGGAGCAAGCAAGTAAGCAGCACTCCTTCATAGCCTCTGCTTCAGTTCCTGCCTCCAAGTTCCTGCCTCCAGGTTCCTGCCTCCAAGTTCCTGCCTCCAGGTTCCTGCCTCCAGGTTCCTACCTCTAGGTTCCTGCCTCCAGGTTCCTGCCTCCAGGTTCCTGCCTCCAGGTTCCTGCACTGGCATCCCTCAGTGATGGACTGTGATGGGGAAATGGAAGTCACATAAATCCTTTCCTCCCCAAGTTGTTAGTGAGTGTTTTTTTCACAGTATAGAAACCTAAGGAAGATAATGAGCAATTATTCAAAGGTCCTGCTTGAGTGCACCCTGCTAGGCTTAGAGACTCATGGTCCAACTGGGACACCTTACACATTTAGTGCTGGTAACAGGCAAATTTTTTTAATGTCAAGATTATTTCATATATACCCAAAAGCACGCTTGTTTTCTCAAAGAGAGTAGATATAGAGACAACAACACGAATGGCAGTTTTCTCTCTGAATGGCATTGATGGAGCTGAACAGCAGAATCGTCCAGAAAACTTCCCTGGCCTTTTTTTTTTTTTCTTTTTTTCAGGAGTCCAGGTCTAACGCAGACTTTTACATATTTGTAAAATTGCACTCACTGGCTTCTTACCATGTATTAAGCTTACACAGAGCCATATAAACTTGTGCAAAACATATAAACTCCAGACACAGCCTCTCTAGACCCATCGCTAGTCACAGAGACATAGAAATCAGTGAAGACATAAAGGATTTGTTTTCTTTATTTGCAAACTTTTTTATTGGTTCTTCATGAATTTCACATCATGCACCCCAAGCCCACTCATCTCCCCATCCCCTCATACCTGCCTTCCACCCTTGCAAAACGCACCCCCAACAGAGAACAAATTCTCGTTGTGGAAGCTGTAGTGGGTCACAGTGTGTCCACGGTATATGCTTTTGTCCAGTTCCAAATTCTTGAGTGTAGAATTCTGTCACGGCCAACCTCGACCAGCAAGGAAGACACGGCTACCAGAGATCTTCTGGCAGTTTATTCAGGATCCTTGATATAAGCTTATTCTCTCTCCCCGGAGAACGCCCTGCATCAGCTTAAATACCTAACGCTGACCAACCTCAACGTGCTATGCGGGTCATGCAGACAGGCTGTCACTATGTGGAAGATAGCAGGCAAGGCAGGCATAGCCAAGTAAGGACTTGTTTGCTACAAGGAGTGCTCACCGTCGGGGGGTGGGGGTGGAAGGTGGAAACCATCTTTGGGGAGTGGCATGTCGCAGCTCCCTACAGAATTCTCCAGAGAGCACAGTGGCGTTTGTTTGTGCTTCCGAAGTCCTGACAGGATTTACTATTAGAATGCGTTAGTGCAACGGGCTATGGGTCTAGTACGTGAAAGATGATTATTTATGATTTCATACACGGATACCATGCTCACTCCCCCATGTAGAAAGATGAGGGGTTGGGGATTTAGCTCAGTGGTAGAGCGCTTGCCTAAGAAGCGCAAGGCCCTGGGTTCGGTCCCCAGCTCCGAAAAAAAAAAAAAAAAAAAAAAAGAAAGAAAGAAAGATGGAGAACCAGACTGACTGCTGTGCACTCTCTCAGGATAACCCGAGTATATCGTACTTCAAAGGTTTAAGGAAAGCCGGTCTCCGTATCTTGAAAGCCGAGTCACACGCTGCATTTCAGAAGATTGTATTTCACTCTGGCTGTCACCCATTACATCTGCCACACCCTTGAATGCCAGTGACAGAACCCAGCTCAAGGGCCTGTGGATGCAGCCCAGAGTGCTTGCCTAACATGTTGAAGTTCTCAGTTACATCCCGAGCGCCACCTCCTAACAACGGGGATGGTTGAGGCAGGGGGATCAAGGAGTCTGAGATCGTCCATAAAGCTTAAGGCTGGCCCACAATACAGAAATATTAGAGACTCTTTCAAAAACCCTCAAACTAGCCCAAACCTCCCAGAATGGTTCTACCTCTCCTTCCTTTCACCCTCCTGTCCCGTCCAGTTGACATGGGACATACAGCTGTCTCCTTGTCTCCTTTGCCTTTACCAAAATAAATATGGTTCACACCTGTTGTCCAGGCAGAGTCAATTGCACCTTTGAGTCAGAAACTGTCAGGTTCCTAATTGCTTCACCGGGCTCACAGAGCCGCCAGTAGCTAACTTTGCTTCGTGGTTCAGTGGCAGAAGCCCTGGGCTGGGATCTGAGGATGAATTCGCACTGTCAGAGACTGCCGCCTTCAGGCCAGGAGAGGGCAGCATTATGTGGCCTAGCCAGAGCAGAGCTGAAGAGCTCACCGTGGTGGCGAGCAGCTGGCTGCCACCCTGGCCCAGATTCAGGCCTCCAAACCTCTGTCATCTGTGAACTGTTGGGGTGTGTGAACGGGCCAGTCCTGCCAATGCAAAACTGCAGGATCTCCATGACACAGGGCAACAACAGGGCAACCAGGAGTCCTGGGGAGGATCCAGTATTGATGGAGTCACAGAAACCAGAGACCTCCAGCCAGACGATGACTCACTGTAAGGAACATTGGCGAGTGAAGATGTGTAGATGGAGGGAAATACTGTGGGGCACATTACAACTCCTGCAATGAGATGCTTTCTGTGTTTGGTCTTATTCAATTTTGTTTGTGGGTTTATTTTTTTTTAATTTTAGGGGGGATGTTGCAAGGGTGGAGGGCAGATACAAGGGCTCAGGGAGATGAGTGGGACTGGGGTGCATGATGTGAGGCTCACAAAGAACCAATAAAAGCTAAAATAATAGTTTTATTTTTATTTTATGTATATGGGTGTTTTTCCCTACATATATATTTATGCACCACATGTATGTAGTGCCCTTAGAGGTGAGAACGATCGATATGTTGAATTTCCTGGAATTGGAGTTACAGGTGGTTGTGAGCCACCATGTGGGTGCTGAACTGAACCCTGGTCTTTCAGTAGAACAGCCAGTGCTATTAACTGCTGAGCCCTCTCTCCAGCCCCCAGATGATATTTACACCAATACATTTGACAAGTCCCTTCATTTCTAACTTTCCTTGTTTAGATAGTATGAAAACTTCAGCGTTACCACATTGGGGTGGGGTGCAATTCAGGGGCCAAGAACACGCATGTTTGGCTCCAGAATAAACTCTTAATTTTTTGAGGTGAGAGTTGTGTGTTTCAGTTGTCTGGTGGACAAATTATGTGTGTGTGTGGGTATGTGTATGTGGTGGGGAGGTGCCTTCTCTGGCCAGGCCAGTCAGATGGGGCCAGGCCCTGTGACTTTTCTTCCCAAACTCCTTGTTTTTTTTTTTTTTTTTTCCTCAGCCTTTGCGGGAGGTAAGCAGGAAGCTTGTTCTGACTGCATTGCTGTAACAGAATGATCACTCCTTGAGAAACAATTTTATAAATCAAGGCAGACAGACAGATGTCTGTACTCATGCCTGTGACCCAGAATGCAGCCTGTGGGCGTACCCACAGCTTCGAGAGCTCACCCATTGGCTAGAAGCACACATTTAGCCCTGGATCGGATCTGTAAGCTTCTAGGAAGACTCCAAAGGGCCACTGTCTTTCAAAGTCAGACATCTCTGGGAGGTACTTGGATGCAGGCCTTCATTGTGGCAGCACATCTTGGACGCCGCAGGCAGCCCTAGAACAGTGTCAAAGGTCTTGAGCCACCACCAGCCTCCCCTGCAGTCTGAGTGGCAAGGTCATGTGAGCAGGTCTGAGCAGAAAGCCTGACTAGAAACTCAGTTCTGTCCCGAAGCAATAGCCTGGCTTCTGAGTTCTCCCCTGAAAGATGGTGGAGTTTCTGTTTCACTGAAATCCTGCTTCCCCAGTGAGAGCTCAAAGGAGAATTGCAGTCAGACGCCTTGGCCAGTACTTACAGTTCAGGGCTTCTCCAACTGTCTACCGCACAGCCGGGCACTATCCTGCAGAGCCCCTTATCCTGTGAGCGACTCGTGGGCATTACGATAAAGAGAAATCCATGCCTGCTTCCCTCAGCTCAGTAGGGAACACAGACAGATACTGAACCAGTATAACTCCAGAGGAAATCAAAGACACAGTACACCACGTCCTCAAAGGCAGCTTACTTTTGCTTTCTGTTTACAGCGATGGTGGGAAGCCCGTCCTCTCATTCCATCATTTTCCAAGAATCTGCTTGCTCTTCAGGAACCTGGGCACAATGCATGATGCAGGTCGAGGTGTGTCAAGCACTGTGCTCCGGGGTCTTCAGAGAGCGTCCTGTGTAGAGACTGTCACAGTAGAGGCTGCAGAGCACACCCAGTACTCAAAAGCAGCCATCCAAGGAAGCCCACATTCATGTCCTCACTACCTACCCAGCCTAGGCTTGACCTCTGCTCCACCATGAAACGCCACCCACGTCTTGTGCTTTGTATCCAAGTCCCAGTGAACAACCTGGCTTCCCTCGGAGGACATAGGGAGAATGTCCTTCTGAGAAGATTGATGAAGTACAACTATCTCAGATACTTGAGCGTCACAGATTATTCATGACTGTTATGGAGGCCCAATGCCACTGAAACACTCTCTGTCCTGGTCTCTCTACCCAGTGAGGTGTCATCCCCATTTCCAGAGAGGCATCTACACACACACACACACACACACACACACACACAGAGACACAGACACACACACACACAGACACACACACACACACACACAGACACACACACACACATGCACGGGGAATGCTTCCCAATGGTGTTGACATAATTCACTCAACCTATGGTCACACAAAATTTTAATGCAGATCATGGTGGGATCTTCTACTGTCTTCTGAGGAAGCTCCAAGATCCCATATGTGTCCCAGCTTCTTTCCCATAGTCTTGTTATACGAGACCAAATCTACTCCATTTTGAGACCAGACTCCATTTTAAAAGAAAAAGAGCCCAAGAACTTGACCTGCACCTGAACCCAAGCTGCACCCAAGTACAGGAAAGACCCCAGGGCTTGTCCTTGGGCCACACCCCAGAGTTACTCTCTAGCTACTTCCTAGCAACAGCCAATCAAGACTAGTCTGTTTCAGATGCACCGTCAGATCATTTGTTCATGGTCTTGCTTCAGACCATCCAGCTGTCGGCTCACAACAGTCATTCTATTAGACACATGCCAGGCTGGGCACGCCTCACTTGTTCACTATGCCCTATAAAACCCTGTCCCAATGAGGGTTCCAGGCTGCTTCACCAAACTGTTCTATGGGTCGACAGTGAATAGGCCCAAACTCAAGTTTATAATAAAGAAACCCTAATGTGACTACATCCTAGTAGGCTCCTTGGTGGGTCTTTTGGGGTTCATAAATGCTTCCGGGCACAACCATTAGAAATAATTAGAGCCTTGTACGGTTACAGGTGTAATTTTATTTAGATGTTACTTGTGATCTATAGTAAGATATACAAACAGATTAAAAATTGTTTGACAGATTTTAATACCACTTTAGATTCGATTTACAACTGCATTGATAATACTGCGAGATAACAGATACTCTCCTTCATAAAGAAACAAACAAACAAACAAACAAACCCACCTGCTACTCTGGCTGATACACTCCCTCCAGACTTCAATGGATTTAAATGTATCACACGTTTCTGCTGAAAATATTACTTTGTTTGTTTATTGGTTTTTTTTTTTTTTCGGAGCTGGGGACCGAACCCAGGGCCTTGCGCTTCCTAGGTAAGCGCTCTACCACTGAGCTAAATCCCCAGCCCCTTGAAAATATTACAAAGCTTTCACAGCCCTCACCATCCTATGCTCATAAATGATTGGATGTGTTAGAAATGTACTGGGATGAAAACATCCATCTTCTAATAACGTCTTAGTAAATAAAACCTAAGGACTGAAGCTCGTGGTCTGGTGCTAACAGTGCACTCATTTGCCTTCCCAGTGCAGTGATGTGCAGACTCAGGCATTTTCTACCCACCACCCATCCACCTACCCATGCATGCATGCATGTATGCATCCCTCCATCTGCAATCGATCCATCTATCTACAATCCATTCATCCATCTACTCTCCAATCTACCCACTGACCTATATCTATTCACTCATCTGCCTACCCACCCACCAACCTACTATTCATCCACTCACCCATCCGTCATGAATCCACCTACCTATCCACTCATCCATAAATCCATCCACCTGCCCTCTCCTACCCATTTAACTCATCCACTCGACTTATCATCCATTTACCTACTTACCTACCCACCTACTCATCCATCAATCCCCCCACACACATAGCTATCTACCCACTCACCCACCCATCCATCCATCTATCCATCCATCCACCCATCCATCCATCTACCCATCCATCTATCCATCTATCAATCCATCCATCCATCCATCCATCCATCCATCCATCCACCCACCCATCTATCCATCCATCCATCCATCCATCCATCCATCCATCCATCCACTCACCCCTCCAGCTATCCATTTGCCTGAGTCTATACCATAAGAAAATACTGGATAGGATACTCAGCTAAAATATATATGGAACACTAAAACTGGGGACAATATAAAACAACCTTAAAATCTGTAGATTTAAGTCTAAGTATGAAATGTATAGAAATCAAATATGCTACTAAATTCTGTTCTCCATTTGTTTTAGTAAGTATTTTTCCTAGAAAATGGAAGTCAAAAATCTAAACTTTTTACTTTGTTCTCATTTTGTAAAGTATTGAAGTGACTTGGATTTAAATTTTAGACTAAATCAAATTTGCCAAAGAAAATCTCTAAAAATAATCTGAATTGGATTTTAGTCATTTCCCATCCTTTTGAAGGTTACAGAATGCAATGGGCAAAAGTTCTCTCTCTAGCTATAAAATAAAACTATAACTTGTTGGGAAAACTACAGGACAAGTAGCATGGAGAAGCTCACGAACATCTGTGAGTAAGGAGCCGCTAGTTTCACTCTGATGTGACATCAGGAGAAGACATCCTGACCATAGCTGGTAGCCTTAACGTCTTCCCTCCACCCTGGGACCACATGGACCCGGCCAAACAAAGAAGTGCTCCCATCGTGAGTGCTGGGGCACACGGGGCACACGGGAGACAGGAGAACAACAGAGACAAGCTGCTGGACGGGTAACAAAGGGCTCCGGATGTCAAAGTCGTGAGGATGATGTTGGTGTGGTAGGTCTCAGTGTTGGAAAATGGAAATGGGAGAAACGGAAAAGTTTCTCGACAGTTACCAATGTGACAGCGAGTCACAACAATGGCCACGTGTGTACAGGCTCCAGGATGACCATCGGGCAGCATAGAGCACTCAGACACATGCTAAAGCAGGGTGTAGGCAGGGGCTTGCAGATGGGTTTTCAGTATCAGACTGACATGAGTAAAACCTGCTATTGGCAGGTGTTACGGGAGAGCAGCCCAAGTGGACAGGAGTCCACACACGGCAGATGAAGTGGGCGGCTGGGTGACATCCCCAAACTCATGAGCAAAACCCACTTTTAGTTACCCCACAGACATTCCCTATCCACTGACACAATGTCACCCCAGATCTAAACTTTTCTTTTCATAAAAAGTGAGGGATATTAAGAGCCGCAGGCCATTTGAATGTGCACCTAAGGGAAGGCAGTGTCCTGGCACCTGTGTGAGTCCTGCCTGTGACCCACGCCTGGGGCACCAATGACTTAGTTAAATCAGCAGCTGTCTCTCCGGAGCTGTGAAGCCGACACAGGACTGAGGCACTGCCATTCGGTGAAAGGGTCAGGGCAGCGGAGGGGAAGTCGGGGTCTCTGCCAGGGCAACCGGGTGAATCAAGTTTATCTTGTGAGGTACTTTTTAAAATTTAAAATGTGCCAACAACACGGGAGGAGATCTGTGCTTCAGGACGGGTGTGGCCCTGTTTGACACAGTGTGAATCCAGCCACAGCACCATGGGTCGTGAACAGCTGGTGGCATCTCTCAGCTAAACCCAAGCTTCTATGACTCAGGGCAAGGGGAGTGAGATGCTCACTGCCCGGAGACCAGAAGGGTAGGGATCCCAGGAAAAAAACTGTGGAGGTCTCTTTCCCACTGGGTGGGGTAGGAGGGAACCAGATGGGGCAGCTGTGCCACCCTGCTCTGCAGACTCTGGGTGCCCATGCTACCAGGGCTAGTCACAGAAGTAAGCTCCATCTGCAAAGTCCATGGACACAGGGTCCCCTCATAAAAACGAGTGCTTCTGCTGCGAGTGCAAACGAGCACACACAGTTCCTTGGAGGCCACCAGACGGAGTGTGCAAATAGAGAAGCATCTCATTCTGACTTGTTAAACTTTCCCCTCCGCAACCATGTCTATCTGGAATTCGATTTGCAAAGGAAAAAAAAAAAAAAAAAAAAAAAACAGGGAAGCATCGCGCACTGGTTGGAAGACATCACTGACACACAGCCATTGATCTTGCAAAGAGCTGACACCGGGCAGCTGCACAGACACGTGGCAGGTCCACCAGAGCAGGATGGACGGGAGAGGAGACTCTCACAGCCGAGAGGGAAGCGAGATGCTATTTCAGGATGGTGCACTAGTTACAGTGAATTTCCTGGTGTGCAGCATGGTGTGCTGTGTTTAGTGGCACTTAAGTATTACACAGTAAATACTCAACAAATCCAGAAGGATGTGCAGAAGCAATATCACACTGCTAATACAAAAGCTACTAAAGCTACAGGATAATACCACGTGTGGGTGCAGAGATCACAGGAGCTCCTAGCACACTTGCATATGGTGCCCTGGCTGTCCGCCTGCCGCCTGGCCCTGGCGACTCAGTCGGACCAGTCGTTCTCATCAAACTCAGAGTCGTCGTCCGAGTCGCTGTACTCCACAGCAATGCGCCTAGACAAGATGGTGGCCACGTCATTGCCTACAGGCTCCCGTTTGGCTTCCTGCTCACGCTGCTCCTGTACCTTTTTCAGTTGGATTCCTGCAAACAGGAGGCAGGGAGGAGAATCAGTCCCTTAGCTCCCAGGGAAGGAAACCAAACAGGTCACCCTGTTTATACTGAGTTCATAAAGACAAGACCCTGAACATCCGAGGGCAGAGGAAACGTGTAAACTCAGGTTATGGCTGGAAAGGGACACAAAATACAACAGTGTGTGCGACTGCTTGGTCACACAGTAGCAGGTGATTTAACGTGACGTGCTTAGCACTGCCCTTTGATGGAACTTCAGATGTACAGGCTAGGGACAAAACAAGAAGAAAATACGCCCATCTTAATAGCCCTGACAATGTTGGAGACAAACCCCCCCCATGCACACATGCATTCACACAGGCTCACACACATGCACACACTTTTCTCTGGAAAGTTCAGGAGTTACTCGAGATGTAATGGTCCCAAACCACTAAAATACGTAACTACCTAACATGTTCTTTCCTGAAGAAAACAACAAAACCAGAACCACAAGTTATCATAGATATACACTGCTTCTATTTTCCCTAGAAATCGTTTTCAAACAGTGCCACTAAGCCAATCTAGCAGGGACATTTTTCCTGGCTCCCAACACCTCCTGCCTCATTTGTCCTCATTTCTGTCAAACTTGAATCTGGTCCGTTCCTTGAGCTCTCGATTTACAAGCTCTGCTCCTGTAGAGAACAGACATGGGCTTTTGGAGCAAGGTAGTCTCTGATTACACACTCACCGGACTGGCCGAGAGTGTCCAAAACCACGTCTAACTCTCTCACCCTAAGACAGGAGAGCTGACCTCCCTAATGTATTCTGGCTTACAGCGTTTGTCTCAAGAAACTCAAGTTTTTCAATGATGTTCAAGATACTTGGGGATTCCAGGGTCTTTAGCAGCAGGCAGGGTGTGTGTGTGTGTGTGTGTGTGTGTGTGTGTGTGCGTGCGAGCGTGTATGCACCTACATATATGCGTGCATAGCATGGGCTGTGTATGCACAGGCCAGACTCAGTGAGCTCAGGTAGAGGTATGAGGTATGAGGCAAAGGCACCATAGCTCTGGGAAGGATGTAAAGTTCCCAAGGTTGCAGACCAGCAACCTCCGTCAGTTACACATCCAAGACAGACAAACTGACCGAGAGGCTGTAGAGTTCCTGAGGGTGCGATGAGCTCTGGGAATATTCCGCAGCCTGTTGCTGCTGCCTGGGGCCATCTGGATTTGGACAGGTTAAGGGTGAATGGTATAGCACACAGGCCTCCTGGGAGGCTCTTGACTCCACAGGGTCAAGGTCTATGAGATGCTCATGCCACCTCTCCTGTATTAGGGCTCGGCAGTAAGGCGCCTGGAACACTCTGTGAGCTACTGAATAAATTCCAGAAGCCACTGGCTTGGCACAGCTCGCTGTGACTGTAACAAGTCCAGTGTAACGTTAGCTTTGTTGAAAACAAGATTCCTGCTGGGCACTCACTCTCTTCCATTTCATTCTTGAGGTCCACAGTGGAGAAAGGTCCTATTAATCAATCTACCATGATGTCTAGCTTCTGGCTTCTTGTCTAGTACAGCTTTCCCAAATGTTTAACTTTTGATGATAATATGTTTCTATGCTGCCCGTAGAAGAATTCCAACTTAATAAGAAAGTAACCAACGACAGAATGTACCTCATCTTTTGAAGGCAGTGTACCTGGCTGACCACACATCAGTGTCTTCCAGAGCACGGACTGAACCTGCGCGAGTACTTACCCATCCGGATGGCAGCCAGGAGATCGCTTCTTGCATCACTTATGGGTGGCTGTGCAGGCTCTGGGCGCTTTGCCTCAGCCACAGGGGGACCATGCATTGGGGAGGAAGACAGGGAGGAGGGGCCAGGAGGACCAGGTGGAGGAGGCGGGGGCCCTGGGGGCGGTGGTGCTGTGGCCAGGAGCCCAGTGGAAGGCTGGTGAGGGGGGGTGGGGTATGTGGAGCCGGCTGAGGCAGGGAACGAGGGCTGCTGAGCAGGGATCTGGAGAGGGCTGACGAAGGCAGTTTGTGCTGAAGGAATCATGGGTGGAGGGGGAGGCGGTGGCGGTCCTGAGGGATTGTAGTATTCAATTATCTGTGCTGGAAGCATCCTAAGGAATTAAACAAAACCCAGTCACTCACATAACCAGGGATGTCTCCGCATAGAGAGACAGAACTCAGACGGAGCACAGTACTGCCAGCTGGGCCGGAGTCCCTGCGGGGAGCAAGTGTCACCGCTGAGGGTCAGTCTCTCCAAGTCATACATTTTTCATCATGACAATTAAAAGCCCACTGAAATGTACCTAGAATGACCGTCTGAAATGCACAGTGAATTCTGGACGGCTAGGGTCCAAGAGAGCAGCAAAGGGCTCATACCCTTTCCATTCCAAATCTTTCAGAGCTGTGCCATGCAGAGCCTTGTCACACAAGGGCTCTGAGGCCAGGGACACAGACATTGGGTAATACTCCCTTCTCAGGCCCTGTCCGAATAGGATCTCCAGGGCTAAGGTTCCCAGTGGTGTGTCAAACACTCCAAGAGACAGGTTAATAGTTTTCCAAGCCACAGGCCCTCTGTGTGCCTGATGTAGCAGCCTCAAAACATATCCTAGGAATCCCAGCTTAGCCAAGACCAAAGGACAAGGGACACCCAGACCACATGGTCTCCTCTTTCAGGCTGCAGGCACAATCAGAAAGCAAGGGTTTCCCTTGGGTGGAAAAGACATATTGCTCTATTCAACTTTGCTGGGTGTAGACACTCGGGAACATTTTAAAGAGTAAATCTAAGAGAGCTAAAGACGAGCTGACCAAATAAAAGGGAGGATCTCAAATGAATTAACACATGACCTGGAAGGGTCTAGACTCGGGGGAGGCATTCAGTCCACAGACCAGAGAACAAGAGGCTCAGGGTAGAATGTTCCAGGAGCTGAGAGGGTGAGAATGGAATTATGGGGTGGATGGCGAGGTGTACATGCGATTACATGTGTTCTGGTCTAGTACTCTGTGAGGAATTCAAGGGTGTGGAAAAGTTCTTGAATAAGCATTTTACTCGTCATGGGTGCCTTGGCTTAGAGTCCGTCTATGAGCAGGGGACAGACACAAGCACACTGTCCACCTGAGATGTGACTACTCAGTGGCTGGACCCCACACCGACTCTGTCTGACACCCTCTGCTGACACTGACACTGTGCTCGATCATTCCTGACTATATTCTGTGGTAAAATTCTTCCAAGACACCAATTTACCAGCAAAACCAAACATGAAAGGAATAGCAATTTACCCATAGTCGGCTGGAGCCACTGACGTAGAGGCCTGGGACCCGTCTGGGGCCTGGGGCGGAGGTGGTGGCGGTGGCTGCTGAGGTCTATTCAGGGCCATGTGCCTCGCCGAGGCAGACGAGGGTCGGTATTCGTGCTCAGCGCCTTGGTTTGTGGCTGCATGCAGTGGTGCATCGCCAGCCGTGTAGGAAGGTGTCACCGGCTGTACTTGCAAAGCGTGGTTGGGAGTAGCAGGATAAGAATAATCGGTGACATCGGATGTGTGAGACCTGAGTTTGGAGGAAAGGGGGTGAGAGAAACTGAAGTTTTTAAAAGGTCCCCCAAGAGGCAGCTGCGTATCTACAGATGACAACTTGTCAGTACATGAGGACAGGCATTTATTTCTTTGGCGCTCAGCCAAGCCCAGCCCCCTGAAAGCTTCCGAGCAACAACACAATTATTTTAGTAGCAAAGCCCAGTGTTACATGGATTCAGATCAGAGGCTCCGGTAAGTCGGACCAGTATGGGAGCCGGCAAGGACGCCTGACCACAGCACTTCGCGTATCTCTTTATGAAGACAATGCTGTATGACAAACCCCACTCCTTCAGAAACAACATCTCAGACTGGCCGAGAACTTAAAGGCAATAAAATCCCACAACACATGATTTTGCAGCATGAAACAGCAGGTGAACTGGATACGTGTTAAAGGCAAGAAGACAAAGAGGGGTCCAGAATGCACAGTGAGCTGCGTTTTTATAAATGGCAGAAATGAATTGAACCCGAAGAAGGAAAATCAGCACTGACGGCTTCCAGGCCGCAGACACAGCGACACAGCAGAGCTCTAGAGGGAATGGAGACCGAGCGTTAGTGAGCAGTTTGGGAAGGAGGTGATGACCAGCAGCCGGCAGAGCCTGAGAGGGGGAACAGCTGTCGTCAGGTAGCAGCAGCAAGCCGCGTTAGTAAGAGGCACGCGTTTTACAGAACACTCTTCAGGGGGCTGCAAGTCCTCCCACGATGCTGAAGCAGGGCTTGATCTGGGGCTGGGGATCCAAGAAAGCAGATGTCGCACCCTCTGGGCCTCGCGTCTTCCTTGGCACTCCCCGCCTGATCCAGCCTCTTGGCGTCACTCATGAACTCAATGCCCATTTTCCTCCTCTCCCACTCTTCTCTTCTTGTTCTGACTTTTCTCACATACACTTGCTGGCTCCTGCTAGGATTCAGCTTGAGTTTCTCTCTCTGAAGGGAAACAGGTAAGCACACACTGGGGGCAAGCAAGAACAGAGATGAAGACACAAACTCATGCCTGCCTTTGGGACTTCTACGGGCAGATTTCCTCAACCAGGGGGTCTGCTCCTCCTCTCTGTCCCCTACCTGCAGCATAATAATGGCTTGTCTGTGAGCTGTGGTCTGGATCACAACTGTGTGTGAGGATGTCTCAGTCACTATTCCAACAGCTGGCAGCACAGTTACCATATTTTAGTGGTGGAAAATGTCTGACCTGTATTTGGGTTCAGTACATTTCAAAAATAGAAAGATATCTAAATGTATGAGGTCGCTGATGATACACACACCCTACCTAGGTGACTACATCACTGATGTGTCACTCTCTACAGGACACCCAGCACAGCATGGAGTGTCTCCAGTGGGACGCGGGAGGACACAGCACATTCTGTGGTACGAATGAGAAAGCCATCCTTGGAACACAGCTTGGAGAAAAGAAGCCAAGACAAAGCAGGTGACCACACGGAGACAGACACACAGTTGATGGAGACACGACTCTGATGAAGGGTGACAAGAGGAGAAGCAGCAAGGGCTGGGCAAGTAAAGGACCAGGGAACAGGGGGTGTCAGCAGGCAGTTGTGGGGGGACTTGGAGGAGGCTGACTGAGTGGGCAGGCAGAAGTTGCCACAAGGCACGCCACAGATGTGGTGATTGTGGTCAGGTCCATCTGTTGCAGCAGAGGACGGTAGGTTAAGGGAAGGGAAGCAGGAAGGAGGCTGCTCACTTAGCTTGAGGACCCCATCAATCCCAGGGATTTTGAGAGAAGCAGGGGGGCAGAGCCACAGCACGAAAGCAGGGCCCAGGATTGGAGAAAACAGGGCCGGCTGGATGTGGAGATGTACTGACTTCTGATTACAGAGAACACTCTGTCAATTGCTCATCCGAAACTCAGAGTTAGAAACAAGCCAGGCCTAGCGATCTGTCAGGAGTGGGCAGAACTAAAGAGGCATCTCGTTTATCTGGGTTGACTAGAACACTTTGTTTATAGGTCTGCCTTATACACAGCTTAAGGTTAAACTTTCCTCAGTATCTTTAGTGCTCATGTGTGAGAAGGAGAATACACCTCTAAAAATCATGCTTTTACCAAATAGTGTCTAAAAATAAAACATTTTTAAACTGTCAAAGAGCTAGGTGTGGTGGTGTGTGCCTTTGATGCCAGTACTTGGGAGGTTGAGGCCTGTGGATCTGTGTGTTTAAGGTCTACACAGAGAGCTCCAGGAAACCCAGAGTTACTCAGTGAGACCCGGGGTCAGAAAAATCTCCAAACCACAACAACAAAAAGAAGTAAAGGGAAAAGTTCTGTGTGATCTCAATTCTGTAAAGATAGAAATTCCACACAGACACAGAGACAAAAGACATATACAGTAAAAAGGGATGTCAGGATGGGTATTTTTAATTTCTTTCTGTAATATTCAGGTGTAAATATTTTTAATTTCGTAGTAAGAAAAGGTTAAGGCTGGAGGGAAGGCTCAGCAGGTAAGGGCACTGGTGCTCTTGCAGAGGACCCTAGTCTGATTCCCACATCCACGTAAGTGGTTAAAGCCCATCTAACTCCATCTCCAGGGGATCTGACGCTCCATTCCAGCCTCCACAGGCACTGCACTCACACACAGAGCATCACATCCACATATACACCAATAACTAAAAGAAAAACACACATTTTAAAAAGAGAAAAGGCTGCAGTTTTAATAAAACATGCCAATTTTCCAAATTAACTGAAGGGATTCCCTCTGAGTCCAGGGATGAACTAGGGGGTTTGCTAAAGTCAGGTCTGCAATAGGGAGTCGCGGCAAAAGGCACGAGACACAAGCGCTCTGACAAAGGAGCCACCTACGAGAAACGAAACTGCACCTAGGCGACACGAGCACACGAGCAGGCGATCCAACAGGTCCAATGGCCGTCAGCACCATGCCCGGCCTGGAACAACCTCGGATGGTAGGGAGAAGCATTCAACTGAGGGTGTAAAGAAAACAGTCCATCCCTTTCCCATCTACACGTGTCTAAGTCAGATCATATACAGAGTGTATGTATGTATGCATGGATTTGTGTGACAGAGTTAAAACCCCAACCAAGTGACTTGTCAAAACAAGAAACAGTGTGACAGCAGTGGGGATTCGGGCCGTGCCCTCCAGTAACCGGAGGCTAAGGTTTAAGCCTGAGGCAAGAGCCCAAAGCTCCCAGAGTTCTCTGAATACCTCAGGTTACAGGTGCAGACAGACTACCTGGGGCGCACTTTTCCAGAGCTCGTAGTCCTGGGTGGGAAGCCGTACCTGAAGTCCTGTAACCCCTAACTTCTCTCCTAGCAGACACCCACCTATTCTTTTGGGTGGGTAGAGACTGCTCTAGATTCCGAGGTGATAAGAAAAAAAACCAAAAGGTAAAGAAATCAAATATGAGGTACAGACCCGATTTCACGTTACTCTTGACATTTTCTTGGGTAAATTCTTGGTGTTTTGGTTAGTTTGTACATTTGTACTTGTTATTGGTATTTTAAAGAATCTCATGTATCCCAGATATGTAGCCCAGGATGGCCCTGAGCTTCTGATCATCCTGCCTCCACCTCTGGGTGTGCTCGCCCGCCTAGTCTATGAAGAGCCAGGGTTCACCCCAGGGCTTCACGGAGGCCAGGCAACCACTCTTCCAACTGAGCTGGGCGCCCAGCTTGAACTCTGACTTGCATGTGCAGAAGCCCGGAGGTCCACACAAATGCAACATGATCTGATAGAATAGAAACAAGAAATTAAACCGAAGTTAAAACAGGCCAGTTGGTCTCTGTGTTACACGACCTCATGACCTGTGTGTCAGCACCTGCAAGAAACACTTTTACATAACTGCCGTCAGCTTTTTAAAGAAACCGCAGCAAGAAGTCCTCCTGAAATAAGAGCAGTTTGGAAAGAGATACCAAGCCCTCTCTTGTCTGTGCCTTCTTCAAATGAAGCTCTTCCTCGGTCACTGCTGACAAAAGAAATTCAACATTTTACATTAAAGCAGTAAGTGGTGATTAAGCAAACCCGAGTCACTGACAGTCACCCAAGTTCAGAATCCACAGTAAAGCTCCACCTTCCAGATTAACCCAAGAGAAAACTTAAACCTTTAAGGGCATGCAAAGTCACCACATTCAAATAGCATTCCTTAAATCGTTATTTTAAAAGCCAAACACAGATATCAATTTTAAGGACACAGAAGGGCACACAGAAACCCAAAATACAAGGACTCAAACGTGGGGAGAGGGACCCATGACGCACACACCTAGTGTCTGGGGACAGAGATCCCTCGGAGGATGCCCCGTGGTGCACACTCTGAGACAACCTGTTGTCGGGCCTAAGCTCTTTGTCATACGCCATCATATTCCACTCCTGGCGCCTGTTTCTGGCTTTTCTAACCTTTTTCACCTCACGAGTGGTGCCATCTACACGCTTTTGCTCCTGACGTCCAGGAAAAGAAAGCAAACATGAAGACAGAAGGGGGAGGAAAACAGCAGGTTAGATGCAGTTACAATGCACAGAGAACAAGCCTGGTGCACGCTCTAGAGCTCTTCACATCCTAGTCACACTCAACTGTAGGAATTCTAAAACAGCACGTGCCTTAGCAGGTCCATCGGAAATAAAGTGGTCTCTAAAGAAACGGCCGCTCCCCCCGGACCTGCTTACCTCCACCTCTGGGACGGGACTCTCACTTGCTGGGGCTATAGCCTGTTTTACACTGCTCATGTGAAGTATCTGGTAACACCATTCATCAAAGTCATTTCCCTCACTGACACACTTTGGAGCCCCTATATGTGTGTGCATGCGCATGTGTGCAACACATGCAAACACATAAACTTACCTGCGTAGACACAAAGCTATCCTTACACCATCCTGTCGGTCAGCCAAGGCGTATTCCATCCCCACGTTGGCCCAACAAAAGACTCTTCCAAGGGGAGGCCCTCTCTGGGCATTTACACATTTGTCCCTTTTCTTGAACAAGCAACTTACAATCTTCCAGACAAAGGTCGTGTGCTTTTTCTTCCTACTCGCCCTTATGGTTCTCCCCTACTCTTTTACCTTTACATGAAGCATAAACTCAGTAAATGCTGGCTGAATGATCAAAGCCACACACCTCAAGCACAAGCATGTCCCAGGGGCCATGCCCAGCACTCAGGCACTGATGATTCAAATGGCCAACACACACAACACATGCATGCATGCATGCTTGTGCACACACATACACACATGCACATACTACATACACACATGCATGTACACACTACACACATGCATGCACATACTATACACACACACACACACATACACACACACACACACACACATACACACACACACACACACACACACACACACACACACACACACACACACACAGTTTCTACCCTATGGAGCTTTTTCCCTGAAAAGGGAAGTCTGACAGCCAGCACAAACAAGTCTCTATAGAATATGGTAAAATACAAATACATCTATATTTTCAAGTATGATATAGCTTATATCTAGCTTATATCAACATGCATATTGTATGTGTATACATTTCATATATGTGCATATATCTCTATGTATACCTAATGTCATCTCGCCTGCAGTTGAAGGCAGTGAGAAAGAGGTGGCTGGACTGGGCTGTTCAGAGGTGTTTAGAGGCTCTGGGGCACTTTAAGAACAAGAACATACAATGCACACAGGACCTAAGATGACTACTCAGGACAGGAAAAGATGAGATGCAGATGAGATGGGTCCAAGCCAGGGGCCTCTGGACGTGTGAACTGAGTCTTCAGCCTTTCAAGGGGCCAAGGCCGTGTGACGGGCCTGTCCAAATCTTACCTTGCTTTCCCCTCAGTAACAGCAATTCATCGTCTAGAAATGTGCTCTAAAGAACCACCTTTGTTGCTGTAGGAAACCAACTCTGGTACTTCAGAGGTGCAGTCTACAGTCAACATCCATTCATCAACACGGCAAAGGGTAGGTAATGGAACATTTGCATTTCAGGATACTGTGTGCTATTAAGGAAAAAAACCCCACATCCTTAATAATTTCTGTGTACACAAATCATGTCTGGTATGATTTTACATATGGATTGCTTCAGCACATATGTATGCATGCCTGAGTGCATGGTCTAGAAGTCAGGGAAAACGCTCACAGGAGCGCTGAGCAATGCTAGGTCCTCAGAGGGTGCCCTGTCAGTCAGCGCTTCAGAGGGTGCCCTGTCAGTCAGAGCTTTAGAGGGTGCCTCCATCAGTCAGAGCTTTAGAGGGTGCCCTGTCAGTCAGAGCTTTAGAGGGTGCCCTCGTCAGTCAGCGCTTTAGAGGGTGCCTCTGTCAGTCAGAGCTTTAGAGGTTGCCTCCGTCAGTCAGAGCTTTAGGGGGTGCCTTGTCAGTCAGTGCTTTAGAGGGTGCCTTGGTCAGTCAGCGCTTTAGAGGATGCCTCCGTCAGTCAGAGCTTTAGAGGGTGCCCTGTCAGTCAGAGCTTTAGAGGGAGCCTCCGTCAGTCAGAGCTTTAGAGGGAGCCTCCGTCAGTCAGAGCTTTAGAGGGTGCCTTCGTCAGTCAGCGCTTCAGAGGGTGCCCTCGTCAGTCAGAGCTTTAGAGGGAGCCTCGGTCAGTCAGAGCTTTAGAGGGAGCCTCCGTCAGTCAGAGCTTTAGAGGGTGCCTTGGTCAGTCAGCGCTTTAGAGGGTACCCTCGTCAGTCAGAGCTTTAGAGGGTACCCTCGTCAGTCAGCGCTTTAGAGGGTACCCTCATCAGTTTAGAGGGTGCCTCCGTCAGTCAGAGCTTTAGAGGGTGCCTTGGTCAGTCAGTGGTTTAGAGGGTGCCTTGTCAGTCAGAGCTTTAGAGGCTGCCTTCGTCAGTCAGAGCTTTAGAGCTGTGATATGTTGTCTGTGCACTTTTAAAACTCAAAAGAAAGGGGGCAGAGAGGTTTCAGTGGGGAGCCACTCTGCATCTTAATTAGAAGTCACACTGTTAAATTAGGAGTCACAGGACTTAACTGTCGCTCCTCCTGCTCAGGACGCACACACTGACAGTCGGGGAGAAGTGTGCTAACTGCTCACAACAGTTCAGCCTTCAGCTCTATCCAGTAACATGCACATTAGACAGAGACACACACACAGTCAGGATCTTGAAATATTAAAAGAAATAAACCTTATCTCAGTGACACGGGCTTGCATTAGAATCCCCAGACTGTGCAGCACAGTGTCCTACCCTTAGGTACTCCTTCATACCTCTTCCAAGAAAAGCCTCTCGACTCTCAAAGACCATCCGTCACACGTCGCCTGTCCCTACTTCGAATATACCATCATTCTGCTGATGCCAATGACTACTTCCAGCCAAACTATCGGTTACAGTGAAGGAGGAACCCTTCCGGTGGTGAAGGGATCCACAGTGTAATGAGAGCAGTCTACAGCGGTGAGTGCCCTCATCTTAAAAATGACAGATTTCAAGTAAACAAGGAACCATGTTCCTTAGACCCTTGGACAAATAAAAACAAGAAAACCCCAAATCAGCAGGGAAAGAAAAGTAAGAAAAAAGAAATGAAATTAAAAAGGAAATCAATAAAAGGATTGGTTATTTGAAAAGATAAGTAAATCAAAACAGCCCAAAGCATTCAAAAGAAGACTCATATTAATAGAACTAGAGATGAGAGGGGAGATAAGCCATAGCCAACAACACAAGTCAGAAGCTCACTGGGATGTAAGTTGGTAATTTGAGAGAAATGGATGTATTTTTAGGTGTCTATGACCTACAAAAATCAAGCAAAGACGATACAAACTCCTTAAACCTCTATTAAAAAGTAAAACCAAAGCCATAATAATAATAATAATAATAATAATAATAATAATATAAAGGCAGGAGTCTCTCGAAAGCTCCAGGTGCCTTCTGGGAGACAGTTACAGAGCTAACACAGCTCCTCTCACTAGTTCACAGACTAGCAAGGAAGAAATACCATCAAACGCTCCACACGGAGCCAGCATCACCCAGATCCAGAAACAGGAGAGAGGTAAACAGCAGAAAAGAGAATCATAGGCCAACTGTCTCAGACAGACACAGACATTCAGAGACACAGACATTCTCAGTATGAGGTTTGCAATAGAACTCAAGGACATATTGAAAAGGTCATTCACCATGGTCAAGTGGATTTCATCCGAGAGGTAGGGATGGCATGACACATGCCCATCAGGGTGTAAGGTACCACATAACACTTGGCAAAATGCTCCACCGCACTAGCCCTCAGGACATGGCGACTCACAGACTGTAGGGAAGGAGCCTTACAAGTATCTTCCTAGGATGGAAGCTATCCTCAGAGTCCATCTCAACCTAGAACAGCGCTCATTAAGAAAACCACTGCCTAGGGGGATACAGAGAAGGAACCATAGTCACTGCTGGGCACACATACGAATTAATCCCCCTTCTAGGGAGCAATCAGAGGTGCCCTGAAGTAGACACCAGGTCAGCTCTGCCAGCCCTGGGACTTGCCCAAAGGACTGAGTCATCGTGTCACTGGGGTACTTCCTCCCCACGCTTTACTGCCACGTTGCTCATGACAGCTAATTGGTGACTGTCAACAGAGGAGACGATAAAGACAACATTACACACACACACAGCAACTATAGAGAATGAGGGAAAACGGATCAACTGGATATCCTGATAGTAAGTGAACTAAGTCTCCAAAAGACAAATATCATGTGTCTTTCCTCATTTAAGGACCCTAAATTTTCTTTTTTCCTTTTTATTAAACATAGATTCTCTCTCTCCCTCCCTCTCCCTCTCTCTCTCTCTCTCTCTCTCTCTCTCTCTCTCTCTCTCTCTCTCTCTCTCTCTCTCACACACACACACACACACACACACCAATATCCTTATGAAGCCAGTGTGAGTACAATAATTATATAACAACAACAACAACTATTTTCTTTCAACAGGCTATTGGCCAGGACTGGAGAGATGGCTCAGTGGTTAAAGCACTCGTCGCTCTTCTAGTGGTCCTGAGTTCGATTCCCAGCAACCACAAGGTGGCTCACAACTGTAGGTTGATGTCTATATGCAGGTGAGGGCTGGCACAAGTTAAAGCGAGGCCTGTAATTGGACAGTAAAAAGTAAGGCAGGAACAAAGTTTTTGTAAGGTGGGAGAGAAAAGGAAAAGAGGGAGGAACCAAGATAGAGGCAGAGAAGGACGATCCAGATCCGTGTGGCCTTAAATGAATATTTCTGAAGGGATGGATTTTTATAGGACAATTTATCTTATTTAGGTGGGTGGATTATATCCTTATCAATTGGTTGTGAGTTTATTGTGTGGACGCTTTGTAGATTGAGAATTTAACATATAAATCTGATTGCTAAATTACAAACATCTGGAGTTATGATTTTAACGGGTTGCTGGAAGTTGATACTATAACCATTAAGGAGCAGTTGCTGGGAGTGTGGGCAGAGTTTGAGGCACAGCGATAGGACAGCCACTGCTGGAACCAGAGTGGGTCTCAGAGCCATGGGGGACCAGCCGCTGCTGGGACCTCTAGAGTCCTGATTTTACTGGGTGGCAGGGAATGTGAGCAGAGTTTAAGGTAGAGAGTCAGCGGGGAGAGGGCAGCCAGGGCAAGAGGCTAACAACAGGGGTGGGGAGACCACAGGGAACAGAGAATAGCTGGGGTAGTGTCACATGGTGCCCTAGAACCAGCCACCGCTGAGATGAATATACCCACTAATGCCATATGGCTCGACCATGCCAGCAAGCAAGGGAATCTTTTAAACCTTTACTGTGACACACAACCATCTGTAACTCTAGTGCCAGGGGAACTACACCCTCTTCTGGCCTCTGCAGGCAGGCCCAGCAGTATACAACACACATGCAGGCAAAACAACTACACACAACCAATCAATTTTTGAGAAGGGAAACTCTCAATTTACATCTAAAATTCTCAGTCCTAAGGGGGCAATTTTCAAAGCAGAAGTTGCTTAACCCAAACAAGTCAGTTTATCCTTCCAAGATGATATGTGGGGCAGCTATTTCCAAAAGTCCTGATTGGCTTTCTTCTTGCTTGCCTCTACCTCCACCCTCCTCTAAGGGGGGCAAGGATCTCTGAAAGTACAGATCACTAGTTCCCAGTCTCCCACATGTACCTCAGCTATGCTCTCCGTCACAGTGACATGGTGTCTAACAGGTGAATGGAAACAAGACAAAGCATGCTGATGTCTGACGGGAACACTGACCCTGGGAAGCTCTGAGGGAGCAAAGGGGCAGGAGTCATCACACAGTCAGAAACTGAACTGCAGCGTTCACCACTTCCTCTGTTAGAGGCATACAAGTGGTAGAGAGCAAATCTCGTGGGATCTACTTAAAAACAGCATGGCTGTGTCAAAGTGTCAAGTTTGTCATGCAAAAGGAGGACACTCCGAGAACACCTTAGCACTAGATATAACACCCTGACTATGCGAGCCTTGTGCACACTGAGGCGGTCGTCATCACGCTGACGTCATCACGCACCTGACGTCATCGCTACGCACCTTCTGAGGCCATCGCTACGCACCTTCTGACGTCATCACGCACCTGACATCATCGCTACGCACCTTCTGACGTCATCACGCACCTGACGTCATCGCTACGCACCTTCTGAGGCCATCGCTACGCACCTTCTGACGCCGTTTCTCTTTCCTCTTGTCTTCTGTGTCCTGCAGCATCTTTTCTTTCCAGAGGTCAAAGAAGTAAGAGGGGTCCGTGTAGAACTTCAGCCCGTCCTTCTTGTCATCTCTGTGAACCAAATGTTGAAAGCCAGGGAAGAAGGACTGTCAGCCGCCTTCATCAGGAGGTAACACTAATTTTAACCCTTTGGATCCTAACACCCACACACGCCATGCTAACCACCTTATCTATTATATCCTGAGCTTCCTTATTTGGAAAAACATAGAAACGTGCACAAAAGCAAATAACTCCACAATAATTAAAACAGAACTCGATAAGTGTAAATCCTATGTGAAAATTCCCCTTACTCACAAATATCCGATTTCTATAGCTTATACATTTAAGGAACTACTTGGTTTATTCTAACAGGAAGCTATGAGTAGAGACAGCAGGA
The DNA here is from genome assembly GCF_021556685.1 of Rattus norvegicus. Taxonomy (NCBI): domain Eukaryota; kingdom Metazoa; phylum Chordata; class Mammalia; order Rodentia; family Muridae; genus Rattus; species Rattus norvegicus. Next base: position 15,254,967 of record NC_141545.1, read on the forward strand.
TGCTCAGAGTACACTAATTTCTACTGGAAACTTCAGTATAGTCACGATCAAAAACTAGTAAGTACTCTGCCCCTTTTGTCAATTCGGGTTTACACAATACCATTTGGTTTCAGAAAGCAAAATGTTCGTGGATGTAGACCTGACGGAAACACAATGTATTTCTCAAGAAACTTTATCTCCTGTGGCCATGTCAGTTTCAAGTACTGCTATGATTACTATAGTCTAAGTAATATGTCAACTCATCATGTGAATTACGCTCTTAGCATTTAACCAGTAATAACACAGCCACTATGAACTCAGGGCTGTAACAGGGATCAACAGAGATGCTCGAGGGGCTGGAGAGGCGGCTCGGCAGTTAAGAACTCCTACTTATCCTTCAGAGGACCTGAGTTCAGTTCCCTATACTCACATCAGCAGGCCCATAGCTGCGTATACCTGCAGCCTCTGGGAGTATCCTGTGCACTACATACAGAAAGACATATATAATCATATATGAGTAAATAAATGATATAATCATAAATAAAAATGAAACCTTTGCTCTCCTCCAGCCGAGCAAGATGCCCAAAGGAAAGAAGGCCAAGAGGAAGAAGGTGGCCCCGGCCCCCGCCGTGGTCAAGAAACAAGAGGCCAAAAAGGTGGTCAATCCTTTGTTTGAGAAAAGGCCTAAGAACTTCGGCATTGGGCAGGACACCCAGCCCAAAAGAGATCTCACGCGCTTCGTCAAATGGCCCCGCTACATCAGGCTGCCACGGCAAAGAGTCATCCTCTATAAGTGGCTCAAAGTACCTCCTGCCGTCAACCAGTTCACCCAGCCCCTGGACAGGCAAACAGCGACTCAGCTGCTTAAGCTCGCCCACAAGTACAGGCCAGAGACAAAGCAGGAGAAGAAGCAATGGCTGCTGGCCTGTGCTGAGGAGAAAGCTACTGGCAAAGGGGACGTCCCAACTGAGAGACCACTGTCCTCCCAGCAGGGGTCAACACAGTCACCACCTTGGTGGAGAACAAGAAGGCTCAGCTAATGGTGATTGCCCATGATGTAGACCCCATTGAGCTGGTGGTTTTCCTGCCTGCCCTGTGTTGAAAGATGGGGGGCCCTACTGCATCATCAAGGGAAAGGCCAGGCTGGGGCGCTTGGTCCACAGGAAGACGTGCACCACTGTTGCCTTCACACAGATTAACTTGGAAGACAAGGGTGCTCTGGCTAAGCTGGTGGAAGCTATTAGGACCAATTATAATGACAGATATGACGAAATCTGCCGCCACTGGGGAGGCAACGTCCTGGGTCCTAAGTCTGTGTCTCGCATTGCCAAGCTGGAAAAGGCAAAGGCTAAAGAACTCGCCACTAAGCTGGGTTAAATGTACACTTAAGTTTTCTGTACATAAATATAACTACAAAAAAAAAATGAAACCTTTTAAATGCTTTCCATTGCTCTCAGAAAATAAATGGAAGAAACTAAAATTTTTCAGTAATGTTTGGAAATAGTCAAGGTGTAATGTAGACATTAAGTTCAAAATTAAACCAGGAGAGTTACTCGTTATGACGGTATCCCACTAAACTATATATGCACACAGGAAAGGCGAGGCCAGCCAAATATACACAGACAGGAGGACACTTATGGCCCAAATAAAGGAACAAAAATCCAAATTAGTGGGAGAGAGGGTGGTCTGGAGCTTCACACACATCACTGTCTTAAACATGTGCACTCTTAAACTCTAGGAAAGCCCATTTGTCTCACAGAAGCTGAGGCCCGTTACGTTGCCCCGCTCTCCTCAGTTTCCATATGATTTTGATTATATGTGCATGCCCATTGTCTGAGGGAATCTGTCTGTCCAGCAGAAAGAAGGTGACAATCCTGATGTCCTCTCATGAAGGCTAGCTCTAAACCTCTCCTGTGCATCCCTGGAAGAGATCACAAACAGATGAAGAAGAGCCTGAGCCCCCCTGAGGAGGCCATCAGGACGGCAGCCACATACGAAGGGTGCGCAGGTCTCTGAGACCATCACAGACATTTGGCTTCAGCACTCCCTCTGGGAAGTGAGCCCTTTTGGTTATCACCATGGTGCCCAGCAGATGCTGGTGAAGCGAGATCCACAGAGGGGAGGAAAGATGGGCAGAGAGGCAAGGCCTACCATAGAGGACAAGGAGACAGGAAGAATGAGACAGAGACCCAAGGATGGGTGACCAAAGTTATGAGAAGAAGATGCCATAGTGTGGGAAGGGTGCACGAAGCCTGGTGAGAGAGCGTGCAGGTGGCCTCGCCCTGTGAGCATTGCCCTACTGGCTCTCTGTCTTTTCTCTTGGAGTCTGTCCCTGACATATCCAACCACCATAGCAACAGCAGAGAGCAGATGCTTACGCACTGCTGAGGACTAGGGTGAGCATTTTACCATGTTATAAGTGAACCGTGCCATTTCTCTCCAGCTAATGTGAGCATAAGGAACGGCACACCCACACCTGGTCTGCTGCTGTGAAGCGCCACTTCTGCCGAAGACGGCCACATCCGAGTGTGAAAATCGCACTTCTCCTGTTATGAATGCCAGCGAGAGCCTATAGCCAACATTTCGCTGGGCACGATATGGCGGTTACTGTTCTCAGAGTGCTCTTTTTCAACCCAAAGGAGCCCTTCAAGGTGGTCCCACCCAGCACGTCAGCACATTTTAGCCTCTGGAAGCATCCCTCGACCTCCACTGGAAAGGCGGTGGGGAAGCGGAGAGGGAGAGAGGCATGGAGGCGTACCTGTACGGTGTCAGAATGCTCAGTGGCGGGGGTTTGTCACTCTGGTTGTAAATGTCAGCCACAGGGTTTGGAATGCTGTTCTTGGAAACCACCTGCTGGTCTTGGATGGTAGAGCTTTTGAATGCTTTCTTCATGTTGATATCCTGCAGCGAGACTATTGCGAGACAAGGCGAGGGGTCAAGTTACATGCAAGATACTCTGTGTTTAGAAAGAAGCATCTTTTGACTCAGAATTATAAACGTCTCCCAGAATGACTCAATACTGGCTTTGTAAAACAGAGATTTATTTTGGGGTGTGTGCCTGAGTGTGTATTTGTGCACAATGCTGGCAGAGGCCATAAGAGGGCGCTGGATCCCCTGGGACTCAAGCAATTGCGAGCCACCGGATGTGGGTACTGGGAACTGAAGTAACAGTTTCTGTTGTGTCTTTAAAACCCTGCTTAAACAGAATTCCCTTCCCTCCCTCTAAAAGATACATTTTCTCTTCATCTTTTGTAACAAGAGAAGTATTTCACTGGACTAGGGCACCATTTTGTTGTTGTTTAAACAGCACCTCTCAGACACCACACAGCTATACAGCCCCTGGGTGGCAGGCGAGCTCACAGATCTGGGTATCTTAGGAGAAACCATCAGTGCCAGGTACAGTAAGATGCCTGCTCAAGACAGCTCGCAAATAAGAGTAACCATTAGGTATCTATCACAGTGATGCAGAAAGAGAGGCCTTGAAGCTTTCTGACCTATAACTCACAAAATAAGCGCCTTGATCCAGGAAGTGAAGTCAAGAGAGCACCCAGCTGAGCAGAGGAGGGTGAGCCCTCTTCCTTCTCACAGCTTTTACACTGTGCATAACTCCTCTGACCTTGGTAAGTCTTCTAGGTGTCCACGCTGGGCCTGTTCGCCCTGCCCACTGGACCATCAAACCTGTACCTCACATACGCTGTGCAACAACCCAGAGAAGGGACCCAAACTCCTCAGCTTCTAGGAAAAGGCCTCTGCACCAATGTGAACACTACAATAACATCTTGCCTGGAAAAGGTTTAAAGGACATGGTGTAGTCCCTGACACAGCATATACCTATTCATCGTGCCCAGGGTGGGGTTTGTCATAAGCATCCAATTCTAAGAGCCAACAAAAATCCACAAGAATGATGACCTAACACTCCGCTGGGATTTACACTTACAAAGGGGACCTGAGTTTAGTTTTGAGCAAACACACTGGGCGGCTCACAACTGCCTGTGAGTGAGTCCAGCCCAGGGCATCCAATTTGCACTCCGGGCTCCACGGATACCTGCATTCTCACATTCACAAGCCCACACCCAGACGCCCAGAGAGACACTCGACTGAAAAAAATAAAATGACTTTCCTTCAAAAGATGCCAAGCCTTCCTTACCTGAACAGACCAAGTAGCTATTCGAATTTTATTTTTAATCTGTAAATGAAACTTAAGCACTGGATTAAAAGGAGACTGCCCTCAGCTCATTTACTGTAATATCTGCAACTTTTTAAGACAAGAACATGACACGTGACATAAACAGGATATGAGCCTCTTTTTTTATTCACTAATTAACCGAGTGTTATGGGGCGCTGCCTTCCCGTTCTCCCAGGAAGAGGCGAGATAAGTGGCAGTGTGCTACTGAAAGGAAAAAGCAGAGACTGCACTGGAGTTAATTACTACTGTCGAGCCCACATTGCGTGTAGCAATTACCTACCCTCCTCCACTGTGGAGTCCAGCTGGGTGACTTTGACAGCAAGCCGATCGATTCTGTCTTGAAGGGAATTTGCTCTGATGTAGAAGTTGTTAGCCTCATTAAATAGCTCACCAAATATGTCTTCTGCATGTTTGCCTAGAGAAGAGAGGAGAAAGGCCCCTGCTGAGGGATTGCGGACGCATGCCGTCACTGTCACCGCCACTGTGCAGGGCTGGTCCAAATGAATGTCAGAGCAAGTGTCAAGGTCCAAGGCCTTCAGGACAGTAAACTCCTCCAGACTGCAGTGTCCTCCTTGCTGCCTGGGCTGTCAATCAAGTTGTTACCGCTAAATGAAACTTCTTTAAAAGAAAAAAGAATAAGTTCTCACTTTACACGAAACGGAAATATCAGAACGTCCCTCTCAGTGCTCAATGAAATTCATGAGATTACATTGGCCTTTAAATGTTGGCCATCATCGAGTGAGCGGCACTGCACATCTTACCTTGTGGTGATGCCTTCTGATGACACTCAATTCCCCGAACATTCAGGAACGCAGTTATGCAGTGCTGAGTCTCACATGGTCTAAAATCAGCATCTAAGATTTCAGCTTGAAGTTTCCAGCAGGGCATGCCTCTACTTTTTTTTATGGGTGCTAGACACAGAGTAGACATGATCTCACTACATAGCCCAGGCTGGCCATATCCCCTCGGCTCAGTCTTCCTGGGGCTGGGATTAATGACATTTGCCACCATGTCTGAGTCTCCCTTTTTCTCAAAAGCTACAAAACATTTCTTTCCTCACCTCGAATCTGCAAATCTCTTATTCTTCATTTAGTCTTCACGTGTTTGGTGACTGTCGATTCCATGCATCTAAGGACTTAACATCTGTGACAGAGGCACCTAGCTCTCCACCGGTTTTCAGTTTCTAGTGAGTCTTTGCCCAGCCAACAAAGGAGAATGTGAACAGTCCCAGAAGATGAGTTGACTAACACAAGAACATACTGGTGGTCTAAAAGAGAAATGCTCTTCACAGGCTGATGGATGTGAACACTTGGTTCCCATTGGTAGCACTGCATGCAGGGTGTGTGTGTGTGGTGCGGTGTGCGTGGTGTGTGTGTGTGGTGTGTATGTGTGGTGTGTATGTGTGTGGTGTGGTGTGTGTGTACGTGGTGTGTGTATGTGTGGTGTGGTGTGTGTGTGTGGTGTGGTGTGTGTGTGGTGTGTGTGTGGTGTGGTGTGTGTGTGTGTGGTGTGTGTGTGGTGTGTGTGTGGTGTGGTGTGTGTGTGTGTGTGGTGTGTGTATGTGTGGTGTGGTATGTGTGTGTGGTGTGGTATGTGTGTATGTGTGGTGTGCATGTGTGTGGTGTGGTGTGTGTGTATGTGGTGTGTGTATGTGTGGTGTGGTGTGTGTGTGTGGTGTGGTGTGTGTGTGTGTGTGTGGTGTGTGTATGTGTGGTGTGGTATGGTGTGTGTGGTGTGGTGTGTGTGTGGTGTGGTGTGTGTGTGTGGTGTGTGTATGTGTGGTGTGGTGTGTGTGTGGTGTGGTGTGTGTGTGTGGTGTGGTGTGTGGTGTGTGTGTGTGGTATGGTGTGTGTGTGTGGTGTGGTGTGTGTGTGTGGTGTGGTGTGTGTGTGGTGTGGTGTGTGTGTGTGGTGTGTGTGTGTAGTGTGGTATGTGTGTATGTGTGTGTGGTGTGTGTGTGTGGTATGGTGTGTGTGTGTGGTGTGTGTGTGTGTGGTGTGTGTGTGTGGTGTGTGGTGTGTGTGTGTGGTATGGTGTGTGTGTGTGTGGTGTGGTGTGGTGTGTGTGGTGTGGTATGTGTGTGTGGTGTGGTGTGTGTGTGTGTGGTGTGGTATGTGTGTGTGGTGTGGTGTGTGTGTGTGGTGTGTGGTGTCTGTGTGGTATGGTGTGTGTGTGGTGTGTGGTGTGTGTGTGTGGTGTGGTGTGTGTGTGGTGTGTGGTGTGTGTGTGGTATGGTGTGTGTGTGTGGTGTGGTGTGGTGTGTGTGTATGTGGTGTGTGTGTGTGGTGTGTGTGTGGTGTGGTGTGTGTGTGGTGTGGTGTGTGTGTGTGTGGTGTGGTGTGTGGTGTGTGTGTGGTATGGTGTGTGTGTGGTGTGGTGTGGTGTGTATGTGGTGTGGTGTGTGTGTGTGGTGTGGTGTGTGGTGTGTGTGGTGTGGTATGTGTGTATGTGTGTGTGGTGTGTGTGGTGTGTGTGTGGTGTGTGTGTGGTGTGGTGTGTGTGTGTGGTATGGTGTGTGTGTGTGGGGTGTGTGTGTGGTGTGTGTGTGTGTGGTATGGTGTGTGTGTGTGTGGTGTGGTATGTGTGTATGTGTGTGTGGTGTGTGTGTGTGGTATGGTGTGTGTGTGTGGTGTGTGTGTGGTGTGGTGTGTGTGTGTGTGTGGTGTGTGTGTGTGGTGTGTGTGTGGTGTGTGTGTGGTATGGTGTGTGTGTGGTATGGTGTGTGTGTGGTATGGTATGTGTGTATGTGTGTGTGGTGTGTGTGTGTGGTATGGTGTGTGTGTGTGGTGTGTGTGTGTGTGGTGTGTGTGTGTGGTGTGTGGTGTGTGTGTGGTATGGTGTGTGTGTGTGGTGTGGTGTGGTGTGTGTGGTGTGGTATGTGTGTGTGTGGTGTGTGGTGTGTGTGTGGTATGGTGTGTGGTGTGTGGTGTATGGTGTGTGTGTGTGGTGTGTGGTGTGTGTGTGGTATGGTGTGTGTGTGGTGTGTGGTGTGTGTGTGTGGTGTGGTGTGTGTGTGGTGTGTGGTGTGTGTGTGGTATGGTGTGTGTGTGTGTGGTGTGGTGTGGTGTGTGTGTATGTGGTGTGTGTGTGTGGTGTGTGTGTGGTGTGGTGTGTGTGTGGTGTGGTGTGTGTGTGTGTGGTGTGGTGTGTGGTGTGTGTGTGGTATGGTGTGTGTGTGTGGTGTGGTGTGGTATGTGGTGTGGTGTGTGTGTGTGGTGTGGTGTGTGGTGTGTGTGGTGTGGTATGTGTGTATGTGTGTGTGGTGTGTGTGGTGTGTGGTGTGTGGTGTGTGGTGTGTGGTGTGTGTGTGGTGTGTGGTGTGTGTGTGTGTGTGTGTATGTGTGTGTGTAACCTTTAGGATGGGAGTCTTGCTGGAGAAGTATGTCACTGGGAATGAGCTTTTAGTCTTTAGTCTCACCCCACTCTCAGTTCACTCTTTCTGCCTCCTTCACATGGATGAAGACTCGATCTCTCAGCTTCCTGCTCCAGGCTCCCACCACCATGTCTCCCCTACCATTACAGACTCCCCCCTGGAACTGTAAGCTAAAAATAAACCCTTTCTTCTGTATGTTGACTTTGGTCATGGTGTTTCATCACAATAGAAAACCCATTCTAGCAGACACCTGAAGCTTACCAACTGAAGGTTGGTCTTTGTACTTAGGACCTAGTCCATGAGACCAGGAGCTGTGTCTGTCTACAGCTGTAGTTCTGCCTCTCCATCATGCAGTCTACAAATGGATGACCAAGGCTAGCACACAGCCAGGAGTTACTGTTTTCAGTCTCTAAATGATTACGCTGAAAATCACAAATGCTGATATATCCAGACACATTACCTGGGAAGTGGCAGAAACAGAGGAGACAGATTTCACCTGTCAGTCTCAGTTTCTAGTGCTCATAGAACCTTCTTGGCCACATGTGTGACCGTCCTCACAATGTGCAACACAAAATTACTGCAGGATGCAATCATTTCACCTCTAAGCTTAGCCTAGAAAAACAGCTGTTTCTCCATCCATTTCAGTTTAATGGGCTGGAGGGATGGTTTGATGGTTGAGAGCTCTTTCTTCTCTTGCAAAAGACCCAGGTTCAGTTCCCAGCATCCACATGGGTGTTCACATCTGTAACTCCACTTCCAAGGGTCTGATACCCTTTTCTGGCCTCTGTGGGAAATACATACATGCACACACACACACAAGACAGTCACGGACAAAAAATAAATACTTTTTAAAAATAGAAATAGGTATTTACACACACGCTCACAGAAGTGCTGTGCATTATGGCTTATAGGTACAAGCAACTCACTTGTCCATCAACAGATACAGGGATAATGAAATTGAATATTAGCCTTTAAAAGGCAGTCGAGTCCAGCACATTCTACAACATGGATGAGCCTTAATGATACCATCTAATGAAATAAGATGGTCACAGAAAAACAATGCCATGTGATTTCATTCACAGGCATCATAGAACAGACAAATTCAGACAGAACACAAAACAGCGTTTACTATGGACTTGGAGGAGGAGGTGGCTGGGGTGGTTTAACGAGAAGAGGTTCAGTTTTGTAAGATGCGAGGCCCTGGACACGTCATGAGAAACTGAGCACCGTCACCACACTGAGCTAAACACCCAAACACAGTAACAAGGGTCAGCTTTACACAATGCTTATTTCACCACAGGTAACCAGAAGATGACTAGAATCCGAGCGTAGCTGACGGTAGTTAAGGAGACTGGCCGTGCTTCCTCCCAGCTCCTGACTTACTGTGAACTTCCCCACAAACACACCCAGGCTGCCCAGAGGATGCTGTGGCCACCACAGCCACCTTACTGACCAATGTCAGCAGTTGCCGTGAGTGAACCCCTCTTAGGAAAGTCGCTGGGAGTTTAGAGGGTTTGGGAATTAAGGAGTTAAAACAAATGAACCAAATCATGAGCTAGTTAACCTGAAACCAGGCCCTGCAGGGCACAGGGTGAGTTTTCTGGCAAGACACCTACCCTCTGCTCCCATGAGAAGCCTTAAGCTCATCTTACTCCTGACTCACGTCAAGCTAATCTGGTTTTGATCTCACTGGCTTTGTGAGCATGGAACCTGTAATGTCTTCACTACCTGCACAGAGCTGGTTCTCTTTTTTCTTTTTCTTTTTTGTTTATTTTTTCTTTTTCTATGGCAGACTTCACAGTGTTCCCACTAGCGAGTAAGCATGCAGATGTTGCTGGTCACAGACTTGTCGAGAGTATTAGCTAAGTGGATTCCATGTTTCTGCTCCTTTGGGGTGCCTCTTTAACAGGTACCAGGAATGTGAAAGAACATCGATCACACCCTGTCTGAAATACCTTGGTTCTACCTAGGCACGCGCATACATGTGAGTGCCCGCGTGTGCACGCACAGCCATGCACATAAGCGTGCACACCAAGGAAATTTCCAGAACTCCTCTTCCCCCTTTGCTATGACAACAGTCAACCTGAGGGATGGTATATCGAGAGGATAGAGGAGTACACCTCAGACTCCTGCAGAAGTTACAGCGTCCTTTCAAGCATGGTGACTCGTGATGAGGGAGAGGGTCACTGTGTGCTAGGTGCTATACGAGTAGGAAATGGTGACATGTAGCCTCTCCCGTGAATGCTTAAGGAGATGGAGAACATGCAGCGATGCTGTCTTCCCACCCAGAAGCTCTCAACTGATAAAGGGATAGAGAAATTAGACTTCTATAATTAGTATTTTCCCGTTGCAGACAGCGAGTGAGGGGCTGACAGGAAGGAAGTGGAAGGAGCCATGTTTTCTGGTGAATGTGCATAATGTGTTGCCATTTTAGTCTGCGATTTCCCGAAACGATGTGGAATGCTGAGTTCTGCTCATCAATATAGCAAGTCTATTAACAGTTGAACTAGAGTAACGCTGAAGCGAGCTAAGGACCATGTTGAGGGAGTTGCAACGTAGTTGTTAGCACCAAAGGTTCTGCTTAGGAATTCATTAGGACCGTGTGAGTCCATTTCCACTCACGTCCAACAGAGAAATATGCCTCTGAATTGTCTTAGAGTACAGATAACGAAGGGACTTTCACCATGTTGACAACTGAGAGTTCTTTATTATTATTTTATGTCTGTGGGCTTTGTGCCTGCAGGTATGTCTGTGTACCACATGGTCTTGGGTAAACTATATCAACAGAAGCAAAGAGGGCTCTATCAGGGGAAGAACGTCCATCAGAAGACAGCATTGCCCTTGGTGTGTGTGAGCAACACCCAGGAGGCCAGGGTCACTGAGCCCCAGGTCATGGATTGCACAAATACGTGTGTACTTTCAGGGGGCGGGGCTAGAATGCAGCAACGAGAGACAACGGGAGGCTCCTCCCCAGAGGGGAGAAGTGGTCATGATTCGGGTGGGGAGAATTTTCCCCACTGGGAAGTGAGAGGTGTGCAAATTAAGTGTCTATTCCCAAGGCGACTAAGCCCACTTGCTATGGAGTGGACATCTGGGTACAAGAGATGAGAGAAACAGAGGGAGAAATTAGACACTGTGTTTCAGGCGTATCGAGTCTGAAGTGCTCTGATGCTATCAAGTGAGCAGTTGTATAAAGGAATCGGAAATCGAGGGGAGAGGCCAGGACTGTAGCTATAAACTTTGAAGTCATAGCATGAAGACCATCAGATTGGCTTGCCACGTGCATGGAAGAGACAAAATATAAATACATCAGTAAATATAAATACAAAATATAAATACATCAGTAAGATCCTAATGGTGAGTCCCGATAACAGATCCAGATCGTGTAAAGTGAGTGAGACTGGGGCATTAGCCACTTGGACTTCACTGCAGGACTGAGGCAGGTTCATCAGCAGACAATCAGGGGAGTGGAGGCTGTGAAGCCTGGGGCGCTTGAAGGAACCTTGCTGTGAAGAGAATCAGTAACCAGAGAGGACAGGAGAGGAGGGGAGGGGAGGAGAGGGGAGGGGAGGGGAGGGGAGGGAAGGGAAGGGAAGGGAGGGGAGGGGAGGGGAGCACGGTGTAGAGATTCGGGAGCATCCCTGCCAGGCTACATCCGTTGGGAGCCTGAGGAGAGCAGGACAGGAGCCCTCAGGATTTGGTGGCAGAAATGGACCGGCCCAGCCGCGGGGAAGAGGGGCAGACAGTAGAGGGCACGGGCGCTGGCACTGGGCTGCTTTGCTCAGAAGGGGAGCACGGGTCTCTTTTGTAAGTGAGATCAGCATATTCAGGAGTGTACACGTGAGGTGGGATAGGACGTGCCAAGTCTAAAGCCACAAAGCCTGATTAAGGAGGGTATTAGAGCAGCGTGGCTGAGCAATTCACCATGGATATCCACGTGTAAATCCCACAAACACACCGGTACTCTGCTTTATTATCACTCTGAAAGTGTTTCTAATTCCCGTTTTAAATTTTCCTTTGACCAGCAATACTCTAAAATAATGTTGCTTGAATTCCCAATATTTGAAAATTATCTTAAAGATAATTGGCATCTCATCATCATCACACGCTATATTAATCTCTTTATACTTATGTTTTATATAATAGCAGGTGCTCCATCTGGTAGATGCTCCCTGGGAATAGTCTTTTAGAAAGTGTATATTCTTTAAACAAGAAAAAAAATTATGTAGGCTGGAGAGATGGCCCAGTGGTTAGAGCACTGGCTGCTCTTCCAGAGGACCTGGGTTCAATTCCCAGCACCCACACGGTGACTCAACCATCTGTAGCTCCAGTTCCAAGGGGATCTGATGCCTCTTCTGGCCTCCATGGGTGCTGCATATATGTAGTCCACAGAAATAACTAAAGGCAAAATTATTCATATACATAAAAATAAATTGTAGAATATTGAAAAAGTGTGTATGTATACATGCATGCATGCCTACATATGTGTCCATGCTCGCGTGAGTACGTACCCCATCCTGCACATAGCGAGGTCAGAGGGCAACTTGTAGAAGTCAGTCCTCTCCTCCCACCACGAGCTTCCCGTTGTCAAGCTCAGGTCCTCAGGTTTGGCATGGAGCACTTATATCTGCTCAGCCATCTTACGATTCGAGAATGTATATTCTACAGCTTGCAAGTTTATCACACAAAAGCCACTAAGCCAAACTGATTAGTAGGATCATTCAAATATTTCATGTTACTATAAATTATTTTGTCTACATTTTCTTTCAATAATTAGGGGTTTTTAAAATCATACCCCCAAATGTTATTTGTAATTTGTATGTTTCCTGTTAGTTTTGTTTATTTTATTGTTAAAACAGTCTGGTTTTCTTTTTAATTCTGTATATATGCGTGTATCTGTGTATAGCTATGTGCACATAGGAGTAGTGCCCACAGAGGCCAGGCAAGGGCATCGGATTCCCCGGAGCCGGACGTTGTGAGCTGCCCGGTGGATGCTGAGAATTACACTTGGGTCCTCTGCAAGAGCAGCAAGAAGTCTTAACTGCTAAGGCATTCTCCAGGTGCTGAGTTCTGTTTATTGTTCTTTCTTGTGCTTTGAAGCACTCTTACCACATGCACATACATTTTTAACATGTGAATTGTACTGTGTTCCAGATCGTCGGTTATGAAGTAATCCCTACATTCCTCCTTATGTGATGGTTTGAATTCGCTTGGGCAAAGGAAAAGGCACTGTCAGGAGGTGTGGCCTTGTTGGAGGAAGTACGTCACGGTGGGGTGGGGCTTTAGAGGCATCCTACTATGATCAGGTTCTACTCCTGGAAGGAAATGTCCTCCTAGCTGCCTGAGGACACTGGTCTCTCCTGGCTGCCTTCAGAACAAGATGCGGAACTCTCAGCTCCTTCTCCAGCACCACATCTGCCTGCGTGCGGCCGTGCCTCCTGCTGTGATGATGAGGGACTAAACCTCTGAATCTGTAAACCAGCCTCAGTTAAATGCTGTCCTTTATAAGAGATGCCTTGGTCACTGTGTCTCTTGCCAGCAATGGAAGCCCTCACTAAGACACTTTATATTGATAATTTTACTTTTCTGCCTCTGTAATACATATATATATATATACATATATATGTGTGTGTGTGTGTGTGTGTGTGTGTTTATATAAATGTTTTATACACACACACACATATATATTAATTATTCTACAAAGGATTAGGTTTCATTATAGCATCTTCAAATAAAACATATTCTGTCTACCTTCCCTCTCCCTCACGAAGCCCCACTGTTAGCCCTAGAAACTTCTTTTCCTCCCTCAGTCACATGTGCTGATACTGTCCTGCATTTCAACTCTTCTCATGCTTTCATGACCTATATCCACACCAATCTTGGATCTGCAAGTGAGGGAGAACACACCATCTTTGTCTCTCTGAGTCTAGGTGGCCACACAGAGTGTAGTCATCTCCATGTGCACCTAGTTTCCTGCAAATTTTATAATCTTCTTCACAGTTGAATAGGCGCGCCCAGTTTCATTATCCAAACTGTCCATGGGCATCCAGGCCGATCGCACTTCCTTGCCACCGTCCTTGCAGTGAGGACCAGGTTTGAGTCCCTGCGCCCATGTTAGACAGCTCACAACCACTTGTAACTCCAGTTCCGGGAGGTGTGAGCAGAACAGCAGCAAACACAGACATCAGAGTGTCTTTGTGGCGGGGCTTGAGGTCCGTAGAATACGCCCATGGGTAAACAACCTGGACTGTGTAGTCTCGAGAAAGTTCCATGCTAGTTTCCATAATGGCCACACCAGTTTTCTTCCTACTGGCAATGAGTAAAACATTGTCTTCCCTCACCCCGTCTTCATTGTCGCCTATTTTCTAGGTGATTGCCGTTCACTGCGGTCAGTCGTTGAGCAGTTTTTGGGGTGTTACTAGTCACTTGTGTCTCTTCTTTTGAGTGTGTCCATTCAATCCATCACTAACTGGAATTTTATTTTCTTGTGCACAATGTTAACATTTCTCTAGGCAACCAAGATGTGAACCCCTGTCTGAAGTGTAGCTGCTGGGGTCTCTCTCACTCTGCAGGGTGTTTGATCTGCTGACGGGTTCCTTGGCTGTGGAGAAGCTTTTTAATTCTGTGCTACGACTCTGTTAGTTCTGGGTGAGATCTCCTGCCCTGCTGGAGTCCTGTTCAGAAAGTTCTTGCTTACACCTGGGCCGTGAGGTGTTTCACTACATGAACAGGTTTAGTCCATGTTCTTGGCTCTTTTGTGTATAACACCCTTCACCCTTCCCATCTGATATTAACCAGACCAGCTTTCGTATTACGCATTGCAATTGCAGTATACATTTTCTACCCATGATTTCCTTCAAGTCTGTATCTTTAACCTTAACCGTGTATTTTCACCTCGTTGTTTATGTCTCTTGGTAATCTCTTCTAAGATGACAGCAATGATTAGGGGAAAGCGTGGGATTTTACATGAATGAACTCAGTTCTAAGCCATCTACAGAGACTCTCTCTCACTACAAGTAAGTTGATGGCTATTAAGATGGCAGGATGTTTGTTTCCAGAGCGCCCAAAGATATGTTATGTACTAGTGCTCCCCAGAAAGGAGTCTCATGCATTCCAACAGTGAAAAGGGTTAAATAAGTCTATGGATACAATCCCCTCAGCTATTCAAAGTTCCTTAGGTGAACAGCTTCACAGAGGACAGGCTTCATAGTTATTTATATACTGAGATGTCATTCTTATAACGACAGATACAAAGCAGTCTCTTCAGTAATTCACTGAACTGGTGCAGGGTTGAATACTGTGTAGTCTGTGTAATTTTGTGCTATACTTTTTACATATAATCGAGTATAGTGTGTGTGTGCGTGTGTGTGTGTGAGAGAGAGAGAGAGAGAGAGAGAGAGAGAGAGAGAGAGAGAGAGTGCATTTTAAAGGAAATAAAGGGAACATTTATTATCATAAGAATAGAAAAAAGTAGGGGTTGGGGATTTAGCTCAGTGGTAGAGCGCTTGCCTAGCAAGCGCAAGGTCCTGCGTTCGGTCCCCAGCTCCGAATAAAAGAAAAGAAAAGAAAAAAAAGAATAGAAGAAAGTAACAGTCACAGTGTTTTCCTTTAAAAGGAAAATTATATTAAAATCATACTCTAATGGTGTTGAGTCTTTCCTTATTCACTTCTTCATTATCTCATTCTTCCTTGGCCAAAGAATACTGGGATTTATTCAGCTTTTTAGAAAGATATATTTACTTTTATGTGTAGGAGTGTTTTGCCTACACAAATCTTTGTGCATGCAGTATCTACAGAGGCCAGCAGAAGGCATCAGATCCCCTGCAATTGACAAATGGTTGTGAGCTGCCATGTGGGTTCTGAGAACTGAGCCCAGGTCCTCTGCAAGAGCAGCCAGTGCTCTTGTGGCTAAGCCATCTCTCGGCCCCAGTATTTGTTCTCTTCAAAATCAGTTCCTCCTCGCTTAATACTGAGTTTTAAAACTTCTTTGATGAGTCTTTTAGCAAAAAATGTGCATAAAACATGTTTCTTCTATTTGGTGGTTCATCTTTTTATTTTTAAAAGGCTTCTTTCTTAGAAGTTTCCAACCTTAGCAAAGTTATAACTTATGAAAGCTGTTACTTCACTACAATACCAGCCAGGATCTGATTGCAAATCAATACTGCAGTTTTAATTGAGCAGCTGGCTGGGAGGTACAAGAGTTTGGGATTATCAATCAAGGAAAATGGTGGAAGTATTCTAGGTTTCATGCTAACTGGTGTGCAGAGTGACTGTCATTATTTGAAGGAACCCCTCAACGCTCCTCAGCTGGACAGCAAGCTGTGCAGTGTTAGCCACAGCTGCAGCAGTGGGGGCTTTTCTCTTTCCCCACTGCTCTGATCTCCTGCACTGGGAATTCATATTTGAAAACAACCTGAGACTGCATTGCAGGTACTTTGTTACTGGGTAAACTCCGAAGGCTTACAGGCCTTTGTCTTTACACTAACAGTCTTCAAGTTACAAGTTACAAGCTATAACTGTCACTAAATTTAGCAGCAGCAACCAATACTGTCTTGTTGAAAAGGTTTCCTAACAACCCCACTAGAAACAATGCTGTAAAGCTCCCTTGCCTAGAGACCTGCGCTCCACTGGGCTGTCAAAGGAGTGTGCCAAACACCCCAAAGGCAGCAGAGCACAGAGCTCCACATCCTATTCTGTGTACAGGTCCAGAATCTTCCTGGATGATGTGAGTGCCAGTCTCAATTGCTACTTCCTTGGAGATTTCCGGTGTCTCTCCTGGCAGGCTGCTGTGACCGAGAGAGGGACAACAAGTGTGGATCAAGGAAAATCCTGAAGCCCCCTCTGAAACCATTCTGACCACAGTGGCCGGTCAGCCAGCCAGCATCGTTCTCACACCTGCGGGAAGTCCCGGTGCTGCACAGCACCCATCTGGACCCACACCTGAAAGTGAATCTCTGAGGGTGGGTGGGGGGAAGAAGGATGGGATTTGATGGGGTGGGGACAGGGATTGGATTGATTTGATGGTGGGTGGGAGGAAGAAGGATGGGATTTCATGGTGGGCAGAGGATGGGGGTTTGGACAGAAAGTAGAGAAGGTTAGGTAATTCTTTCTCATCTGGATTGACTGAATAAAGGTTACAGACCCGAAGGAAGTTTTTAAAAAGATTCTGCTTTGGTGGGATATTTGACCATGCATAAGGACTTAGGCCAGGACCTCGACACCAAAACAAAACAAACAACCAGTAACACCATCTGATGGTTAGGAACTGGAAGGAAAAATCCATCAAAGACTGGGTCTCATGCAGTCAGGCTGGCCTGGAAGTCACTACACACACACACACACACACACACACACACACACACACACACATACACACACCACATACACACACACCAAACACACACACAGACACACACCACATACACACACACCAAACACACACACAGACACACACCACATACACACATATCACACACACACACACCACACACACACACATCACACACACACACACCACACACACATACACACACACACCCCACACACAACACACACACACACACACACACACACACACACACACAGATGACTCTGAACTCTACTACCTCGGTGCTGAGACTCTAATGCTGCACCACTGTGTCCACCCCCTGTTCCCACCTAACCCCCTGACACACCCCTGCACTAGGCAGGGATGGGTGGAAGGACCAAGGGCTTCTCCTCCCATTGGTGCCCAACAAGGCTGTCCTCTGCTACATATGCAGCTGGAGCTATGGGTCTGTCCATGCATACTCTTTGGGTACTGGTTTAGTCCCTGGGAGCTCTGGTTGGTTGATATTGTTCTTTTTATGGGGTTGCAAGCCCCTTCAGCTCCTTCAATCCTTTCTCTGACTTGTCCAATGGGGACCCCATTCTCAGTTCAATGGTTGGCTGCTAGCACTCGCCTCTGTATTTGTCATGCTCCGGCTAAGCCTCTCAGGAGACAGCTGTATCAGGCTCCTGTCAGCATGCACTTCTTGGCTTTATAGGCATTGTCTAGTTTTGGTGGCTGTGTGTATATGAGCTGGATCCCCAGATTGGGCAGGTTCTGAATGGCCGTTCCTTCAGTCTCTGCTCCAAACTTTGTCTCCATATCCCCTCCCATGAATATTTTTGTTCCCCCTTTTAAGAAGGGCTGAAACATTCACACTTTGGTCATCCTTCTTGAACATCATGTGGTCTGTGGATTATATCTTTGGCAATTCGAGCTTTTGGGCTAATATCCACTTACCAGTGAGTGCATACCATGTGTGTTTTTCTGTGATTGGGTTACCTCACTCAGGATGATATTTTCCAGTTCCATCCATTTGCCTATGAATTTCATGAAGTCATTGTTTTTGATAGCTGAGTAGTACTCAATTGTGTAGATGTACCACATTTTCTGTATCCATTCCTCTGTTGAAGGGCATCTGGGTTCTTTCCAGCTTCTGGCTATTATAAATAAGGCTGCTATGAACATAGTGGAGCATGTGTCTTTGTTATATGTTGGAGCGTCTTTTGGGTATATGCCCAGGAGAAGTATAGCTGAGTCCTCAGGTAGTGGAATGTCCAATTTTCTGAGGAACCTCCAGACTAATTTCCAGAGTGGTTGTACCAGTCTTCAATCCCACCAACAATGGAGGAGTGTTCCTCTTTCTCCACATCCTCACCAGCATCTGCTGTCACCTGAGTTTTTGACCTTAGCCATTCTGATTGGTGTGAGGTGGAATCTCAGGGTTGTTTTTATTTGAATTTCCCTGATGACTAAGGATGTTGAACATTTCTTTAGGTGCTTTTCAGCCATTCGATAATCCTCAGCTGAGAATTCTTTGTTTAGCTCTGTAACCAATTTTTAATAGGGTCATTTGGCTCTCTGGAGTCTAACTTCTTGAGTTCTTTGTATATATTGGATATTAGCCCTCTATCAGATGTAGGATTGGTAAAGATCTTTTCCCATTTTGTTGGTTGCCTTTTTGCCCTAATGACAGTGTCCTATGCCTTACAGAAGCTTTGTAGTTTTATGAGGTCTCATTTGTCAATTCTTGATCTTAGAGCATAAGCCATTGGTGTTTTGTTCAAGAAATTATCCCCAGTGCCCATGTGTTCCAGATTCTTCCCCACTTTTTCTTCTATTAGTTTGAGTGTATCTGGTTTGATGCGGAGGTCCTTGATCCACTTGGACTTGAGCTTTGTACAGGGTGATAAGAATGGATCATTTTGCATTCTTCTACATGCTGACCTCCAGTTGAACTAGTACTATTTGTTGAAAATGCTGTCTTTTTTCCACTAGATGGTTTTAGCTCCTTTGTCAAAGATCAAGTGATCATAGGTGTGTGGGTTCATTTCTCAGTCTTCAATTCTATTCCACTGATCTACGTGTCTGTCTCTGTACCAATACCACACAGTTTTTATCACTATTGCTCTGTAATACTGCTTGAGGTCAGGGATTCCCCCAGAAGTTCTTTTATTGTTGAGAATAGTTTTCGCTATCCTGGGTTTTTTGTTATTCTAAATGAATTTGCAAATTGCTCTTTCTAATTCTATGAAGAACTGATTTGGAATTTTGATGGAGATTGCACTGAATCTATAGATTGCTTTGGGCAAAATGGCCATTTTTACCGTATTAATCCTTCTAATCCATGAGCGTTGGAGGTCTTTCCATCTTCTGAGATCTTAAATTTCTTTCTTCAGAGACTTGAAGTTCATGTCATACAGATCTTTCACTTGCTTGGTTGAGTCACACAGAGGTATTTTATGTAATTTGTGACTATTGTAAAGTGTGTCATTTCCCTAATTTCTTTCTCAGCCTGTTTATCCTTTGAGTAGAGGAAGGCTACTGATTTGTTTGGGTTAATTTTATATCCAGTCACTTTGCTGAAGTTCTTTATCAGGTTTAAGAGTTCTCTAGAGGAACTTTTGGGGTCACTTAAATATACTATCATATCATCTGCAAATAGTGATATTTTGACTTCTTCTTTTCCAATCTTTCCCTTTGATCTCCTTTTGTTGTCTGATTGCTCTGGCTAGAACTTCAAGAACTATATTGAATAAGTAGGGAGAGAGTGGGCAGCCTTGTCTAGTCCCTGGTATTAGTGGGATTGCTTCAAGTTTCTCTCCATTTAGTTTGATGTTAGCTACTGGTTTGCTGTATATGGCTTTTACTATGTTTAGGTATAGGCCTTGAATTCTTGATCTTTCCAAGACTTTTATCATCAAGGGGCATTGAATTTTGTCAAATGCTTTCTCAACATCTAATGAAATGATCATGTATTTTTTTTTCTTTGAGTTTGTTTACATAGTGGATTATGTTGATGGACTTCCGTATATTAAACCATCCCTGCATCCCTGGAATGAAGCCTACTTGATCATGATGGATGATAGTTTTGATGTGTTCTTGGATTCAGTTTGCAAGAATTTTATGGAGTATTTTTGCATCCATATTCATAAGGGAAATTGGTCTGAAGTTCTCTTTCTTTGTTGGGTCTTTGTGTGGTTTAGGCATAAGCGTAATTGTGGCTTCATAGAAGGAATTCAGGAGTGATCCATCTGTTTCTATTCTGCGAAATAGTTTGGACAGTATTGGTATGAGGTCTTCTATGAAAGTCTGATAGAATTCTGCACTAAACCCGTCTGGACCTGGGCTCTTTTTTGGTTAGGAGACTTTTAATAACTGCTTCTATTTCCTTAGGAGTTATGGGGTTGTTTAAATGGTTTATCTGTTCCTGATTTAACCTGGTATCTGTCTAGAAAATTGTCCATTTCATCCAGATTTTCTAGTTTTGTGAAATATAGGCTTTTATAGTAGGATCTGATGATTTTTTTTTAATTTCCTCAGATTCCGTTGTTATGTGTCCCTTTTCATTTCTGATTTTGTTAATTTGGACACACTCTCTGTGTCCTCTGGTTAGTCTCGCTAAGGTTTATCTATCTTGTTGATTTTCTCAAAGAACCAGCTTCTGGTTCTATTGATTCTTTGTATGGTCCTTTCTGTTTCTACTTGGTTGACTTCAGCCTTGAGATTGATTATTTCTTGCCTTCTACTCCTCCTGGGTGTATTTGCTTTTTTTTGGTCTAGAGCTTTTAGGTGTGCTGTCAAGCTGCTGATGTATGCTCTCTCCTGTTTCTTTTTGGAAGCACTCAGAGCTATGAGTTTTCCTTTTAGCACAGTTTTCATTGTGTCCCATAAGTTTGGGTATGTTATGCCTTCATTTTCATTAAATTCTAAGAAGTCTTTAATTTCTTTTTTTTTTTTTTTTGTCTTTTTTTTTCCCCCGGAGCTGGGGACCGAACCCGGGGCCTTGCGCTTGCCAGGCAAGCGCTCTACCACTGAGCTAAATCCCCAACCCCCAATTTCTTTATTTCTTCCTTGACCAAGTTATCATTGAGAGACAAACACACATGTGCACACGTGTGGGCGCGCACACACACACACACCCATGGAGGAAGCATCACTGAAATTAGGCTGCTCAGTTCAACTTGGTCTCCAGCCTTGCGTCTCACAAGTACTTGATGAGAACAGGAAGCTTGCACCCCCATCACACACACACTTAGAACTCAGTCACAAGAAACTCTGCCTGGAAAGACTCTCCAAAGACTGAAGTGTAATGGTGAGTACATTATCAATGCAACCAAACGGAGTGGAGGACAAAGTTGAAATATACTGCGAGTGGTGGTTTCAAGAAGAAATGTCCACCACAGGCTCAGGTATTTGGTCTCTTGGTCGCCTGTTGGTGGTGCTGTCTGGGGAGTTACGGAACTATGAGGAGATACAGACTCCGTTGACTGCTGCTTTCTTCTCAGATCTGTCTCCTCTACAACTTGGGTTTCCCATGCTGTCATGGGGCTCCTTATCCCCAGGCCGACTTCCTAACAGCAGGCCCCATAATTCATTATGTTCGTTAGGTCAGCTTCCTCATATGAACTGACTGGGAGGGAGTCTAGCTATGTAGGTACCCATCGCTGGTCCAGGGAAGAAGCCACAGAGAATCCGCAGTGCTCAGAGACATCAAGTTTCTGTATGATCCTGTGCAATACAACAATATCCACCCCAGAGTGAGCGGTGGCTTTCCACTGAATGTGTGTATGATAGCCCCACGGTGGCTTTAAACTCCTGTTATGATCTTACTCCTGGAACCTGGCATTTAGAATGGACTTGGTCTGCACTGCATTAAAGTCAAGAAATTCGCAAGGCTGTGTTCCACTGGGGGCTCTCAGGAGGATCCACTCCTCTCTATCATCTAAAGCCTGCCTGTTCTCCACCTCAAAGGCAGTAGTAGCCGCTGGCCGTTCCAGTAGGATGCACTCCGACTCCAATTTTTCTACTGCCCTTTCCCACAGTTAAAGAAATTCCACGATCCATGAAATCCTGGGCCCAGGAAATATCTTTCTCCAAAGGTCAGGTGCTTTATGAATATTCCCTTATGTGTAATTAGCATATGTACAGGTTTCAAGCACAGGAGCATGGCTACATCTGGCAGGGCTTGTGGGCCTATACCTACTGCAAGGGCTTTGTGCAGCAAAACAGGTAGGAAAGCCAGTTACATGGGGCTATGTCCAAACAGGTAGACTAAACCTGATTAATATAACATTCTGCTGAACACCACAGTTCAACGGGTAGCCTGGTTATTAAATTTTCAAGTTTAAGTCAGTTTGCATTACTCATATTCTGTATCAACAGACATTTTAGCTACTAGCAAGAAAGAGAACTTAGAGAAACACTGTATCTATCAATAACTTGAAAGAGATTTTTCTGTAATTATTTAAATTTATATATTCTATGAACAACCACTAACCCAAAATCAACTGTAATTAGTTTAGCTTTCAAGGGAAATCCATTCCAAAATGGATGGTAATTCATGTCCAAGTGACAGTTTCCTTATCCAAAGGTTACAAATCCCTGTAAAAGGTATCAGTATCAAATCTAATCCTTTTAAAGAGATGGTTATTTGCAGTGGTTCTTCTCAAAAATAAATACAGAAAAGCACTTGAGACTCTCTCTCTCTCTCTCTCTCTCTCTCTCTCACACACACACACACACATACACACACACACACACACACACACACACACTCCTGTACACATCTCC
This sequence comes from Rattus norvegicus, assembly GCF_021556685.1. Classification (NCBI taxonomy): domain Eukaryota; kingdom Metazoa; phylum Chordata; class Mammalia; order Rodentia; family Muridae; genus Rattus; species Rattus norvegicus. The sequence goes on from NC_141545.1 coordinate 15,277,605, forward strand.
CTTCTGTGTTTGAGACTACCTGAATATAAACGTTCATAGAGACTGTCCAGCTATTACCACTTCGTACAAGTGTTAAGTGAAAAACCACCACCACTGAAAGGAATGGAGGCAAAGTGGGAAAACAGGGCCAGGATGGAGAAGTCAAAGTGGGAAAATACAATTTCAAAAAAGCACTGAAGAAGAAAATTCTTTTTGTACTTCTCTGAATCCTAAAAAGAACATCCCTTGGGTATTTAATGTTAACCTTTGTTGACCAGACAGTGGAGTGTTTTCTTCCTTAGGGTGTAGCTGCTGTCAGTGAACTACACACAGGTAGAACACAGATAATATGTGCAGTAATCAGCTTACCTGGTGTTACTTTCTATTTGGAACTGGGCCAGAATTTACTGATCATCAGCTGTATAAGAGGTACACTGCGGACCCTAACTACTTTCCAACCTTACAGATTGAAAAAAGAAAAGACCCTTGGTCCTGTCAAATTTAGTGAGATAGTTTTGCTGAGAAAAACTTCAATCCACAATCAACTTAATCTTAAAAGGCATTAAAAATGGACACATTGTGATATCTACCCATCTGGTCCTCTCTAGCAATGTGCAGCTCATATTTTCACGATGACAACTTTAAATGCAGGGTCAGCTGCCAGCAGCCCAGGGCAGACACAGTCATTGCCAGGGTGGACGGAGGAAGATGCTTTTCTTCACAGTTGCCACTCACAAGTCAAAATTCACTGGGTTCCCTGAAGTCTGTAAAGTGCCACCAGTGGCCAGGGGAAACAGAAGGGACTTACTCAGACTGCTGAGCTGGCGGATGATCGCGGCAAGGGTGCTGTTGGTCACGCATTCGAGCTCACTGGTGATTCCTTCTGGCAGGGCGCCGCGGCACAGGTGCCGGGGTTCAATGTTCCTCTTCACTAAAGGCATGGCTGACAATCTAAAGGTTAAAAAGATATACATGTTCATATACATACATAAGTACATTCATACATACATATGTATGCATACATACATACACATATATATTTGTGATCTCATTTAAACAAATCTAGAGTTTTAATTTTCTTGGAAATGAACATTTGGTAAGGAATTTCAATTAGCCTTCCATTCCTCTGTGAAAGGGTTGGCTAGAAGGTAATGCATAGATGTCAGATCTATGTAGAATTCTCCTTTAACAGAAGAATACTCGAGAGTTCTAGGTATGTGTGAGAGACTGAACAGGTGAATCCTGCCCTCAATCTCCCCTGAAATGACAGCAGACAGAAAAAGAACAAGGCCAGAAAAATAAATTAACGAAAGCAGGGCATGATGGCACACACCTTTAATCCCAGCACTCAAGAGGCAGAAGCAGGCGAATCTCTATGAGTTCAAGGTCAACCTGGTCTACATAGTGAGTTTCAGGTCAGCCAAGGCTACAACACTGTGAGACCCTGTATCATAAAACAAACAAACGCCCCATAGTTACTAGTTATAGCAAAATAGACACAAAATGCCATATACATCTCTCACAAATGTTTGAAGGTGCCTTGAAGTCACTGGTTGGACAAGCAGGGACTGCTAGCATCCAAGAATGTCTCTTTCTGGTGACAGTTCCTTCCTCACTCCCTGTGACCAAGGGCCAGGCAGGTGTGACTTCTGTAGACTTTACCACCTATGCATGAAGCCTCTAAACATACGGTTTAGTTTTTGACTGAGTTTGGTATAACTGGAGTCAGACCAAATCTTGTGGGTTTTCTTTAAATAAAAGGTTTGTACTATTTATCAAAGCTGGTGTATGTTGGCTCTCACTGTAACAGATAGGAAGGAAGTCATGACTGATACTAGAATCCTAGAGAGCTTCTAGGGGCTGATGAGGTCATGGACCTTAGACAGGAATCTACAACCACCATGGCCAGACCAGCGGAATTCCTTCCTAGTTCCAAATCCTATCTCCATATCACCAGTAAGTATAGCTTCCAACCCTCATCAAAGAAGCTTCTCCTTACAGCAATGGTGACTACCACAGAAAACCACAACGGAACATCTTATAGAGATCAACAGACTGTGAGGAGCTCAGTGGATACACAGAAGTCCTGGATTCACGGCTCAGGGAACATCGAGGAAGAAGGGCCAGGAAGATTGTAAGAGTCTACTGTGAAACAGGCTCTTCTGGAGATGGCTGTGTAAACAAAGCTGAAACAACGGCAATGTCAAAAGCATGTCAGCAAAGAGGGGCTGAGCAATTCTGCAGGCCCCAATCTAGACAAAGATTTCAGGCAACTATTTACTTCTGGGAGAAGAAATAGCCTCTCCCAGGGATAAGCCTCCTTATTGGTTGTCCAATGCAAAGTGGTCAGCCTTGAAATCATATATACACCATCACTAAAAATGGACTCAGTAGTATGTATATGTATATATATACATATATTGCATATACATGCAAACACACACATATATACATATATATGTATATATATAATCAAATAAAAGGAGGCCATCAACAAGAGTTAGGGGCATGGGAGGAGTTTTGGGGAGGGTAGCTGAGAAGGGCTAGAGGAAGAAAAGGAAGAAATTATATAATTCTATTTTAATTAAATACATCTTTTCTAAAATTAAAAAGACACCACAGCATTCATTTTTATGGGTTGTAATATTTCTATGGAATATCCAGAAACATTTGTGTATATTCATAGAAATACACTACATAATACTTATTTCTTTGCCTATAGAACATTTGTTGTTATACACCAGGCATGCCTGCACCATGACTGACTTACTATTCTACTGCTGAATGCCTTTGAGCCATTTTAAATTTGAGTCAATTATAAAGAGTGCTGCTTTGAAAAAACTATGCACATGGACATATGTGTGTGCCTGCATGTGCACATGCGCGCGCGCGCGCGCGCGCGCGCGCACACACACACACACACACACACACACACACACACACACACACCGACTGTCGGGTTTCTAATGACTTTCAGTGATCCAAGTATAATAGTCCTGGTATTTGAACAATGCCATGAGGGGAAGGCAGAAACTTGAAGAGTTGGGGTCCAGGACTCAGGTCACTGCAGGAGTGCCACAGAAGGAGGCTAGCAGACCTGAGTCACCTCTCCCTTTTGGTTCTTGTCAATGATGTGAGCAGCTCTTCCCACTTTTGTCTGCATAACACATGCTACTTCACCAGAGGCCCAATGAATGCAACAGGCTGACCAACCGTGGGGTGGAACCACTGAACCCTGAGCCAACTCTGAGGAAAAGCTGACAAATAAGAAAAGAGCGAGAGACGGAAGTGGCCATCAGACTTCAGATGCAACATCGCCAGACAGAGCAGGCCGGGCCTAGACTACAAACATGAAGAACTCTAAAACACATGCTCAAGAATCAGGGGCACCAGGAAGGAGGGAAATGGGAACGGCCGTTTAAAAACCCCTTCTTCCCCTGCAGGGATGGATTCTCTCTCCCCCACTTGGCATGATGCGGGTGGGGCAAGGGCAGGGCTGAGAAAAGCAGAGGAGCATTAGAACAGCCATCTTCACTGACTGGAACACCACTGCTCTGAAAACTCCCTACCCAGAGGCTAGAACACTTCTCCCTGGGAATGGGCGCAGGGGAATCTATAAACACTGACCCTGGGCAGGAGAGCGTCTCTGTACTAAAATGTCAGCCAGTTCAACCTACAGAAGTAGGCAAGGCATACAACGTCCAACTACCCTTCAGAGCCTCAGATTTCAATAAAGGGCAGTCATAGTAGGAAAGAGGTTCCCAATAGGATTCACTTTCATATGCCCCCCAAATATATGTATTTTAAACTAAAGAACTGCTCCCCCAAGAAGAGATGGGATTCTTTGCCTTTTAAATGATTTTTTTTCAAATGTTTCATTTCATGTACATGAGGGCTTGCCTGTATGACTCATCAAAGTGCTGAGAGCAATTGACTGTGCTGTGCTTGGTCCTACACGAGATGTCTATAGCACCCCACCAGGCTCAGAGAACATCCCGGAAGACGGGGCAGGAAGAGCCTAAGAGTCAGAAGTCAGGGAAGAGTGATGTAAAACAGTCCTGGTCATGGCGTGGCCACTACACTCATGGACTCCCTGCACCTGTGAGTTACCTGCATAAAACCTGCACGGGGCTGGGCTGGTCACCATTTCATTGTGCGCAGGGCCAATGAGGCCCATCCCTCATGGAGGACAATGGGTCTGTAATGCTGGAGCCACAGACAAGCTGCCTTAGTTGTGAAAGTGCCCAAGGCTCACATGCATGTTCAAGTCACAGAGGAACAAAGGCAGAAGGAACGGCTGGGCTTCTGAAAACAGAGACAATGCGGCGGACACTGAACAGGAGTCTGAACCGCTGCTCCCAAGGCCACTTGTGAGACTAGCGAAGCATTCACTTCCTTCTAAGCACCTTACTCCCAACAAAGTGTGACAGCTAAGAGTTGTACATAATATTCTCTTCCGTGTCCACTCAGAATTCAATGCCAAACTTTTAACTTTTGTCCAGAAATGCGGTCAGTATAGAAAGAACCTTCTGGACAGAAAGTCATCACCCACATCCATTCACACCTACAATTGTTCAAATATACAGAACTCTCACACACACATATCACCGGTGTCTCAAGTCTTATGTAAAATGAATTAGAGAACTGAGTTCCATCTTCTACGGAGCTATTCGCCACCTCCCAGGGTGGGACAGGGTGTTAAACTTAAACATGCATGTGGCACTCTAGCCAGTCAGGCAGCTGACTCAGGCTGATTCCCACAAAACACAATGTCCCTCACCTGCCCAGTCTGTGTGCTGTGGCTTCCCATCCTACCCTGCCGAAGGCATTTAGTTCTGTGTGCAAAGCTAGCGGGCTGCTGGCTAACCAATAGGGGAGGTCACGGCATGCTTGGGAGATTGCTATAAAGGCTGACTTTAAAACTAACAAGATGTTTTTAGGGCACAAATGAGAAACGCTTAGTGCCGTACAGCCCTAACAGAACGTGGGCCTTGCCCTGGCTGTAGAGAGCCCGCCCCTCTGAGAGCTGCCAATCACTAGGATCAACAAAGAACTGAGCCAGGCTGTGCTCTTATGTGCAGCCCTGCCAAACCAGAGCCTCACACCCCTACTTCATCTGCTGGGTCCCTGCCCTGGACACTGTTCACCTCCCTCAATCAATCCCATCAAGACAAATAAGGACAGTCTCCATCCCCTGAGACCACAGAGTTATTCAAACAGTCGATTCTGCGTCTTCCCTACCTGTGACTTCCCCACAGAAACTGTGATGAAGTTCTTGCCCTTCGCCCTCACCTAACGGACTGGGTGCTTCCCATATGTTACTCTGACCCTGTCCTGTTGGGAACTGTCTTTTCCATGGTAACTGTCTCACTGCTGCTGTCCCCACACCTCACCAAGCTGTCCTCTACAGCAACAGGGAAGTCTGAGGAAGGAGAACGAACAGCAACTTCCTGCTTCCTCTTTCCCCCCACTTAAGCTTCATTCCTGCAACCCAAAAGAATGTCTGAGATGTTACAGGGAGGCCTGTGGCTGCCTGTGCTCTGGGGTGAGCCAAGCCTATGAATTCTGCTCACTCCGTCACCACAAATGGCCTCAGTACAGCCTGATTCTGCCGGTCACCCAGTCACTTGCATACGTACCACACCGTCTGCCTCCTCTGCTGCCTGCTGCTCTAGAATGTCAGCCTTCACTATCCTAACCTTCCTTTCTCACCACCGTGCCTCTCTCCATGACAACACAGACAGGCTGACTTCCCTACCCGCAGTGTTAGCAAAATGGCTTTTCAGTTCCACGGTAAGCAGTGGTTTCTGTGTCTCTCTGGCCCAGTGTGAAGTACGTGTATACTTTTCCCAGGTTGCCTTTATTTTTTCTGACACTAATCCATGGAAGCATCTAGAATTTCTTTATGGGAAAAAAAAACCCCAGGATGCATGCATCAAACCATGCTTTCACATCTGTCTGCTATGTGTGAAGCAAAGGTTGCCAGCAAAATGTTTATGGGTTACCAGGGGCAGAGGAATCTGTGTTAAAGGCATGGTTAGTTTGTCCTACTTTTCTGAGAAATGATCTCAACTTTGCAAGAGAATCTAGTTCCTGAACCATGAACTAGATCTCAGACTATAGGGATAATTTCCTGTGTTCTGTGTGGAAGCATTGCCTGTCAATAAAAAAGCTATTGGCCTATTAGCTGAGGCAGGAAATAGGAGGCGGGAGTTCCAGCAGGGAGAGAGGATTCTGGGATAGATTCAGTCAAGAGAAGATTTGCCCCAATGGTGATGGAGATAGGCTACAATATGAGAAGAGGTAACCAACCATATGCTGGCCTAAGCATTTACTCATAATTAATTAAATCTCAGAGTCCTTACTTCAGGAACTGGGGCACAGGTGGTAAAGCCTGTGGTTACATCAGACCCTGTAGAAATCAGGCCAGGATCCCGATCTAGGAACCATGGGACCACAATGCACAGCTTGGAGAGACTACACTCTTTAATGGTAGAGACAGACAGCTCTCACTGTATGAGACAGACGGACAAAGTCTGCAGTGACAAACTACAATACAAAACCCAAGCAACTGGAAGAGGAAGGAAGGAGCCACGGTCTCCCTGGCACCTCTGCTGTACTGTGACACCATGAGGATGGCGACCAGCAGGGATGCTCAGTGGCACCCTTCATCCCAGCAAGGCTGGCCTGTGCTTTGCTGGGGGTTTTGGCTTCCTCTGCTCCAAAAGCATTTCCCTTCACAGAGGGGCATCCTGGCCTCTGTTCCTCTGACTGAAAGTAACACTAGAGACACCAAGAATGGTCAGAGAGCAAGTGGTGGACAGGTGGGGATTTAGGACTTGCCTGACTCCCACTGTGCAGGTGCTGGAAGGACATTATGGCTGATGGTCAGGTGACATGATGCAGTTACTGAAGATGCTACTGGGTGACTTGGAAAATATCCTGTTGGAGGGATGTGGCAAGGAACAGTCCAGACATCTGAGAAATTCAGAGGGGGAACCATCCATAAAACAACCATGCAGTCAGGGATGGCTAAGCCGTTCTAATGGTCCATGGAAAGCCAGCACAGGAATGAAGGCTATAAATAAACAGGACACGGGCAAGGATGAGACCCACAAAACCTTGCTGGTGGGTACCGAGTGATCCTCTCAGGACCTGTGCCTGGAACACAAACACAATAGGAAATTGTGGGACACGACCCACCTGTGGAGTTGGGAGTTGGGGAAGCCTGCCAGTCAAGGTAGGCGCAGCATACTGTTCTGGACCCCAGTCAAGAAAGCTGCATCCTGAAGAGTTAGAGGGGACAGATATGGTAGATGGATAAGATGCTATTGAGTCTCCAGCAGGTACTGTAAGATATATTCTTCTGACTAGGGACAGACAGGGGCAAAACCTAGCACAGAAAGGCTGAGTCCAGGAAGAAAGACATCAATGGGCACCATGCCGATTAGTCAGAAAGAATGCATGATGGCTGATATGTAAATGTCTATGTCCCCAGAGGGTGACAGATAAATTCTACATAGAAACTTAGAACACTGATGTTGGAAAGGATCCAGCAGTAGAGGCTGTGTTGGGATAGCCCCTCCTAAATAAAAGGCAAACTTGCATTTTTCAGCCCCCAACACAAGGAGGGACAGTCAGTCAGTACCCGTTAGGTTGGGCTTGGGGCAGGCTGGCACAAACTGTGTCCCTCACGATGGGCTGAAATCACAGCTCCCTGGTTTGCACAGGCTGTAGCATGTGTAGTTCGTCTGCTTAGTCTGTATGGCCCAGCAGATCCCAGAGGACCTGGAAGTGAGCATGGGAGAAAGGTAGAGCCCTAGCTGGACCAAGTACACGCCCAGGGACTCTGCCATCACTTTGGAGAAGGCCTTTGGGACAAAGCTTTGCATTTGCCCTGTCCCCAGGTCTTGATGGAGACCACACAACACCTAGGAGTCCCAGAATCAGCAGAGTGCTGTCAGCTGAGTTATAAATTTGAGTCGGTAGCCATGCATGAGCTAGGGATGGCAGGAAAAACCTGTGATCACACCTGAGTAGACCCTGAGAGCACAAGGGAAGCTCAGGAGCAGAGAGGGCAGACCTCCCAGTCTCCGGAGCAGCTGCAGATGCAACACAGCCAGCTGAAGGACAGGAAGTCCCAGCCTGGTGTGAGTGGTCACCTTCTCGGTGCACTGATCTCAGCTGCCATGGGAACCATGAACGAACACAGGAAAAGTCAACAGCAGCCACTAAGGGCAGTGCCCAGCTTGTCAACTTCCTACGCAGAGAGAAATAGTCAGAGTTGGAAGTAGGTACAGTTAACCAGACAAGCAAATACCTCAGTATCTTAAGGAGGTCATGATAAAGGCATACAAACTTCTGCAAATCTTTTTAAAGATGTATTTATTTATTATGTATGAGTACACTGTAGCTGTCTTCAGACACACCAGAAGAGGGCATCAGATCCCATTAAAGATGGTTGTGAGCCACCATGTGGTTGCTGGGAATTGGACTCAGAACTTTGGAAGAGCAGTCAGTGCTCTTAACCACTGAGGCATCTCTCCAGCCCAAACTTCTGCAAATTAACACATACTGAGACACACACACACATAGACATGCACACACAGACTCACATACATACACACACACATGTACAACACACACACACACTCACACACACACACACACACACACACACACACACACACACACACACACACACGCGGCAATGATCCACGATGCAAGAGGCACTGAATAGAAGTTGATAAAGTGTCAGTCTGAATGACACAGCACCTCCAGCCCAGTGGATTCCTGCACAAAGCCCCATCTGATCCTCTCTATGAGAGAGGAAGTGTGAGACTTAAATATGAGAAAACCAAATGATTTCATCAACCGAGGATGAGGGAAGGAGTGGGAAACCACATCAAAAACTACCCGCTGAGACAAGAGAAGGGTTCAACCCTGGTGCTGCCAGTTTCCTCCCACTACAAAACCTCAGCAGACAAGCTTTCCGCCTGCTGTCTCAAACACACGTCAACTTCACCCCAGAACGCATCGCATGGACTCAAAAATGCTGGATGCTTCTTATCTTCAGTGACATTAGCAACAGAGTACCCCAAATACCTACCCACTTATGTTTCTTAAATCCTCTTAAAATTAGACTTTAAAATGTTTATATTTATCGTTTTGTTTGGTCTATTCCTAGATGGTAAAGTAATATTAATCTTGGCAATATTACCTTTTAATCAAGTTATCTTTTCTGGGAATTAACGCTGGCTGTCCCACATGAGTGTAGCCGTAGGATCAAGCTGGCCAAAGGCCAACTAAAACTGAAAGACGGTACATTTCTTTTCAAATGCGTCAAACAATAAAATAAGTTTACAGGCTATAAATAACTGTCATGGAAAACAGGCTGTGAATCAGACATTATCAAAACTGTAAATTTTTATAGTTTAAATGATCTGTTTTCCCCAAGTGCTTTGTTAGCCCCTCTGGTGGCCTTGATTATTTTAGTTTTCTATTACTCCTGTGATCTGTTACATGTCATGACAAATACAGACAATAAAAAAAAAATCAAATTTGGGTCACAGTGGCTTGTAGATTTTGATATGACCCAAAAACTTGCAGGTTTTTTCCTAATGGCTTTACCAACCACTGCTGTCTCCTAAAGACTGCTGTCCTGCCTAGCATCCAGCCCCATCTCCATCAGATCCTGAGAATGAACCTTTCCTAGTGATCATTCATAAGTCTTAATGACTTCTATGCAGTCCCCTCATGTCCAAATGTGATGCCTGGCCAGTGGGGGGAAGGGAGAACTGTGAGCCGACATCTCTCAAGGGAACCACACTGCCCTCTGAACTCTCTGCAGGGCTAACTGACCAATCAGCCTCTGCGATGGCAGAGAGGTTGGAGTATGGCGGGACCAGACCTAAGTACAGTTTTTCTTGTGGGCACACTATACTTTCAGCTCCTGAAACAGCCATTCCTTGACCACTTCTGTGTCGGTTCTCCCATTCCGGAACTAAGGGATGAAACCTTTTGGAACATATTAACTTAAGAAAACCCTAGTTTTCATCAACCAGACTAAGAATGCAGACAACAAACATCTGAAGTCACAGCTGAGGTGTCCCAGCTCTGCCGTAACCTATGGTCCCCTACCGTAACCTACCGGTCCCCACGCTGTATTTGAAAAGTGCTTTGATTGACGACTGTCTTCGTTCTGTTACAATTGCCATGTTGGAACATGTGATCTGAGGTAACCTGTGTTCCTAGGCCATGCTCACTCCTCTTTCCCCTAGAATAAACTACCTCTTCTCACGCGTGAGGTGAAACTTGTTTTTGTGGCAACAGTTTCTTCCTGATTAAAAAACCATCGAAGAAACAAAGAATACAGAGCCTATAGCTCAAGAAAATAGGCCACACCTGAAACCTGTGGCCAGCATTGGACCAAATGGAGACACCGTCAGAGCTTTCCCACACGATCAGGAAGAAGACAGGGCGTCCACTCTCCACTCTTGTCTAACGGCACTTAACGCCTCTGCTACGGCCGGCAAGCAAGAGAGGAAAACGAAGGGTTAAAAACAGGACCGGAAGAAGACAGACGTCCTTATTTATAGACAGTGTGATGCTTTACATAAGAGTCCTAAAGGCTCCATCCATTTGTAAAACCTGGCAGGGCCACGGAGTCTGTCTTTTCTATCCTCACGTGCCGTGACCTTGAGTCTGACTGCTGCATGCCGGGCAATTAAAAGTGCAGTGTGCAGAGCTGAACTGGGTGACGCAGACTGCATTCTACACACTGAACTGGGCTTATCCGTGCTGCAGATGTTGGCTTTCTAGTGACATAAACATGTAATTCCCTTCAGAAATGAGTGGCCACACAGCATTGATCCAGTGGAGCCCACGCCCTTAGTGGACTTAGGTGGACCTAAGGGCGGACTTTTCATTCCCCAGGGCCGGGAAGGGCTCTACCTGCCAGGGCGTTCCCGCAGCCTGGGTGGAGGCAAGTGCTCCCAGGAGACAGCGTCACTGGATCTCTGCCTTCCCACACTCAAAGGAGGGCTTGGCTTCCTGCATCCTGCATTAGTCCCATGGTCCTCTGCAGCTGCGCTGCCCCAGCACATCTCTGCTACACTTCAGAGAAATGCGATCTGAGGAGGCAGAGAGACAACAAAACCATACAGAGCAAAGCATGGCACTGTGCTCAAGGGCTACCTCTGCTGTCTGAGGGGTGGCCTGTCGGCTCAAGAATCCAGATCCTTGAGTCCATGTGATTCCATTTCCTCTCCACCCCTCTCTCCTTGAAAATCCCTCTCAACTCAAGTCTCACTTGCTATGAATGGTCAACTCCAGCATATGAAAGAGATATATTGGTTTATATTTCTGCTGCTCCATTTCTCTTGGAGATTTTAAACTACTGATAGATGAGCTGTCTGGACCATCACCTCCTCACACTCCCTTGCGGCTGGCAGCATGCACGAGCCTGAGATTCCTGTCTCAGCCTAGTTGTTCACCCCACATATATGATCAGCTTCTGGCTGACCACTGTACACATGCAGATATTCAGGCCACAACCGAAGCTTGCACAGGCCAGGGGAGTAATCCTAGGTCTCTGTGGGCCAGGATGCCGTATGGCTCCTTGTAATACAAATACTATCTGTATCTTTCAAAAAACAGAGTGTGGAGACCAGAGTGCACATTGAATTGCTAAGCAGGTTCAGTCAAAGGCGGTGTGGGTCGTGCAGTTTCTCACAGAATCAGGATTCTCTCCTTCTACAATGTGCAATCCTCCTTTCAAGTGTGTGAGCATGCGTATGTGTCTCAACTAAAATAAGATATGCATAACTAGGTGTACATGTAGAGAGGTGTATATGTTTTTAAATGATAACATTTATAGAAATTATTTCAAAACTTTTATAATCAGTAAAGGAATACATTTGGCCCTCAGGTTCTAAGTCATAGAAATAAAAAAAAAATATATGAACAACACTGCCGAGCTGCAGAAAACAAACAACTCCAGCTAAAGAGAAATAGATTAGAGGCTACCAGAGTAAACGAAGAATTAGCCACTAGAAACACGCCAAGGGCTGTGCTGTCAGCAGGCATGGCTCAAAAGCTGTAACAGAAGAAGGAAGGAGGCCTCGCCAAGAAACACACAGTGTCTAAAGCAGGGAGCAGAAGATAGTCCCATCTGTCAGAATCGGAACAGCAGACACCAGTCAGATATGGTCTTAGGAGGCCAAGAACGGACAGTCAAGCCTCCTCCCGCCCCCTGCAGCCATAGATGAAGGGGCTTCCTGGTACAAGCGCTACCGTCATCCTAAAGAGGTCCAGATGGTCACCAGGAGCACAAAGCCGCCTAGATCAGGCCTGGCTGCTGGGAGCCCTGGCTCTGGACTCCTCACCTCAGTTGCCACAATAACACCCGCCACTGCTTCCGCAGGCGCTGAGGATCGATCTGGAGTATCATTCTGACACCATCACTTCTCAAGTTGTTATGGCAACCACTAGGGTGCTCCTTTTGACTTGCTCAGCTGGCTTTTTTATACAACACAGGATGACCTGCCCAGGGCCAGCATCATCCGCTGTGAGCTAGGTCTACATCAATCATCAATCAAGAAAAAAGGCTCACAGGCTTGCCGTGGGCTAGTGCGATGGGGGACTCTCTCAACTGAGGTTCCCTCTTCCAAAATGACTCCAGCTTATGTCAGGTTGACAAAAAGCTGCCCAGCACCATTCCCGACACTTTCCCTTGAGCCCTTCCTGCAGTGGCCCCTCTGTAAGTGTCCCTGGACACAGAGATTCAGCACTCCATGGTCTGCATCTACGCTATAGCCACTTCAGATCTCCTAAGTATGGTCTGTGTCCAGCTGTCCCCCACCTATGACAGCCACGACAGGTAAGCACAATACATGTGTGCAGGCTGGCATGGTAATACAGGACGTCTATAGTCAGCGAGCCACAGACTGCACATGAGCCCACCCTTTAAGTCTACATAAGCAGCATCCATTCATCCTCAGGGGGCCAGTTTCGGACCTCTCTTCCAAGCACGGCAGCTTGTGTAAACCCCAGGATAGCCATGTTCTGATGGCTTTATCATCTGCTCAGGTCTACATCAGGGATTGGGTGGGCTGAGTCCCTTTCACCGAGAGCTGGCAACACCAGCAGCTCCTGGCTTTGAAAATGCCAAGCAGACAGAGCGTTGTTGAGAGGGCAGCCAAGAGCAGCTGTCAGCACTCGCTGCTGACAGCCACCAGGAGCTCAGACTCTAAGGCTGAGAGCTGAGAGCCACTGACAGGTGAAGCTCAAGGCTGGAACACTAAACAAGGCAGGCTGCGTTTTCATGACTTCAGCCCAATTTAAGCAAAGAAACAGCGGCTGACTGGTGACATTTAAACTTGTCTATTCTGCATTCAGGATTACGTATGAACTCCTGTACTATTCCACCCCACCATAAGAGCATTCATATGGAAAGACACACTGCCACATGCTTTTTAAACCGACTAAACATCTTACTGAGGCTAGAAAGTCGTCTTAGTTCAAATGGCTTAGGAATAATTCTAGCAAATCATGCACAGACACTGGACAGGCCACATGATTATTCTAAACAGTTGGGACTGAAACTCAGATTTCCACGACTCCATATTGAGAGCCATCATGAAAATGAGTAAACATTCTGAAATCAATAAGCAGAAATCAATGGACATAATGTGTGACTGATAGCGATATACTACATGATTAAATATATACATGCTATACAAGTACACACACACACACACACACACACACACACACACACACACACAGCAATGTCTACTGGCATTCAGCATGCATTCCCATCTCCAGTCCTCTTGTTACAAATTAATTACTATGGTCCACCTTTAGCAGGAAGTGTTCAACTCATCAGTCACAGATGTTAGCAGGGAAGGGAGGGGCACAATCACACACACACACACACACACACACACACACACACACCTGGGGACACGCGGCCGCCCCCTCCCTGAGCTGTTAGGCCCTGCTTGTTTCAGAACTCTAGAGAGCTGGGAAGTCACAGACTGTGACTTCTGTGACTGTTCACGATCAGAAATGGCAGCAGCCTGTCGCCTCGAAGCATTTTTTAGCTATAGACGGGGGCAAGTCTATCTGTGGGGAAAAAGGACAGACATTGCCAAGGACTTTAGAAACCACTGTGCCATATTAACACCCAGCCATTTTGTCTTTTTTTCTATACAACTCTTTCTGCAGACTACATTAAAAACTGGGTTGCATATATATTCATTTATGTGCATATATATATATATTCATTCATTCTTGATTCTCGTTCTTTCTCCTACTTTAGAGATTCTAAAGTTAATTTCACTTCTTTCGTCTTCCTTCCCTGGGTATTGACTCCCATTTCTGCTGCCTTGTGCTCACAGGATCTCAGCCCACAGTGCCCTCCTCTGCCCCGTTCCTAACACTGACTCGTTCGTTACTAACAGTTCCAGTATTAGCTGTAGGGCTTCTGCGGACATCTTTAATGAGTTCTGAAAGGACTCTGGGTTCCCGGTTTTGGAAGTGTTTCTTACATTCCCGTTTTCTGAGACTTTGTCAATTACTAATCCAATCACTGGATGGAACAATGAGCATTACTAGAAGCATCCTAGATAAATGATACAGGAAGTCAGGACACTGTGCTGCCTGTTCTGTTAGTATTGCAGACCATAGTAATCTCTAAGCACCGTCCAGCTCCTGGGCTTCCCAAGTACACGGCGCTTAGCACCACGTATTTCCCTTCTGCATTAAGGAAATCAAGCGCACGGGATAGTTGTTACCAGGAGGCTGCCGGGTCTGACTGCCGGTGCACAGCCAGAATGTCCCCTTCCATCACTGTGAGTTCTGCAGGCAGCAGAAGATCTTTCATTACATTTAGATACCGGATGGACTGTGAGCTGGGACTGCCTGACAAGGAGGAGCCACAGAAGAATTGGAAGAAAAGTCCCACAGCACGCCCAACCTTCTGACACCGGGACACAATGCTGTCATATACAAAGTCATGCTTGAGAACCATACAGTTCGATCATGGGCGTGGGGGCAGTACTAAAGAGATGGCTCTGCAGTTAAGAACATTGGCTGCTCTTGAAGAGGATCTGAGTTCAATTCCCAGCACCCACATGACAGCTGACGACCATTTGCAGGGGGATCTGACCCCCTCTCCTGACCTCTGAGGGACTGCATGCTCATAGTACACACATGCACGTGCAGGTCAACACCCATACTCATGGAATAAAATCTTACTTAAAAAATCTGATGGGGGAAAAGAATAGAACTGTTTAATAAACATAAACTGAAAGCCAGTCAGTTTCTGTGCTTCTCACAATTATAAAACGAATATATCCACTCACAGCTCCTCTCTTTTAACATCCTGAAACACTGGTTAAACTCAAAGACCTTTACTTATTATCAATATATAAAATACACTGACAGTAAATACTCAAAGACATTAGTATCTTTTCTAATTTCTATTTTCAATTACATTTTCTATTTTCTATTCTATTTTCAATTACATTTCTAGATTATTCTGTTGCTGCACTGGAGGACCCTTGAGGCGAGAAGGCGCTCCTACCAAGTAGGTTGACTCGAGGGCTGGCAGGGTCTCAGCAGCATCGCTGCCGCGGCTCAGATGTCTGCAGGAACAGCAAGTGGGACCAGAACTAAAGGAAAAGAAAGAAGTAATTAAGTAACAGTAGCTGAAATGCTCTCAAGCCTTCACCTAAGCCTGAAATGCAAATTTTAGTGAGCCCTGATCCCAGAACTATTCCCTTTTTTAGTTAGTTTAGGGAAAGAGCTAACACAGCACTTACAGCCTTATACAGCCCAGTAACGTCAAGGAGTCATAGTTATTCAGCTGGACGACAGAGAGACACTCAGTTGTACTCTACGCACCTTCAACTGCGCAGTTTGATTTGTTCGTTGAACAGTAAGACATGGCTGCAGAATCAATCCAATAACATTGATCATTCGTGTTCATTTTCCCCAACAATGTTTGCATTTATTAGAATCTTGTTAATCATGTCATAGACATTTTTGAAAGTGAGAAAAATGGCGATAAAGACAAGCTATTCCATTAGACCAAACACATAAAACTGGGGAGGAATGACTGCTCACAGAAGAATCTCACAAAAGATGAGAAACACACAGGAAACTTTGTTGCAAAATCAGGAAGTTCGAGACACAGAGAACAAAGCAGTTTAGAAGACGCAAGTGGGGGCTGGGGATTTAGCTCAGTGGTAGAGCGCTTACCTAGGAAGCGCAAGGCCCTGGGTTCGATCCCCAGCTCCGAAAAAAAGAACCAAAAAAAAAAAAAAAAAAAAAAAGAAGACGCAAGTGCTTTGCCAAACCGATTGGTCAGCAGTGGCAGAGGGTAAACCTGAGAAAGGCATTCCCCGCCCAGGGGTACCTGTGCAGGTTCTGAAACAAAGAAATGCAGCATCAAGTCTTCCACACAATCATCTGAACACGCCTGAGCTATACCAGTTCAAGCAACACTGAGAGTCAATGCAGTGAAAACAGCCGCCAAAAGTCAGCTCCATAGCTTGCTACTGATGGTGAAGAGTAAAAGAAATCCAGGGGATGACTCAGGGATCAGGAATGCCTGCTGACTGCTCCGGCAGAGGCCTGAGCTCAGTTCCCATCAGCCAGACAGGCAGCTAGTTCACAACCATCTCCAACTCTAGCTGCAGGGGCTGATGGCCTCTTCTGACCTCCACAGGTACCAGCACCCAGGGGACACATACCCACACACGCATATATAGAACTACTAAATACAAAATAAGCCTTTAAAAACAGATACCCTTTTTTTCTAAGTAATCTGTGTATGTTAACTTACAAATGCAGAAAACTATCCTTGGGTTTGGATTATCCAGGCTTCGTTTCATATGCACTAGTCCAGCCAGTCGGACTTGATTGTTTTAAGAGGTCTAAATGAGCAATGCCACTTGGTCCCCAGTTGGCGGCACTGTTTGGGGAGGTACTTTAAGGAAGTGGAACTTTGCTGTAGGAAGCACTTCACATTGGGGGCTTTGAAGGTTCATGACCTCTCCCCTTGTCCTATTTTCTCTCCTTGCTTCCCATGTAAGGTTGAGATCTGATCTCTCGGCTTCCTGCACCTGCACCATGCCATGCCTTCTCCACCAGAAGGGCCTCTGGAAAAGGACCAAAGAAATTTTTGTAGTGATAATTTTGGTTTCTTTTAAAAAAAAAGTTAAGTGAACACGTTTTTGTTTACTCCCAGGTGTGGGATATGGGGCTGCTGCAAGTCTGTCCACAGCCACTAACTATGATTGTCTCGTGCTCTAGGAAGGGAGTGGTTTTTGCCAGCTGCAGAGTTTAATTTTGGGGACTCTGGAGAGGGAATAAATGCCAGAGCCCTTTGAGGGACAAGAGGTGCTTTGAATAAGGAAGAGGAGAAAGAAGAAGAAGAAGAAGAAGAAGAAGAAGAAGAAGAAGAAGAAGAAGAAGAAGAAGAAGAAGAAGAAGAAGAAGAAGAAGAGGAGGAGGAGGAGGAGGAGGAGGAGGAGGAGGAGGAGGAGGAGGAGGAGGAGGAGGAGGAGGAGGAGGAGGAGGAGGAGGAGGAGGAAGAGGAGGAGGAGGAGGAGGAGGAAGAGGAGGAAGAGGAGGAGGAGGAGGAAGAGGAGGAAGAGGAGGAGGAGGAAGAGGAGGAAGAGGAGGAAGAGAAGGAGGAGTAGGAGGAGGAGGAAGAGAAGGAGGAGGAGGAGGAAGAGGAGGAGGAGGAGGAAGAGAAGGAGGAGTAGGAGGAGGAGGAGGAGGAAGAGAAGGAGGAAGAGGAGGAGGAGGAGGAAGAAGAGAAGGAGGAGGAGGAAGAGGAGGAGGGGAAGGAGGGGGAGGAGGAGGAAGAGGAAGAAGAGGAAGAGAAGGAGGAAGAAGAGGAGGGGGGATGAGGAGGAGGAGGAAGAAGAGGAGGAGGGGGCGGAAGGTGCCCACGGTGACTGCTGCTTCCCTCCTAATGCTCCTGGTTACTACTATGGTTTGACAAGAAAAAAAATTGAAGATAACCTAATAATGAAGACTGGATTTGCCCCAAGGAACCCAATGCCCCTAATCAGCAAGAAGTGGTCAATTTTGCTGGCTGGGGATCTACACGCCTTTCTGGTCTAACCTTCTTTCTCTCCTCCCTACTGTTGGGAGTTTGAAAGGGTCAGGGTGTGATAAGGGTTGGAAGAGAGGTAGAGGTATAAGAACCCAATGAAAGGAAATACTCCAACACTCCTTCTCCTACCAGTTATAGCCATGGCATTTCACCACAGCAGCAGAAACATGGCTAAGTCAACAGATAGGCTCCACTGAGAGGACTACATTTAACTGACTGTGCCTGGGGCAGGGAAAGTGTCCAGTATATGCCAGTGTCAGTTATGCCTAGGAATCTACGGAATCACTACTTTTCCTGTTAGGTAACGTCTGGTAAATGCTGCAGTTGGGCCCAACTCTAGAACCAACATTGCACATGGGTCTTTGAAGCCAGGAGACTCTCCACTGCAGTGAAGAACTGGAGAGTCAGCAGGCAATTTGTCCAGGATCCCACAAGACAAACAAACACCAGAGACCGTTGTCACTAACTAGACCTCTCTTCAGATACAAACAATCACAGTTTTCTTCCCTGAAAAGCTACTAATATCTGTAATACAGGTCAGGAACCAGAAAGGTCTTCGAGAATTAACTCCATTGTGTGAGCGGTCTAGACCATTACATTTGGAACATGGTACAGCTACCAAGAGGGGTGGAAGAGGTGACCCAGTGGTTATGAACACTGGTCGCTCTTCCGGAGAACCTGGCTTTGAGTCCCAGGCCCCACGTGGTGCTCAGAATCATCTGTAACTCCACTTCCTGGAGAGCAGACGCCCTCTTCTGGCTTCCATGGGAACTAAGCACACACATGATATGCATACATACATGCAGGCAACACAGTCATACACATAAAATGAGGAAAAGGGAATTTTTAAAGAGCTAAAATGTTGCCAGCTCAGGGGCACAAGTTTACAGAGAGCACCACGGTCCCAGCTCTGCTCGCTGAGGTTAAACCCAGCTGCCCATCACATATCTCAGTCAGGAACAATCACCTCAGTTCTAGCTCCTGGCTACCCCAATTATCTCTGCTCTTGAGGGATAACTAACTGCACTGCTGGCTTTTACTCACCTTTCTACTGCGCTTCTCGGTCTTCTCAATACATACAGCTACAGTCAAACAGCGCTTTGCAATGACCGAAGCCCCATCCTGCTCACCAAAGCGTTGCACCAGAGATAACCAGGACTTTATGGAGGGGGCGTAAACCAGCACACAGCAGGGTTTACGCCCCCTCTGAAGGGACACGGTGGATGGGTTATGTACGGATTTAGACTCTGACTTTGGGTCGTAATTCAGATGACTGGTGATACAGTCATAAGCCAGAAGAGGAAGCCGTTTAAATGGAATAAAACTGAGAGATGCAGGTCATGGTCAGAAGTGGAAGAAAAGGCTGAGAAGCCTCCCGTGGAGCCAGGGGAACACCCTCAGGCAGGCAGCCTGTTCACCGGAGCTCCTTGTCCTGAGGGAAAAGCTCCAGAGAGCAATGCTCAACTGGATGACCTCCAGCTTCCCAGAGTGCTAGCCTGTGTGGCAAAAATCCAGCTGGTGTGATGAGGAGACTTGGTGTTTTATTTAATTTTAATTAGTGTAAGCAACGCTATAAATGGACTGGCCACTGTGTCGAGCAGTACCATCCTATGGATTCTGGCTCAGATAGGTGAATTGAAGATCCTGTTACAAGTATGTAAGAAGGAAATACTCTGAAGAGTAGCACGCAGACACTCAAGTGTGCACTGTCTATTGTAGTAATTATTTAATCTCAGTCAGGGGTTACTACCCTGCCTTTAATCATTCAATTCCCAGATAAAAGACAGACAACTTTTATATTTATAATAATCCTTCAATGCCCTGGAGCTGGGCAGATTGTTTATCCTATCAATAACCACAAATTATAACTTGCCATGCTCCGTCTGGTCCACTCTTAACTCCAAGTGGCTGGCCCTCATGGCCATGTTTTCACGACCCACTCACCCCATGGTGATTTCTCTCACCTTCTTCTTTCCTCTTGGTCTCTCCTCAGACCCCAAGCCCAGGCACCAAAACCCAACCCACTCTCCTCTGCCAGCTACAGGCTGCCTGCATCTTTAAGATTCGACCACTAGTTTTTAGGTTAAGGAGCCAGGTCGCATAGCACCACTGGGTGTATGTGTAGATTCTCTGTCCCTGAAGCAAACAGGCCTTGGGGGCCATACTTAACATCACAATCCACAGCAAAGGACCAAACCTCAACAGCTGACTCCCAGAACAAACCAATCAATAAGCAAAGGGGTGGGCCTTTTGGAGCCACGCCCCTTTCTAAAACCCATCAGGGATGTATTTAGCCTTGATCATTTGGGTTCTGATTAAGATCCCCAACATGGCAGCATCAAAACGCTCTCAAGCGGTTTCTAGGTAGTTACTAAAATGTTGCTACCAAATAAAAGTCGCTTAGAGTGCATCATGAATCCGTAGAGAGTCACACCTATGGATGAATAACCACCTAGTTTTGTTGTTGTTATTGCTTTCAAATCTATTTCTAAAACTGAGAAGAGAGCAGAGAGCCAGTCGTTTCTTATGATGACGAGCGTGAGCTCAGGTAACTCAAACGCATTCTAGGCCACTTGTGTCAGCAGCTGTACAGATTACCTTCCGTTAGCATTTCTCAGCACCCTGCGTGGAAGTCGACTGCACCAGGCTCGGGAAGTCTTTTCTACAGGTGTCTTACAAAGTCAATGATAATAAAAGCATTTCCTGAGAATCAACCTGTTAACCTCACTTATTCATGACATTTACAGTCAATATGAAACAAGGAGTTCTGGGTTACGAAAGGCTTCCTGTGAAAACAGACCGCATCTAAACTGCTCCCTGTTAATCTGCCCGTACCCCCCTAATCTGATTGCATTAAACCTGTTTACTATTTCAGTCCTTCCCATGGCTCTTAAGCCTCCCAGTTCTCGCTTCACAGGTATCAGAAGCTGCAGAGCTCACATGTGGCCCCTGCAGGTGCGATGCTTGCCCCGACTCATCCCTTGTTCCTCGCCCTTCACGAGACCCCATCTCCACCTACGGCATCAGGCCATCAGCATCTCAACCACTCACAAATGGAATTCTGCTGGCAACACTCTGCTCAGTCCTGAGATGCGCGGCCACAATAGTGTCGGGAAAGCACAATTCATAAAACATGAAACATGACATTTTAGGGGATTGGGGATATAGCTCAGAACATAAAGAGAAAGGAAGGACAGAAGGAGAGATGGGAGAGAGGGGGAGAAATGCAAGGACAGGGAAGGCGAGGAGGGAGTCAGATGATGAAGCGTAGGCAACAGTCTGGCACCAGTAGCGGCCTTTGTGTTTTCCCTGTGGTCTCGGGGATTCAGCTCCCACTGCATTACATACCTGTATCTTTTACAGCAGGCCCACATGTTTATCGTGGTCCCAACATTTAACAGAGCTGTTAGGAAACAGTGGGGGAGACACCGTTGAGCAATAGCAAAGGCCCTTACAGTCCGTAAGTCAGAATAAAACCCAGTGGCATCCATACAGTGCACATCACATCGTCAGCTAGGATCAGCACTTCCAAAAATCCTTTTTAGAGGTATTTTATTTTATGTATATGAGAGCTGTGCCTCCATGTATGTGTGTATACCACAATTGTGCCTGGTGCCCTTGGAGATTAGTAGAGGATGTAGGATCCCTTGGAAACTTGAAATGGGAATGGCTATGAGTCCAGTACGATATGAAGAAAGGAAAATCAATTCCCAACTTAGTGTGTCTTTGCAAAACCTCAGGGCTGGAACCTAAGTTTGAGCAAGCTAATGGTGCCTGGTCAAAGATACTGACAGGAAGACTGGCAGGCTACTGTTCTGGATGGGACTGCAGTAGGCCTCTGTAGGTCACACCTAACAAGAATGCTGTCATTTACGCTAGGTGCCGCTCCATCAAACTGAACCCTGCAATGGCCCAATTTTCAAAGGAAGAAAAAGAGCGAATCAGAAGAAACACTAAGCAACCAATCAGAAGCGGTCCAGTTCGCTGGGCTGGTGTGGTAGGTACCACAGATGACAGTGACTAAAAGGACAGATGCCTTCTTCATTCCATATTTCTGCCTGTGAATGCAGGCTCATCAGCACATGAGAACATTTACTTTGTCTTTATTCAAGTCGTTGCCTGGTTACAGAATCACAAATAGAAACCATCTTGAAAGTACGTGTAGTTGAATTCTGCCCCTTGGCTCTAGCCCTCACTATGTGTTAGAAAGACTCTGCCTCACAAGCTGGGAAATTGGGTGTTGGAGGGATGCATGCAGACTGCCGGTAGAAACCTGGCAGCAGCTACAGGAAGGCACACTGAGGATCTGCCCTTCGGAATGCAGAGCACAGAGCGAATGCGCTCTCCGTAGAGGCCCCACATCATCTAGACACCTTGCTACCAAGCTGCAGATGCAGCTTGCTCCTGGAACAGAGCGGACGTGTCTCTAGGGTCACTCACACTTGGCATCAGCACTGCCGGGTGCTAAGAATCTCCAGAGACAAACCTCCTACTCAGTGAAGGCTCCCCTCCTCCAACTCCTGTCCACTTCTACAGGAACACTAGGAGGCAGAGTCGGGATTTGTAACCCTAGGCACTGAACACTGCTGTCAGGAATAAGGCTTCTTGGTACAGGGGTGGGGGTGGGGGGGAGCCTTCGTCCTTGAAACATCAAATAAGTACTTCCTGTTCTAGCTGGCACGTCTCCGCAATCTAGGCCTAGCACAAGCCTAGAGCTGGCCAGGCTCTCTAGCCTAGGAGAGATGCCTGCCCTAAAGCCACACCCAGCACACAAGGTCCCCAGGGAAGGTACACACCCTTCTGGGCTACAGCCCCAGCCTGTCCCCTCAGTAAGTATCCACTTCCTTGACACAGTTAGCACAAATGGGGTCCCCACTCCCCAAGCCCACAGCACTCTGAACAGTGATGTCCAGGTTTTAGGCACAGCGTCTGACGCCTCCCATGCAGAATGTCAACTGCTCTTCCAAGGGGGCCTTTAGGTATTGCTCATCAGCTCACACCTCCCCAGGTCTAGGCTGAGACTAACATTTCCCACCCCTTTCTTACCAGTGAGCAGCCAGCAGTGACACTTAATGAACAGCCCTGCTCTGACACCCTGGTAACACACGTCTCCTTTCTCTGTGCCCACTGTATAAAAGGACACTGTGCAGTGGGCACTTGAGCCAGCTTCGAGCTCACATGGGCTTCTCCGCTCACTCACTAGGAGACCTCGGCAGTTCGTTCAAACCTAAGTCTCTCAAGAGACAAGGATGAGACTGGGAGGATCATTAAATGATGAAATGACAGGAAGAACCAGCCCTGGCACACAACTGGGCACCAAACACTGCCACGGCCTGCCCTGCCACCACTCCACCAGACTGAAGACTGCAGAGCTGGGCCCATCCACCCTAAGCCGGGGGCCACCCATAGCAGCTTCCATCAGTTAGCGTAAAACAAAAGCCATGCAAATACGCACAAAATAACTAAGACTTGAGATGCTTCTGGAAAGTTCCAGCATAGGTCTGGTATTCAATGTGCTGAGCTCTTCATTAGCATACCAAAACAACTGGCTCACCAGAGAGGTTGAAGAAGTCAGAGCTTCACAGCAAAATATACTTGGTTTTCTTTTTTTAAAATGATTCTTTTTTTTTTTTTTTTTTTGGTTCTTTTTTTTTCAGAGATGGGGACTGAACCCAGGGCCTTGGGCTTCCTAGGCAAGCGCTCTACCACTGAGCTAAATCCCCAACCCTATACTTGGTTTTCAAAGGAAAGCAGTCTGGGGTGGTAAGGCTCAACCACACAGGCCAGGCTAGTGTTTCCTTGTTATGCTAATCTCCCTGGTGGACAGGCATGGCACTAAAGTTCTCAGAATTTCCATCCTCACTCCCACTCTTTCTTCCTTCCCACCCTTGTCCCTTTGCTTGTCTCCGTAAGACTTAGTACATACACAACATCCAATCATTTGACAAACAAGTGAGAAATAAGACATTTCTCAAAGGCCCAAGGTGGGGGTGGGGAGAAGCTAATTTCTGATCTATTTGAGTAGGAGAGAGCAGACACACCCCGGGACTCGATGACCTTGAACTGAATCTGTGACTTTTGAGAGTGCTGGGGGCTTAGGCTGAGAGTGTGAGGCAGGGGAGTTGTTTCCAGGCCACCAAACAGTTAATGGGCCTCTCGGGAATGAGCATTGAGAGATAAAAATAAGAATAATTCGTTCAGGATAAAATAAGGCTTCCTACTCGAGGAGAGGTCGAAGACAAGAAGCACGTGGCAAGGCTGCTGAATGGCACCCTGAATAGCAGCAGTGTGGACCGGTACCAGCTGGCTTCTGTAAGAGATTTCTTGAGCCATACTCAGAGGCAGCCCAAGACTGACGATGAGAGCAGCAGGCAGATGGGGGCAGGAGACAGATGGGGTCCAGAGGGTGGTCCTGAGGACGGGAGAGGCACAGTGGGGCCACGGAAGCCTGACGGACTCCTCTGTCCAGCAGCACAGATGCAATACAGCTTGCTCATAAGCAACCCCCAACTCCAGAGTTGGCACAAGTGGAGTGGCGTGTCCTTGGCTGATCTTCTGGCGCCCTTCCGAGTGCCCTTGCTCCTTCAAAGATGGCAAACCAGTGGCTACAGGAAGTGCCCCGTTCACAGGAAAGCCTGAAACAGATCTCGGCCAAGTAGAAAGCATCCTTGTCTAAACTGGTTTGTATTTTTCTCTCCCTTGAATCTTCAAATGAGAATTCATCAGTGAGTCAAAGAGATGCTAAAAATAGCCGGCTACAGAATGCAGAGTGAGGCACATCACGCCATCTCGCTCGCCCGCTCGCCCTGCCCAGCCTTCTTCAGTGTGGCCTTCCAGGGCGTCTCCTTTTCATTAGTCAAAATGTGAAACACTTCAGGTACACAAAAGCATTAATGTTTAAAACCAATTATGTAGCTATTACTGAAATCTCTGCATTAAATCTTACTTAAAAATGGTCTCCTAGCCAGCCCTGCTAGAGCGCACTCCTTTAATCCCAACACATGGGAGGCAGAGGCAGGGGGATCTCTGTGAGTTCTAGGGTAGCCAGGACTACATGGTGAGACATGTCTCAAAGCAAAGAACAATGACACGAGTTTACTGGCACACTCCCTCTACTTCTAATCACGACCTTCATTAGGGTTTCTGATGGCAAGAGTACAACTCGTTAACAAACAATGAATGAATTAAAAGAAAGCCGCTCCCCACTGGGCTCCCCATTGCAAAGTCATCTTTATTAATAACAGCTCACATCTGAATCCAGAGGACCACTGACGAAAGGCCTTCACATAAATCATCTTATTTAATCCACAACATTGAGACCAGCAAGGTAAGTCATTTTTTTTACTCTTTTAATGTGTATAAGTGTGTGCACCTATATAAACTTCTGTCCATATGTGTATGACCTGTGGAGACCAGAAGTGGGCAGTGGACCCCCTAGAGGGGAGTTAGGTCACTGTGCGCCTCCAGATGTGAGTGCTGAGACGCAAACGCTGACCTTCTAGAAGCACGCTTGCCGCTCTTAGCCACTGAGCCATTTCTCCACGCCCGCAAATTGCTTTTATATATTAAACGAACAAGAGCCTGAGCTAAAGAGAGAAAAATCCAAACTAAAAAGCCATGCCTCAAGGACTGGGAGTATATAGCTTAGTGGTAGATAGAACCCTACATCAAGGGGGCATGGAAGCGTGCCCAGCCACAAAGTCAGTCGGCCTGGCTCTGAGTCCCATTCTCTTCCTCAGGACCACCTCACCCAGAAGGACCACCCCTCCCAATAACTGCAAAGATCTCTGAACCTGTGGGACACTCAACACAAACTGCCTTACACCTTCGAAGTGCACACTAACGAAACGCACGCGGCTAAACGACTCCTCAATACCCCATAGGTGCCAAAATCCTCATCTTGAATTATGAGCCCCAAGCCCACTGTCTGACCTTCCCTCCTTCAGCCTCTATGAGGAGCTGCTGAGCCTCTGTTATTGGCCAGAGAGAGAGGGGGGCTGGTTGTTGTTGTTGTTGTTGCTGTTGTTGTTGTTGTCGTTGTTTTAATTGCTGCTAGCCGGAACTCTGCATTGCCACAGCTGCCTGGGGAGGAAGACAAATGTAACAGCAGCCCCAATAGCTATCTACCATCACCTTCTTAAGATGCTGACCTCTGCTCCAAGCTCCTGCTTCCAAATGGGACAGATGCCCTGACCTAAAATATGTCCAGCACCCCCCCCACCCCCCAACACTGAAACTAAGGCTCAGCCTGGTCATGGGATTACCGTTTATTGTCACTAGATGTGTGGACTCTTAAGTTTTGACCAAGGAAAATCATGAGAATTATTACATAAATAAACGAGCTGAAATACTTCTGAAACCTACACTGGTATTAAATGAAAGCAGAGAAGCCTGGGGAACATGACGGGGCGATTCATTTTTCCATAATTACCATGACAATTTTTACTATTCTAGAGCCAGACTCTGTATCACAGCTAGTTGTAACACTAAGTCTGATACAAAGGTTCTGTGTGTAAATTCCCTAGGGGGAAGTATAATCATGGCTATCATAACAAATACATCTATGAACGTCTACCGAGCAGAAGCTATTCAAATGAGATGGGCTGCTTTACACACAGCCCCACCCACTCTCCAAGCCTCTGGTCTGAACCATATAAAGCGGTCAGAGCTAAGGGGGCCACGTTCACCAGAGGCTGTGGCCATAGCAACAGGAAAGTAACTAGCACAGAAAACTGGTGCCTGCTCTGGTGTCTTGGCTGTGGTGCCCGAGCCTTAGGAACTGGTTTGCTAGAGGGATGTGGAAGAGTCTGGAACTTTGGATATTATAAACAGAGGTTCCTGGGCCATTCTGGTGGGAACACTGGCAACCTGAAGGCTGAAATAAGTGTGGACGGTGAGGGTCTGGTTCATGAGGTGTGGAAGAGAGCAAGACTCGACCGGGAGCTCCCCTAGGACGCTCCTGTTACACTCTGGAATGTTACATTCAGCATCGACGTCTCGACGGACGCTGAACTCAAAGGTAATGGACTAATTTGTTTTAACACGGGATGGCATTTGGGCTGTGTCAGTTACTGCTCACTGCCATCACCCAGGTCTACAGTGAGCCAGAAACGTAATGAAGATGTGCAGCTTGTCCAGGAGAAGGAGCCTGAGCAAGTTGGAAGGCAGCTGCGATTACTAACGAGAGAGAGCTAAGTCATTAAAGAGGAACCACAGGCCTTCTGCACTGGCTTTCTGCACAGGACCTCACCCCCTGGAGGTACCACCTACTGAATATGCAAATTCATCCGAAAACGCGGGGCCACCCAAGGAGTTCCCTGCTTGAAAACAATCACCTAGGGAACTGTTTCTCCAGGGTCAGGTGTAGAAATTGTTGTAACTGTGGTCCAAGGGAACTGGAGTCCATCCCAAATTAGCATCCCTTGGCAATGCCCATCATATGGTACTATTTTTGCAGGCATAAAATATGCAAGAGGGCGGGAGCTGAGGCTTACCGTGCAGACATGGCCAAGTCCAAGAACCACACCACACACAACCGGTCCCGCAAATGGCACAGAAATGGCATCAAGAAAACCCGGTCACAAAGATACGAATCTCTCAAGGGGGTCGACCCCAAGTTCCTGAGGAACATGCACTTTGCCAAGAAGCGCAACAAGAAAGGCCTGAAGAAGATGCAGGCCAACAATGCCAAGGCAGCGAGTGCACGTGCAGAGGCCATCAAGGCCCTCGGGAAGCCTCAGGCCATCAAGCCCAAGATGCCAAAGGGCTCCAGCCGCAAACTCAGCTGTCTGGCTTTCATCGCTCACCCCAAGCTTGGGAAGATTCGAAGCTATGCGGCCAAGGGTCAGAGGCTCTGCCAACCAAAGCCCAAGGTTCAAACCAAGGCAGAGGCCAAAGCTCCAGCTGAGGCCCAGGCTTCAGCTCCAGCCCAGGCTCCCAAGGGTGCCCAGGCCCCTGTGAAAGCTCCATAGAAAAGGCGCCTGCCAGTGTGAAGACAGACGACTGCTGTGACACACCCACCTACACACTATTTGCAGATGACCAAAGTCTTATGCTGTTTTTACAAATAAACTTGAGACAAGAAAAAAAATATATGCAAGAGCAAGGCAGGAGGCATGAAGTCTTGTGCCAAGGATCCACAGAGACACCGAGGCTAGGCAGTATGCGGCAGGGTCCGAGTTGCTGTAAGGAGGCTCTGAGAGGCTACACATAAAGCTATGAAGGCGAATTCAGTGTAGGTTGTAGTGGGGATCTCAGGATCTCAGAGATGTTAGAGCCACGGACATCTCACGAGGAAAGCTGAAGAGCTGAAGGGGAACTAGCCTGAGAGATAGGACCACGCGTGCTACAGGCAGTTACCTAAGCCCGTGGGAGCCCCGTGATTCCATCCTAGAACCCAGATGCCACGCACACCGCTTCCAGAGCTGCTGTCTTACCTGCTGTGATCACGCCAGTCTTCTCTCTGGAAATGGAGATGTTCACTTTACACCACTGCATGTTAGATGTGTTCAGCTGTTTTCCCTCCACTGGGGACTCACAGGCAAGGGACCACCTTAGCCTCTGAGACACTCTGCACTTAGGTTTTGAACAGCACTGCTAAAGATCGCAGGGACTTTGGATTACATGCGTTTTGCATTATGATTAGGAGGTGGCCACAGGCCCACGGGACTGGAGGGTGTGTAAGAAGGAGACTGTGGTTTAACAGTGAAGCTCGATACTGTCAAACTGACGTGGAGATGGGCAGGTAATGGTTAGCACTCGCAGGTCACCTGGACATCCGGGCATGTCTGTGAGGGAAGTTCTAGATTAGGTTAACTGCCGTGTAAACATCCATCCTGAATGTGGGTGGCCCTGTCCCACAGGCTGGGGCCCCAGACAGAGTGAAAGGAGAGTGAGCTGAGCCCCAGTACCCACTGCTTCTGCTTCCCGAGTGTGGGTGCACTGTGACCAGCTCCTGCTGCCATGACTTCCCACCATGACAGATTGCATTCCTTAGATCTGTACACCGACAGAAGCCTTACACTGCTTTGGTGTGGAGAGTTCCATCACGCCAATGCGAGAGATCACCGCACAACGACTCACCTACACGCTCAATTGACATTCAATCCCATCTCTGACCAATTAGCTACAAGTACTTACTCCATTACAGCATCCAATATGATTCTGCCAGGGAATGCCAAGCCTACATTGCATGGTAAAGGTGAGGGAATGGGGCGGGGCGGTCTGCAGAGATCTGAACTCCACACATGCGTCAACCACCCAAAGCTCTAGACATTGGGGAAGACATTACTGTCAGATCCTCAGGCACCCCTCATGAAAAACATGGCCCACCATACCTCGTCTCAGAGTGTGAGATAGACAGGATGGGCTATCACAGGCAAAGAACACAGGGAGTGGCTGGGACATTTCGAGAATGGCAGCTATCTCTCCTCTGCTGACAGTGTGGAGCTGTCAGCAGACGGACAGGGAAGTAGAAAAGCTCAACTGCCTCAGCTGCCTCACCCGGGGGCTCTGAGTGGAGGGGAGGTGCCAGCCCCCCACACTTGTGTGCAGGTGGGTGGAGGGGGGTGCTAGCCCCCCACACTTATGTGCAGGTGGGTGGAGGGGGGTGTTAGCCCCCCACACTCGTGTGCAGGTGGGTGGAGGGGAGGTGCCAGCCCCCCACACTTGTGTGCAGGTGGGTGGAGGGGAGGTGTTAGCATCCCACACTTGTGTGCTGGTGGGTGGAGAGGGGGTGCTAGCCCCCCACACTTGTGTGCAGGTGGGTGGAGAGGGGGTGCTAGCCCCCCACACTCGTGTGCAGGTAGGTGGAGGGGAGGTGCCAGCCCCCCACACTTGTGTGCAGGTGGGTGGAGAGGGGGTGCCAGCATCCCACACTTGTGTGCAGGTGGGTGGAGGGGAGGTACTAGCACCCCACACTCGGGTGCAGGTGGCACACCCCCTTTCTCCATCCCTGAAGTTAGCACCAATCCAAACAACAAAGGACCTGTGGCAATGGACCAAAGTACAAGATGTCCCCTGCCAGGTCCTCTTTTATTTCTATGCATGGTGTGAACGGAAGTCAGAGCCAAACCTGGAGCATGTGCTTCTAGAAAGCAGGCTTTCAGCCGTTAGTCTTTCATTTAGGATGAAGTTGTCTCACTCTAATGACATCTCTGCAAACAGAAAGCCGCCACTCCACTACCAAAAGCAAATGCCTAAAGACCGTGCAGTGATCCAGGCGAGCCTTTCGAGCCCGTGAAGCTGCTATGTCTTCTCTACATCCTCCACCCCATCTACACAGCCCAGAGAGGAGAGCAGACTAAAGAACAAATACCCCCAGAGATGCCTACTGAATCTGACCGCAAAGCTTCCAGGGCCAAATCGCACATGCAAACTGCCCGTTTCATTCACAGGTGACGCCTCTAGAAGTGTGCCCAAGGATCAAGTCACACCGTGTGGGTGACAGTAATGCCCATTATACAGACATGGTGTGCCCAGGACACAAAGGAACCTAAAGGAAGGAAATGCAAAGTGCCAACAAGCCTCCCTGGAGAAGCTGACATCCACAGCTGTGCTCAGCACGGCAGCCTGCTACCGAGGGGGACCAGAAGAGACCAGGTAACTGCTTAGCTTTATAAACCACGCGTGAGAGGGCGTGAGGAGCAGGACCAACAGTGAACAAGTGGGCATCCCCCTGCCAGCTCTTCCCGAGTACACACAGGAGGGCCGCAGGAGATGTGGAGGACAGCTGGGAGATTTTCCCTCACACCCCTGTGGATGTTCTCAGATCCATGGGCACTGGCAAAGTCTCCCTCTGGTTTCCGTATAGATGTTAGCCATGCATGTAAAACCAGCAACCACAGCTTCTTCCTCCCAGATAGCTGCAACCTGAGATTCCACTACGGAGGCCTCCCCTGGCCTCAGGCTAACTCCTCCCAGTGGCACTGAGGTTCCAGGGTGTTGCACTGTGGGGCTGGTGCTCCTCCATCTGAGTTAGCACAGCCCACGGGAGCCCAGCTTTTCTGGATGTGTGTCTGTGTGTCTGTACTTTCTTCATTCCCTGTTCCCCCAGTCAGGTTTCTAGAGCCAAGCTGTGCAGGAGGTGGCAACAGACAGATGTTTGAAGTGCTTAGACTTCAAACAAATTTACATAAAGAACTCTCAAAACTAAGTGAAAGATATGGGCTGGAGAGATGGCTCTGAGGCTAAGAGGCTCAATTCCCAGCATCCACTTGGCAACTTACAACTGTCTTAACTCCAGTTCCACAGGATCCAGCACCCTCTTCTGACCACTGTGTGTACTGCATGCACATGGTGCACACATAAACATGCAGGCAAAACACCATACATTTAAAATAAAAACAAACAAACCTCAAAAAAAAAAAAGTACTAGGTGAGAACAAAGCAATTGTAAAACTAACAAAACATAAAAAAAACCACATGTCACTAAAGAAGATATTTGTGGACAGCAAGTGAACAGCTTTAACGACAGTGACCAAAGCTAGCTGTAAGAAAATGCAAAAACCAAAATGAGATTAACATTACACACACAATGGAGCATTTGCAATAAAACACTGACAGCAATGCGTGCTGCTGAGAATCCGAAAACAATGGCTCGCTCACTCTTCTGGTGTGAGTGGAAACAGCACAGACTCTAGGACATAATGCGGTCGGGTCACGCAAAACCAAATACCTGCTCACTGCTCGACTTAGCGACCATTCCCAAGGGAAATTTGTAATCACATGAAAACCTTATTTGAAGGTTTGTTTCAGGTTTACTACTAATACAAAAAGGTTTATATGTATACATGTACACACACACACACACACACACACACATACACACACACACACACAAAATGTGTATAGCCACCTCAATAGACCTGAAGGGTGTTTTGTTTCATGTTAAAGGGAAAGCTAAAAACAAAACATTATTTATGACTGGAGAGATGGCTCTGCAGGTAATATGTTGTAGTAATATGAAGGATGTCATCACTGGAGAACCTTGGCAAGAACTAGATGGGATAGTGTAATGTGTATGTGGGGGGCAATTTTCTGTGAAAATATGATTATTGTAAAATAAAAGTGTTGTTGCTTTTTTTTTTAAAATAAGACATTTTCTGGTCAATCAAAACTGAGCAGACTCAGAAAACAAATGAAAAACACTGGACCGGAAGGCAAATAGAGGCAAGTCAAGATCTCTGAGCTCCGCGAGTTCCCCTGAGCTATCACCAGTACAATGGACACTGCTGGACAGCTCCTCACAGCTTCCATGGTAGTGGAATCAAAGACGGGGACAGTCAGTCATGGGGTCTGGCCCACGCTCTGCACAACCATCACCAAAGGGCTCAGAGGAGGACTCAGGGCGGTAGTACAGAAAGGCGGTCGTCTTCGGGGAGAACGTCTGCATGGCATGGAATCTGAGGTGAATGTAGTCACTAGTGAATGGCGATGATCAAGTGCAGAACCATGACCGTAAAGAAGACAGGCGAGGGACACACAAGGGCTCCGGACACCCAGGAGGGAGAGAGCAACACCCTAGGGGATGACAGAAAGGGTGGACAGACAGAGCTCAGGGCCTCTTCGGGGTCAAAGGTTCAAAATGTCACTCTCCAAGCAACTGGGAGGGTTTGAGGAGAGTGAGGGGTAGGTGTAGGGAGGCAGCTTGGCAGTGTGGGTGATATCCACCAAAACCAGACAGCAATAACGCAACAGTCTAGGTGAGCCGCGGTCACAGATGGAGCCAAAGCGACATTGCAAACGCAGCCATGGTAGGGCGAGCTGCCATACTGAAATACAGAACCACCCCAGGGATGATCGGTTAATCTGGGCTGGCTGCGGAGGGCTCCATCCCTGCAGGTGGGCATGTCAAGCCTCCTGCCAAGACCAAGGTCTCAGACCCAGAAGCACAGGGTGGGGTGGGAAGCAGGGCAAGGTTGTAACCTTCAAAGGCCCACCCTGCAGACCCAAGTCCACCAGCCACACCCATCAACCAAAGCTTCCATAACCTCCCCAAACAGTGCTGCCTGCTGGGGATGAAATGTCCGAACACACGTGAGTGTGGGGGACCGTTCAGATGCAAACCATAATAAACTGCATCTACAAGCTAGTCAAGGATAAAAGGGAAGACAGACGAGTGACAGTCACTCACAACTCCACTTGGACGCTCAAAAGATTTTGTAGCTGTCTACCTCAGTAGGGTTACAGAGGTAGGAAATACGCTTTGATGGAAAACTAGGAGTCGCACTTTGGAGAGAGTGAGTGAGAGTGAGAGCAGGGCAATGTCCTACAAAATGCAGAGCCTGAGCTGAACCAAAGCTGCAAATCAACAGACTTGGCTGCAATCAAAGGTCTAGATGAGGCCCGCAGGAGAGGAGCTCGCCGAAGGGGGGGAGTGCAAGATGAGAAGAAAATAGCACAGTGATGGAAGGCGGGAGCGCCTTCCATTTCCCACTTAACAGAGCATAAATTGTTATATTCTGCCATTGGTGAACGTCAGGGCCTTAACTTACTTCAATCATTACAACTGACATGTTTCCCTGTTAATAACCTCAGATGTAACTAGATATACAAAGTCAAAAAATTAAGGCAAATTATACCAGATCTACAAATATTGTGCAATACTTATATATTTTGTGAGCTTTGAGATTTACATTTTATATAATTCTCTTTATGACTAGAATTGTTTATTAGCACACCGCATGCATAACAGTGCATTTCACAGTGATATTTCCATGCACCTCAGATCCTCAGTCACCCTGACAAAGCTTCTCTGTCTCACCCTGCTGCTTCCGGCCCAGCCTGAGCATCCCACCTGGTTTTCTGGTTTTTTTTTTCTTTTGCCCCCAACAGGCTGATCTCCATCCCACACAAAAGTCTTAGCAACTGTGTCAGAAGAAAGCACTCTCCCGTGACTGATGGGAACCACCCAACCCACTCCTTCCCTCTCCATTCTCTGGTGTGTGTGTCCATCCCTCTGTCCATCCATCCGTCTGTGTTCATTCTACCTCAGCCTTCCACAGATCTTCCCACCCACAGGCTGCAACCCCCTGAGTGAGGACTTGGATTTCGATGCAGTCTTCCTTGGAATTTTCTTCCCAGGCCCCCATCCCACTTCTTCACAGCACTGCTTAAACATCACCTGCTCTAACCCCACTCCAATGAAAACTGCCACCCCAGGCCTCCTTACTGTCTCAGGAGAACGTCCCTCTCCCTCCACTGCCACCTGTGAGCTTCCGCTCTGCAGGGCCTGCACACTTAGCCTGCCCACCTCTTCTGCCCGGTTCTCCCTTGAGACTTCCGCTCTGACTGCTGAGCAGGGCCGGATGGGGCAGGAACTTGTTAATAGTTTGCTCGGTCACATGTCTCCAGTGCCCAAAGCGGTCTGTGGCAGACAGTAGTTACTCGCTAACTAGCTGCTTATAAATAAAACTGGAAGCATATCTGGCATTTCATTCTATGTTATAAGAACCTGGAGAAGTGCCTTATAAGAGCGCAGCCAGGCCTCAGCTCTGCAGATCCTACAGTGGCTCGGCAGACATACGCAAGGAAAAGGCCACACGTGACTGAGCAGACACTGACAAAGCCAGTCTAACGAATCATTGAGGTGATCCTTTTTATTCTTACTGTTCTACAACACCCCAAAGAGCAAGATATCTCACACATGCATCTATTGTGGATGCCAGAGCAAGCCAAATCTCTCCTCCACAGTAGGGGACTCACTGCTTGTCCACACAAGTGATCCCTTTCTCCTGAGCTCTATTTGTAGTGAAATTTGACACTGATCAATCCAGACATTTCCTAACAGAACACCCTGGTCAGGGACCACGTGGTGGTTTAAGTAAGAATGTCCCCCACAAGTCCAGCAGTCAGCACTCTTTGGGGAGGAAGTATGTCACTGAGCGGGAGAGGGGGCTTTGGTTTGCCCTCCCTTGTTTCAAAGCAGGAAGTTGTCAATCCTGAGATTAACCATGAATAGCACCACAAGTTCCTAGCAGAACTAATAAACTGCCTCCATGATGATTCTCCCAAACCAGAGGCTTAGTATTGCTCACAGATCTAGCCAGCAAAAGCGAGAAGAAACCAAGTAACCATCTACCTAACAGGCTATGTCTAGTTGTGCCTACAAGCCCAGCACTTCAGGGTGGCAGGAGGAGCAGGAGGCCAGCAGTTTCAGGGTAGTCTGGGCTACAAGACACACTATCTCAAAAAAAAAAAAAAAGTCAGTACCTGTTGGACATGGTGGTCTATACTTTTAATCCCAATTCTCAAGAGGTAAAGGCGGGCAAATCTCTGTGGATTCCAGTCAAGACTGCTATGAGGACCCTGTCTCAATAACTAATTAAGTCAAATATACACCTACTGATTATTTGGAAAATAGATATTTAAAAACAGTCCAGCTTCATGTAACATTGGAAAATGGAAGCCAGTGGCACACAGTACAATACAATGGGCAAGTCTGGTTTTATATTGCTATAACATATGCTGTGAACAATAAAAACATACAGTGCCATCAAGAGACCCTCCCTCAGCAGTTCACTCCTACTTAGGGCAAAATAAACACTGGAGGGATCACTAAACTGACCCTGCTTTCAACCTTTCACACTTACCCTCCAGGACTATTTCTCTCTCTCTCTCTCTCTCTCTCTCTCTCTCTCTCTCTCTCTCTCTCTCTCTGTGTGTGTGTGTGTGTAGATAGACAGATAGGTAGACAGACAGACAAACAGATAGATTGCTGTGCCACATTTAATAATTTAATAATGTATTATAATGATATATATTTTAAACTCCCTTCTCTCACTTTGCTAATTTTAATCATGGCCATGTTCATCAGTCCATCTGACCATCACACTCCCATTTGTGAATGTTACTTAGAATTCTTCAATGGCTGTCCAGTGTCCCCAAACAACTTTAAAACCTCTCCCTTAGAATATTATCATGAATGGAATACTACATTATGGTTAAACCTTAAGAAAAAAAATTTAAGTCCTGTGGTCATTTTAAGAAATCCTCAAAACAATTTTCCAAAAGGGAGAAAAAAAAACCCACCAAACCTCATTTTTTTAAAAGGTCATTTCAGTTAAAAGCTGCAGCTATTCACCAGCAGATGAAGGTCAATTTTCTCTCCTCATTTGCTCCATTGTTTTCAAATCTCTCACAGAATCCCGCGAGGCCCCGATTTGATCTGCCCTTGAGGTCCACAGTTGGGCTTTTGCAAACTACCACAGCCTTGCCTGTCTTCAGTAAACCAACCGTTCAGTTGGAGCTTGGGAGGAGGCAGGAGCTTGCTCCAACCACAGATGCCAACCGCTACACTGAGAAGAGAATTCAAGCCCTTCCTTCTACTGGGGACGCCCAATCATGTAGCATACTTCAGAGATGAGAGCCTCCTTCACCCTGATTCTGAAGAACTCTGAAAATCTCCACAATATGCTTCCTCTCCAAACACCAACCGGTTCAGAGGAAGAGCAGGAAGGAGAAGATCTTGCCAAGACAGTTTCTGACGCCTCTCCCTCGATAGGGAGGTCATCTTCGGCAGCTACAAACATTCTCATTCAATTCTTAATTAGACTGACGAGATAATGTCCTTTTATTATTCACAGTTAGTTTTCCAACAGCCAAGGAGCTCAGTTGTTTGCAATCTTGCAAGCAGGATGACTGCTGTCCTTGTAGATTTTTGAGAATGTTTATAATAACTTTAGTGAAAATACAGACAAAAAAGAAAAAAAAATCCCACTGCAAAGGAAGTCTTCAAAGTCCATCAAATCTAATAGAAAGCCTGAATCTAAATGTGTTTGTTTGTTTGTTTGTTTGTTTGCAGAGCCAATGTCACACTTAAGTTTAAAACCCAGTAACCAGACCTAGAATCCAGACAGTGCCCTAAGAATTCATGGCAGAGAGAACGTTTCTCCTAGTGTCTCTTTCTTCTATGAACCAGACAGGCTAACTTTGAGATTACTACAGAAAACAAAAGAAAACTATAAAAGAAAAATGGAGAACTAAAGTGGAAACTTAAGGGTTCTTTGGGAAGTCGGTTGGATGGGGTTCGGCTGGGGCAAACACGTGAAGGAAGGCAGAGTCGTGAAGAAATGGTTCCTTAAAGTGGACACAGGTGTGAAACTATGCGCTGTGAAGAAAACTCGCCGTGGCCCAGCATTCTCTTCAATTACTGGTGCTTGTAAATCTAAACTAACCTAAAACAAGAGGGGAAACAATGGATCTAGAAGGAATTTTTTAATTACAATACTTGCTAGACAACGATAATCTTGTAAAACCGAGTACGTGTCTTACAGGATGAAGAGAGAACCAGGTAAAAACTGAGGGACTGGATAAACATCAGGCAAAAATGTGCCATCTTAAGAGGCTAAGGCTAAGGTACAGCCCAAAGCAGGAAGAACAAACATTTGCTCAAAGCGGGAAGAACAAACATTCGCTCAGACTGAGCAGAGGCCGTCTCTGTGCCGGCTTTGCCTCCTCATTCAAGTCTCCCTGGGCTGCTCTCAGGACACCCTCAGCTCTGACTCCTGCTACGGCCTGCCTGGCTTTGGCAGTGTGACTGAACCGGGCGGCCTCTGAATCACAGGCCAACAAGGCACACAGCAAAGCCAGTGCCTTCAACTGATGATAAAGGCTCTGTGGGAAGGAGAGGGAAGTCATCCTACATAGGGCGCATAGGAGAATAATTTAAAGAAAATGCAAAATGTCCAATGGGAGAGCACGGTCGTGGTGAAGACCATTGCACTGGAAAGCTATTTAATGATCCAACACTAAACTCACTCACCGCTGTGGTTGGATATAACAATGTTCTTCTCCAAAGGTCAGGCTTGGTCCAGGAGGTGGTAACGTTCTGAAATGATGGAACTTTCTAGGTGGGAAATGGTAGGGCGCTCCAAAGGCATGCCCTAGAAGGAGATTACGGTCAGTTCCCCCTTCTGCCCCTCCCCACCCCTCTCTCTGCTTTCTGTCTATGAGTGGCTTTGCTCAACCACACATTCTCCCATAATGCACTGCTGCTTTACAGGCCCAAAGCAACAAGTGAACCTGTCACAGGTGGGAACTTGTAAAACACTGAGCCAGAGCAAACACTCCCTCATCACAACTGACTGACTACCTCAACGACAAAACCAATACATCTATAATTGCGACTTTAGACAGAATGAAGTATGGTCAGTGAGATGATGATAAGAAGAAAAGGAGGAGGAAGAGGAAGAGGAAGAAGAAAAGGAGGAAGAGGAAGAAGAAAAGGAGGAAGACGAAGAGAAAGGGGAGGAGGAAGAGGAGGAAGGGGAGGAAGAGGAGGAAGAGGGGGGAGAAGAAAAGGAGGAGGAGGAAGAGGAGGAGGAAGAGGAGGAGGAAGAGAAAGGGAAGGAAGAGGAGGAAGAAGATGAGGAAGCGAAGGAGGAAAAGAGGAAGAAGAAAAGGAGGAAGAGGAAGAGGAGGAAGAGGGGGAAGAGGAAGAGGAAGAAGAAAAGGAGGAAGAGGAAGAGGAGGAGGAGGAAGAGGGAGAAGAAAAGGAGGAGGAGGAAGAGGAGGAGGAGGAAGAGGAAGAGGAGGAAGAGGGGGAAGAGGAAGAGGAAGAAGAAAAGGAGGAAGAGGAAGAGGAGGAGGAGGAAGAAGAGGAAGAAAAAGAGGAGGAGGAGGAGGAGAAGAAGACCACACAATGACTTGGTCTTTACAGTCCCCAGGCTTTTCCCAGGTCAACCCCGCAGGTTGAACTGCTGCACCTCGGAGTCGCCTGTCCCTCAGGGAAACACTAGGCTGGGGTTTTCTGAGCTTCTTTGCTATCTCTCCTGACAGTGAGAACTTTTGTGTTTTTGTATCATATTTGCATTTTGTATTATTTTTATAATAATAATAATTATTAATAATAATAATAATTCTGGGGATGGAGAGAAGGCTCAGTGGTAAAGAGCACTTACTGCTCTTATAGAGGACCTGAGATTGGTCCTTAGGACCTGTCAGGAGGCTCACAATTGCCTGAAACTCCAGCTCCAGGGGCCCCGATGCCTGCCGCTAGCCTCCGTGGACATACCCATACTCAGGAACGAACATAAATAATAAAATGAAAACCTTTGCAAAATCAATTTTAAACAAAGTAATAAAAACAAAGTAACCCTCCTTGATGGGACACAAAGAATTTACAAAAGGGGGGATGTACTATAACTAAAATTACACTTAGTGCTGAGGTTCAGGAGTTGGACAGAAGTGCCTGCCCCTGCCAGCTCTGTCAGCGCTGCAATGGGAGGGAGGGCTGCACCCCGGGCAGTGAGGTGGGAGGAAGTGAGACTGGTGACAGTGAGTGTGGAGACAGGAGAATCACACTGGACTGCAGACAGCGAGGTCACCTTGCCACTCACCTTCGTGACTAATGTGTCATCTCGTCACACACAGAAAACTGAAGAGATGCACAAGAAAACTCAAATCAGAGAGTAGGACAGTCAGCTCCCAGACATAACAGGCATGGTGTTGGTGAGGGGAGAGAGTTAAAAATGGATGATGTTGAAAAGAGCAAGACGATTTTTGTTCAGAAATGTGCCTGGTGTCACCCTGTGGACAAGGAGGCAAGCATGAGCCTGGACCCAACCTCCATGTCTAGGCAGAAGATGGTCAAGGCCCTGGATCCTTACACAGATTCCATGAGAACAGGAGTATTACATGGAGAGGACACAGGGATGAACTGAACATTTGGAGAATCCCAAAAGTACATCCCAGGTCAAAAACGATCTTCTCCAGGATCAGGAGGGGAGAAAGCAGATCTGGTATCTTTAAAGAGCTACACATTGGTTCACAGCCCCTGACTTACTACCAGACAAATATCCCGTGACTTTCAGTGAGAACCTAATCTAAGCCATATGCCAGAACTCAGATCATAACTTTCAAAGGACATCACTTTTCACTACTAAAAGATATTTTTGAGTGGTTTAGGTATATCAGATAAAGAACATTTAACTCATCTCTCACACATAAAAGAGAATAACCCCTTGCATTACCCTCAAGTCCTACGGTTAACCCCTGAACTTCCACCTCAGTTAGAAGGAGAACGGGTCTCACAAAGTTTGTCTTCCAGTGTCCATATTCTTGCTGTGATGTACACACACAATAATAAGAAATGAGTTTTGTAGACTTTGATTTTTCAAAACCTACTTTTAATATGGGCTCTTAAA
The DNA here is from genome assembly GCF_021556685.1 of Rattus norvegicus. NCBI lineage: Eukaryota > Metazoa > Chordata > Mammalia > Rodentia > Muridae > Rattus > Rattus norvegicus. The sequence continues at coordinate 15,317,862 of NC_141545.1, forward strand.
TGCTTTAACCTCCCTTCTAACCTACCACCCAGCAGAGGTAGTGGAGAGCAAAGGTTATTAGGATGCAGGGGAATGGACCTGTTTAGAAATGGTTCTCTGGAGCAAAGCCAATCTGCATTGTCAGAAAATCAGAGTTCAGCTCACAGGTCAGCAGCCGCAGCTCAATCTATTTGCAAACACTTCATGAATACACCAGCAGTCCAGTTCAGTAGTATCAGGACAACAAACAGAATCAACAGCGGTGACACGACCTAGGCCTCCACGAGATCAACACGAGTCAGCAAGGGTGACCAGGACCAGCAGGGTCCAGGAGAAGTTCTCTGTCACGCCTCTTTCAATGAAGTGAAGACTAGGGAAGATGTGAACGCAGCAGGGACTTACGAAGCCAGCTGATATGGTATCCAGAATCCAGCCATCTCCCGGATATATCAACATTTTCAATAAAGAAACTTTCATTGGCTCAAACTTGGTTTTCATAGTGGATTATTCCCAAGTTCTCAGACCCAACAGTGACTGGGGGAAGGCCCAGTCCACTGTGGGTGGGGCCATCCTGGTGGTCCTGAGTTCTTTAAGAAAGCAGGCTGAGCAAGTTATGGAGAACAAGCCAGTTGGCAGCACCACTCCATGCCCTCTGCCCCAGCTCCTGCCTCCAGGTTCCTGTCCTGTTTGAGTTCCTGTCCTGACTTCCTGCAATGATCAGTAATGTGGAAGTGTGAGCCAAATGAACCCTTTCCTCCCCAACTTGCTTTTCAGTCACAGTGCTCGGTCACAGTGCTCTGTCACAGCAGTAGAAACCCTAAGACAGGGGGAGAAGGGACGGGAAACAGAAAGCTTTGAATCAATAAATTAAGTAAATAAAATTATAGTAAATCAAATGTTAAATTCAATGCCCATAGGCATTGAAGAGAGTCAAATGGCAATTTAATGAAGATCATTAAATGAGGAGATATTTTTAGGGAAGAAAGGAGGAAAGAAGAGAGTTCTGCTTATATGGAATAATGAGCTACATTAAGTCAAAGAGAAACATGCTAAGGCACAGAGAGAGCCAAATGTTAGCTCTAACCGGAAACACCGCACTTTCAAGATACACATATATAAAACTTGGAAGTAAAAGGTTCAAAACATCAAAATATTTAAATGATACTCCGATGTGACTTTCTGAAAATGAAAGTCATGAGATGACTGTTTAAAGAGCCAAACAGGAGCACCGAGGGCAAACAACTTCAAAATGTACCCCGGTGAGCTATAAACCCCAAGTCCAGAAAGGGACATTGGCAGAGTACAGGAGATATCCTCAGGCCCGCAGAGAGAAAGATGAAAGGAGAGAAAGAAGGCTGGAGTCAGACTTAACAAAGCAGCACAGAAGGAGAAAATCATTACCAAAACAAATGTAAGGAAAATAAATGAAACTACAGCTAGCCAGCCGGGCTTCCTGCAAGGCCGTTTAAATACAGACACATACATCTGAACAAGCAGACTCAAAGTACTTACACATCATCCCTCCTGGGGGTCAACCATGCTTCTCAAGCCCAGGTACATCACTTGGGCCAAAGACAACATCAATTACTTCAATGACATGTTCTCAGTTATCCCCCAAAAGGTACACAACTAATACCATTGTAGATACGCCAGCAAGAAGTGGCTTCTTATGCTCAACAGATGCATCAGAGCTCGAAGGTTTTCTAGCTGAGGGGTTGCCAAAGCAACCAGACTGAAAGAACAAAGAAGTCAGCATTTTGTGTACCTAGTTGAAGAATGAAAAGAAAAAAAAATACTGGAGTCCTGGAGAGAAAGACAACAGGTATGAAGCTGAAGAGATGGCTCGGTGGTTAGAGGCACTGGGCGCTCTTCCAGAGAACCCACATGGCAGTCCATAACTATCCCATATTCCAGCTCCAGGGCACCCGATGCCCTTTATGGCCTCCACTGGTACTGAATGCAGGTAGTGTACATACATACATGCATGCAAACAGCCATGTACATATACAGATATGTGCGGCAGGTAAACTTCCTGTGCCCTAACTATGGGGAATACAACCAAGATATTGACAGCAAAGTGTCAAGAGAGGAGAACACAGTGAGGTCACCGGTATCATGTATGTAATAGATAAGAACAAAGGGATGCTAGTCTAAACGGGCAGGTTAAAACAAGCAGGGCATTAAGGTGCTTCCGAGGTTGTTATTTCAAAGGTAATCATTACGATAATAAAGTATTTCCTGACATCAAAAGACTTCGATCAATGAAACGAACCTAACAGTGAATGACTATGTAAATAAAGTGAAATAAAATAGAGACAGAATTATAACAGTGACAGAATTGAAAACAAACACAGTTAACAGCAATTAACGTAAGTGACCCTAACTAGCCTGTTGACTGAAAAATTATTTTCAAATTGTTTGGAGCAAAGCTTAATTATTTTGACTATACGAGTCATGCTTAAGATGCAGAATAATTAGTGCATTGACAGGAAACTCAAATGCATATTCAAAAAGGTTAAAGAGTGGACAAAAATTTATTAGGTAAATGGAAATATGTTTTAATAACATCAGATAAAATAAAAATCAAGACAAAACTATTGAAATAAATAATGACTACTTACAGACTGAAATACCTGCTTCCACTGGATGAAAAGCTAATCAAACCTATGAACCAATTAATGGGTAAGAAACAGAAAAATATGAGAAACCGCAACACCACCACATCATGGGTTCATACCAGGAATGTAACAATGTTCCACTATTGTCAACTGTAGCAAGATAATTCACCAAACTAATTAAGTCAAATGAGAAGAATTATATGGTTACCTGCAGAGAAGGTGATGAAGTTTTTTATAGAATTCAACACCCCTCACCTCAATCACAACGACAACCAAAAAATCTCTTGAGGAGGCTGGAGAGATTAGCTCAGTGGTTAAGAGCACTGACTGCTCTTCCAGAGGACCTGAGTTCAATTCCCAGTGACCATATTGGGTAGCCCATTCATATCCCCCTGTAACTCCAGCTCCAGAGAATTTGGTGCCCTCTTCTGGCCTCCACGTGAACCTGCATCCATATGCACACACACACACACACACACACACACACACACACACACACACACACATGCACACACATACAGTTTTAATATATTAAGTATCTTGAGTAAACAGGAACAGATGAATTCTTTCTTGATGTGACTTTAGTCAAGCATGAGACAGAATGAAAGAAAACACACATGCTCGCTCATGAGTGTGCTCACACACAAGTATCCTCAATCGCTAACACTTAATGAACGCTCAGAGCACTAAGCATTTCCAGGTTTCCCTTTCCTAATGTACATGTTTATGGCTAAGAATGTTCCTCTGGGTATAATTTTAGCTGTACTCCAATTCCTCACATTATTTTTTATATTAAATCTAATCAAACTATTTCTAAAACTTGGTAATTCCTATCATAACAACATTTTCTCTGAACATGAGTTACTTAAGAGAATAATTTTCTGAATATATTTGGCTTCTGATTTTTGTTTAATTTAAAGAACAACATTCTGTTTTATCTGAATCCTCCAGCATCTGCTGAGATTTTCTGTTGTCCCAACAAGCTGGGAGCTTGTGTGACTGTCCCTGTGAACTTTAAAGAATATGTATTCACAGCCATTAAGAGCAACATCTGGACATGTCAAAGAAATATATTAATTGTGTCATTCAAACTCTTACTAAATATAGTTCCAGTCACTGTAGAGAATATGTTTATAAAAAATTCTACAATTTGTGGGTTTACTTTCTTTATTTCATTTTTAACCTAAACTATACAAACTAAAAAAAAAGTTTCTAATGATATCAATACCGAGTTACAGGGAAACAGAAAGGACCTCTTCCACAATTATTTTGAAATTCACATTTTTTTCCAACTAATCATTATCCAAATGGCTTAATGTCACCTACGTGGAAAGAAAGGTAATTTCTTTAGGCATCTTCCCAAGTTTAATTGGGTCTTATCCATAACTTCAGAGAGCACGGCAATTTGTTTAATTACACAGAGGCGCATTTTACAACTAATTCATACTGCTGGGTACATATGAAAATAGCAGTTCCCCACAATATGCTCTCGACAAATTACTGACTTTTTATAGCTCTGGGAGACTATTTTTCCCAAGTCAAAATTACTGTGGCCCCATTCTCTGCAAAGAAAGCAAATGTCACTCCTCCTTTCAGTGACCACGGCACCATCCTCACTCCCACACATGGTCCAGACAGCCACCAATGGCACAGCCACTGATCTAAAAACTAAGCCACCTATGCCCTGTCAGAACCTCTCAAAATGCAGCTCAGTGCCTCTTTTCACAGTTGGGAGAAACGCTTGTGGGAAACCAATCCTTCCAAGAACTGAAGAATGTGGGTACAGAAGTATCCTTGATCGGCACCTCTGAGGCCATTTTGCTTCTCCACCTATGGCAACACACTGCAGGGATCCCTTCCCTTTTCCATCACACCATCGGATCCTCAAGGAAAGTCATCCAGCAGCTGCAGAACCTAGTGAGGCTTTGCATGCACACACTTGCCTCTACTGCTCCCCTACAAGCTGTTCCCTGAATAGCAGCTGCAGGGTTCCATCACAAATGACACCAATTCCTTCCCTGCTCAAAACCTTGTAAAAACCTCCTACTTGGGGCTGGAGAGATGACTCAGTGGTTAAGAGCACTGACTGCTCTTCTAGAGGTCCTGAGTTCAATTCCCAGGAACATCATGGTGGCTCACAACCATCTGTAATGAGATCTGATGCCCTCTTCTGGTGGGTCTGAAGATAGCAACAGTGTACTCACAGACATGAAACAAACACACACACACACACACACACACACACACACACACACACACACCCTCCCCACTTCAGGATACAAAGTATCACAGTCTACCCGGTCCTAGACTGCCCTCCCTGCAGTTATAATTAATTCCCACTACAGGCATGTGTATCTCCAGACATCTTGGGAACAGTTGTAGTCATTTATCTTAGTTAGCTCTTTCCCAAAGTGGCCGGCTGGCTGGCTCCCTCCTTCGCTTTCATTCACCCCTTGGCTTACGTCTCACTTAGTCCTTCCCTGACCACTGCGTGAAAACCAGGTAATCTCTGCCCTCACTGCTTCTCTTTCTTAGAGCATCCGTACAATACATATTTATAAGTTGCCTATTATCTCTCTCCCCAGTGAGAAAGCACAGATCCCATTAGAACGGTACGAAGTTGATCCTCTGAAATTGGGGGTGGGGAGAGGGGTAGTGCTTTGGCTGTAAAGCACCAGACACTGAACATTCCCTTCTTTGCAGGTGACACACTTTCCACTGCCACCACTGAGCTCTACCTCGTTCTACCGAGCTGCCCTAAGGCAGAGACAAATAGAGATGTGTGTGTACCAACACAATCTCCTTAACAGTGTGGGTGTGGCTCCCAGGATGCAGCTGACCAACTGTCCTGATTCGCTTTGTGTGGCTGCCATGAAACCTTCTGACCAAAAGCAACTCAGGCAGGATATTATTTATTTTAATCCCCTTACACTTTCAACCACAGTCCATCATGGAGGAAGTCAGGGCGGGAACCTGGAGGCAGGAACTGATGCAGAAGCCTTAGAGAAACACTGCTTACTGGCTCGCTCCCATGGCTGGCTCAGTCTGCTTTCCTAGGGTACCCAGGACCACCTGCACAGAGGGTGGCACCTCCCATAGTAGTGTGGGCCCTCCCATGTCAGTCAGCCATTAATCAAGAAAATGCCAACCTGAAAGAGGCGATTTTTCAGTTGAAGTTCCCTCTTCCCACATAACTTTAGCTTTTGTCAGGTTGACAAAAACCAGAAAAATAATGAATAGTCCAACCTGGGCTGTAGTGCACGGTGAGAAGCACACTCTGAATGAATGACACATCCCTCCTTGCTCTCTAAAGCTGCCTTTAACGAGCAGCTCAAAATTATGTGCCCCTTACCCTGAAGCTGAGAAACAGTGACACGAGTCCTATAAACGTCTTACACACACACACACACACACACACACACACTCCATTTGAACTTTGTTGCTGAGTGACAGTTTGAAGGATATACAATGTAAAATCGAGGACTATTTTTTTTAAAGGCAATTGGTATGGTCTTTACGAATGGTGCAAACTACAGCATGAAGGTGAGCTTTGTTCCCGTCACTAAAGCCACCAGGATGCAAACTGCCACTTTTAGGTCAGCCCCGGGCAACAGCTGGTGATGTTGACTCTTCTCTGGGGGTTCCTAGCTACACTGCATCTTCTAGTCTGCGGCAGGCTAAATGACGCCACATGCTGGTTAGCACAGCCAGCAATTTGAGAGGTGCCATGTGCTATGCTCCTAGAGCTCTCTGTAGGCGCTGGCCTTTCCCCAGCCACCAGCTAAATCACCCAGGACCCCAGCTCCTGCAGAAAGCGAGATGTAGGGTGTGAAGAGGTCGACTCCAGGGCATCCACAGAGCCCACTAGAGATGCCAGCTGTGCTGCCACACGGTCCTCCACTCACAGATTTCTACCCCACCCCCGCCCCCGGTCACTGACTGCTCAAAGTTCCTGGAGCTGTTAGCTCTACCATCTAAAATGCTGGCCATGATGTAACATACCGGAGGAACAGGTCTTAGTGCTTCACTCTCAGTCCCCATAGATTAACGATTCTCAGAATTCACATTTTAGCTCTTCAGTGTTATGGGTACTTCCTATGAGCTCACTCAGATCCTCACTTAAAGACCTCCCCCAGTTACGGCCAATAAAAGCATAGGCGTCTCAGACAACCCACTTAAACACAACTCGTAACTTTAACTTGCCTGCAAGCAGACCTAAGTTCTTCGTCCAAAAAGAGAAAGCATTCTGAGTATATCGAAATGCAGGGTAAGATGGTTTGTCTGAGTTAAGTCTGACGACAGTCGTTAGACACCAAACAGCCAAAGAGTAAAACCATGAGCGTCTGAATGCCTCCTGGTGGAACACAGTTAACAATAAATACGCTGAGCTGTCCTCACCACATTACTGCCTCTCCTAGTTGGCTTTCTGCTGCTGTGATAAATGCACAAACAAAAGCAACTTGGCGAGGAGCAGGCTTATTTGACTTACAGGTTACAGTGTATCACTGAGGGGAGCTGAGGGGGATCACGAAGCAGGAACTAAAGCAAACACCAACTTAGAATGCTATGTTGCTCTCAGGCTTGCTCTCAGGCTCATGGTCGGCTACCTTCCCTATACAGCCCAGGACCCGTGCCTAGGGATGGCACCGCCCACAGTGGGCTGGGTCCTCCGACACCAATTAGTAATCAAAAAATGCCCCCACAGGTCATGCTCACAGGCCAATCTGATAGAGGTGATTCCTCAGCTGAGGGTTCCTCCGCCCAAGTGACTCTGGGCTGTGTGAAGATGACAGCTGAAGCTAACTATAACAATGTGTAAGCCCTGTCCACTCCCTCCCCATTTTATCCTTCCCTCGTGGGGCAGGGAGAGCTTTTGTTGTTCTCTGTGTGTATGTTTGCTTTGGTTTGAGGAATTACAGAAAGAACTGGACATGTCAAAATTGGACATGTTTTTATTAAGCTTATGTAAGACACAAACAGCAGAGAAGTCATAAAAATTTTAAGTACAGCTCGGGTATGGATTTATCATTATCACGGACAAACCTTGAAACTGCTGAAAACTACAATTTCGACTTTGAAGCGAAAGTAATATTTTAATAATCAGAATACTTCAAAGAATGGTGCGACTATAGAGAAGTCTTGAGAAATGGTGTTACGATATATCATGAAAACCAGATGTCAGATGGTAGGGAATTGGGAGTGGGGGTGGAGTTCTGCCGCTTTTAGTTTTAAGTTAAAAACCAAGAACCCAGGCTTGGTGGTGTTACTGAGGCAGGGGAGTAGGGCCAAGAGTGAAGTCCCTGCCTCACACAAAGACTGCAAAATTAACATTCAAGAAAAATGAGAGGGGTTGGGGATTTAGCTCAGTGGTAGAGCGCTTGCCTAGCAAGCGTAAGGCCTTGAGTTTGGTCCCCAGCTCCGAAAAAAAAAAAAATGAGCTGGCAGAGAAGATGCTTGATCCAGCCATGCCAGTGAGTGACAGACCCTGCCAGAAAGCCATGAAGCACAGCAGAACCTCCTGGATCCTCTCAGACAAGCAAGCCTCTCTCCCTGCTCAGTTCTGCACCCTACTGTCTCCTTTCCTGAGGCGTCTCTAGCTTTATCATGGACACACGCCTCTGCCCAGTTCATTTCTCATTCAGAGACACAAAAACCTGGAAATCCCAGCAACCGTGTCCAGAACTCCATTGCCCTGGGGAACTCAGGGTCCCTTATGCGGCTTCTCAGTATCATAATGAGGGAATTTAATGTCACACAGAAGGAGACCCGAAGTCAATCTTATTAGGGTTGAGTTAGAGATGGTGGTGGTTGTGGTGGTAGTTGTTTTGGTTTGGAGGATGGGTTTGTTTGTTGTTTAAGTGAAGGGGTCAGAGAAGCAGAATAAAACGGTAGATAAAGAAGGAAAGAAGACACACTGTGAGTTCTAACTCAGAAAAGCAAAAGAGCCTAGCAGTGGGGACTCTATAAGGATCTGCAGTAGGAAAGGGTTCTGGGTATGAAAGCCAGTATCTCAGGGGCAGTAAGCGGGCTCCATGGGTAAAAGTGTTAGTTACCACCAAGCCTGACAGACTGCTCCAGGCCCCACGTGGAGGAAAGAACTGCTGTAAGTTATCCTCTGATCTACATGCACACACACACACGCACACGCACACGCACACGGTGGAAAGAACTGCTGTAGTGGTTGGGGATTTAGCTCAGTGGTACAGCGCTTGCCTAGCAAGTGCAAGGCCCTGGGTTCGGTCCCCAGCTCCGAAAAAAAGAAAAAAGAAAAAGAAAAAAAACAAAACAAAAACTGCTGTAAGTTATCCTCTGATCTATACACACACACACACACACACACACACACACACACACACACACACAGTAAATATAATAATAAAAACATTTTAAGGTTATCTCATATTAAAGGGATAGTTAATTAACAGGTCCTTTAAGTATAACTGACAACTTGCCTGAGGGGGCTTTTTCTGTCCAAGTGGTGGTGTGTGTTCATATTCTCTCTCTCTCTCTCTCTCTCTCTCTCTCTCTCTCTCTCTCTCTCTCTCTCTCTCTCTCTCTCTCTCTCTAAACCAGACTGGCCTGGAACTCAGAGATCTGCTTGCCTCTGTCTCCTGGGTGTTAGCATTAAAGGTATGTGCCACCACTGACCGATTCCTTTACATTAACTAACTCTTACGGTAGGCTGTGTCTTTGTAATCTTTTCTTTGGGGTGATCGAGACTATTATACATCTCTGTCAAGCGCCAGTCCAGGGCCAGCGTTACAACTCAGATCCTGCTCTTTGGACTAAAACTCATGTGACAGCGGATTTAGCACCACAAGGCCACAAGGTAAAGCAGATTGAAAACGAAAATAAATGAGAAATACAATCTATAAAGCAGTCACGGTTTGCCAGGCGAAAGCAACCTCTCTCCGCGGGCTGAACACAGCTGAACACAGCTGTCTGGGTTGCCTTCCAGTGCTGTGATGAGCGCCATGAGCAAAAGCAACTCAGGGAGAAGGGGTTTGTTTGCCTTTCCTGACCACAGCCCATCATGGAGCCAAGTCAGGGTAGGAACCTCAGGCAGGCACACAGGCAGAGACCACAGGAAACACTGCTCACCGGCTCGCTCCCCATGGCTTGCTAACTTGCTTTCTTATAGAGTCCAGGACCACAAGCCCAAGGGTAACAGCACCTGCAGTGGGCTTGGCCCTCCCCTATCAATCATTGATCAAGAAAAATGTCCCATAGACACTCCCATAGGCCAATCTGATGGAGGCAATTCTTCAACTAACATTCTTTACCCCAGTTGACTCTGCCTGGGTCAAGTTGACATACACTAACCAGTGTAACTTCTAATCCAAAGACCAGAACGTTGGGCTACCAAGAAAGCTTGGTGGATAAAAGCCCTTTCTAGCCACACACACACACACACACACACACACACACACACACACACACACACGCACGCACAAAGGCACAGGATCAGCTAACCACACACATCATAAAATGAAAAATTCAAACATCAAAACTTTGTAAGCTCTGACATCTGACATAAGATCCCCACCACCACAAAACTTAGCTCATGCAAAAAATTACTACAAACATTATGTAAGATTAACCTGAGGCTGTGCATATGATATACATGCAACATTCACGGGTCTGTACTTGGGTGTCTCACACCCATGGTAGCTCATGCTTCGTGTGTGCAAAGCACTTCTGATTCTGAGCACCCCAGGTAAAGGTTACTTCATATATAGAAGCTTGATGGCAATAGGCCACTGAGTAGCTAACTACAACACCCTGAGACACAGGCACTCCAACAGGCAAGGACTGCTGCTCTAGGTAAGATCTAAACACTCCAAGGTCCTAGTGGGAAAGTTTTGAGCGTCAGAGAGGTGTGAAAGGGAGGAAAAGATGAAGCGGTTGAGGCCTGGTGGAAAGTTTGGAGGCACCAGAGGTGTGATCCTGGTCTCTTCTTCCTACTCTTTCTCTGGAGTTGAAGCAGCAGGTCACTCACATCATGGTAAAACAACTTTGCCAGAAGACAAAAGGCATGGGTGGGGGTGGGAGTAGGGGTGGGGGAGGGAACTGATCACAGACTGAAAACAGTGAATCGAAACAAAATAAGTCTTTTCACTTTATTCACTTCATAAGCTGGTTACCTCAGGCATTTGTCACAGTAACCAATTAAAATGGTTAGTGTTGTGGTTTGCCCTGGAGTTATCTGTATTTTGAAGCTAATTCCACTGTCCCAAGGACAGCTGTCTAGTCACATACTCAGGACTCGGGTGACTTCTCCAGAATCTTCTCCCTATTGAATTTGTAAAATATAGGTGAGGGGCATGTACAGGATAGAAGGAGGCCTGTCATTGGATGAGATGGAAGGATGGGCGGGAGAAAAGTTTGAAGGAAGAGGAGGAGACTGGAATGGAAAGGGAGAAGAGACAGGAGGGACAGGGAGAGAAGCCGTGGCAGGACAATATGGCAGGAGATGTTAAGATTCCTCTGCTCTGTGTATTTACAGGTTGTTATTAATGTTCTTAGGGGATGGATAGTACTGGGCTTTGTATGTTTAGGTGGTCAATTATATCTTACCAATTGGGTCAAAGATTATTGTGTTGTGTGTTCTTTTATGTGACGGCTTGAGTGTAGGAAAGTATGCGGCGGTAAGAGACACTGGGCCGCCGTGGAGTTGGGATGTGTTTCTACCAAGATATCTAGCAGATCTTTTGGGGCACCGCAGTGTTGGACGTAGGGGGATAAAAGGCAACCCTATACTTTTTTTATTTTTTATATTTTACAACAACAGATTAGCACACCGAAAAGGAAGGAAAAACAAAATTAATGGTAAATGAGTGTGTATATACATTTGCTCACAGATATATTTATACATAAAATACGTAATATGACAGAAGAGACTTTAGACCAATTTCAACACCACTGCTCCACTGGGCCAGTGGTGGAGGGGGGCCTAAGAATGCACCCCAAGAAAAACTTCAAAGAAGTACCTAGGCCTGGTGATGTAGGCCTACAATCCCAGCCATTCAAGAGATAAGGGCATCCTAGGTTTTGTGTGAACAGCCTAGGTAAGTTAAAAGGCCTCAGTGGTGGCCTAGCACAGACAGAGTCCTAGATCTAATTGCTTGTACCGCCTAGTAATGGTAATGCACAAAGTTGAAAAGTGATAGATCCCAGATGATCAGATCAGAAGCCCAACCTGAAAGATGAGAATGTACCCTGAGATGTTTGGCATATCTAAAATGAAAATTAAATTAAATTTTAATAAAATAAAAATATTAAATACAATTAATAGTAAAATAATTTAAGAATCCCCAGGATGGACTCTGACTCAAACAGAACTAACCTTGAAGCAAGCACAAAGACAGAACTCAAGAGAAGAGCCCAGAGACAGACTAGGCCAACCTGGAATCCATTCTGATAAGGACTACCCTGTCCTAAATCTCCAAGTCTTAAAAAAAGGAAGAAAGGCAATTCTCTTGTACCAGAGCACCCATCTGGAAAAAAGAATTCATACTCTTCTCTGTTCTTGGGAGTTTTAGGGGACCACCTACTGTAGCTGGCTCCTCTCTCTTCCCTTCATCCAACAAGACTTGAGAGACTAGTCATCAGTGCTACCAACCACACCTCTGGGCTGAGCCCAACAGACATCTTGAAGTCACTATGAAGAGAGACCTCTCCCAAATACCTCCCCTCCAAGTTCTTTCTGCCAACCAGGAGCCTTCCAGATGGAAAACAAAATCACCAAGGTCATCCTTGACCCCACTCCCTGTATCCACTCTTATCTACTACCAAAGTTCAAACAAGGCAGTCTACACTCCAGATTCCCATTCACTAGTGAACCCTGGTGCAACACTGGCCTAGGGTTCCTGTGTCCAGCACTGGATGTACTGCCCCCTCAGAGTTACAAATGATCTCCTGGCTCCCTCGGATACCAGTTCTGTCTCTGTGCTTGCCTCAAGGTTACTTCTTGCTTCTCTATCCCTTCCTGCCTGTCTTTCAAACATAAGAAAGTTCCTTAAATCTCATGCAACCCACTGCTGTCCCCTACACTACTGAGCACCTGTCCCACAGCAGCTGAGACTTAGCCTCGACAAGCAGGGCTGGCCCATCATTCCCCTTCCATGAGTACCAGGGCATGCAGCTAAGTCTAGAAAGACTGGGCTGTCACCAAATCACCAAACCCCCAAAGACAACAGAGCACTGCTCTAAAAAGATGTCTTCCAGCTCGTCCCACACACTCACCCGACTAACGATAAAGTCCTAGCAATTCTACCTCCTCAAATCTCCCTCCTCCCAGCCTTCGCTCTTCCAGTTCATTCCTAACAGAAAGTCTAACCATGTCTCCCTTTTGCTCAAAATCCTTCAACCATTACCTACTTGCCCATGATGTCCAAACTCCATCATCAGCTGTGGCAAGCACGGTTTTCATTCTCCCGTCTCTGTTCGGCTTCCCTCAGCAATGGCGCACACTGCCGGCTTCCCTCAGCAATGGCGCACACTGCGTTTATTCTCCCACCTCACTTGACTTCCCTGCGCTTGCGCCCTACCCTGGTTTGTTTTCAGCGGTTCCACTGCACCCTCCGGAGTTCTTCATCCAGTTCTCCCTCAGCTGAGAGAGACTTTTCATTCACTCGCCCTGGGAGCTTTTCTCATCTCAGAACGGCCCCCCTAGTTCTAGTCAGTGGGTAGGCAGGATACAAACTGTAACCAATGTGTACACGGTAAGCTCGTTGGCAGCCAACAGAGAGATTCTGTCCTGACTATCAGTACATCCCTACCATGTATGACAAACTCTAAAATATCCTTGAAGGTTAAAGATAAAAAAATGAACTCATTGGGTTATTTGTAAAGCTTGTCCATCACAATCCTGACTACGTCCCACTATCTGTGAGCATAGATTACGGAAATCTTAAACTTTCCTATCTCTCACGTCTGCAACCCCAGTGAATGAGGCAGTGTTTCATATTGAGTAGGCACTTACCTAATACTTTTTAAATAGAGAAGGCCACCTTAACAGAAAACCTCGGAGCTGGAGAGATGGTTCAGTGGGTAAGAATACTTGCTGTTCTTCTAGAGGTCTCAGGTTCAGTTCCCAGCACCTACTAGTGAGCTCAAAACCATGTGTAACTCCAGTTCCAGGAGATCTGACACCCTCTTCTGGCCTCCATGGGCACTGCATGCACATGGTGCACAGACATGCACGCAAGCAAAACACCATACACATTAAGTAAATAATTTTTTAAAAAGCTCTGGAGAGACATATCGCATAGAATTAAGTTTGGTTAGCCCTGAAGAAATAGCATCAGGGCAGCCACAGTGGGGGAAGGGTAGAAACTGACACGCTTTATCCCATGCACCTCTATATTGATATTAAGAAAATTTTTCCAATGTGCATGTGGTTCAAAATGTCCAAAGGTAAAGTCAGAAAATATGACAAAAATAAAATGCTCTTAGGCTGGGGAGACAGCTCAGCGGGTAAGAGCGCTTGCTACACACACGTGAGGACCTGAGGTTGGCTCTTGAGCATCCATGTACAAAGCCAGTGAGTTGTGCACCTGTAACCCCCGGGCTAGGGGTGAGGAGAGGCAGAGGATTGCTGGAGCTGACAACCACCAGCAGAGTTTAGTGGGAGTGAACTTGTGACGTGAGAAAGTCAGAGATCGACAGAGGACCCACATGCACATGTACACACACACACATACACACACACAGACACACACAGACACACACACATACACACACAGACACACAAACATACACACACAGACACACACACATACACACACATACATACAGACACACACATACACACACAGACACACACAGACACACACACAGACACACACATACACACACATACACACACAGACACACACAGACACACACAGACACACACATACACACACAGACACACACACAGACACACACACAGAGACACACACACACACATACACACACAGACACACACATACACACACACAGACACACACAGACACACACAGACACACACAGACACACACATACACACACAGACACACACACAGACACACACACAGAGACACACACACACACATACACACACAGACACACACATACACACACACAGACACACACATACACAGACACACACATACACAGACACACACATACACACACATACACACACAGACACACACATACACAGACACACACATACACAGACACACACATACACACATACAAAAACTGAATTTAAAGAAGAGCTTAAAATAAGTTAATTAACTTTTCATAAACTGAGAAGGTAAGCAATTTGAAGTCTGCACAGCAATTTAGAGACACTCTCAAGGGGAAACCACAACCTACATTCAAAGGAAATTTCTGGAATCAGAAAACCAGTAGAACACAGCAGAGACAAGTTTTTTTCACATTTATTTCTCAGTTATTTTCACCCAAGCATTTTAATAGCCCCCCCCAAGAAAATGCTTGTTGCTTGTCAACATACAAATTTCTATGAAAACTCTTTAAAGTACGTCTACACAGACACACTGGTGATGGAGCAAGTTTGGGGGGGGGAGGTCAATGTTGTTGGCACAATCACCTAGCAAAGTGTGTTCCAGCTTTATTTTCAATTTTTTTTTAATTACTAGCATCCATCAATGGCAACGTGACTGTAAAAAATTGAAGCAAACAGATCAAGCAATGCTCTGAAGCAGTTTCACAGTGCCGCTGTAATGTCTACAGGCAGACCTAGAACAAGGTTCTGTTGAAAGGTAACACAAATGCGGGTCCAAACGGTAAGTCCCCTTTACAATCCAGTGAGCTTTGAACATCTAAAACAGCACAACTTTCTTAAAAATCAACTCAAAGGAGCTTTTAAATTCAGAAAACTGAGCGCTACAAGACAGCTATTAGAACCCTGGGGGAAGGAAGCAGAGAGGACAGGATCTTTAACTGCCTTTGGGAAAGGTCAAACCAGCTCGCTCCGGTTTAACCTCTCAAGTAGATGAAAGGGCTGACTGAAAAGAGCCACTGACCGCATTGTCTCGCTGCTTGAATAGGAAAGTTTGGTAAAGCATACACAAAAACAGCCCGTGCCCAGGAGAATTTGCCCTGGACGAGACAGCGAAGCAAGTCAAGTATCCTCTGAACTCGGTTTACTGTAGAGTCGCAGGTATTTTCGCAGTTTTAGACAAGCCAAACTTTCAAAATGGAAAACATTCCAAATGGTCGGCCTCCCTCCCTTACAAAAACGTGCGTTCAGAATCTTAAAAGTCAAAATGTCATGCCCCTTTAGGCATTTGAATTTAAGAGCTTCGACGCGAAATAAAACGGACCCTTTCTAACCTTCGGCTTTTGAAAAAGAAAATTACTGCTAGAAGATAATCGTATCAAAACCAGCCCTTAAGTGACTAAAAAAAATTCCTTATTCCACTAAACATCAGCCAAGAAGATGACAAGCTACCTTTAATCCCAGGCCTATCGCATAGTTTCTCAATAATTAAGAACTCTGCTCTTCACTGCAGAGAGGCCAAACCAAGAGGAAAAAACGGCATTTGTTGGGAAGTACCAAAGCCAGAGGGGGGAAAGATGAGCTGTCCCGGAGACTGCGCCGTGGACCAGGCCGAGAGCTGCCGGAGCCTCGGTGCACGCGGCCCGCAGGACCCCGGCGCAGGCCAGGCCGCACGCGGGACGGGAGCAATCGGGATGAAGGATGCGCAAGGAGGATGCGGCGCCACCTGCGGCCGGGAGGGACCAGGGCAGGTCGGCAGCCCGAGCGCGGCACCCCCCCGGAATCCCACCCCGCGTCCTCCGGAGGTCGGCCCAGAGCCTGGGAAGGACCACAGCCGCACTCACCGTGCCGCGCTCCCGGCTTCATCGTCCCGCCGCCCGCACCGCAGCGCGCAGCGGCGACAGACGCGGCCCCCCGGCCGGGCACCGCGCGGCCACGCCCCCTTCACGGCCAGGGGGCTGGATTGGCGAGCGCTGCGGCCAATGGAGAGCCAACAGGAGAGGGCAGCGTAGGCGCTGCGGGGGCGGGGCGTTGCGGAGAAGGCGGCGCATCCTCAGGCCTCCTCCTCCAAGGTGGAGAACCAAGGGTCCTGGGTACCCAATCTGCCAGCGGACCCCTTGGATCCCCACCTGTAGCCTACCCTTCACCTGGGTCTTGAGGCCCGTGGTAACACAGAGCTGTCTACCTACCTCTATGTCCTCAGACACCCTGCATGGCTGAGGATTCACCCAAGCCTGAGAGGATTATAGCCCTGTCATCAGTTGGCATTAACCCCTAGAGGTTCAAAAACCTTCCATCTTTTTCATGTACAGATTCTCATTTCCTTGGTTTTTACCATCTCCAAATCCTATTCTCCCCACCTATGAGGAAGGACACACTGCCTACTGAGTAGGGCTAGTCTTGAACTACCAACTTATCCTGGTGTCCGGTAGTGTCAGATAACTGATGCAAAAATAAACAAGACCGGGAGAAAAGGGATGGGGAAGGAGGAGACCTAGGATAGGTTGTTCTCCTCGGTTCCAAAGGAAAAGAGGGATACAGCATCAAATCATAAGTGTTACACATGTCTTTTGTTTTTGTTTACAAGTCAGATCACAAAATAGAAAGTTATATTTGAAAAGTTCAAGAAAACTGATTCGGGTTGTCTCTAAGTCACGATAAACTAGCCAGTAGTAAACGCCTAACTGTTGATAGACGTTTTAGCAGCGTTCACACCACCGGAAAGTCAGCAGAAAAACCATGCACCATTCACAAAATCTACACTGCTTTCGAAGGACTTTTAAAACACCATCCTCGGTTTCCATATCATAGCAATCTGGAATATACAGTTAACAAGACTTCGGCTCCCCCGTATTCTAGATTACTGATGGAGAGCTCAAATTTCTGAAGATACAGGAATATTCAGAACATCTTTCTTGTCGTTGCTGGTCACATTTCCCCAGCCCCTTCCTTTGTCTTCAGTAACCCTTGCCTTACCTGAGCTGCCTCTAGATGTAACTGTGAACATGCAGTGACCCTTAATGGCGCAGCTCTGGAGTGTGGACCCTTCCTGCATCAGGCCACCTCCCTTTAGATCTCAGTTCCCTGAAGTACTCGGTTCATTCTCTGCTTCTGTCCGATGAGATACCCTATACTGTCGTACACAGTATGCAGTACATACAACTTACTGTTAGTGTCTTAGGGTATCATTGCTGTGAAGAGACACCATGACCAAGGCAACTCTTATAAAGGCAAATATTTAACTGGGGCAGGCTTACTGTTTCAGAGGTTCAGTCCACTATCATCATGGCGGGAAGCATGGCAGCATCCAGGCAGACGTGGTGCTAGAGAAGGAGCTGAGAATTCTACATCTTGATCTGCGGAGACTCTGCCTTCTGCAGGCAGCCAGAAGGATCTCTCTTCTGCCCTGGATGGAGCTTAAGCATAGGACCTCAAAGCCCACCCCCACAGTGAGGAGATGCACTTTCTCCAACAAGGCCACACCCACTTCAGCAAGGCCACACCTCCTAACAGTGCCCTTTCCCAGTGGCCAAGCAGAGTCAAACCACCACAGTTAACATTGTGTTCTCAACACCGTGGAATTACTTCAGATGCACTACATATCTAATCATGAAAGCCTGGAGCAAACACCCAGGCTTCCGCAACAAAATCTCCATGATGTCACATGTTTCAGGCTTTTCAGAGTCACTGGTCATGTGACACTTTCCATCAATCACGTTTACAAGATGGCTCCTCTAGACATTGCATCCCATTCAGGAAAACAGTAGATGGAGAGAGAAAGGGAAAAAGACCAGCGATGTCCATGCCAGTGGGGCTCCTCCCCTTTTAATAATCTTTCCGGGAAGCCCCAGTGAGCACCTTCTGTTTGATTCTCAGTCAGATCCATGTTATAAGGTTACAAAAGAGCCAAAAGTATTATGTATTTCATGACAGAAAGACATCCAGTTTCTGTTAGTAAGAGAGAACAAGGGTACAGAGCCTAGGTGTGGCCAGTACCTGTCAAAGTTGTTAATAATAAATTCATGACGGAGCCTCCCGTTTGACTTATTCATAAGGAGACTCGCGGTATAAAAAGCTGCTGAAATCTCAGGAAGAAAATGAAAAATAACGCATACAGTTTAAAAATGAGCTAAACATCCTAACAGACCCTTTATCAAAATGGACATGGAAAAAAATACTGGAACCGAATAGGCATATGCACCACCAAATATACCATTAGGGAATTATAAATTAAAACAAAAATGAAAGAGCATAGCATACATACTGGTTCGACTGAAATCCCCAAATGCAGCAATGCCAGATGTTGGCAAGGTTGCAGGGTAACGGGACTGCTCTTCACTGCTACTGAGGATGCAAAAGGGTCCAACGGCTCTGGAGTTTCCTACAAAACAAAGATTAATTTTTCCGTAGGGCCCAGCAAACACGTTTTTAGAAATTTATCCGATGGAGTCGTGTGTACAAAAACTTACACCTGGGACTGGAGAGACAGCTCAGTGGTTGCTGCTCTTGGAGAGGATAGGATTTAGTTTCTAGCACCCATAAGGCAATTCACAAGCATCTGAACTCCAGTTCCGGGAGATCAGGCACCCTCTCCTGGCTCTATACCATGTACCTGCATGTACATGGTGTATGTGTGCACGTGCATATGTGTGTATGTGTGTGTATATATTCATACATATACACATATACATACATACTCGGGCACACACAGATACACATAAAACAAAAGTAAATAATTTTGAATCTTAAAACGTATGGTTCAATGTTTATCTATAATCACCAAACACTGGAAGAAACTAAAAAGTCCTCGCTTAGTAAGTAGTCGATGATGTAAATATGTAACGCAGTATTGTTCCACAAGGAGAAAAAAATGAGCAACGGGGCCACAAAAGAATGGGGAACCACTCACGGGTGAGTAAAAGAAAACAATCGGGGAACGCTATGTGTTAAATGATCCCGAAAATGTGACATTCTGGAAGAGTGAAAAATACAGAGTATAAGATCGGTGGTTGTCAGGGATTGGGGAAGGAGAAAAGCAAAGATTAAATTGCTGGAGCTTGAGCTTCTAGGACAATGCAGTTACTGTGGAGAAGATGCTACCATGTATATCACATTTGTCTAAACCCAGAGAATGAAAAGTTCTAGTGTAAACCGTGGGTTCTCTTTAATAAAAACACATCACCGTGAGTGTAAGAATGGTAGCCTCACTAACACATTTATAACTAGGAACTGGAAGGGGAGGGTGAGTGCCTGAAAATCTATGCACCTGCCTCTCGGTTATTTTGTAAATCCGAATGTCCTTTTGAAAATGAATTCACCACTGACAACGGCAAACTCATACATGCTGCAATAAAGGCAGCGAAGACGACGACATTTCGTCTCTCTGAAAGGTCATCTTTTGCCTTGTTGGAGTCACAAATTACATTCCCCTCCCATTACTGGTGAATTTTTAGCGTCTTTCCTCACAAGATAATTAAGTTCTTTTTATTGAAAATTTTTCCAAATATAAAGGAAAATTTAAGGGCTTATAAAGCGATTGTTTTATTTTGTCACTGTCTGCCTCATCGCCTTATCCCCCCCCCCGCCCCTGTAAGTGCCTTGCTTAGTCCCTTAGCCCGCACACTCCTCCCCCCACCTCTCTCCCACTCCTTCCCATCTTCCCCCCACCTTGCTCTCCCTCCATTTCATCCCCCTCTCTCTCCTCTCTACTCCTTCTCTTCCTTTTGCCACATAGTTTATTTAACTAAGCCACTCTAAGCAAATTGCAAGTGCCAAGACATTTGACCCTAATTGTGTTGGCTTTCTGTCACAACGGAAAATAAGATTACCTGAGAAAATTAACTGTAAACGCGATAGGCTATATTTTGACGATAGCTTCAGAATCTGAAGTCGGTGTTTGCTTAGCTCTGTTGCTGTGGGACCGTGGCGAGACAGAGCATCATGACAGGACCCACATGGCGACAGGTTACTTTACAGTGGGGGAAAAGAAAAACAGAAGAGTCGGAGACCCCACTCTCCCTTTCTACTTTAAAGGTATGTCCCCAATAACCTTCCTCCTCACACAAAGTCCCAACTCTTTTTAATTACTATTAATTAAGTTATTTATTTACTTTACATCCAAATTATAGCTTCCCCCTCCCTCCTCTCCTCCCAGTCCCTCCCTCTCACCACCCCATCTCTGTCCCCACCCACTCCTCCTTCCTTTTTCCTCAAAAACCCAAGGCCTCTCGTGGATATCAACCAGCCTTGGCATATCAAGTTGCATTAGGACTAGGCACATCTTCTACTGAGACCAGACAAGGCAGCCGGGTTAGAAGAAAGGAATCCAAAGGCAGGTCCTAAGTCTTAAAGGGTCCACAGCCTCCCGACAGCTCCTTCACATGTGGGAAGATTCATATTGGGGAGATTTTAATCCAAACCAGGGCACTAAATACTTCGACATGTATCTTTTTTTTAAAGATTTATTCATTTATTATATGTAAGTACACTGTAGCTGTCTTCAGATACACCAGAAGAGGGCATCGGATCTCTTTACAGATGGTTATGAGCCACCATGTGGTTGCTGGGAATTGAACTCAGGACCTCTGGAAGAGTAGTCATTGCTCTTAACCACTGAGCCATCTCTCCGGCCCTCAACATGTATCTTAAATGCAAATCTTTCTCCTTCACTTCCTAGCATCTAAGAAAGGACATACAGAGCTTCTAATGGGTTGGTACGTCTAGAGAACTCTGGCGATGTGAATGGCTGTCGGTGTCCCATGACATCTGGAGTGAGTGTAGCCAGGTCTGCCACCCTCCATGGACAGTAAGCTGTCTGGCATTGCTGTGATAGCTGAGCAGCTGTGACCATCATCATAATCCTCTTAAGATCTTCACAGCGAGGTTTCTCAAACCCCTTGGAACACTCCATCGCTGTTGCTTGGGCTGACCACACTCTTGTGTGGGTTTCCAGGGAAGTCCTAGAACTGTCCTCGCTTGGGGTCTGACAGTGACAGCCCGGGACTTTTGCAGACACTTCGTAAGTTCGATATTTGCTCAGTAATTGGTTTAGGTCCTCTTTTGTCATTGCCACTGGATAGTAGAAAAACAATTGTCATTCTCCTGGACCGAATAGTCTTGCACGCAGACTCCACACCGTTTTGCATCAGGAACTGAATTTCACCTCCCTTTGGGGGAGAGCTGAAGAACAAAGAGATGCCACTAATTAAGGGGATATAATTAAAATACGTGAGAAATCGAACGATAAACACGTAATAATTGTCAGTGTCTTTGACATGTTCACTTGTATTTGCTCTCAGAATGAAGTGAAATAAGGATTGTAGATACGGTGGTGCTCTGGCTCCGTGCATAAATCTTCACTTACTCAAACTTACTTTAAAAAAAAAAGTATTGGGACCTGGGGGTCAGAGGCAGGTGGATCACTGAGTTCAAGGCAGCCTGTTCTATACAGTGTCCCTGATAGCCTAAGTCAGCCAACGGTTACATAGTGAGGCTACATATTATTTACACAGTAAATAACAACAACAACAACAATAATAATAATGGTTTGAGAGATGGACCATCAATTAAGCACACTTACTGGCCTTGCAGAGGACCCAGATTTAATTCCCAGCACCAACACGGCAGTACACAACTCCTGTAACTCCAGTTCCGGGACATCCTGTGTCCTCTTCTCCTTTCTGCAAGAGTGAATGTGCAGACATTTGTGTGCAAAGGTAAAAAAAAAAATAAGTAATTTTTAAAATGTAGAGAACTGTGTCTATACTTGCCCTGATCATATTCATACTACTCATGGGTATAAAATCTCCAGTTACGTGAAGATCCATTTCTTAAATGGGAATCTTCACAGCAGCAGGGCAATGTATCGATGATCTTATTAGGAGGGAGGCAGTGTTAGGAAAGACGAAAATAACAGTTATTGTGAACTCGCTGTGTATTAAATATGTGTTCTCACAGTGTATGCACCTAGCATGTGTTCTTATTGTGTATGCACCTAGTATGCGCTTTCATAGTGTATGTACCTAGTATGTGCTTTCGTAGTGTATGCACCTAGTATGCGCTTTCCTAGTGTATGCACCTAGTATGCGCTTTCATAGCATATGCACCTAGAATGCGCTTTCCTAGTGTATGCACCTAGTATGCGCTTTCCTAGTGTATGCACCTAGTATGCACTTTTCTAGTGTATGCACCTAGTATGTGTTTCCATAGTGTATGCACCTAGTATGCGTTTTCTGTAGTGTATGCACCTAGTATGCGCTTTCATAGCATATGCACCTAGTATGCGCTTTCCTAGTGTATGCACCTTGTATGCGCTTTCCTAGTGTATGCACCTAGTATGCGTTTTCATAGTGTATGCACCTAGTATGCACTTTCATAGCGTATGCACCTAGTATGTGCTTTCCTAGTGTATGCACCTAGTATGTGTTTTCGTAGTGTATGCACCTAGTATGCGCTTTCATAGCATATGCACCTAGTATGTAAATATGTGTTCTCATGTCTGTTGTCCAGTGGGGGAAAAAGTGTTATTTTCCTAATGTTACCCAGTATGTCTTACAATAACCTAGGACAGTTAACAGTGGTCTTTGAGTTAGAAATAATGTCCCCTATAGGCTCAGATATTTAAATGCTCAGTCCATCAATGGTGGTGCTGTTGGGAGAAGTTCTGGAACCTTCAGAAGGTGGAGCCATGCCAATGAAAGTTTGTCACTGAGGGCATATTTGAGAGTTTATAGCTTCTCTCCACTTCCGGTTTGTGTCTCTGCCTCTGGCCTGTGGAAGGTGTGGCTGTTCAGCTTCCTGGAGTCCTGCATGCCCTACCACGGTGGACTCTCCCTCTGGAACCATGAGCCACTCTTCTCCATATTCCCTTTGTCACCGTGTTTTATCACAGCATGAGCACATAACCAATAGGCTACAAAGGTTGCCGGTCTCCATAGGGGAAGTGTCTTAGCTACAAGGACACATGGACAGTTGGCTGGCTAGTGACCTCCCAAAGCTATCCCCACCTCAGGTGGAAATTCCTGGTTTCTTTGGAGGCTCAGTTAGGTTGCAATGATGTTTTGCTGGGGCAGACAGGTGAACGAGTGCTTACTGAAGCAGACACCGGGGAAAGGATGTTTCACGGTAGCACACGTGGGAAAGGATGCATGCATGCTGTTTAGAAAGAGTATAAATATGGTCCCACAGACAGTGGGAACTTGAGCATTGGTTCAAATTGTTCCGTATCACTAATCTCCACCAATGACATTCATGTATTGGTTCATCTTTCACTGTTTTGCTAAGCCTCACTCTTGGCAACCTTGTAGAAAGAAACTCACCAACGAACTTTTTTTTTTTTTTTGAGACATGCAACAATGTCTTTTATTAGGCACAGAATTTTACACTTGATCTTAGCCAAAAGGCCGAGAAGCGATAGGCACAGAATTTTAAATGATCTCTTCAATCTCTCCATACACAGGCAAAACTATGTGTGCCATTGAACTTACTGGAGCTTGCCAACTACCTAGAGAAGGATACTTAACCCCAACCTGCTTAGCCAGGAGGCCAGTTCATCTGCCAACCTCCAAGGACGTGGAGGTGAATATGATAGACAGACTGCCCCCCGACTGCACCTTCATTCACCACCATCCGATACCCGCGTTTCAGGCCCAGATCTGCAGCACGTTTCTTGCCAACAATCATTAAATGTCCTAGAAGACTTTCATCATCATCATCTGCCACAGAAATCTGGAATATGTGCTTCTTGGGTATCACCAGAAAGTGTGTTGGTGCTTGAGGGGAAATGTCATGAAAAGCAAGACACCGATCGTCCTCGAAATTGATCTTGGCCCGGATGTCTTTGCAGATGATCTTGCCGAAGATTGTGTCACCACCGGGCTGGGCCACTTCAGCCTTGGCAATCTCGTCAGCCATCGCGGCAAGTCGCTGTCCTTCCCGCGCCGCGGCCACCAAAGAACTTCTTGAGACGATTCTGCGGCTTCTTGCTGCTTCCGAGGACTCTGGCTGATTGGTGAGCCTTGCACTTCCTTCCAGACTACACTGCTCTTGCCAATTCATGTGTGGTGTCTGGTTTGCCAGTGGACTGGACTGGAATCCCCCCAATGGGCTTTCCAAACAGGTCCACCTCCTCAGATGCTAATAACCTTTCTTTTCCACTATCTCTGGTGGGTAGTGGGCTAGACAGGAGGTCGAACCCTTATCGAAGTAGGGTGTAGATGCCCACACACACCTCTCAAAGTTTCCTGTTCCCACTCCCTGAGCCGAGGTCAACATAGCCAATCCCTCTGCCTTCACACTATTTCCCACCTACTTCTCTTCCCTCCGTACAACTTTGGCCTTTGTCTGGAGGGCAGGTGCCTCACATCTCTCTCCTGTTCAGAAGCCCTCGAAGGAGGTTCCCACTCCTGCAAGATGAGTTCTGCAGTTCTCACGAACACAGCCTTTCCTGTCTGAACACCTCCGCTGCCTGTCTTCATCTGGGAGGGCTTGGCCATCTCTGTGTAGCTCGAAACTCAACTTTCCTTTTAGCGTTCCTGGGTGGTTAACCCCAACTACATCTGCCATTCCTCTGGGCTTTCCATGGCATTAACATTAGGGCCTGTTTTTGTTGTTGTTGTTGTTGTTGTTGGTTTTTTAATGTTTTTCTCTATAACATTGGAAATTTCTCCTAGGAGGAGATTATTTCTTATTCATCTTGAATCCTCAGCTGCAATTGCACACTGAGCAGCTAGCTTGTGGCTGTTCAATGAATGTTCATGATATCCTAACAATAATGAGCGTCCAGGCAATGTAGATGGTACTTAGATAGTGAGTCCTTAGAGAAGCTTGAAACTGGGGCCTGGGAAGATGGCTTGCCTGACAGACCGTAGATCTGCAAGCATGAGGACCCGAATCTGATACCCAGCAGCCATGTGGATAAAAGTAGCCAGGTGTGTCATCACACACGTGTAATCCCAACCCTGGGGAGTCAGAGGCAGGTGGATCACTGGGACTCATTGACCTGCTAGGCTGGACTAATTGGAAATCCCAGATCCCAGGGAGATACTGTGTTTCATAAAACAATAAAAAGTGAGTGTGTTCAGGGGAATAGAATTCAAGATTGACCTCTATATGCAAACATGTGGCATGCACGTGCAGAACACACACACCCATACATACATACATACACACATACATACATACATACATACACACACATACACACACGTGCACATGCACGCACACACACATACACATGAAATAAAAAAGAATGATATTATGTCACCTGCAGGGAAGCAGATGGAGTTGGAGATCATCATGGCACTGAAGTGAGCCAGACACAGATTAATAAATATTATGGTTACTTTCATGTATAAAGTATGGATTTTGAAATATGCAAGGACTCACATAAACACACACACACACACACACACACACATGCACACACACATATTCTATGTGACATAGACTCTTTGAGGGAAGAAAGGGGACTAAACAATAAGAGAACCTAGTAAGAAGAGGAAATACACAGCTTATGTATGAAGCGTGTGTGTGTGTGTGTGTGTGTGTGTGTGTGTGTGTGTTTGTGAGTGTGTCTGTTGGGGTGAAAGGGAAATGGAGGGAGGGGATGGAGAGCATTGGAGAGGAAAGGGGAGTGAATACATCCAAGTGCAATGGTATCCACATGACAGTGAAACTCGGTATTTTGTGCACCAGCTTAAAACAAATAGAGACGGCTCAGTGGTTAGAGCACTGAGTGCTCTTCCAGAGGTCCTGAGTTCAAATCCCAGCACCCACATGGTGGCTCACAGCCATCTATAGAGGGATCTATAGATCCCTCTTCTGGTATACAGGCATATAAGCAGGCAGAACACTGTACTTAATAAATAAATAAATCTTAATAAAAATAATAACAAAAAGACAGAGACCTCCAAGGCAGCAGGCATGCAAACTCCCACAGTGTACACGTGGAGAATAGACTTCCATTTTCTGAGAGAAAGCTGCAGAGACGGCTCAGTGGTTGTTGTTTTTGAGTAGTTGTTGCTTTTCCAGAAGACCTGGGTTCAATTCCCAGCACTCACATGGTGGCGCACAACCGTCTGTAACTCCAGATCCAGGGGATCTTGTGCCCTCTTCTGGTCTCTCTGGGTACTGCATACACGTAATGCACAGATACTCTTACAAGCAAAAACACCCCCTCCACATACAATTAAAATAAATAAATTAAATTTTTCCAGGAAAATGCTGGTAGCCCGTGTGACTGTTGGATGGCAGAATGTGATGTTACATGTGGTCTGGAAAGTGCATGTTACCTGTCCCTTCACTACTCAGTCCTGTCAGCCATGACACAGCGTCCCCTTACACTCATGAGGCAGATACACAGCACAGAATTTGCTGAGGGAAAAGACATGGAAAACATCAGGACTTAAAGTCACCTGCTTGCTAAAACAGCAAGTACCCCAAGGTAAGGGCAGGATACAATTAGATACAAGGCAAGCACGGGGTATGATTAGATACAACTTCTTGTTCAGTTCTTCTGGATTGTAGAACCTCCCAGAGCAGAGGATGGGGTGCAAAGAACATGACCTTTTGAATCCAGCTGTCTTATTGCTGTGAAGAGATATCATGACCATGGCAACTCTTATAATCGGGGCTGGCTTACAGTTTCAGAGGTTTAGTCCATTATCATCATGGCAGCGTGCAGGCAGACACGGTGCTGGAGAAGGAGCTGAGAGTTCTACACCTTGACCCTAGGGCCACCAAAGTGAATGCCCTAATAGTCCTGCCTTGAGCAACTGAGGCCTCAAAGTCTGCCCCCATGGTGCACTTCCTCCAACAAGGCCACACCCACTCCAGCAAGGCCACACCTCCTATGGGCCACTGCCTATGGGCCAAGCTGTCAAATACATGAGTCTAGGGGAGCCATCCCTATGCAAAGCACCATACAAGCATATATGGATTAAATTCCAAATCCACTGTTTACTTGGGAAAGTTAGGCAGAGGTTGGAGAGACATCTCAGCAGTAAGAATACTTGGTGCCCTGGCAGAAGCCCTTAGTTTTGTTCCCTGAACCCACACGATAGGTCACACTTCCCATTCCAGGAGATCCAATGCCTTCTTCTAGCCTCTGGGAGCACCTGCGTGCATGTGGTGCACATATATACACTCAGGCCCATACACATAAAATAATATTTAAAAAGGAGCTATGCAATGACCAATAAACACTAATAATGTCTTTCTTATCATCCCCTCCTCTTTCTGCTTTGTGACGGGTAGGAACAATTCCCTTCATGACGGATGCAATTTGGGTCTTCAATGTCCTCCTTCTCCCCCCAAATATCCAATTGTTAAAGGCTGAGACCCCAGAATGGTATAATGGAAGACCCATGTGAGCTAGAGCCAAATGAGGGGCTTTTAGGTTATTGGGGTGATGCCATTCCCTCAAAGGTAGTTGTGGAACCCCGACTTCTTCCTGGCTGTTTTAGCTCCTACCAGCATGTTCTGCCACACCACAAGATCAAAGTAATAAGGCTGACCCATCATAGATATCCAACACTGCAGTCCCAATTACCCCTTTTATGTACAAATTAATCATCCCAGGTGCATATTACCATAGCACTGAAAAGATGACCCTCCCCCCCCAAAAAAAGCCCAGAGAAAATGCGTTTCCAGTCAGTGTTCTACTGAGCAAACAAAAGGGTGCCCTGCAAATGACTAAATCTGAGCTTATAAAGCAAAAATTAGGCCCAGTGTACATATTTTAAACAAACAGAAAATAGGTCACAGGATATGCCTATAGTTTCCAATAAAGAATTCTATTTTTAAAAAATACCCTGCAGGCTGATATAGCTGAAGACAATGGCCCTCTGATGGCCCCAAATTTGGCTACTAAACTATAGAGTCTTCATTTTATTGGTCGGGTTATTACTATACCCAGTTTGCTTCTAAAATAAATATCCCGCGCACTCTTCCAGAGCATCCTGTGCAAAATTACCTGTGGCAGTCATGGAGGATTGCCGCAGTGAGGCAGAGAGATATAAGCTGCCCGGGCCTCGGGTGGAAATAAAATCAATCCCAGATAGATGATACATGAATGAGTTCCCTTCATTATCAGATCCCCTTGACGTTTCGCCGTGGGGTGGGGGGGAGGGGAAAGGAGGAGGGGGTAACTATGTAACTATCTAAGCCCATACGCATGAGTTATCGTGTAACAACTTTGCTTGTAAAACAAATATTTCCCCCAGATTTTGGATGTTTGTTCAATTTTATTTTTCCTTAGAGAAACCCTTGAAAAGGAGAGAACTTCACTATCTGATCAGTCACCTGAGGTATATGGAAATCAAGCGACTCGCCTGAGGTGACAGGTCCCGGTTGCCAAGGATGCTGTTTTAGTTAGTTTTGTGATCCCTGTGCCAGGACAACTATAGCCCTCCCCGCTCCCAATATGAGATTATCACGTTTGTCGGTTACTATGAAACACTAACCGTATCTGGTAAGCATTTTTGAGAGGCAAGCTGCGAGGTACTCCATAGAATGCCGCGCCAAGTGAAATTGCTTTCTATTGTCGTTAGGATCCTTAATGAAAAAGGAACCTTACATTGGTAATGCAGCAATTATAAATAAAAGGGGGGCTCAGGGACAGCGCGAAAAGTGACTGGACACAGAAGCAACGCTGCACCATCCTTGACCGCTGACACAACATCCACGTCCCTGACGACACAGATCTGGTGCATGAGCTCAGGGTCCACTGTCTCTGTCAGTCAAAGGTCTAGGAAAATGCCCACCTCTTCCTGATACTGCTTAGCATGGACTGGGTGAGAGGTACACATAGCTCCAGAGAAATGAAACCAGATAGGAAGCCGAGACTCCGCGTGCATCGGACCCACAGTGTTGTGGGAGCCTCCAGTCCACAGGCCAGCTTTCCCTCTGACCCTAAGAGGCCGCATGCGTCAGTTCCTCCCACCACGAGTGGTCCTGCAGTCTCCATGGTAGCAGGCTTTACCAGAGACACTAGGGACACCCCTGTTCTCGGAGCAGCCTAACAGGCACCGCGACACTGGGCTCATCTCGTTGATTCTTCTCGCTAGATGGCGTGAAAACATCTTGTGTTGTGACACTGCTTAGACAAATTCAAGCTAATTAGCTGCAGCGCTGTTCTTAGTCCCATGTTGATATTTTTTGATGAGATTGGGCTCTAATACCAGATGATACAAGGAAGGATTGCATCCTCGTGGGTCCTGTTCTTTGTGACAGGCATGGTCCCACAGACTACCTCCTGGCTTATCAACAACGCCCTCTAGCACCTTTTCCGATCCTCCATGTAAAACTGATTTGAGACAAGCTCTCACCACGCGGCTCCTGCCGTTCTGAAACTGCTTAGCGAGACCTTGTCTCACATCAGTTTTACATGGAGAATTAGGAAGATGTAAGCGTATTATTGATAAGAAAACTGGTCCAGTTCTCTTTCGGCTACCCTGGAAGTCACTATGTAGACTCAGGCTGGCCTAAAACACAGAGATCCACCTGCTTCTAGCTCTCACCTGCTGGGTTTAAAGGTGTGCACCACAACACCCTGCCGAGACTGGCAAAATATCTCTTAGCTGTCCTCAGCCCATTCCCAAACCCCGCGTAGGATCCGTACACGTTCCTCCCATTCCTCTCTAGGACGTGGGCAGTTACACACAGAAAGGCCTAGATGGGAAAGAGTGTCCGCCAATCTGCCAACCATCCGTCTGTCCATCCACCCATCATCTATTTGTGTACTAAGATGCAAAATCACAGTTTTTAATCTTTTTTTTTTCAAGAGGAAGCATCTCTTTGTCGATCACAGCTGCTGAGATTTAGTGATCAATCCTCGTTGGGCTAAATCCAGCTACAGCTAACGATCTCTCCACAACTGCAGAGAAGCCGCAGGGAAGGCAGTTTCCCTCGGCTACTCATGGAAGACGGAAGAG
Organism: Rattus norvegicus; assembly: GCF_021556685.1. Taxonomy (NCBI): domain Eukaryota; kingdom Metazoa; phylum Chordata; class Mammalia; order Rodentia; family Muridae; genus Rattus; species Rattus norvegicus. Next base: position 15,348,383 of record NC_141545.1, read on the forward strand.
GTCAAGCAGGGCCAGCCTGAGGAGGGACACTGTCAGAACCCCCACGCGATCTTTCTGAAATTCCAGCTTTCTGAGAGACAGACTTGATTCATACAGTCCTCACGCCGTTGGCACGTCAGAGACCGGAGTTGTGGTCCTTGCTGCACGCTGCCCCACTTTCCCTTTAACCCATCCTTCATCTCCCTAGAATCAAGTTTGGAATTTCATCAGACATTATTGTTAGGCTCCGTAACTCATCTCTACAGTCAACCAGTGATAGTTTTTTTTTCCTCACCAGACTACTCAGAGCTAAGTCATTTCCCCTTTTAAGATAGATCATCTATTACGTCCCTATTACATTTTTTTTACATCCCAATTGCATTTTAGTAATTACCACGAAGACTACAAACCTCTCTGAACCCCTCATACAGCTCTCACGCCTAAAACCTTTGCCCACTTAAGCCCCCCAAACCTTCCAGTTTGGGGATCTGCTTTCGAACTTATCAAACAGCCGTAAATCTATATTTGACTCCCCTCAACATGTGCAGAGGGAGAGTCCAAGCAAATCAAGAATAATGAATGATTCAGGATGCGCAAAGGCCCTGGGGTCAGAATCAGGGAAGTAACACCCCCATTATTCCCTCCACATCACTCCCAAATCATAGTGCTCTGGAATGCATTAAAGAGGAAGTCTCTGTCTTTTCACAGGGAACATCACTAGGGCACAGTGTCTTAAAGCCCTACCCTGGCAGCCATATTTTAATATTCTCCTATTACTTTATGCACACTAGCCTACGTGTCTAAGTCTTTTCCTCCATTAAGACTGTAGAGCCCTTGTGTGGACACTGTTGTGGTTTGAATAGGAATGGCCCCCAGAGACTCATGTATTTGAATACTTGGCCACACGGAGTGAATGGCACTACTAGGAGGTGTGGCCTTGTTGGACTGGGTGTGGCCTTGTTGGAGTAGGTGTGGCCTTGTTAGAGTAGGTGTGGCCTTGTTGGAGTAGTGTGGCCTTGTTGGAGTAGGTGTGGCCTTGTTGGAGTGGGTGTGGCCTTGTTGGAGTGGGTGTGGCCTTGTTGGAGTGGGTGTGGCCTTGTTGGAGTAGGTGTGGCCTTGTTGGAGTGGGTGTGGCCTTGTTGGAGTAGGTGTGGCCTTGTTGGAGTAGGTGTGGCCTTGTTGGAGTAGGTGTGTCACTCTGTAGGCAGGCTTTGATGTCCCCAAGTGCTCAAGCTATGCCCAGTGTGGCACACAGTCTCCTTCTGCTGCCTGAGGATCAAGGTGTAGAACTCTCAGCTCCTTCTCTAGCCTGGATGCTGCCATGCTTGCAACCATGATGACAGCATGGTGTTAAATGTTTTCCTTGAAAAGAGTTGCCGTGCGATGGTGTCTCTTCACCGCAATAAAACCCTAACTAAGGCAGATAAAATATTAAGCGTGTGACACTGAACCCTCATTTCAGTACACGAGGCTTGTGTGAATAGATGTTGTTACTCTAATCACTGCTGGCTGGCAGATACAGCACGGTAGTTAAGAGTCTGTGGCCTCTGACCAATGGAAGGCAACCTTTGAATGGGTAGATGGAGATCAACAAACAGCATACATTTTACTTGCCAAGATGTGTCGGAGGTAAACGGAAGAGAACACACTAGCCAATTTAGCCTCTTGTGTCTCTAAATATAAAGCTGCTGACTGAAGGCCAAGAGCACAGCTTTCCGTGCGTGGCTCCTCCAGCAAAAACTGCCCAAGAATGAGATGCAGTTATTAGCATCCAGGCACCATCAGACATCCGGGAGCTTGTGGTCAGAGAGAGACTAACTCTGATGGCTCACACACACACACACACACACACACACACACACACACACACACGAGCCAGGTGGCACTGCCTGCCCTGTGTAGTCGCCTTCCCACAGAACAGAGACCACAGTGTTAAGGGAAGGTTAATTTCCCCTGTAGGTGTGAGGCATGAGGTGAGCCATTCAATTAAGACAGTCAGGCTCGTTTGCCACAGGGTCCCAGGGTGAAACTCCCATTGACACTTTCTTCTTTCCCTCCCTCTTTCTCTCCATCTCTCCCTCCCTCCCTGCCTCCCTCCCTGACTCCTCCTGTGGGGAGTGTGTGTGTGTGTGTGTGTGTGTGTGTGTGTGTGTGTGTGTGTAAAACCAAACAGGGTTTCTCTGTGTAGCCTCGGCTGTCCTAGAACTCACTCTAGATCAGGCTGGCCTCAAATTCAGAGACCCGCCTGCTTTTGCCCCCCCAAGTGCTATGATTAAAGGTGTGGGCCACCACTGCCCAGCCTTCATTGACACGTTTTTAAAAGGACAAATTGATCATCAAAAAAGGGAGAAATTTAATCCACACAATGAATGTACCTTCTAGTGTGTGACAGGCAGTGCAGTTCCCCCAAAGCGGGGCCTAACAAGTGCAGGAATACACAGCAGAGCTGTTTGGAGGTGCTTGCGAGGGTTTGTGGAGTGGGAAATGATGAGACTTGTAACTGCTGGAGACTCAGAAAACACAGGCTTGGGTGAAGGCTGTGACCTTGAGGTGATATTGAAGAAGGATTTTGGGGACAGAGAAAGAGACATCCAAAGGGGCTTAGGCTATGAGCGCTGCAGAGCCATGAGGGTCCTGCCCAGGCTAACAGTGTCATCATAATTAACACTGCTTGAGTGCTTGCTGTGTACCAGGTACTACTTGAGTGCTTACTACATACAAGGATTACTCCTCAAAACAACCCTAGGAGCTTATGCATAAAACAAGCCTACTGTTCAGGTCAAACCTCGAGACACAGAGAAGCAAAGGTCGGCACAGATAGTGACAGGTTGGAATACAAAAACCAGACACACTGCTTCAATCACCATCAAACACACTGGACTCGGCTGCTTGCTCTGGGATGGATACCCTGAGATAGATCTCTGCTTTCTTCACAGGACCCTCAGGGTTATCTTACCTCATATATCTATAAAACAAACAATGCATCTCCATGGTTTTCTTTATTAAAAATGAATACGGAGGAGTCGAGCGGTGGCACCATGGTTAAGATCAGTGGCTGCTCTCGAAGAGGACCTGGGTTGGATTCCTAGGGTCCACTGGGTGACTCAGAACTGTCCTCAACTCCCAATCCAGGGGATCCAACACCCTCATCTGACCCCTTCAGGCCCCACACAAGCATACATATAGGCAAAAGACCCACTAAAGTCAAATAAAAGTAAAGTGAAAAGGATTTTAAATAAATGGTGGTTCTAAGAAGAGCTGGCCAAGAGAGACACATTTTCAAAAGAAGCATAAAGGCTGAGGAGGGCGTCTCTTCTCCCAGTGCCGTGCATCTTCCCAAGCTTGGTACACATGGGACATGATTGGGTGTGACGGGCTAGGATAATGTGACAGTAGCTTGCACTGAACAGCCAAGAATCCCGGCAGGTTATCAACGGCTTCCGAGAACGTGTGCACAGAGTCTGTAGACAGAAAACTATTTGGCCCAGTGGCGTGCCTCTCTCTCTGGAAGATTGCCATTTAGTGGAGAGAGAAGGGAGGATGGGCAGGGGTGGCCAGCCAGCACAGCCAAGCAAGAAAACAGGAAGAGACTAGTGAAGCTGCAGCAGATGGGGACAAAGGTGTTCAGGAAGGGGTGAGATATGTGTTGTGGTTTCCCCTAAAGTTTGAGCCTCCCATAGTCTGTTAGGGCTTCCTCTTCCAGTTGGAAAATTAAACGGTAGCAGTTTAAGATGCATGCAACTCCTGTGTGTGCTTCCCGGTTAAAATGGGCTTCCTTTGGGAATGACCATGGATGGCAAGGGAATTCGGGGGTAATGGTGATAAAAACAATATGGATGTGTAGATCCACGAGATGGCATTGAGGATCCCAATGTAAGTCTATGCAACCAGTTAACTAATTTCTGACAAAGACTCTAAAGATCCACACTGGAGAAAAGACGCACTCCTCAACAAGCAGTACTGGGAAAAGGGGATGTCAACATGTAGGAACGAAACTAGATATTTACCTCTGAGGCTGCACGAAGCTCAACTCCAAACGAGTTGGGGAATTCAACAGACCAGATGCCCAGGAAGTGCCGGAGGCAGAGGTAGAGACAGGCTGGTGTTTTAACTTGCTGGGATGGGTAAGGGCTCTCTGAGACTGATAGCACAAGAAAGACCTTCAATCCACCATGGGATCTCCTAAAACAAAACAGCTTCTATACACTGTGAAACAAGTGGGTCGCAGCCCACGCGGTGGCAGGAAATCTCACCAGCTATTGGTCCAACAGATTTGTGTCCATAATATACCAAGAACTTGAAAAACCTAAACATTAAGAAAACAAATAACAGCTAGAAAGTGGGCCATGGGACAGAAGAGAAAAGGCTTGAGAGGAAGAATATAAATGTACAGGAAATACCTTTGCAAATGTGATCAGCAAGATGAGTGGTGGTGGCACGCCCCTGTAATCCCAGTAATCAGGAGGCAGAGGCAATTGGATCTCTGTGAGTTCAAGGCCCGCTTGGTTTATATAATGAGTCTCAGGATAGCCAGACTATGTAGAGGACCCTGGGGTTTTTTGTTTGTTTTTAAATGCTCAGTGTTCTTAGCCATCAAGAAAATACAGATTAAAATGTCTTTAAGAGTCGATTTCATTCCGTTAGAATGGATAATTGTCAGACAGAGAGTTGGTGGGGAGAGCAAATAAGTGAAGCCGTTTTGGAGTGCAGACTTTAGGTTTCTCAAACAAACAAAAGAAACCTCGCATAGCTGTGTGAGCCTGGTATTCCAATCCTGGGCATGCAGCAGAAGGATGTCATATCTTACTTCAGGGTGTGTGTGTGTGTGTGTGTGTGTGTGTGTGTGTGTGTGTGTGCACTGTCTTCTGGATAAGACATGGTTATCAAACTCATGAACAGCATCTCTAGTTACCAACACAAGATGTGCAGAAGCCCAGGTTCTGAAAAAGATCAGGAAGCCGCTGTTCAAGCCTCACTCCAATTGATTGACAGCTGATAGCAGCTGTGGTTGAAAGCGGTGTCTTAAGGGCGGGGTCACTGGTAAGTTTCCCACAGTCCAGTGGGTAGCCACACATCCATGTACATATGAGAGGTACTAATTGGATTTATTAGGTTATCAAAAGAGAAGAGGAGGGAAAGGAGACAGAGAAATAAGAATAGGGACAGAAAGGGGGAGTTGGAAGGGAAGATGAGTGGTGGGTGTGGTCATACTTCATTGTATGCATGCATGAAAGTCCTAAAGAACATAAACATGAAGGAGGAGGGGGGAGGAGGAAGAGGAGGAGGGGGAGAAGGAGGAAGAGAAGAAGCAGATGCAGAAGCAAGAAGATTATTATGATCCAGTATAGTGGGAGACGGGGCTGTGTTATCATTGGTAAAAGAGCTTTGGCAGGTCCTGTAAGCAGCATGTGCTCAGAGACCTTAAATGAAAAGAAAAAAACAAAACAACAACAACAACAACAACAACAACAAAAAAAAAAAACGGTAATGCGATGTTCACATCCATGCGCTGCTTCGCTTTGGCCTAATTTTTAGAAAGCAATGCCTCGTTTACAGCTAGCACTTCAAACACATTTGCACCAAGGTGTTAATGGTTCTCCAGTCTCCTCTTGGTGTTAATCAATCTCTAACTGTCACATCTTGGTGGGGCAGAGTGAAGGAGGGGAGCCGAGAGAGGGGTGGGAGGGAGAGATGATGTATTCACACTCACAGTACGTCCTTATCTATAACCCAAAGGCCAAAGCAAGCCACTATATGTCCATGGGAGAAAACCCATTCACACGATATGGGTTCTATACATACAATGGTAGTTTACCTCATTCTGTTCACAAACTGAGACTATGAACGACCTGAAACCATCCACAGACGGATACAATTTTCAAACCATTTGGGAGGTTGCCTCTATAAAAGGACCATTCCCAGAACGGTTATGGGATGCAATCCAATCATATCCTCTGTAGCCTGATAGAAGTTCGATAGGCTGGAGAGCAATGGAATGCTAGTCAGCTTTAAGGAGCAGGGCATTCTCATGCATGCCACAACATGGGTCACTGCTGTGGATATTAAATGAAGGGAACAAACTAGCCAAAAGGACGAATGCCTCATCGATTCCACTTACAGAGATACCCAGAGACAGAAAGGAGGGTGATGCTTTCTGGGGACTGAGGAAAGAGCCTGTGGTTCCCCAAGTCACTATCTGAATTGGGAACCTTCCCCCAAGGTTCATGAATTTGACCACTTGGTCCCTAAACATTGGTGGTGCTGTTTCAAAGGCTGTGGAAGTTTGGGGACATGAATCCTATCAGGCAGACACATTCTCTGCTTTGGCTCCTGCTTTCCAGTTCCCAGCTTGAGCACCTGCCCTGACTTCCCTAAATAAGTCCTCTCCTTCTTCATGTTTTTGAACAGGGTGTTTCTCAAAACAGAGGAGAAAACTAGAATGAGCTGCCAAGGGTTCTACTCAGAGAGTCCACTCACTGACCTGAGTCTCTCTGGGTGTGGTGGCTTCTCAGACTACTTTGGAAGCTGCATTGTTCTTCCCTGCAAGAGAGTCTCCTTAACAGATTACCACAGAGCAGTCACCTAACGCAGCCAATTAAATTCTAATAAGCCGTGACTATGCAAGGACATGCCAGGAGGGGAAAAATCACACGCGGACGCCTGAGTGGCTGTGTGTGCAATCAGACGCACGTCTGCTTGTGAAAATGTTCGCACAGAAAATCCACAAGACTTTTATGAACCTTTCCAATGTCCTAGTAGACTGTTAATAGGCCATTCAGGAGGCTCAGCGTCTTAGTGCACGTTACTGCAGGACACTACCCGATGGGAAGACTATAAACAAGGTCGGATGGGGTTTAACTCAGGGTTTCTTTGGGTTTATGGAGGCAGGAGCGTATGGCAGAGGCCGTTCACATCACAGCTGACCAGGAGGCAGAGCAAGCAGTAGAAACTTGGTTATACAACTTTAAAGGCTTGCTTCTAGTGACCCAGTTCTACCAGGTAGGCCGCCTCTTAAAGATTCCACAGTACCCCTCTAAATAGTAGCAGCAGTTGAGAGATGACAGTTCAAAGGAGGAGCCTATCAAGGGCAGTTTAGGCTCTCATCCTAATATTCATCTTTCCTTTAACCCCTCAGATGACCTAAGTTCTCAATATGGACGCTGAGATGCCAAGGCTTGGCGCTTGACCTGACTCGGGTCACGGGGAATGGAAAGTTGGGATTCGGTGTGCCATGTGCTTGCACGGAGCCATGGGATATGGCTGAAAAGACCTTGATTATAGATGGCATAATGAGGAAGTGGGCGAGCTCATCTTAGTGGAGGCTCTCTGGAGGAGAGCAGATTCCAGGCTGCAGTTGTCAAGGAGGAGGGAGCTGGGCTGGATGGCTCCTGCGCATGCTCTCGGCCTCTGTGTTTGGACCAGGGAAAGACACATTCACTCAGGACTTCAGCATCTTCCCACAACTAAGGCAGCATTGGGGGAAAGTGAATCAGCAGCAGCAGATGTCATCATCAGCAGATGTTTGCTTCATGTGGAGATGTAGTTTAAACTTGCCTTGCGATCATCCTGCCTCAGCCCACCCTACTCCCACCCCCACCCCATCCCTGCCCCAACCCCATTCCCACTCCACCCCACTACCACCCCTGCCCCCTTCCCACCTTACCCCTACCCCCACCCATCCCTTCTCCCACTTCTACCCCACACCCACATACCCCCACCCTATGCTGGAACACAGGGAGACATCCCCATGCATGATTCTGGTCTTTTCTCCCCACCTCTTTCTAGTTAGGGTTAATTATTGTGATAAAATGCCATGACTAAAAACAAGTTGGGGAGGAAACTTGCATTTCACCTTACAACTCTGAGGTCATACTCTGACATACAGGGATGTCAGGACAGGAACTCAGGGTAGGAACTGAGGCAGAGGCCATAGAGGGATGCTGCTTACTGGATTGCTCCTTGTGGCTTGCTTAGCCTGCTTTGTTATTACAAATTAGGTCCACCGGCCCAGGCACAGCACTGCCCACAGTGGGATGAGCTGTCACATATCCCAATCATTAATCAATAAATTGTTGGAGAAACTTGGAGGCTTTTCTCAATTGAGGTTCCCTCTTTCCAAATGACTCTAGCTTGTGTCAAATTGACAACAAACTAACCAGGACACACACTCTCTCTCTCTGTCTCCCACTTTTCTCCCCTCCTTTATCCCTCCCTCTCTTTTTTCTGCCATTCCCTTTCCTTTGACCAATCCACCAACTGCTCATATAGACCCAAATCTTTCCTTGTTTCCCTCCTATTGTAAACCTATGTATTTCTTGTTTGAAACACCCTTGCAGACAGCCTAAGACAAATATTCAGGCAAATGTCTGATCTTCCCGTAGTGCAGCCAGAGACACACGTCAACTTCATGGAGCTGGGAGCTCTTCCACCTATCCCGGATGAGCGATGGATGCATTCCTCAGACCCTTGCTGCCATCCCTGGTGTTTGTTCACTCTGCACGAGCTGGTTGCTGCCCCAGCTTGGACAGCCCCATGCATCTACCTTGAGTTCTGGGGACTCACCGCTCCTTCTAGTAGTTTCTGCTGCAGTTGCAGTCTCTTGGGAAGATGTTGCCCTGTCTAGGTTACTGCTTCCACTCTCTCCTAAACTACAAATGCTCTGGGAACCCAAAGAGCCCAGTGCAAAACCCCAGGCCTCCAGCTCTGTGATCTGTCTTTCCACCCACGGATTGAGAATGTTTCCATCAATGGCCAGAGGTGGTGCACACCTTTAATTCCAGTGCTCAGAAAGCAGAAGCAGGTGGGTCTCTGTGAGTTCAAGGCCATCCTGGTCTACAGAGTGAGTTCCAGATCATCCAGGGCTACACAGAGAAACCCTGTGTCAAAAAAATCGAAAGAAAAACGTTTCTACCTTCCTACAGTTTGTTCCAGTCTTTAGAGCTGGATAAGCCCGGACTGTAGGTTGGCTTAGGAATTCCCATCTTAGTTTGCTTCAAAGATTGAAGACTTCTCTTTGCAAACTGTTCAGGTTCAACCTCCAGAAGGAGGAAGTGTAGATGATCTCCGGTCTCATGCAAATAGTCTCACCCTCAAATATATATATATCCGGGTTTATTTGAAAGAGCCCCTCCCATATGTGAAGCTACCACTTGAGTACACACACACACACACACACACACACACACACACACACACACAGAGAGAGAGAGAGAGAGAGACAGAGACAGAGAGAGAGAGAGAGACAGAGAGAGAGAGAACATTCTCAAATAACCATAAGTGAACCTAGATAATACCTTTTTACTATTTGTTCCTTTTAGAATTGAACTTTTATTATGGTCAAATGTACACTTATTAGCATATATGTAGGCTATAGTTTATAATGAGTTCTGGGTGATATATATATATATATATATATGTATATTTAGAGAGAGTCTTTTAATGTATTTAGTAGGCAAAATCTCCTTATATCTTTTAAAAATTAATTATTTTTATGTTATGCACATTGGTATTTTGCCTTCATGTGTATCTGTTTGAAGAGAATGGAACTCCAGAACTCAAGTTGCAAACAGTTGTAAGCTGACATGTTGGTGCTGGGGATTGAACCCAGGTCCTCTGGAAGAGTCAGTGCTCTTAACTACTAAGCCATCACTCCAGCCCCATCTCCTTATGACCATTTTTGAAAAAAAACTTGTCAATCATGTTGGAGTGAAAAAGAGGTCAAGATCCCAGGTTATTTATTAATGTGATTTTGTGAGTTACACAGTAGGGGCCATGTTGAGGATGATAAGAAACAGTGTTTCAAGATTCTGTAACAAGCCATGATTGACAGAAAGACATAGGAGGCATGCTTAGCTTAAATGTTTCCACATATCCTGCATCAACTCCATCTTTTCAAAAAGTGCTACTAGGGACAGCGAGATGGCTAGTGGATTTAGCCACTTGACTTGACTACTTGAGTTTGACACCTAGGACCTAAATGTCGAAAGGAGAGAACCCACTCCCTCAAGTTTTCCTCTGACCTCCATGTGCATATAGCAGTGTGTACATTACGTTCAATAAATAAATAAATAAATAAATAAATAAATGTTTTAAACAATTAAGGTGAAAATGAAACTCTTGCTTATATCAGCATTTGTACAGTATTTTTCCGTCCTTTGATGTGAACATACGTGAAGTAATGCCTTCTTATGAATAAATGGAAGGTGCAAGTGAACGTGGCTACAAACAACAGGATTTATGTGGCTTCACAGAGAGCTCCTTAAATTAATCTTGGTATCTTGGGTGACATTTGGAAAGTCAACCCCCAAGAACACATGTCACATAAAACGATCTTTAATTCAGATTCGAAAACTTTTATTCAAAAGTGTAAGCACACATTCCTTACTGGCATCAAAGTGAGGAGTTTTTTGGGAGTGTGGTGGTAGAGACGTCTGAGCAAATCTGCCCACACCTTCAGTCAGCACTGGCTTGATCTGTTTAATAAACCTCACACTCAGCAGTGGAGGAGAGGATGCTTAATTACTTTAAAGACCCAGGGAATAGCAGCGAGATCTTTATTAACACAGGCGTTTCTGCCTTCCCCTGTTCCTTCCTTTGATAAGCTTATTAAAGCCTTATTGGCGAGCTTCCTTTTCAGGACCGCGGACAGCGCCATGCCAGCAGGTGTGTTTTTCCTTTCCTCATTCTTCCCCTTGCAAAATTTTACAGCAAAACAGACCCGAAAGATTAACTCTTTATATCTCCACTTGGTAGGACTGTTGGTGTACACAAGCCACATGCTGACAGTATAAAAACACCAGTTTCTGTACAGTCAGTCCCAGGAAAGATTACTTAAAACTACTGGGTTTAAACTCACCCCATTATCGGTGGGCAGTGGCGGCAAACACCTTTCATTTCGGCACTCTGGAGGCAGAGGTAAGTAATTCTTCTGGTTTATAGACTGAGTTTCAGAGACACCCTGTCTTAGAGAGAGAGAGAGAGAGAGAGAGAGAGAGAGAGAGAGAGAGAGGGAGGGAGAGGCTCTATTGCTTATTATCTGTATTGAATAGCTTTAGCAGCCTTGATCTGTAAAACAGGTATAAAGGTGTCTTCTAGGCACGGTCGTAAACTTGTGAATAAAGCAGACAAAGTGTGTAGTTCAACTTGAACATAAATAAGCAATCCATAGGGCATGGATTGGAGAGGTGGCTCAGAGATAAGGTTGTTGGCTGCTCTTGTAGAGGACCTGGGTTCTGTTCCCAGTACTCACATGACAGCTCACCACCATCTGTAACTCCAGTTCCAGAGGATCTGACGCCCTCTCTTGGCTCCACAGACGCCAGGCTTACACATGGTACGCACACATACATGCAGGCAAAACACCCAAAGGCACAGAGTAAAAATAAATAAATTCCTTTTAAGTTAATAAAGATTAACTTTAAAAGAGTAGTTATGTTAATAAGAGTTCTGTAGATGATAGCAACTGGGGTAATGTTTGGTCTGCATGCGCCTTGCAGTGGGAGCAACAAAGAAGCTGATGATGGTTTCCCCACACAGTGGACTGTGACTCCCAAGAGCTCAAGTCCTAACAACAAGAACGTCTCACATATATACCCTTTAAAGAAGTGCAACAAAGGGGCTGGAGAGATGGCTCAGCGGTTAAGAGCACCCGACTGCTCTTCCAGAGGTCATGAGTTCAATTCCCAGCAACCACATGGTGGCTCACAACCATCTGTAAAGAGATCCGATGCCCTCTTCTGGTGTGTCTGAAGACAGCTACAGTGTACTTATATAAATAAATGAATAAATCTTAAAAAAAAAAAAAAGAAGTGCAACAAAGACAGTGGGTAGATTCCCTCCCAGATCATACGATTTAAGTCTTAACAAAACCATTTTTACACAGCTGGATCATTTGAACCAGAATTTGGCCATCTTGGCAAGCCTTCTGGACTCTTGTCAGGCAGCTTCTCCCTTTCTATACCAATCTCCCATCCTCGGATAGTATTGATACCACCGGTGTCCATTCTGCTCCATTTTGTCTTGGATGCCGTGTGTCCAGAGCTCCATGAGAAGGCAGGCGCTCGCCCAGCTTTCTGAAGCTCCCACACGGAGGAGAAGGTAGGCATGAAGCAACTGCCATGAAGTGGACGTATTGGTTATGACAGGTTTCCTGCTGAGAGAAGTGAAAAAGAAACACTCGTGAGACGGTAAGGACTCATGCAACGTGGAAGGAAGTAGCAGCAGAGGTCTTGACATGGTGACACACGGGCTTAATCGGAAGCCGAAGATAGGTGAACCTACATGAGTTCAAGGCAAGCTTGGCCTGCATTGCAAAGCCCAAGCCACACAGGGATTTGTAGTAAGACCCTGTCTAAAAGACAAAAACAAAACAGAACAAAACAAAAAGCTAGATGCGGAATGGCCAAACCAGCCCTTCGTGAAATAAAATGCTAGAATTTTCTTTTTTTTTTTTCCGGAGCTGGGGACCGAACCCAGGGCCTTATGCTTGCTAGGCAAGCGATCTACCACTGAGCTAAATCCCCAACCCCACTAGAATTTTCTTAGTGCTTAGTTATCCATGTTGGTTCCATGTATTAGTCAGTGTTCTCTAGAGGAACAGAACTCATAGAACAAATGTGTGTGTGTGTGTGTGCCACGTGTGCATGTGTGTGCGTGTGTGTGCCTGTATGTGTGTGAGTATGCGCACGTGTGTGCACGTACGTGTGTGCATGTGTCAGTGTGTGTGTATGCTCTCATGTGTGTGTGTGTGCATGTGTGTGTACATGTGCGCATGTGCTTGTGTGTGCATGTATGTGTGTGAGTGTTTGCATGTGCATGCGCACATGTGTGTGTGCATGTGTGTGTCTGTGTGTGTGTGAATGATTTATTAGAATAACTTACAGGCTGTAGTCCAACTAATCCAACAATGGCTGCCTGTGAATGGAAGGTCAAAAATCCAGTAGTTGTTCAGTCCACAGGGCTGGGCGTCTCAGTCAGTCTTCATAGATACTGGAATCCTGAAGAAGTGGGCTCTAATGCCAGTGAAGGAGTGGACTTGTTAACAAGGCAAGACAAGCAGGCGAAGAGCCAAAGCTTCCTCCTCCCGTGTCCTTGCATAGACTTCCGGCAGCAGGTGTGGTTAGCGGTGATTAAAGAAGAGGAAATTCTTCCTGTTGCAGGATATTTGCTCACATTCTGAACCCTGAGTTTCTGTTGTCTACTAGAAAAAAAAAAAAACTGTTTCCAGTCACAGTGTGGCTCAGCCTTAGCTCACACCTTTAATCCCTCTGCTGGAATACAGACACACCCTTAGGACACACCGTTAGTCCCAAACAACGAAGGTAAAGTTAGTGTGTAGAAGGAAGCACCCATGTTTGAAAGTGATGGCTAATTGAGTGGTGGGCGAAGTGATGAATCAGAGAAAGACTTGACAGAATGGGCTATGCCTAACTCTCACAAGAGCAGAGAGGAGAAAGGCTACTTAAGAGTGAGCAGCACAGAGAGAAAGGAGGAGGCAGATTAACTGGGAGAGTTTTTCAGAGGCAGGTTGAAAAGAGAAAACGAGCTAGACACCAGTGACGACAGAATGAGCCAGAGAATGAGAAGGAGCCACAAGATTAAAAATGATGCCAGAGTTAGTCTGAGGCCAAGAGGAGTGAAAAGGCAGAGGCCAAAGGTTTGTCTTCCCACCTCAAAGATCTGGATTAAAAATAGTTCTTCCCACCTCAAATTAAACAAAAAGCCATCACAGATGTGTCCCTCCAATTTTGGGGTTTTAGTTCATTCCAGATATATTGACAACCAAGAATAACCATCATAGTCTACCAGGGATGGACACATCAGAACTGTTCTTTAAAAATTAATTAACATAGAGGAAATCTTCTAGGAGGGAAATAAAATATACATCCCAAAACCCTACACTATCATATACCAGAATGCACACAACGTTTAAAATGTGGAGTGTTTTGGTTTGGTTTGATTTTGAAGTTTGAACTGTAATGCATGAAGAAAGCTTGTGGAGCAGCAAGTGGGCAAGCAGGGATGCGGGGATGCAGGGATGTGGGGCTGGGGGGATGCAGGGATGTAGGGATGCAGGGAAGTGGGGATGCAGGGATGCGGGGATGCGGGGATGCGGGGATGTGGGGCTGTGGGGATGCAGGGATGTAGGGATGCAGGGAAGTGGGGATGCAGGGATGCGGGGATGCAGGGATGTAGGGATGCAGGGAAGTGGGGATGCAGGGATGCGGGGATGCGGGGATGCAGGGATTCGGGGATGTGGGGATGCCTGTGTTTGCTCTTTCTGCTCTGGGCTGTGGGTGTGATGCTTTCAATCCCCACAATAATGAGCTGTAACCTGGAACCGTAAGACAAAGGAACCCTTTCTTTTTGTCAGCGCATTTTTATCACAAGAGCAGAAAACAAACTGGAACACAAAGCCCCCGTATATTAGCAGAGGGAAGAATTCATTGAGAAAATACAATGATTGTAAGCATAGATGAACCAGACGCTGGGGCTTCTAGTCTCAAGAGACAAACGCGAATGGACATGATAGGTTAGATAGGCAGTGCACAGTGACAGTGGGTGATTCTCGTGCCCCACTCTCGACTCCAGATAGGATTTTCAAACCAAACATTAACAAAGAAAACACACAGGTGACAGAGTATCCAACACACAGAACACACCTCTTCATCCACCCTCGGGACCTTCTCTAAACACATAACCCTACCGGCCACAGATCAAGTCTTACCAAATGCAAAAGGATCAGGCCAGGTCCGTACAACTTACCAGACCTTAGTGAAACAAAACGAAAAGTTGTGGGATAAAGTACAAACGATGTACTGCCTGAAGACTTAACAGCACACTCGGGAGTAACCAGGGGTCAGCCATTGAAGAAATAAGGGAGGGCACTGGAACGTTCCTAGAGTCTAGTAAAAACTGAAACTATAACTTTACAGACCCTTTGGGATAGAGTTTAAGCAGTTCTAAGCAAAGCAGTTTGTAACTTTGAGTGCTTACTTTAAAAAAGAAAAACAACACAGAATTGACTTCAGTAAACAGCCCTAATGATGCACCCCGTGTCTGAGAGAAACGGGAACAAATCAAACACTAAACAGTAGATGCAAGAAATATTAAAGGTCATGACAGAAATTAATGAAGCTGAGACTAAAGTGCAAAAAAAAAAAAAAAAACGTAGAATAAATCAAATAGTTGGACAGGGAAAAACAACCAAACTTGATGAGCATTGTCTCTAATTAGCTAACAGAAGAAGAGAGAAGACCTAAGTTAATAAAATCAAGGATGAATACGAAGAGTTATTACAGGTTCCATTGGAACCCAGCCATTAGGGAATACGTTGAAAACATACTTTAGGAAACTAGAAGACTCTGCGAAATGCATGAGTTTGTAGACACATGTGATCTACTGAACGTAAGCAAAGGGATATAAACAGCACAAACAGCCACAACCATCAATGAGTTTTGAGCTTTAATGAAAATTACCTTATGTAAGAAACACTCAGGCGCAGACAGATCCTGATGAGTCCTGCCAGACTTTCAAAGGAGGGCTAACAAAGTTCCTTCAAAGGTCGCATAAAACAGAAAGGAGTTCAGCTCGTTCCATGAAGGCAGCATTACTCCTGGGTAGATAGGGTCATGGCCTAGAAGGGAAACGACAGATCAAAGCCGCAAATGAACACGGAAACAAAGAACTCAGTAAAAAGAACATCAAAGACGAGAACGAGGAGCTAACCCAGGTTCCACCGGAACCCAGTCACTGGGGGAGTGCTTTGAAAACAGTCGTTTAGAAGAGTAGAAGACTCTGGGGGAAATGAACGTGCGCAGTGTTAATTTCATCTCGGGGATGCAGATTTGGTTTGAAATATGCAAATCAAGACGGGTAATAGGGTGCTTGGATAGAAATCACGCAATCACATCAACGGATGCTGAGAAGGAATTTTGACATAATTCTACATCCCTTCGCGATAAAAGATCCAAGGGAACTAAGGTCAAACAGGGCAACCTTATCGTTCGCACGATGATGCTCAATGAGGAAAACTAAACATGTGGCTCTGAAAGAGAGAAGGAGGTGCCCCTTCTCCTCTCTTACTCAAGACAGTACTTGAAGTCACCCAGGTCGATAAGACAAGAGGAGGGGGGAAAAAACAAGCCAGATAGAAAAAGGAAGACGTAGAATTTGCCCTTTTCGCAGACGACATGACCTTGTACTTAAAAGACTCTGAGTACTCCAAAGATCCCATGAGAATACCATTCATCTAAGATACTTAATTGGACTGTGAAAAAGACTTGAGACAAGGCTGAGGAAAACTGCTCCAAATGTATACGCTTCCAATTTCCCACAGCCATGAAGTTCTACTCCACCAGTCAGCCCTGTACACTCTTTAATACTGGTAGCATTGGTTGGTTTTTGGAAAGTTTGGTTCACGTGTCTTTAACTGGCGTATTGGGAAACTGGTAGTTCCATCCTACTGGGGTTGCCCAATAGCCATCTTTTGTCCTAAAAGCTCAAATCTTACTTTACTCACACACACACAAAAAAATGACGTTATGTCATAGCAGAAAAAATACACGTTTCCTTCTGAAATGGCATTTCTTGGTGAGATATAATGACTCTACCTTGTGGGCAAGAGGCAGTGCTTTAATGGATCTAATGGTCCATCTTTCCTTTGTTCTTATTTTCTGCTTGAGGGCTTCCAGAGACAGGATCTCATGCTGTCATCCAGGGCAACCTCAAACTCACGGTGAAATCCAGACTCTATCCCCCCAACTCAGCCTCCCGAGTGCTGAGGTTACAGGTTTGCGCTAGCATGCTCTCTCTCCTTACAGAGATCCTTTCCTGCCAATCATGAGATTTGTCTGAGCCTCCCCAGGATTTGCAAAAACAGTGACGAGCTGAGGTGGATTCATTCACTTTAATGCGTTATCTGTTCTACCCCAGTGCCACCCCGAGAAGGAAGGAGTCTGGCGATTGTCACAGGAGAGATGGTTGTTCCTTTGCTGTGCTCATGGGTGCCTGGAAGCTTCCGAATGCAGCTCTGGATGGTGATCAGGGCTCAACGCCAAGGTCAACATCATGCGTCTATTTCATTTGCTTGAAACTTGCCAGGAGCTATGCTCACTGCTGTTGTTGTAAAATATACAAAATAAAAAAAGTATGGTTGTCTTTTATCCCGCTAGGTCTAGCACCTCAGTGCCCCAAGAGATCTGTTAGGTATCTTGGAGGAAACACATCCCAACTCTGAGGCGGCCCAGTGTCTCCTGCCACCACACACTTTCCTACACTTAAACTGTGACATAAAACAACACGCAACACAATAATCTTTGACCCAAATGGTAAGATATAATTGCCCACCTAAACGTCACCTGTCATGGCTCCTCACCCTCTCCCTCCTCTCTCTTTCTCCTCTCTCTTCCTTCCAGTCTCCTCCTCTTCCTTCAAACTTCTTTCTCGACCATCCTTCTCCTCCAATGACAGGCCTCCTTCTATCCTGTACCAACCCCTCACCTGTATTTTACAAATTCAATGGGGAGAAGGTTCTGGTGAAGTCACCTGAGTCCTGAGTACGTGTCTAGACAACAGTCCTTGGGGCAGTGCAATTAACATCAAAATAGATAACTCCACGACCAACCATCACACCACCATCAAAAGCCACCATCAACACCAACAACACACCACCATCCAGGGTTCCCTGGTCCAGCCTCCTAGGAGGGGAAAAATTATCTCAGGCTTAGGGTAAAAGGGGGTGACGTGCTTGCATGTGACTAAGAATCCGGAAGGAAGAAAAGTTGATTCGATCATTCTAACTTTACTTCATGAAAGAAAGCACAAATTGCAGAATGTGTGCCCCAGGAACCGGCTGAAACTGCATGCTTATTACTGACCGTGGCAGGCAGCCCAGACCAAAGGCGAGGGAAGTGTGCAGACTCCCAGCATCAGAGATAGCAAGAGTTGTGTTTCCCCTGGGCCCTTACCATGAGGCTTATAGTGACGGCAGTGATAAACAGTACTGTTATCAGGCCATTACCTCGTCAGCCTCCTGGCACCCAGCGCCTCACCGAGTATGACTATGAGAGAGACAGAGAGAGAGAGAGAAATCAAAGCATAGAAAGTTCAAACAATTTCTCAAGCTGTCACAAGAGTGAAGCTGGGGTTCAAATTATTTGAAATGAAAAATTCTTCCCTGGCTGAGGTTTTCATATTAAAATAAACCAAGAAAAATCAATATGAGGAAAGGAAGTGACCTTTAACGACTGTCTAGTCATAAAGTGGAATCGTGTATCTAGCCTGTCGAGAGCAGGATTTTTCAAAGCAAGGCCATGCATTTCACGATCTTTGTTTATACTTTAGTATTTGACGAGTTCAAGGTTGCCTGGAAACAACCAGCAGAAAAAAAATGAAAAACCAATATCACATCTGTTTAAAAAAAAAAAAACCACATACTCTTAATTGGATTTATTACTTGGATAGGAAGTCTGGTGTCAAGTTTTCTATGACCCTCAGAAAGTTAGCTTCTCTTTCCACTGACCAAATGCATTTGAAATGTCATTGCAGGGAGCTGGAGAGGTGACCCAGCCACTGCTCTTTCTGAAGATCTGGGTTCCGTTCCCAGCACCCACATGGAGTTCACTCCAGTTCCAGAAGGTTCGATGCTCTCTTCTGGCCTCTGTGGACACTAAGAACACAAGTGGTGCCTAGATACTTAAGTGAGCAAAACACGCATATACATAAAACAAAATAAGGTTTTTGAAATGACATCGCAATGCACAAAGTGTCCCCGAAATCTCAATAATGCTAATAAATCTTTCCCTTAGATGGCACAGGCGAGGCGGGAGACCTCAGTTCTTACCTCGTGTGCTTGCTACCTGATTGGCTAACAGTGTACACGCAGCTTGATCTAGGGTGAGATACACCTCTGCAGACTCATCATAAGTTGAAAGTGCTGTCGGTTGAAAATGTAACTGAGACCCCTCCTAGCGCTCTGGAAGCTCTAGTGTGGCAACACTGTAAGCTTGTGGCTTGTTTTATTCTGATCACGTGGCTGGCTGGGATCCTCCCAGCAGGGAGGGCCGGGATGCACATCCCTAGCTGGTTACTCGGCTCTATTGTTTGAGCTTGTGGAAGCACGGTGCATCGTGACTGAAGCTCAAAACGAAGTTGTGTGCTTGATAAGGTCAGGAAGTGAAAGGAGGAATGGCTAGGTCCTGTCGCCTCAAGATTCCAGCCCCTCTCAATGGTACCGAAGGCTAAGGGTCCTTTGGGGCAATGCTTCAAATCGAAACCACAGCAATATACACTATGTACTGCTTTTGCGTCTTATAAAGCTGGAACGGCATTAGGTCGAAACACAAAAAGCAGAGGCCAGCTGGATAATGCTCAAAAGAAAGAGAAGATGAACTAGCGCCACGTAGGAAATGGAGAGTGTGTGCAAGACGAAATCGTAAAGCATTTGGAGGGTGGAAGGAAATTGAAGGTGGACGGACGGATGAGGAACACTGCGGACAAAGGCAGTACACGGCACAGGTAAGCTGGTGACAGCTGAGGGCCGAGGACTGGGCATGTCAGTGGACTGGAGTGTTTCTGGGGGACAGCAGAGGACATGCCTGGAAATGACGCAAGGACAATAATGGCACATCAAACAGAGCATCTGAGATCCTGACTCCTCCACAGGACAGAACCTTGGAAGGCTTTGCAAACAGGGGTGCTAACGAGGCTTACTTTTCTACGGAACTCCGTGCAGAAAGACTCATTAGGGAGCTGATGTGCCATGAGGCTGAGAAGGAAAGCCTGACTAAGGAAGAGGCAATTCAAGCACAAAGAGAAAGAGAGATTGAAAAAGACATGATGGCTACTGCAATAACTTGCGTGAAAGGCTTCTGCATGGTGCCAGGGAAGAAACAGTTAGGCCTTACTTGGGTTGATAGACATCTGAAAAAGACGATAAAGGAGTGAGGAATTAAGAGTTAACCAGAGGGGCTGAGAAGATGGCTCTGTGGGAGTCACACTTAGCTTCAGTTGTAGACTTGAGGGACCTGGGAAGAAAGAGCCTCTGCTGCGGATTTGCCCCTATCTGACAGGACTGGGCCAGGTCTGTGGGGCATTTTCTTGATTATAACTTGATGTGGAAAGAGCTCAGCCCACCGAGGGTTGTACAATTCCCTAGGCAGGTGGGCCTACGCTCTATAGGAAAGGTAGCTGGACAGAAACAGTGAAATAAACTATAGGCAGTGTTCCTCCTGGTCCCTGTCTCAGTTCCTGCCTCCAGGTTCCTGCCCTGGCTTCCCTGGATGATGAACTGTAACCTGACAGCCAAATAAACCCCTTCTTCTCCAAGTTGACTTTAGTCATTGTTGTATCAAAGTGATAAAAAGCAGACCAGAACCATGCTCTCACGAGTACCTGAGTGTAGGTCCCCAGAACCCACATAAAGATGGATGCCGCAGCATATGTGTACAATCCCAGCATGCTCACAGTGAGGTGTCAACAGAGACACACACAGTGCCTGAGCTCCCCCACTGCCCAAAGGAAAATGTCCCAGGAGGAGAGCAGCATACACTTGAAAGAAAGATTTCATCCGTGTGTCCTCTGAACAACATCAAAACTGGTATCATGACGAGCTGGCTATTCTTGCCACAACCTGTGGGATAATGTAACACAGAAAGTAATTTAGAGATAATCAATTTTCAAGTAGCACCATGGTGTCGTTCTCTCACACTCCAATGCTAACACCTCCCACTTGACTGTGGCAGTGAGGGAAGTAATTTCCTGACAGCCGACAGCTGCTACCAGCTGGTGAAGGCTGATTCAGATGCGTGTGGGTCCTGAGACGCTCATGCCCACAATACATCAGTCTGGCATAACAGCAAGTGGGTCAGGGACACCGCACCTCCAGCCCGTCCCTACGAACAAGACGAACAAGACGCTCAACCTCATTCCTCTCAGCTTCCTCACTTCTAAGGTGACAGCACTGACTCAATAGCCTCAGTATGTGTACTAAATAAACCGGGCCAGGTCAGCTGCCAGTAGATGTTTACTCCTCCCAGGTCACTGACAAAGAAGCATCCAGAAGGAAAAGATTTTTGCATTGGAACCTAGTGGGTAAAGAAACCCAGGACAGGATTTTTTAACAACCACCAGTGTTGTGGTTTGCCCTGGAGTTATCTGTATTTTGATGCTAATTCCACTGCCCCAAGGACAGCTGCCTAGTCACATACTCAGAACTCAGGTGACTTCACCAGAACCTTCTCCCCATTGAATTTGTAAAATACAGGTGGGGGGCAGGTACAGGATAGAAGGAGGCCTGTCATTGGAGGAGAAGGAAGGATGGGCGGGAGAGAAGTTTGAAGGAAGAGGAGGAGACTGGAACGGAAAGGAGAGAGAGAGAGAGAGAGAGAGAGAGAGAGAGAGAGAGAGAGAGAGAAGCCGTGGTGGCAGGACAATGGAGGCTGACGTTAAGCTTCCGCTCTGTGTATTTACACGTTGTTAATAATGTTCCTAAGGGATGGATGGTACCGGGCTTTGTATGTTTAGGTGGGCAATTATATCTTATCAATTGGGTCAAAGATTATTGTGTTGTGTGTTCTTTTATGTGACAATTTGAGTATAGCAAAGTGTGCGGCGGCAGGAGACACTGGACCGCTGTGGAGTTGGGATGTGTTTCCTCCAAGATGTCTAGCAGATACCTTGGGGCACTGTGGTGCTAGATCTAGCAGGATAAAAGACACCATACTTTTTTTTATTTTTTTATATTATATAGCAACACTCCAGATTCCCCCTTGCTGAGTTGGATAGGAAATTGTGCTACCCTTCGCATGCTGAAAACAACTGTTGGCTGAGAATCATGCGTGTGTACATGTACATACACATACATATATATACACATACATATATATACACATACATATAAATACACATACATACACACACACACACACACACACACACACACACACACACACACATATATATGTATGTATGTATTCCTCCCAGTGCCCAGGTGCAGTTAGGGGGATGACAAAGATTCCTCCTGAGTTGCTCATGAATAACTCACACCAAGCTGACTAACCTGTCCTGTCAGGAAGCTTCCTCCTACCTATCATGCTGCATCTGTGGAATTATTTTACAGCTATATATGCAGTTTTCCTCTGGGTAAGGCGTCGGGTAGACATATCTTCTCTGAGAGCCTTGAACATATTTATAATTGATGCCCTGAGTTCATCCCCTTGTGTCCTCTCACGCGTCTTCCTGGGGACAGCATTACTGTAGGAGTGCTCACAGCGGCCTGTGTTCTCGTTCTAATTATGTTACCCATAAACCTCTTCGTAGTGTCCCGCACATAGGACTAAATGGAGCACGTTCCCAGTTGATTCTGACAGGTCAATAAAGTTATCGGTGGCCAACAGCTGGGCAAGGAGACAGCGGTGGGACTTTTAGGATTCCTGGGAAGGGACTGAGGAAGGAGGACGAGAGGATTCCGCTGTAATAAGGATGTCGGAGATTCCGGAAAAGTACAGGAGGGAGAGACAGCCAACAGGGGGGAAAGTGCAGGGGGAAAGTGGATCCAGGAGCACTGCCCAGCAGGGTCCGGGGGCAACAAAGATAAAACACAGAGTTAGTAAGCATTAACTCATGAATATCGGAGGGGAGGGTGTGTTAGCCATGAGGAGTTAGGGAGTGGCCCGGCTGTGTAAGGTATTTAAAATATAAGGGTGTAAGTGTGTCTTTCTTTTGGGAATCCAGAACATTGGGGTGGGTATCGAGGAGCGCGGACGCACACCCACCCATCCACCGGGGAGTTTAGAGCAAGTTAACTTATTACTGCTTCAGGAGCTGATGTTTGGAGGAGATGCGCCATCTTGGTTTTTCTGTTACTTGTGTTTTTCCTATGGGATGTGAGTGTCTAGACTTACAGTGTTGGTTGGTGTCAGGTCCAAAGAGAATTCCAGTTCCCCACACTCCAAAAGGCAGTCCGTGTATCCAGAAATGAGCTCAACCCGAAGTATTGGGGGTTTCTGAGGTTTAGGTAAAAGCCAGCGCTCCACGGGAACTTGTGAAACTGGTTCCCATCTGTTAAAAGGAGTCATTCCCTTACCTCCGGGAAGAGGAACATGTGCCTCCATAGACACATACCTGTGGCTGCATATGAAAGCCCACATGGCCTCCAGGCTCCCTCAGTGCCTACTCACAAGCACTTGCTATGTTCCTGGCCCTTCTCACTTCCCCAGACTTCTCTTCTCACAGGTACCCATTTGTTCCCCTTGTAACAGCAAAGATTTCACCCTGACTCTGCAATTCTCATTAGTCACACTTTCACTCTTCTCATGAGTCAGGGTTCTCTAGAGGAACAGAACTTAGAGAAGGAATCTCTAAATATAGATAGAGAGGATGTTCTAGAATAATTCACAGGCTGTGGTCCAGCTAATCCAAAGATGGCTGCCTTTGATCAGGAGGTCCAAGAATGCAGCATTACTCAGTCCATGAGGCTGGAAGTCTCAGCTGGTCTTCAACATATGTCATAATTCGTAAGAAATGGGCTCTAATGCGAGTGAAGGAATGGACTAGCCAGGGAGAGTGACAGCAAGCAGGCAGAGAGCAAGCTTCCTTATGTCCTTTATCTAGGCTGCTGGCAGAGGGTGTGGTCAAGATTAAAGGTGGATCTTTCCATCTCCAAAGATCTGGGTCAAAGGTTAATCTTCTCACCTCAGAGACCCAGATGAGAAGTGAGTCTTCTCATTCCCAAATGATTAAATTTAGAAAAGAAAATCCCTCACAGATGTACCCAGCCATTTGGGTTTTAGTTAACTCCAGATAAAGACATCGTGACAATTAAGAATAGCTACCACAAGTCCACCCTTTGTCAACTTGACACACAATCATATCTCCTATGCCATGATTAATTTCTAAATGAGAACAATAACCAGGTCATCATTACACTAACATGATCTAACTGTCCCATGTATGGTCATACCCACTACTCTCTGTTCTCTGTCTCTTGCAATCTCCACTCTCCTCCCCCACCCTAGCTTCCCCAGCCCTAGCTATGTCCATTATTGTCCAGTCTTCCAGACATAGCCTCCCTCTTCTTCCAGATGCCTCTGGCGGTTCTCTCTCTCATATCTACAGTAAAAAGCTTAACCATATTTATCATGGAGCCGTCATGTTGGCCGTTTCTGAATTAAATAATTAATAAATCCCATTGTCGGGTTTGCTACCTGCCTCAATGAAAGACACACGCCATAGCCTTTATATTCTGATATGCCTATCAAACACAGCTATATGTGCCTATCATATATGCCTATCAAATACATGATATACAGCTCAATAGCTAGGCCAGTGCCTAACCTCCACTTCCTCCCACTGATGATTCTGAGCTACTACTTACTAAATTCTGTGCTCCATCTTGGCTGCTCTGGACCCAGAGGGCTGCCCAGCTGGGCTGGGCTCTCCTGGCTCCTTCACACGGCGACCATGCCTCTCTGTCCTGCGTTATTCTCAGGCATGGGTTTTTTTCTCCTCTCCTCCACACTCTCCCAACTTCTCCTTCTCCTCTCCTTCTCAAACTTCCTCCCAGTCCCAATCCCAGGAATCCTAAAGTCCCGCCTCTGTCTGCCCTGCCCAGTCATTGGCTGCCGGCATCTTCATTTACCAATCAGAGCCAACTGGGGCACGGTCTTAAGCACAGACTCTCTTGTGCAAACAATTTTGGGGACCCAAAATAACATTAGAATACAAGCATTGAGCCAAACCCACTACAGTTTTTTTGTTTTGTTTTGTTTTGTTTTGTTTTTTACTGTGCTGTCTCAGGGATCTCTATGAACGGGATAGTGCTTGAAATTCAGTCTTGTGGTGATTATGTGTTTATGTGTGATTAGGGTATCAAACATGGTCCCAGCTCAGCTAAGACTGGATGCATCACCTCAATACAGAAACAACTGCACACACACACACACACACACACACACACACACACACAAAACACACACACACTCACACACTGACTCTCACAGACACACACACAGACACACACACAGACACATACACACTCACTCACACAGACACACTCACTCACACAGACACACACACAGACACATACACACTCACTCACACACACTCACTCACACACTCACTCACACACACTCACTCACACAGACACACACACATACACACACCCTCACACAGACACACACACACACTCTCACACACTCACTCACACAGACACACACACAGACACACAGACACATACACACTCACTCACAGACACACACTCACTCACACACACAGACACATACACACTCACTCACACACACACTCATTCACACACACTCACACAGACACACACACAGACACACACTCACACAGACACACATACACACACAGACACACATACACACACAGACACACACACATACACACACAGACACACACACATACACACACACACTCACACAGACAGACACACACAGACACACACACTCACACAGGCACACACACAGACACACACACACAGACAGACACACACATATGTGCACACACAGATACACATGCACATACAGACACACAGACACAAACTTACACACACATATGCACATGCACACTAACATGCACATGCACACACAGACACATACACACTCACTCAATACACAAACTCGCACACACACAAAGCTAAATAAAAAACAAAACACCAATAAAACATAATTCAAAATTGAGGCACAGAACTGAATAGAGATCTCAAAGGAAGACATATAGAAGAACATATAGAAGGCTGAAAAAAATCTTTTTCTTATTAAAAAGTATTTGCTATCCTTAGCCATCAGGAACATACAAATGAAAAACTAATTTGAGATCTCATCTTACCTCAGTCAGAAAGCCTAAGATCAGGAGAAAAAAATGTTGGCAAGGTTGTGGGGTAGAGGAGCCCTCATTGTTAGTGCTGTACAAACTGGTGAAATGACTCTGCAAATCAGTATGGGGGTCCCCCAAAACTAGAAATGATATCACACGAACTGGTGATACCATGCTTGGTGTACCCAAAGGACTCTGTTTGGTTTTTTTTGTTTGTTTGTTTTTTTGTTTTTTTTCAGAGCTGGGGACTGAACCCAGGGCCTTAAGGACTCTGTTTCTTACTGCAAAGCTCAGGCATTTACTCCTCCAAGTTCACTGCTGTTCAGTTCAAAACAGCCAGGGATGGAATCATCCTAGACATCCATCAAGTGTTTGAGTACCTGAGGAAAATAAAGCCCATAGTCACAATAGAATTCTATTTGACTGTAAAGAAAAACGATGCTATGAAAATTGCAGGTAAATGGGTAAAACTGGAAAATGAACAGAAAACCCACCATCGCGTGGAGTGAGGTAACCCAGGCTCAGAAAGACAAACAGCAAATGCTCTTTCTCATACAAGTATCTTGGCTTTGAGCCTTTAAACTTCTATTCAAATTGAAGCACCTATAGAAAGTGGAAAGAGGCTGAACGGGAGGGAGGCACGTTCAATGGAGGGAGAATTAACACAGGTCACGATAGAGGGGTAGCTTAAGTGGGGATGGGGACGGGGGAGTAGGGCAGACGTCGGGGTGCAGGAGAGATAAACAAAACTAAAGACTTTCTTTTTTTTTTTTTTTCTTTTTTTTTCGGGGCTGGGGACCGAACCCAGGGCCTTGCGCTCGCTAGGCAAGCGCTCTACCGCTGAACTAAATCCCCAACCCCAACTAAAGACTTTCAAAAACGTCTATGGAAACCTACTGGAGGCTTCCGTTGTGGGAAGAGTGTGGGGAGGACGCCCTGGAACTGGAGTTTCGGCTGCTGTGAGCCTCCTGATGTGGTTGCTGGGAACAGGACTGTGTTGTCTGGAAGAGCAGCAGGCACTCTGACACTGAGCCACCTCTCAAGCCCATCTTAATGACCGCCAGCTTCGTGAACTGACCTCCAGGGAAGCCAGGGCATTGACGCCCCTCCTGGAAACATGCTAAGGATCTGGGGGTCTCCTTTCACAACTGGCTCAAACTCACTGTCTCTGAGTGGAAACAATTGTGCCCCCAAGAATTGCTTGTGAGAATGCTTTGCTGTTCTTGGAGGACTCCTTCACAGAATGGTCAAAGACATAAATGCCATGCTTTTCAGGCTGAGGACCAGACTCGGTCACAGGTTTTGTTGTGCTTCTCCTGTAAGAATGGGAAGCTCACAACACACACACACACACACACACACACACACACACACACACACACACCGCTTAAGGCCCTCAATACTGTTCCCTTTGTTAGGAATGGATCTGTGGTCTCCTCCATAAATGGTCACATGATACAGAACATCTCAGCAAAGCAAATGTGTTCCTCTGCTTAAGGTTCCAAAGTTGCTCAGTACCCAGCCAGCAGGGGCTGGAGAGATGGCTCGGAACACTGGCTGCTCTTTCAAAGGACCTGGCTTGGTTCCCAGCATCTACAAGGCAACTCACAACCATCTGTAACTTCAGTTGTGAGTGATCCGATGCCCGATTCTGACTTCTGCTGGCACTGCACGCTTTCGGTGCACATACACTCAGGCTCACACACAAACACGTAAAGTAAATAGCATCAAGCACACCCAGCAGGGGTCCACTGGGCTTTTAATCCCAGCTCTGTGGGGCCCAAGCCTCATTCTGAGCAGAGAACACAGCCTCACATTCTTCCAGAATTAGCTAATTCAAAAGAGTCCAGTTGCCGGGGAGAATGAAGTTTGTCTTAGTTAAGGTTTTATTGCTGTGAGGAGACATCATGACCTCGGCAACCCTTATGAAGGACATTTCATTGGGGCTGGCTTACAGTTTACAGGTTTAGAGATTCAGTCCGTTATCATCATGGCAGCATGCAGGCACACAAGGTGCTGGAGAAGGAGCTGAGAGTTCTACATCTTGATGAGCAGGCAGCAGAAGGCGACACTAATCCCACATTGGGTAGAGTGCGATTTGAGCATAGACCTCAAAGCCCCACCCCCACAGCGAGACACTTCCGCCGACAAGGCCACGCCCACTCCATCAAGGCCAAACCTCCTGATGGTGCCATTCCCTGTGAGCCAAACATTGAAATACTCGAATCTATGGGGGCCGTACCCATTCAAACCACCACAAAGTTTGAAGTTATATTTTGACTTCAGGAAAATGTTGGATCAAGAGACATTGTGGCCAAATGTTGACTCCACAAACTTCTTTAAAGACAGAAATTCCTGTTTTATATACTTACTTTGACAGAGGCGACAGTGCGTTTCGTTTACACTTCCCACACCTTTGCAGCTTTTTGTGTTGGCAGAGGGGATTGGCTGCACTTCTCAGTCTCTGGAGATGGCCCGTGCCGGGAGGGCCCTCAGAGGCTTCAGCTGCCAGGAACCTGCAGGCACCAGAGAACTGAGAGTTGCCCCTGCCTCGGAGACAACTCGCGGTGCTGTCTGGTTTTGGAAATCTCCCTTCCTGTCTCTTGATTCAGGAAGAAAGAAAGGCAGCAAGGAGGCAGCACCAGCTTGATACCTCACTATGCCATGCCTGGAGTAAATGCACCACATATTTATTATGTAGACGGCTATGTACAGTCACATGCGGAAGTAATCTCCAGCTGGGAAGACTTCCGGTAAGATTCAGCCACCCTACACTAGGCTTTTTCTATTTCCTGGCTCAATTGGACAACAAAGAACGTAGAGCAGCGATCTCTGCAGTAGGGGTTTGATGATCCGGCGCATGCGCCCAGAAGGGGTGTGGCTGGGTCCTGTAGTAAATCTACCTTCGGTTTCGGTGAGAGTCTCTACGCCAGTTCCCACAGTATTTGCAGTCCTAGCAACGGCGGACAGTGAATGGCTTCCTTTTCCACACATCTAGGCCAGTGGTCTTATTTTATTTTCTTTCGTTTTATTTTTAATCTCAGCCATTCTGACCAGGGCAAGATGAAATCCCAGAGTAGTCCTAATTTGCATTTTGTCATGGCTAAGAAAGTCGAACACCCAGATTTATGTATTTCTCGGCCATCTGCGTGTCTTCTTTTGAGAATTCTGTTTGGCTCCATGCTCCAATTTTTTTTTTCTTTTTTTCGGAGCTGGGGACCGAACCCAGGGCCTTGCGTTTGCTAGGCAAGCGCTCTACCGCTGAGCTAAATCCCCAACCCCATGCTCCAATTTTTGATTGCATTGTTTTCTTTTCTCGATGTTTAAGTTTCTGAGTTCTTTGCATGTTCTAGATACTGACCCTCTCTCAGATATAGATGGTAAAGATTCTTCCCCATTCTCCAGCCTGTGTCTTCACTCAAATGGTGGTGTCCTTGGCTGTGCATAAGCTTTTTAGTTTCATGAGCTTCCCCTACTCAGTCGTTGGTCCCATTCTGTGCCACTGAGTTCCTCTTTATCTTTGCCTGTAAGTTGAAACGTATTTCTTTCTCTTCTAACAGATTCAGGGTATTGACCCTTATACTGAGATCCTGGTGGGCCCCTAGTACTGCCCCATTCCTGTTAACTATCTTCGGTATAGGACATATAGAAAGAAGACAAAAACCTCCTTTCTGTGAATGTAGCCCTCTAAGGACACCCTCAGGAAGGAATCCAAGTCAGGAATGAAAGAACAAGGTCAAAGCTAAGAGGCTTAAGTTGTGACTTGCAAATTCAGTTCCGGAGTCTTCTGTGTGTTAGTGGGACCCTGGGAGTCAAGGGGGAAGGGCTTGCATAGTTACCTGGTGGAGGAGGCATATGGCTTCACTCATCCATTCACACAGATCCTTCATCAAGTGAACTGAGTTGGTTTTTTTTTTGTTTGTTTGTTTTGTTTTTTGTGTTTTTTTTGTTTTGTTTTGTTTTTTTTTGGTTCTTTTTTTCGGAGCTGGGGACCGAACCCAGGGCCTTGCGCTTCCTAGGTAAGCGCTCTACCACTGAGCTAAATCCCCAGCCCCGAGTGAACTGAGTTTTACTGTGTGATTCTCATGAAAGGTCCAAGTTCACAGCCTGATGCAACGTATGTGGGTGTCCACTGTTTGTGTTTCGACGAGAGCATTCAGTTGTTAGATTGAACACTCCAAAGAAGTATTAGAAGATACCATTATTGTCACTTTGACCCGGCTTTGAGGTAAAATAATCAGATCATCTCCGGGAGAGGGATCGAGGCCCATCCGGAGCCCAATCTCAGCTGTCCTCTGGCAGAATTCTCCATGCACTCCTGGTCCCACAGATGCAGCGTGCTGGACACTGCGACAGAAACACGACACGATGGAGCGCACAGCTCAGTAGCAAGGCCACACCACACGTTTCAGTTATGTTTCGTACAGCATCGTGGCTGGATTCCCAAATCAGCATTTAGGAGAAAATCGAGTACAACCAAAGTCACCCTTGAGGGACAGGGGAAATCCTCGGGGAGGTGGGAAGTTAGCTGAAAAGCGGCGTGCCCGTAAATACCACGCAGCCAGCTTCCCTCCAGCACGAGAACAGATGGCAGTCTGTGGCAGAGCACCCACAGAAACACTCGGCTTGGCTTGTGTTTTGAGGTCAGGTTCTACCGAAAAGACATAATGTGGCTTTAAACACTGGTGTGCAAGATGCTCACAATATGGAGGCTGGGGATGGGGCTGTGGAAAGACTCATGCTGCAAGCATATGCTTATTTGGGGGAATGCCTGGCGCTCCCCATATTTACATTGTTCTCTTGACTCTCCTCTGAGTACTTCACAGCTGAATCCATCAAAGTTGCTGAGCATCTTTTTGACTGCAAAAAGGACAGTGATGACGCCAGTTGGCACGTGTGACTTTCCTCCGCGGACCGAGCTGCCGTGGGAACTCCGTCTCAAGTCTCCTAACTTTCCAGAGAAGTTAGGAGAAGGACCCAGGCTTAGTCTGTGTCCATGAGAAAGCAAAGGGCTTAGATCCCAATTGGTCTCTCCCCGGATCTCCCTGAACCCTGCTACAGACGGACCCCTTCCTGGCCTTGCAAAGAAGAGACAGAATTCTAACCACAGCAGGCGACTGCAGCCTTCCTGTTCCTCCTCCTCCTGTAGAGTCGTCTAGGAAGATTTAGCACTTGGACTCTTCCTCAAGCCAAGCCAGGAGCAGTAGCACAAGACCTTGGTAAAGGAGCTTCCCACTGCTCTGTCAGCTCTGTTGTAGACCTGAGAAGGGTTGGGCCAGCCCCTGTCATTCATTGCTGGTCTCTGAAACTGTATGTGCTGAGTTGTTCCAATTTTGGCCCCCACTGATCTGCCTCCCTCCTGGACCCGCCCTCACAAGTCCCCCTCCCCGCTCCTCAGCCCCATAAGCCTACTGGCCATTAGTTTCAGGCTCCGTGCTTTGCCAGAAGGGGGCAGCAGACGTGTCTTTTTTTTTTTTTTTTTTTTTTTTTTTTTTTTATTCCTTTTCAAAAGACAGAGCCAGGCAGCCAGGCTCAGGTTAACAAAGGAGATAAGTGGAGATCCCAGGGCAATCAGCTCTCAACAAGTTTTCCCACTAAGGTGATGGGATAGCCTCTTGGTTGGGCACCGGGGATCTGAACTAGAACAGTTTGCTGCTCAACAGAGACATCCGTAGCTTGCAAGCTGAGCTGCAGTGACCTGCACTGGAGGCTAGCCACAGGACAAACAAGGATGCCTGCTGTTCCATGGAGTTTGCTAAACAATAGAGCTGCTGGTGCTCCGTCCCCTGACCATCTTTTAGCAGGAGAGAGGTGACCTCATCAAGCCTGCTATCAATCTTGAGCTTCTACCCCTTTCCTTCCCAAGTAGATATCCTCTCCTTCCCCCATAAGAGCCAGTATAGCATGCCCCTGGGCCCACCCACTGGCTGAAACGGGTGTGGGGGGGTGGGGGGGATGCATCTTGAACAACCGGCCCTGAGACTTGCTAACTACAGGGGTGGCACATCAACACCATTCCAATGATTCTTCCCACGTGGAATTCTCCGGTCATTTTTCTTTCTGGAAACCCCAAGAGTCGACAGAAACAAAACCTAGAACATGACACACATGTGTACACAGACAGAGGCATGTGCATACACACACACACACACACACACACACACACACACACCACACAAAAGAGAGAGTAAGGGAAATTTGTCATCGAGTGTACAGAGGGTACCTAGAAGAGAATGGGGGGACAAGAAATATGGAAATGGTTTCCATATTTTTAACCAAAATATTAACATCAATAGTGGAGGGTTTCAAGGGCATTGCTCCCAACAAGGAAAAATGCCCGCGTGCACGCACACATACACACACACACACACACACACACACACACACACACACACGCACCTGGACACACAGACACATACTTAGAAGCACACACACACAGAGCACTCACACAAGACAACGTGAGTGGAGGAGAGTCAACAGTGCATCAGGGCACTCAACGTACTTGGGAAAGTTTTGGAGGCCCCTTACCCAAAATCTAGCCACCTGAGCAGAAGCAACTCAACCTTATTTTTTAAGAAAGGAGAGAGACCAGAGGCTTGTACCTTTTAGCTAAGTTCCCAGGTCCTCTTCTGCTCCATTCGACCCATTCCTTCAGCCTTTATCCTCCGTGGTTTCTATGACCACCAGTGGCATACTCTTGTCTGCTGAACAGGCAGTTGCCATGTCCCCACAGCAGGCGACTGTGGAAGCAGACATACTTAAGAGCTCCAGAGTCCATTAATGACTCCCCAAGTTACTTGCTCAGGATTGCCCTGGGAGTGCAGCTTGCATGTTCGATCTCCAGGGAGGTGTTATAAGGAGGTGGTGGAAGCTTTTGGAGGGGGGCAGGGGAAGCCCACAGGGAGGTCTTTAGTTGAGTACCCCCCAAAATGGATGGTGCAGCCTCAGCCCGTTCATTCTGTCTTTGACATCCTGGCCACGAAAGGAGAGGTTTCCCGTTCAGGGGTACAGCAGGGACTGGAGAAAGCAGTATCGAGGTGAGCGTGAAAAAATCCAGATGACAGAAAATGACTAAAGCCCCTCTCACCTGGAGCTACATAGGAAAGACCTCGATACACAAGTGCATGCTGGGTAGGTGCTGATGCCCTCTGAAGGGCCCTGACCTTAGATGCCCGATGATGCCAGTTCACCACTCACTAGCCCATCCCCACACTTTCACCGGTGTTTCTCTTCCTTGATGAGCTATTTCTGTATCTATTGCCTGGCCACATGCCTGTCTTACAGTTCTCTCCCAGAGGATGCAGAGACCTGGAAAGTTCTTCAGCGGGTGCTCCCCAGGACTCTGATCTGTGTCTGTATCACTAGAACCCAAAGCAACAGAGTCAAATAATCATGAACTGGGGACTCCCAAACTGTGGTCCCAAGCCAATGTCCTCTCTTTGTAAGCCAATTATCTTAGGTATTTGTAACAGTAGCAGAAAGCCGATGGTGTTAGTTCTTTTTCTCGTTGCTATGACAAAATACCAGAAAGCAGTTTTAGAAAAGAAAGGTTTGCTCAGGTTCCATCACAGCAGGGAAGGGAAGGCAGTGACAGTGGCTCTAGCTGAAGCGGGACAAAGATGTTTCCCTCCGCTCAGCAAGACGAACACTGATATTTTGTTTCTTTCTCCTTTTCATTCAGTCCACATTCAGGATGGGTCTTCCCACCTCTGTTAAGTCTCTGGAAACATCTTCACAGACACGCTCAGAGGCCTGTCTCAAGACTCAGGCTGACTGTCTCAATTGAGCTTAGTTAGGGATTTACTGCTGTGAACAGACACCATGACCAAGGCAACTCCTATAAGGACAACATTTCTTTGAGGCTGGCTTACAGGTTCGGAGGTTCAGTCCATTATCATCAAGGGAGGAACATGGCAGCATCCAGGTAGGTGTGGCGCAGGAGGAGCTAAGAGTTCCACCTCTTCATCTGAAGGCTGCTAGCAGAAGACTGGTGTCCAGGAAGCTAGGATGAGGGTCTTAAAGCCCTCATCCACAGTGACACACCTACTCCAATAGGGCCACACCTTCTAATCGGGCCACTCCCTGGACCAAGCATATAGAAACCATCACACTGACAATCAGGATAAGTAGACTGCACGCTATACTTGAGAAGGAATAACAACCCAGGTGTTTCAGGCAGGATGGGTAGAGATCGTGGCCAAGTTAACACTGAGGGGATGGGACCTTCAGGTGATCCGATGCAACCCAAGGTGACGCTTGCACCGTCTCCCCAGCTCCTACCCTGCACACACTTGAAGGCCGTCGTACCATGGCTGACAAGCCAGGGCTACAAACTAGAACAGGTCTTCCCCCAAGTAAGAAGTGAAGAGAATGGTAATGAGAAGAGGGAGGGAGGAAGAGGGGGGAGGAGGAGAGGAAGAGAGATTATGATTAAGGGTGAAATTCTAAAACACAATTTGTTTGAATGAAAATGTGCTAAGATGGGGACATTCTTAATATGGATAATAAAAGGGCATAAGCTTTGAGGCTTGAACTGAAATAATTTATAGGTCATGCTCTAAGGAATGAAACAAATTAGGATGTGCGTGTAGATTAAAAAATACAAGAGAGCCATGGAATGGCTCCACGGTGAATGTTTGCTGCACAAGCCTGACGACCCGAGGTTGGTCCCTGGGACCCACTTTGAAAGCTGCGTGCATTGGTCCACGTCTGTAATCCCAGTGCTCCTCAGGGAGATGAGAGGCAGAAGAATGGCCCAAAGCTCAAGCACCAGCCAGGAGTATAACGCTAAGAAGCAGAGAAACAGAGGTGGAGGGTGGGAGGAAGAACTGACTCCTGGAAGGTGTCCTCTGTACTAGTACAGGTAACACACACACATACACACACACATACACACACACACACACACACACCAGATATACCACACATACACACACACACACCACATATACCACACATACATACACATACCACACACACACACACACACACACATATATATAAATAGACCACACATACCACATACACCAGACATACACACACACCACATATACCACACATACACACACACATACACACACACCAGATATACCACACATACACACACACACATACACATACATATAAATACACCACACACACCACATATACACAACAAAACAATCACATACACACATCACATAAACACGCCATGCATAGATACACACATACCATACATACACACACAACACACATACCACACACACATATACCACATACATACACACGCATAGTACACACATACTACACATACATGTCAACATACATCACACACATACATGCCACACTCATACACAAACACCACAAACACACATGCCACACACCATACACACACACCATGACACACACAAACGTATGCATCATATACCACTCATACATACATACACACACAGATACACAAATGCACCACACACAGTTCTCAGTGCCATCTCCCCACCATTCTGGTTTAAGCCACAGAGCTACAGAGACCCCATGCTGAGGGTGAGAGTCTCTCTTTGTAGTACCTGTGGCCCCCAAAACAGTTGGAATACAGTTACCTATACAACTCCTTCTCAATTCAAGGAAGCAGTGAAAGGGCAGATAACAGACTGCCTGTCTCATTAGCTGTCCACACAGGCTGGCTCTCTTGGAGACACCACAGTCACCCTGCTAAGTGTGGAGTAGGAGTGTGTCCCTGTACACATAGAAACCTGAGGCCTGTGAACTGTTTTCATCTCCTTTCAAGTCCCACCACACAGATGCATCTTGCTGGCCTCAGAGAGGCTCAGCTCTCCCGTTTCCATGGAAACCACACTGTGTCTCTTGGTGCATCTTATGTACCCTGTATCTCAAAGGGAAAGATCAAATCATAGGGATAGGGTCTAAATGAAGCACAGTTCTGCCTCCTGCGAGAGCCCTGTGCAGTATCCATGTAGATGAAGACTTCTGTGAGGAGTAGCTACAATGGCTCCCCCACTCACTAAGGACTTTTAAGAGCTGTCTCACCCAGCCAAAAGGAGAGAGGATGCTGAATCAGCCACAGAGACTGGTTCTTGGCCTCCTAGAAAGTGCCTCTGCCTGGTGTAGTCCGCTATCCAGACAGGCAAACGTACTCAGCAACAGGAAGAGGTGTACTTAAGACACAGACACGTGGGCTGGAGAGATGGCTCAGGGGTTAAGAGCACTGACTCCTCTTCCAGAGGTCCTGAGTTCAAATCCCAGCAACTACATGGTGGCTCACAACCATCTGTAATGAGATCTGATGCCCTCTTCTGGTGTGTCTGAAGACAGTGATGGTGTACTCACATAAAATAAATTAATAAATTTAAAAAAAAAAAGACACAGACACGTGACACGTGGGCTAAAGGTGGCTCAGGACCACCTGCCACCTTGCCATGGGTTTCCAAAGTTCCATGTTCCTCATTCATACATCAGAGACCACTATGACCAACCACCAATGTTTGCTGTGCTGTCTTCTATCAAGCAGCACTGACACACAGGGTCAGTCAGTGAAGACCCCCATACACACACACAAAACAAAAACCTTATTTGAATACTTGGTCTCCAGCTGATGGACCTGTTTGAAAAGGATTGGGAGGTGTGGTCTTGTTGGAGGCAGGTTACTGGAGATGGTTTCAAAGGCCTGTTTGCTCTCTCTCTCTCTCTCTCTCTCTCTCTCTCTCTCTCTCTCTCCCTCTCTCTCTCCCTCTCTCTCTCCCTCTCGTTTGTTATCGCATCCATGTGGTGGGACTTAAAAGGAGATGGAAACGGTCACAGGCCATGTTGCCTCATGCTTGTGGATCAGATGTAAGCTCCCAGATACTGTCCCAGCACCGCGTCTGTCTACCTGATGTCGTAATTACCCACCCACCCAGCGCTGGCCATGGCTCACCCTCTGAAACCATAGGCACGCATGAATGCTTACTTCAGTAGGTGACCTTGGTCACGGTGTTTTGTTACCGCAAAAGAAAAATTAACAAGGCATCAGCTTTTGACCCAAGTGAATCGAAAGGAGACTACACAGTATAGACCAGCTTGGGAGGGGTGGAGGGAAGTTTTCAGACCTGGGACAAAGAGGGCAGGACTGGAATCGAGGCTCTCTTGGAGGATAGCACAATAAACAAATTTCATCAGCTCAGGAGTCAGTCAGGGAGGAGTGAGATTTTGTCCCCTGGGGGATATCTTGTACTGTATGAAGACATTTGGTTTTGGTTTTGGCTTTTGGGGGTTTGGGTTTTTTTTTTTTTTTTTGTCGTTGTTTTGGTTTTTGTGACTGTCACAAAGGAAAGAAGTATGCTGCTGGTATTTAATGGGTTCTGTCAGAAATGGGAAGACTCGACATCCCATAATGCACAGGGCCGTCCATCTCCAAGGGAACTCACATGTCTGCAGTACTGATTGAAGATCCCATGCGACATGACGCACATGGCTTAGCTGGTAGATATTTTACAGGTGCTGTCTCCGGGATGAAAAGAAAACAGAAAGAAAGACAAACAAACAAACCATTGAATCCAATACTGAAAATTATTACCCTAGGATCTTGAACCCACAAAGAGAAAGACCTGTTCCGACTTGAATGAATAATAATCAGTGCCAATAAAAAGCACAAGGGTTAACTAATTCTAACGTGTTTAGGTTTTTTAAAATTAGACTGAAATAGTAAAGGTCAACATTTGCATAATCGTTCCGCAGGAACGCTAGGATCTCACAGAACCACTTTAGACGATTACCCTCTGGTGGACAGAGGAGGAAATGCAAGCGTCTCAAATGTCAAGGAAACCGGAAAGTCAACATCATGAGCGGGTTTGCAACCTCCTCTCTAAGGCATGTGTGTTGAAGTCCTAGCCCCCTGATTTTGGTTACAGAGCCTTTAAGAAGAGATCAAGAAACAATAAGGCCACATGGGTAGATGGGGCCCCAATCCAATCTGGCTACAGTATCTTTCAAAAAAGAGATCTGGACACTAAGAAATACGCCAAGGGTGTGACTGCAGAGGACACATCTCGAGAGAGGCCCCACCGCAGTATGTCTCATTGAAAAGCTGCCTTTGAATCCAGCCCTGTGAGTCTGTATTCCTTGCTCTTTGAATTATAAAGCGTTCCATTACTACGTAAGTGGAGACAGAATTGGACAGGCACACACTCAACGTAATATTATTCAGCCCTAATGATGAAGAGGATTCTCAGATGTGCTGCTTTTGCATGGAATTCCAAGGACACTCTCCTAAGTGAAACTCGAAAGATGCACAGTAACTAGGTTGTATGATTTCACTTACGGCCTGGTTCACAGAGGCAGAGCGTAGGATTGTGGTGGCTGTGTCCTGGGTACAGGGTTTCTGTCCAGAAAAGTAAGAGTAGCCAGATGGCGGGTGCCTTTCAACCTACCGCTCGGGAGGCAGAGGTAGGCAGATCTCTGAGTTCAAGGATAGCTAAGGCTACACAGAGGAACTTTGTCTTGAAAAGCAAAAAAAAGTGTCGTGTTATGGGTGGATCGATGGCTGCAGACTAAGGTGGACAATCCCGCTGAAGTGTCACTTATTTTCTCAGTGAATTTTATGCTCCAGGGTAAATACAGCACCATGTGCTTGTGAGTCTCTCCAGCAGGACTCTGACAGTCTGCATCGCTAAGGGGGTCTTTGAGTGTGGCTGATGCAGGGTCCCCTAGGCCCGGCACCACCACCTCTTCACCCTGTGCCATCTAAATCCGGTGTCCAGCCACAGCCATGCACTGAGCTGGCAGCTCTACAAGGACAACCCTCTCAGCTGTGTTAGAAGAATGACCTCTGTCCTTTACAGGCCCTGTCAAGCTAGCTCTGCCTCCATCACCTCATTCCCTGGCTATTGCTCTGAAGCAGCATGAAGAATGCTCTCTGGGTGCAGGTTAACGGCAGCTGTTGTTCACAGACAGGAAGTTTAAACAACTCGATCTATCATAAGAAACACCCAAGTGGGAAAATGGCCCAAAGCGGTAACAACAACAACAACAACAAAAATCAGATAATAAAAATAAGAAATATAGGGGCTAGAGAGATGGCTCAGCAGTTAAGAGCACTGGCCGCTCTTGGAGACAATCTGGGTTTGATCTCCAGTAGCCACACAATGACTCACAACTACCTGTGACTCCAGTTCCTGGGGTTATGATGCCTTCTTCTGGTCTCCTCAGGCACACGTGTGTTGTGCAGACACACACATACAAGCAAAACACCCACACACATAAAAATAAATATTTTTTTAAAAAGACTATAAGTTTAGAAAAATTTAAAACACACTGCCCCCAAGTTAGTACTGACTTGAGCATAAAGAGAACCAGCCTCCCCCCCACCCCCCTTCATGTCAGAGGGATCATAGATTTGTAGATTGTGAGGATGTGGGCAATGTGTACTAGAGGTCTTTAAAAGATACAGCACATTCGTGTACTTCCCCCCAGCCGGTTGTTCTCAGGAAACACTGACTAAGTCCGCAAGGTCCTCCCTCCCATCACAGTGCTAACAGCAGCAAGGATGCCCACACTTCCTAAGGAGCTCGTAAGCATCTTATGTACATGAGCCATGGAGAACTACTGTTCATAGTGCTGCAGATCGCAACTCTATCTGTACATAGTCTAATAGATGTTTGGAGAGAATGAGCCATGAAAGCAGAAATCAAGTGTTTCAAACGCACAGGTGTGCATACACATAGGCACACGCGCGGAGGGACCTCTGGATGCTTTTGCGGCTATGTCTGGGTGGAAAGATTTGGAGGGGTTTTTATTATTATAACCTCTGTTTACTGCTTGTCTGTATTATTGTCTACAATGATTGTGTGTTTGTTTTCAGACATCTGTGTTGGCTCCCAAGAAAGAGTGCTTTGAAGAAACCCTAGCGATAACGATTGCTGAGTTTACCAAACTGATCGCTGGTGCGGTATGGGATTGCGGGGCATGGGCTAGGGAGGGTAAGATGCAAAGGCAGAAAATGGGTTGAATGTGAAGGGATCAAACCCTTCAGAGAAGCAGAGATCCACGGAGAAGAATGGCGGACTCGTGTTTAACCAAGCTTTCAGGCACCAAATTCAAATAAAGACACAGTAGACTCACTAGAGGCATGATGCTATCAGCAGAAATGGCCTCCCTTGTGTTCCTCCTTGTCTGCCATTTAGCAAGCAGCAGCGGTGTGCTAGGCCCCACACTTGACTGTATGTATCTTCTCATCAAAGATGGAGTCGTGCCAATGTCACAAGATGACGGCCAGCAGGTGCAGGAGTCAGAATTTCCTGGGTTTTTAATTGTATCTTCATATGCGTATTACATGTATGTACATATAAACACATTGTTTTGAAATGTATATCTTTATGTAATAGCTAAGTTAGCCTAGGGACCTTACTCATTTTCTGTGTATGATTGGAAATCTTTACAAACCTGTTCCTATTAATTTCAAGAAGACAATGGAGTGTTATTAACTCCTGCCACTGTGTTACATGATAACTTCACTGATCTTGGCTCAGGGGCCACATTGTTACTAACATTCCATTCCCGTTCCTTCCTCCCCAACCCTGATAACCACCGTTCTCCTCTCTGCTTTTGAGCACAGATGTTCTGGTTTCCAGGTGTCAATGAGGTCATACGAAGTCTGCCTTCCAGGTGTGGCTCTTGTTTGCCGGTGTGTCCTGGTGCATTGTGGGACCTCATGACAGCCTTGCTTCTGAATGTGCAGCGTGCACACTTTGCTCTGAGTGGCCCCGGCTCCAGGCCTTACCAACAAACAGCCTGGAACCCTTGGCTTTGACTTGAGACTGTCGTATGTCACGAGTTGCAGTGTTTTCTACTCTTGCAGATACATAGTGACTCAGTGGTGGAAACAAAGACTTCTAGTACTTTCCCACCATCCTTCCTCACCAGGTACCAGATTAGGCTATACCATGTTAGAATGTTTGGTTTTTAAATTGCTGTTATTAAGAGACTTGGGAGGTGGCCCAGCCCTTAGAGCTGAATCTGAGTTTGGATCCTTAGAATCCACTCAAGTCTTGAGTGGCTGTGGTCACTCGCCTGAAATTCTAACACTCAGGGGTAGACATGGGATCCTCTGAATAATCTGGCCAACTAGAACAGTCTTTGAAAAAAGTCTAGGTTCAACGGCGAGACACCACCTCAGGGAATAGACAGAGGCCGGAGTGGAAGAAGCATGGCTACTGATTAAGAGTACACTGGGGCTGGGGATTTAGCTCAGTGGTAGAGCGCTTACCTAGGAAGCACAAGGCCCTGGGTTCGGTCCCCAGCTCCGAAAAAAAGAACCAAAAAAAAAAAAAAAGAAAGAAAGAAAGAAAAGAAAAGAAAAGAGTACACACCGTTCCTCCAGAGGACCCAAGTTCAGTTCCCGGCACCCATAACAAGTGGTGACTTGACTCTAGCTCCAGAGTGACTGAGGCCCTCTTCTGACCGCTACAGGCAAATGCAGCCATGTATACATGCTCCCTCATCCGGCTCCTTCACACCCAGCAGGTTTTGATCTGCCCTTGATCTTGCCAGGGCAAGGAGAGCCAGGAGGGTAAACATTTCTCTGTGGCAGTTTTCAGTCTCGTCAGACTGATGGCTGTTACAAAGACTCTTTGGTTGAAGAATATTACAAACCAACTTTCTGTGTTCATAGGGGCTAGGCCAGTATCCCCACTTTTGCCTGTCCATCGGCTTGTTTCAATTGGGATCTCAGCATGCACTCCTGACACTTCGGAGTGGGAGATAGGGGCTCTGAACTCTTAGGGAGTTGATGAGCTTGCCTGGCGCAGCCGTCCAGAACCAGGCTGAGAGGAAAACTCCACATGCATTTCATAACGGAGATTCCGAGAGATCGTGGAGCTCTTCCAAATGTTGTCGAATTTATAAGGACAAACTTCCAAATTCCTCACTGTTCAGTCCAAAGTTAAGACTGTGCTGTTCCCTTGATTTGAGGGTGTTTTTGTCTCTGGGGGTTACTTTCTGTTCCTGAAGCAGCTGGAAGGTCAAATGTACCAGTCAGGACTTTCAAAGGCTGCATTCTTGAAGTGTTTGGGGATGAATTCCTTGGGACAGGAACCTGGCTCTGCCTCTCGAGTGTAACTTTGGTTCAGCCTGTCTCCGCAGATGCCTGGAAACAGCTGTGGACATCTGCTTGCCTCTATGACCTGGGGAAACCTAAGATGAATCCCCGGTGTCAGGCCAGAAGCCAGGACATGACTCAGTGGCTATTGTGTCTGTGCAAGAGATCTCCTTTGGGAGGTTGGCTGTCCTCTTCTCTCTCAGTTTCCTTCTCCTTAGAGAAAACAATTTGAACTCTTGTGGCTGAAGAGTCAAGGGAAGCAGCTCTCTACACATGTTAATACGCAAACATGTTACATGTATTAAATATACATAATATATATTTTTATCCCCTCTGCTGCCTCTGTCTTTCTGTCTCTCTATCTCTGTCTCTCTCTGTCTCTGTCTCTTTCTCTCTCTCTCTCTCCCTCTCTCTCTCTCTCTCTCTCTCACACACACACACACACACACACACACACACACAATGCCTGGCATTTTTCCATAATTTCCAGTTTCCAACAGGAGCATGGCCTTTTCTATCAGTACACCACCATGACATGAGCTAAATAATAGACAGAGGCCCGTGACAATCATTAGAAGCCATAGTAAGACAATTCTGAAGTACGGAGAAATGTATTTGATCAACCAGAACGCATCCCATTAACATGGTGCTCAAAGGGACAGCCTTTACTGACCGAGCTCAGGACAACTGAAGCAATGCTTGTGAGAGCCCAGATGCCAGAGCAGAAAGAAGACAGTGAAAGAGTTTAGATGTTCTTGGAGCCCTTCGTGGGAACGAATGTGTATACAGAATTCAGAAATCCCTCAACAGCTGCTCAAGACTGCCAACGCCCCAGAGGTCCACTCCCTCGAGAAGCAGAGCTCTTGGTGAGTTTCATGTACGAATCTGAAAACTAAACAAGGATTTCCTAGCGTGCATGCAGCACTCTGATGGGGCCAGAGACTCTCCGCTGCTTTTGAAAGAGCATAAGCGCAGCAGAGCCCCATGGTAATGTGGACCCCGAGAATCACAGAGCTCTGGTGGGCATTGAAGCCCCTCACTGTTAGCAGACAATATCGACACCATGCCAGCTTCCGGGAAAAATGTGGCAGAGTCAAGAGGGACAGGGACTATGACATCCCATCAAAGCTATCGCTGATCAGAAGATCATCCCAGCTTGTCACAGGTTCCTTGAGTTGGGGGCAGCATCTCTCTTAGTAGGGGCAATGGTTGGCCTGGGAAGTAGATCATCCTCTGGGAGGATTCTGCCTGTAGCTGGTGTCAGTTTCATCAACCCTGCCTATGAGTTATGCCGAGCATCGGACAGTTATTGGTAGTTGCAAATTAAGTAGGGAGTGTTGGTGTGTTGTGGAGTGTTGGGCAGGGGAGAGGTGAGGAAAGAGAACACATCAAAGTGGCCTGGGACCTCCACAAGACATACATTTCACAGAGGACAGTGCTGCTGGCATCCAGCTACGAAAGCAAAGCAAATGCAAACGGGATTGGTCTGAATCTCAGCTCAAACCTGTCCTGAAACACCATTCAGTTTTGCCAGCACAGATCATTCGTTGATTTTGTTTTATGTTCAAGAACTAGACAAAAGAGGGGTGGGCACACATTCG
Organism: Rattus norvegicus; assembly: GCF_021556685.1. Classification (NCBI taxonomy): domain Eukaryota; kingdom Metazoa; phylum Chordata; class Mammalia; order Rodentia; family Muridae; genus Rattus; species Rattus norvegicus. The sequence goes on from NC_141545.1 coordinate 15,391,862, forward strand.
TTGTCTGCTGAGTCCAGAGATTACCAAGAGATGCAGAAGTGGGACACAGAGAACAGGGGAAGACAGAAATACAAATCAGTGAGAAACCATCAGTCAGCCCCTCACTCCAGCACACTCCGTCGTCTGTGTGAGAGTTTCAAGGGGTCTCAGGATGAGAAATAAGTTCCATACTCCCAAGGAGTCCACCACCCCACCCACAGGGAGTTAAGACAGAAAAACAGGTCGCTGCCAGAATTCTGCCTCCAAGACTCTATCTTCTCTTCTGCCTCTAAGAATGGTCTCACTCACCATTCAAAGAAACACTAAAGACTAATTAAGTCCCCAGGTTACCCTGAGGCAAAGGGGAAAAAACAAACAAACAAACAACGATGTGTCATGAGAAAATGTTTTGAGTTTACAGTTCAGAAAAGAATTTGCAGGAGAGATGGGCTTTGAATACGGGCTGATGGAAACAGGTAGAAAGAGGAGAGAGACACCCAGACCACCCAAGCCAAGTAACAAGGGCACGTTAATGATCGCGTGATAGGCAAAACTGGGAGTAACCAGCATCAAGTCACTGGAGAGCCTTGAATGAAACAATAGGTGAACTTCAGTTGTAACCAAAGGTGGGATGGGCCAAGCCGTCATCCATACATAGTAACCTTCTAGCTGGGTTTCTTAGCAATTGGAGCGGTTTCTGAGCTATTCCGGGGGCCAGACGGCATGCCGATGGCAAGGGGGGCTATAGATTATGGACAGGCAGGAAAATGAAATGAAAGAAAGCAGGGAGGTGCTGTAGGTAGACCCTGATGACCCTGTGCTCTGGGGAAGCCAGGACCTTGTCACTGGTGGTGGCTCCTATGATAATAGAGGAAAGGAAAGAGCAGCTGAGATAAAGTGACAGGGGCACTGGTGGGGAGATCTCTTGTGTCTTCACATCTGTTGTGGTGACGGGAGAGAACACCAAAGACCAATGACCTGCAATGAATAGAGATGCATTTGTCTCCCGTCAAGATGGCAGGACACAAGTGGCACCTGTATAAGATGAGGCACATCACGTGATCACATGAGACGTAAACTCTATGCCAGGTGCGGTGGCACGCGCCTTTAACCTCAGCACTCGGGAGGCAGAGGCGGGTGGATCTCTGTGTGCTGGAGGCTAGTCTGGTTTCACATAATGACTTAATAGGCCAGCCAGGGCTACCTAGTGAAATCGTGTCTCAAAGGCAAACACAAAAACAACAAACAAAAACCCAAATAAAGTCTTAAAATAAAATAAGATTTGGTTTTTCATCGTAGGAGGGTTTTTTTTTTTTTGTTTTTTTTTTGTTTTTTTTTTTTTTTGTCCTTGGTCCAGCTCTATCCAGTCTGGTGACAACTGACTTTCTGGGCAGACACCCACATATACAGTTGCCCCCTTGACCTTTCCCTGCAGAAGCCAGTTAACAAGGATGACTTGTCTTCCTGATGGTGTTCTTGTGTGCTCGGACAACCTGAGCCGCAGCGTGTTTTCAGGTGAGCATGGATCCAACACTCTGTGGCTGCCTCAGCTCTTTGGAAAGAAGGAAAGACCTGACCTTCCTCTGGATGTGAGAAAGTGGCTGAAACACCGGGAATTGTTCTTTCTTCTGGTGACCAGGGTGTTGGAGCCCGTTATCCTGTATCAGTTGGTACCTCCCTAGAATGATCTCTCTGGTCCATTGCTAGATCTGAATGTCTGTTCCGCAGTTTTTGAGATTCCCAGTGCATCCTATGTGGCCATCCCTCCTCTGCTAAGAGAACAGAGTATTTCCAGCATCCCAAAAGTTGCCCTTTAATTTGTTCTCTTAACGTGCAGAAGTCTTTAAGCTTGCACATCACCTCACTTGTCTGTAGCCTCAAATACAACATGCTGTCTTTTCTTACATAGGAGAAAATTAATAATCCAGCAAGCTATGGTCACAACCATTGGATATGAAACTTAGCCCAAGGGAGACCATGACCTTAAAACCACATTTGACCTTTCTTTTCTTAAAGATGTTTGAGTTATGCTCTTTCCTGACCCCTGATACAGTCCCTGCCTTTCAAGATGATGATTTTAATATTAGAGGCACTTACGGACAAAACCACAAGAGTAAAAAAACATCATTGTCGTGTTATTAATGTATCCTGTGTAGGTTCAGAGACACAGAAAAGAAAGTGCCAAGGAGACTGGGAAAAGAAGAGGACAGACAGACAGACGGCTGGAAAACAGGATGCTTAAGCAATCCCAGGACCAACAGTTTGAAGAGCAGTCCATAATGAACTTCTCACATATCACATTTGGAAACAAAGGAAACTCACAGCATTTTGGGGCTGTAGACTAAAATCTCACAGGCTTCTTTGCAAATATCAGGACTGTAAAATCTGCTGACAGATAGATCTATGGGCAAAGTCTTTGAAAGGGCAGCTGGGGATGTTTGGTCCTGCCTCTATTGAGGAGAATTTTCTTCCTGATACATCATCTGTGACCCTTCCCCCAGTGAAAGTATCTCCCTCCTCCCCAATGAAAGCATGTTCCCCCCAATAAAAGCATGTTCCCCCCCAATAAAAGCATGTTTCCCCCCACCAAGGAAAGCATGTTTTCCCTTCTTTGGGGCATAGTGTTCTTAGTGGTTAGGTGGAGTGGTTAGTGGTCAGCAAAAGAAGACAAACCAGGAAAGGGTTACTCTGTTTCCTAAAGATTTACCCGAGGGCCACTTTCACTGTCATTAGCACCAAACTATGACAGACTACGGAAAGGCTAAGATGGATATTTCTGAGTGGATAGAGAATCTAAAATCCTGTGATGTGTGAAGGGTCAGCCCAAGCACAGGAAACATGGCTCTGGCAAGCCTTGTCCTCCCTCCGCATTCCCTCCTCCTCCCCTCTTCCTTCCTGAAAACCATTAGACTACAGTCCTGAATCCAGCCCCCAAGGCCTATTCTCTTATTTGGCCACTTCCTCCTCCCGAGGCTGACCACCAGGGTCCAGCTGTCAAAGTATTGAAGTCCAGCTATCAAACCACCTCTCTTGGTTGCCCTAATTAACATGCTCAATCAAACCCTCTAAAATGTACCAGAATCATGGGAAGTGAGAGAGGCTCAGACTCAAAGGGAGGGACCTTAGGTGAAATGCCCAACAGTGGGGAGAGGGAACTTGTAGAGTCCACCTCCAGTAGAAAGACAGGGCATCAAGTGGAGGGATGAGGTTGCCATCCCACAGTCAAAAACTCTGACCCAGAATTGTTCCTGTCTAAAAGTACTTCAGGGACAAAAAAAGAGACTGAGGGAAAGGAGGTCCAATGACCGGTCCAACTTGGGATCCATCTCAAGGGGAGGCTCCAAGGCCTGACACTGTTACTGGTGCTATGGTGTGCTTACAGACAGGAGCCTAGCATGGTTGTCCTCTGAGATGCCCACCAAGCAGTTGAATAAGTCAGACACGGATACTTATACCCAACCAATGGACAGAAGCTGCTGACCCCTGTGGCTGAATTAGGGAAAGGCTGGAAGAAGCTGAAGAGGAGGGCGACCCCATAGGAAGACCAGCAGTCTCAATTAACCTGGGCTCGAAAGACCTCTCAAACATTGAGCCACCAACCAGGCAGCATACACTACCTGATACAAGGCAACCCAACACATATACAGCAGAGGGAATGCCTGGTCTGGCCTCAGTGAGAGAAGATATACGTAACCTCGAGAGACTCGAGGCCTCAGGGAGGGGGAGGCCTGGTGGAGTGAGGAGTCTGGGAGCATCCTCTTGGAGACAGGGGAGGAGGAACTGTTGGAGGGAGAACCGGGAGGGGGATAACAACTGGACTGTAAGAAAAAAAAACTAAAGATATTTAAAAACACATACCCAATCAAAATTAAACACCTCATCCTCACCCAGGGTTTCCCTTTTACCCTATAAACCACTACTTACCCTATAAACCACTACTTGCCTATGGGCCACATCTGTCTCCTCTCTATTTAGAGGAAGTCCTTTGTGTCTGCTCCCTCTCTCTTGTTCCCTTCCCCTTCTCCCTCTTTATCTCCTGTATTTGTCCCTAATCCCTGTCATCTGTCCTTCTGGGACAAATAAATATCCTTTGTGCTGAGAACTTGATCTAGGGGTATCTTGAGCTGACACCAGGGTCCCTACAACTTGAATGATGGAAATTTCTCAATATGCCCCTCCCATTGTCACTGGGGAGGAGGCAGGGGAGGTCGCACAATATCCGGTGGCCCTGGTGATCTTAGTGTGAACTATTAATTTGGTGTTCCTGTTTCTAAAGCTATGTGATGTGAAAAAGTCTGAGTTGTAAGAGAGCCTCTGAATCTATTGGGAAAAAAACGGCAACACATGAACATTAAGATAAGCTTAGGTAAGTTAGCAAGTGCCAAGCATTGCCAAGAACCTTGGAGACGCACCCTCGTTATTCATAAAACAAACCTTTTATTTAAACAATCATCTCTACCATCTCCAACTTAGAGACAACAGATTTGAAGCCTTACAGAAGTTAAGTAGTCCAGGCTGGGTAGAAGGCTGAGTGGGTGTCGCTAGGCCTGACAATCTGAGTTTGATCCCTAGGACCAACCCTGGAGGAGAGATCAGACCCCTGAAAATTGTCTTTTCTCTTTTCAAGATTCTTGTTAATGACCATCGGAGTGTTCTCAAACATTCACTGGTAAAATCTCCAGGGCCTAGTATATATGTACCGGGGGCCTAGGTCTCTCTCTGGTTGGTGGTTGAGTCTCTAGGAGCTCCCAGGGGTCCAGGTTAGTTGACTCTGTTGGTCTTCCTATGTAGTTCCCATCCCCTCTAGGGCCCTCAATCCTTCCTCCAACATTTCCCACAAGACTTCCCAAGTTCCATCGAATGTTTGGCTGTGGGTCTCTGGTCTGTTTCAGTCAGCTGCTGGGTAGAGAAGACAGTTATGCTAGGCTCCTGTCTGCAAGCATAGCAGAGTATCATTAATAGTGTCACAGTTTGGCTCTCTCCCATGGGATGGGTCTTAAGTTGGGCCAGGCGTTGGTTGGCCATTCCCTCAGTTTGCTCCCTCTCGGTCCCTGCACTTCTTGTAGGAAGAACAAATTTGGGGTGGAAGCTTTTGTGGGTGTATTGGTGACCCCTCCCTCTGCTCGGAGTCCTACTGACCCAGGCTTCCTTTAGAACACCTGCAGTTTTCACTATAGTTATGGGCCGTTCTTGACCTGCAAATGAACCAAAGCTATTCCCAGTGGAAAGCAGTCTCTTGTGGACACTAGCCTTTGAGAGCCACGGATGTAAATGCCTGCATTTGCCACACCTCCTTCTTTAGATCCCGCACACTGTGAGCACTGCACTCCCAATTTCCCAGGAAAGCTGAGCAAGAAATAGGTTGGCTCAACACCAAATCTTTTGCGCATTTAAAACTGTTTTGCTCTCAAACCGCCGCTCATTGAAGGTCACCTGGCCGTGTAAGTACCATTTAGACTCCTGCTTCCTCCTGTCCCTGGGGGCTGGTGACTCAATCAAGTGCTTCCAGGTGGAGGGAGACAGTGGGTTCTGTGTAAGAATAAGAGTGCCATTGAGACCTAGGAATGCAGAAGAGACTTTGGCCGGGACAAAACCTTTCTAAACGGGTCACTGCCACGTGAGCACAGTAGAGTCTTTTCCCAACAGAGGCACAAGGCTGGGATTGTGCAGCTCCTAAATAAATAAATGAGCTGAGAAATGAGTGTTGAGAGGGCCCTGCAACCAGAGAGTGCGTTTGGAACACATCGCCAGGAAGTAAATGTCGCCTTTGTCTCCACACTGACTGAGACTCTCATAAACTCTCAGAGGCTCAGAATAAACACGGAAGGAGAGAGAGGAAGTGGAGCCCGTGAAAGACTGTGGCACCAGGACACATTTTTAAGCGTCAGAAAGTCAAGTTAAGGGTATGGCTTAATTTTCATCTGGTGTATAATACTGACCAACTAGACCTTCATTAAAGGAGGAACACGGCACATTTGTAGGTAGCGAGCAGATCCAGGCCTGCCTGCCACTTTCTGCTGGAAACAGCAGACGCCAGTTAAAGTACCTCAAACGTTATAGTGTTTACTTGCTTACGTAACTTCAAAGTCCAGAGGTGGATCAGTTTCTAGGATGTGGATCCGTGCTGACTCCCCTGGGAATTTAGGGTCTGCTCCCTCCCCCAACCCCACTCAATATTAACTTTATTTATCCCAAGATAAGCAGGAGAGATATCAAAAGGAAAACACCAGCCTCCAGCATCCTCAAAGTTTGTGGTGTTTTCAATATAAAACAATGATTTAGACTCAAGCTTAATTTGCATTAAAACCGAGTCCCGTAGACTGGGGGAATATCGCATCTCCAGGCGTGGTGCAGGACTGTGGGGAGGACAGGAAGGGGGTGAGTCGTGTCCCTGGCTCTTTGGTTTTGGGTGCTATCAGGGCAGACAGCCTACTGAGCTTACTAGAAATGCCCGCTGTTTTGAATTACTGTCAAAACTCCAAATGCCCATGGGATTTCCTCTGGGGAGAGAAAAAACTACGACCAAGCCACTCTCTTCTGTCAGTCTCTATGCCTGGTGCCACTGGCATACACTGTGTGTAAATCTGAGTCGTGTTCCCAGAGTGGTGGGCGACACTGTGGGTGTCACTTCAGGACCTCTCAAAAGGCCTGGTCACCCATACACATAAATCCAGAGACACTAGCCCCATCTGTAAGCACAGCCACCTCCTATAACTTACTTTCCACCTTTCCTGCTTTGCAAGGTGAAAACCGGAAACCAGGGCCGAGCAGCAGAAACTGCACCAAGTTACTGGTTTGGCGCTGTATCAGCCCGGGCCACCTGCTCCAAACAGCATTCCGGCTAAAGTCCTCTGAAAGGATCATAAAGGCAAGGCTGTATCTTTTCCAAGCTGGTTTGGCAGCCCAAGATGAGAGGATGCTGTAAAACGCTCTGCTCCAGAAGCATCTGCCCCGCTCAAAACAGAGCAAGAAAAAAAAAAAAAAAGCCCTAAGGAAATACCATTTATTAGATTCCATCTTTTAAAACATCTAGGCTTGACACACACGAAATGCCCTTGTCTATGAAGATAAACCCCTGATAAGGGAGGGCAGGTTAGGGGTCATGAGAGTGCTGGGCCATCCATGCTTGGTAGAGAGGCTCCACTGGAGAGGACCGCAGGGTTGTTGTTCAGGGATCGGAATCTGAGGGAGGAAATTCCGTCTAAGCCAGGATCTGTATGAAGCTCTGGGAGCTCATCCGCAACTTCAAGAGCCAAGAGTTCCTTGTAACCAGAGGGGTCAGCGGCCCAGAAAAGCAGCTGGTTTTCTATCAAATAAAATATTAATGGGCTTGGGGGGATGGCTCGATGGTGAAGAGCATGAGCTGTTCTCACAGAGGACATAGGTTCCATTCCCAGCACCCACCATGGGGTGGGGGAAGGCGCTCTACCACCTGTAACTCCCCCTTTGAGGGATTAGATAACAGCTGCACACACACACACCCCACACACACATACATACAGACACACACACATACACACAGACACACACACATACACACACCATACACACCACACATATACACACACCACACACACACACAGACACATAGACACAGACACACAGACACACAACACACAGACACACACACAGACACAACATACACATACACACATATACATACACACACAGACACAACACACACATACACAACATATATACACACCACACACACACAGACACACACACACAATATACACACATACACACATGTACATACACACACACATACACAACATATATACACACCACACACACACAGACACAACACACACACAACATACACACATACACACACATATACATACACACATACACCCACACAACACACACACATACACACACATATACATACACACACACATACACAACATATATACACACCACACACACACAGACACAACACACACACAACATACACACATACACACACATATACATACACACATACACCCACACAACACACACACATACACACACATATACACACACACATACACAACATATATACACACCACACACACACAGACACAACACATACACACAACATACACACACATATACATACACACATACTCCCACACAACACACACACACATACACACACATATACATACACACACACACACACACACACACACACTGCAAAAAATATTATCGCTGGGCAGAAAAATGCACCAACGTCATGACCTGATAATACTTTCCCCCCGTTTTTTTCTCAAATCACTTCCAAGTTTACCACTTGACTTCCAAACTACAGCCTTAGAGGTAAAACAAAAGAGTTTGTGAACCATGGGAAATGGTTCAGGTTGAATGAAATCTCATGTTAACCCAGGATGCCTCCTGAGAGCCACTGAAGAATTGAACACTTTATTTATTTATTTTTTTTTAGTAGATTCTAAAATGGGACCCGAAGTGGCAAATGCTATTTTTCCTAATTTAATGAAGTGACACAACGAATTATGAACTATCAGGCACATCACCGGGGTTCACCGGACAAAAGCAATCCTCTTTCCTCAGTGACGCAGGCAGAAGGGGAGAGTGGGCATCTGTGTACACTGATGGCAGGAACCAAAGAAGAAATGCTGTGAAGAAATTCAGTCCTAGGGACTTTGCTGTGTCTTCTGTTTTCAAAGACAGAGAGTTAAGGAAAGGGACACAATTTCCCAGACACTGAAGACGGCCATTCATACAGCCACTTTGCACAGGCAGCCTAGGAGGGACCTGTATCTGTCCAGCAGTGAAATGGATGACAGGCTTGCACGTCCACCTGCACATGAGGATGCTGGAGAGAAGGTCGCTGTTTGCTTACTTAGTGTATACATTCGTTATGAACTTACCATCAACTGATATTTAATCATTCCACTTTCTTTCCTTAAAGGACACACATAATACACACGGTTCTCTTCTAATTCTATCTATAATCCTATAGATTTAATAATTAGATATATAATTTTAAATACGTGTGTAGCTTTAGGCCTTTTTTTTTTTTTTTTTCGGAGCTGGGGACCGAATCCAGGGCCTTGCGCTTGCTAGGCAAGCGCTCTACCACTGAGCTAAATCCTCAACCCCCTTTTAGGCCTTTTTAATAGAGAATCGTAACATCTACCAGACAGTCTTAGGTTCCCAGGTATGTCCAGAAAAGTTTGTAGACATCAATCATTATGAACACAGTAGAGCTAAATACACAGCTGGTCTGACTAGGACCTAACTCAGGACACCCCCGCACCCACAAACCTTCATGACAGCTTCAACCCTTACCCTCAGTACACCCTCAGAGGCACACTTCTCACTTTAGCCTGGAGGGGATGACAGAGCATAGAGTAGAAGGCTGAGTGGTCAAGATCTTTGACTCGTTTCTGCTCAAAGAGAAAACCTCGTTTTTATCTATAGAGAATGGTGTTCATGGTTCATATCTTTTTATGTTCAGACATTGCTCTTTGGTCCTAGTTTCCAGTTATTGTTGTCGTTGTTATTGCTACCATTATTAAATCATGAAAGGGCCCGGGACCTGCCTGATGCATGGTTTTCAATAACTGAGATGCGCAGACATTTTCTTTTCTCCTTTGTTCTATTAACCTGATGAATATTAATTAATTAATTAATATTAACATCGGTTGGGTTTCTTAAGCTAAGACGCTTTTGATGGAGAAGAAAGGGTGAGCAGGCAGAACACAGACTACTTCCAGGGCCATGGACTACTTCAAGGGTCAGTTACTCAATGTGTAAATGTCAATAACTTAGAGCCTCTTGCTGCATCAAATCTTTTACTCAAATGCTTTGCATATAGAGTCTGTTTTGTCTGGGTTAGTATGGCTGTTCTTTGGAATCCATGGGGGATTCGTTCCCAATCCCCAAACCCGTGGCTGCTCGGTTCCTTATCTGAAAGGCTATGGTCTGCACAGATCCTGTGTGCTCCCACCACAGCATCTCTGCGGACTTTAAATACCAAATACAACACAGTGTGCAACTAGTTATGTTGTCCAGGAAGTAATGGCAAGGAGCGTCTGTACACGTTCAGTCCAGACAATAAACACAGGGCTGGCCCAGTACATGGCGACACCTGCCAACCTGAGTTCAATCCCCAGGGCCCAGATAAAAGCAGAAGGGAGCTGACTTCTGAAAACTGTCCTCTGAAAATTAAAAAAAATTGAAAAGAAAATTAAAAGAATTTTCCTTTTAGAACTTAAAAATTTTCAGTCTGCTGACATTTAGCTCCCAAAGTTTCTCCTGAGAATCAACTCATAACCTCATCGATGACCCCTTGTAGGTGACAGGTAACCTCCAGTTAGAGTGAATTTTGTACAGATCTTTGACTCTGCTTGGATGTGGGCTTCTTGGCTATTTATATTCACATCTCTTAAGTAATTTGGAAGTTTTAAGTTAGCATCTTTTTTTCTTCCATTTTTATTAAATTGGGTATTTCTTATTTACATTTCAAATGTTATTCCCTTTCCTGGTTTCCAGGCCATCAGCCCCCTAGCCCCCCCTCCCCTTCTATATGTGTGTTCCCCTCCCCATCCTCCCCCCATTACCACCCTCTCCCCATTACCACCCTCCCCCCAACAATCCCGTACACTGGGGGTTCAGTCTTGGCAGGACCAAGGGCTTCCCCTTCCACTGGTGCTCTTCCTAGGCTATTCATTGCTGCCTATGAGGTTGGAGCCCAGGGTCAGTCCATGTATAGTCTTTGGGTAGTGGCTTAGTCCCTGGAAGCTCTGGTTGGTTGGCATTGTTGTTCATATGGGGTCTCAAGCCCCTTCAGCTCTTCCAGTTCTTTCTCTGATTCCTCCAATGGGGGTCCCGTTCCCAGTTCAGTGGTTTGCTGCTGGCATTCGCCTATGTATTTGACATGTTCTGGTTGTGTCTCTGAGGAGAGATCTACACCCAATTCCTGTCAGCCTGCACTTCTTTGCTTCATCCATCTTATCTAGTTTGGTGGCTGTATATGTATGGGCCACATGTGGGGCAGGCTCTGAATGGGTGTTCCTTCTGCCTCTGTTTTCATCTTTGCCTCCCTATTCCCTGCCAAGGGTATTCTTGTTCCTTTTAAAGGAGTGAAGCATTTGCATTTTGATCATCCGTCTTGAGTTTCATGTGTTCTGTGCATCTAGAGTAATTCAAGCATTTGGGCTAATAGCCACTTATCAATGAGTGCATACCATGTGTGTTTTTCTGTGATTGGGTTACCTCACTCAGGATGATATGTTCTAGTTCCATCCATTTTAAGCTAGCATCTTTTAAGAAACATCTCTCTTCCCCTGGGATGTCCACACCTGCACATCAAAGTTTCCTTTGGTTTTATTGTCTCTCACCCTTTAAAATGCCAATGGGTTGATCTTAAACTCAACTCTCTTCTGTGTGTCCATAGGTACTTTAAAAAAAATTATGTGTATGGGTATTTTACTTGTGCGTTATGTCTGCGCACTTGCTGCCTGCTGGAGGTCAGAAAAGGGCATTTGGTTCCCATGGAACTGGAGTTACAGATGGTTGTGAGCCACCATGTGATTGCTGGGAACTGAACTCAGGACCTCTGGAAGAGCAGCCACTGCTCTTAACCGCTGAGCCATCTCTCCAGCCCCTCAAATCTTCTTTTGGATCCTTCTAGTATGTTTGCTATCGGACCTGTAAACTCCTTCTTATACTTTTCATCCTGATTGACAATATGTCCTATGCATCATTGCCCCAATGTTTTAAAGGAAGTTATCATCATCATCATCATCATCATCATCATCACCACCACCACCACCACCACCACCACCACCACCACCACCACCACCACCACCACCACCACCCTTCCCACTTGTGCAGACCTTCGTGCCAGCATATGTGCGGAGGTCAGGCAACCTTTCAGAGTTGGATCTTTTCCCGCCGCAAGTTCCAGGAATTGAACTCAGGTCGTCAGGCCTGTACAGCATGCAGTGCTTTTATCCATTGAGCCCTGCGTCTCCTATGAGCCCTCAGGACACCCTTAGCCATCTGCTTATGAGTCTGTCTAGTGAGGCACCTGCGCCTCGTGTATAATTTATGCCATTTTTATGGCCTGTAAGCAGGCCATAATTTCAAGTTCTTTGAATGCCTTGGTATTTTTTGGTAAACAAACAAATGAACGGACACCAAGAGTCTAATAAAGTAAAAATTCTGGCAATTAGGTTTCCCTGTCTATCCAGGGTTTGCCAGTGATGTAAGGTGCCTTTATGTCAGAAATCAGCCAGAAGTGAAAACCTCCTGTTATCTCCGTTTCTTTCTTCCTTTCTTCCTTTCTTCCTTCCTTTCTTTCTTTCTTTCTTTCTTTCTTTCTTTCTTTCTTTCTTTCTTTCTTTCTTTCTTTCTTTCTTTCTTTCTGAGCCCATGTCTTTCTCTGTACACGTTCATTTTCCATTGCCAATAATACAAACAAAAACTGAAAGAACCAAAAGAAACCAGACATAAGGTGGGCGCCAGGATAACGGCATTCATACCTTTCCCCCCAGGACTCAGTGATCTGACTAACAAGCCAGTCAGACACAGATCCTCCATACTTGAGAGATAAAGTCCTTATTGCTACCGGGGCTGCTGCAAGCAGCCAGAAAAGTTGATTGCTGTTTCCCCTCGTGCTGCCACATCGATACCCGAAACCGACTGTGGCACGGCTGTACCTGTCACTCTACCCTAGGGCTTCTGAAAACTTTACCACCTCTCGTCACACACCCCCCCCCTATTTATATGACTCTGGGAATATAGGGATATAAAATGGGGATAGAATCTGATATTTGTTGATAATAAAATTCAAGTAAACTTACTTGATAACTCTCTGGTGGATATAATTTCACCATCTAGCAAGAACAAAATCAAATACATACAATTGTGTCAAATGTATATATTTCACATAAAGACACGGGTCTTGGCCCAACATCGGCCACCAAGCTACAGAGGTGTGTCAGCATTTTTAGTGTTAATTGATATTTTGTTTTATAACCGTCAACACAACTGAAGATAAACTAATTCGGTATTATATATTGAGAAACGACAGGAGATAGTTATTCCAAGTGTTTGCTTTCTGTTACTAAACCGTTATGTGTCTGTAAGTACAGAAGAGTTATTACTACGTACAGCAAGAACGCGTAAGCTCACAGCATACTAAATTCTCAAATGTGGGCTGACGTATTTCAGACACTGTTAGTGCTATGTGGCGTGATGGATGCACAGCCCAAAGCATGCAACATAAGCCGCAAAGTCAGGAGCTACAACGTGGCGAGCGCTGCCAGGTTCACCTCAGGTTCGTCACACACTTGGCTTTGAATCAGTTTTTGCTTACCATGCATTCAAAAACCGTTTACTGTTGTCAAGAGTCTTGTGACCATCTTACATGTTTCCCCCTCTCGGAGTTGTGACCCCCACCTTACGAGGCTTGACTTGCTAGGATCGTGATTATCTGTAGATGGAGGAGATCTCCAAACTGGCCTGCTCTGGAAATCACAACAAGGCTTTTCTCGGTCAGCCATCTAGGGTAACTATGGTCATTAGCTTTGGTTGTTAGCTTCACTATAACCTATTGTACATTCCCCAGTTCAGCGTGAATTCCTGGAGACATTCTACACCGAAGCCTCCAAGAAGCTCCAAGAGACACGTGTTTGGCACAGACTTAATGCCAAGTAAGGGGCAGTCACTGGGCATTGCTTAGGTGGAACCACTGACTGCAGAAGTGACTAGAAGGGATGAACACTTGAAAATCATGAATACAAGGTGTTGCCCCAAATCCACGTTGATTTGGCCCACAATACCACTGAGAGGTGGTTGGTCTATTAAGAGGCAGCAGGCTTGTGTGGCTCCATCCTCAGGAGGGAATCCGTGTGACGTCAGAACTGGCACCCAGCACTTCCCTACTGGGAGCTGAGGGTGATTTATCCTCCCACCAGAAGCCAACAATCCTCAGACTCTAGAACTACAAACCAACAAGCTCCAGGACAGCCAAGGATACTGAGTGATCCCGTCCAGAGAAACCAAACAAACAGGCCCCATCCAAAAAAAACAAAAAAAAAAACAAAAAACAAAAACAAAAAAACAAAAAACAAAAACCACCTTTCTTTGTGCAAAGAAGCAACTCTTGGATAACCTGTTCCCGAGAAAACGGATACAGACTGAGAGACTACAGACCCCAAACTAGAAACTTGCTCTTTGTCTATTTTAGCACAGCTGTATCCGTGAAGAAACTGGATTGGGAGAACCACTGTGCGTTAAACAGACTGATTTTTAGGGTCTAATCAGCTAGCATGTTTTTAAATCCAAAGCAGTGACGTGTGTGTGGAATACACACAAATTCATGTTGTACTCTGGCAGTAACAGGTCAGCATTCCTAATTAACACTCTGTAGATAAGACAGTCCCCGCCCACCCCATGCTCACCGATTCTATCCCTGACTAGTGGTGCCCGTTTGTCCTCTGTCACACAAGCTCAAGTGCGACCACCCAAGTCTATCAATTCCTCTGGAGAAGGGCAGCTGAAGGTCAGGGCTCCAAGCTGGGCTACATTAGTGTTTATGCATGACACAAATTCTCCGGAGATCATATTCCTCATCTACAAAGTGGGAAAGTGCTTTCGTCATTCTAGTGTTGAGAGGAATGTATGGGCACTGCTTAGCCCAGTGCCCTGTGTGTTCCTTTAGGACCGAGCTGGGAGAGTTGGGTTATGCAAGCCTCTGTAGTGATTAGATAATGACATTTAACTTTTTTGTGTGTGTGTGACTCCGGAAGCATGAGTTATCTGGGCTCTGTATAGAAACAGGAAGGTTATACAGCTCAGTCAGGGCCCTACTTCCAGTCACTGGCAGGGCCCAGTCCTGGTCCTGCTGACCTTGGGGCCTAATTTTAGCCTGCCCTGAGAAACCTTCTGGGCATGCTGCTGAGGGAACACCCCTCTCAAGAAGGTGGCAATGGAGCAAAACCAAGTGACAGGACAGCATCGGGCAAGGGAACTCTGGGAAGGAGACTGTACAAATGAGAACCAAGAGTTGAGAAGGTGCTAGACCAACATTTCCAAAGAGGCTGAAGTAGTTGGACTGGAGAAAAGTCAACAAACTGGGCTGTTTGGGGAAGCATTGGGTAATGCTGACCTGACTCTCAGTGTGACAAGACCACCGAATGATTAAAAACATGAGATGACCATTCTGTGATTCACCGAAAACAAGATGAGCACATTTAATGTGTCTTGGGAACTATGGCTTTAGGTGCGGAATGAATTTTTCCCAAATTTCACCTGCCTTAGAAGATGCTTGGTATCCTGATCTCAGATCAATTAGGGGTACTAAGATTGATCACAGCACTTTTTATATATCTTTTCACATGGCCACGGAGCATGCCTTGAGTTTTAAATCTCCTATTCTTTTTGTTCAATGGTAAGTGTTGTTTTTAATTTGTTTTTAGTGGTATCTCCACCATGCTACACAGACTTAGTCCTTTCTAGAAAACCGGTAACAAGAGGGAGGCCCGTGAGCAGCAGGTCTTAAAGGTATACTTAAGTTCTGCCACTTCCCTGTGGCAAAGCCCAAACATTCAATACTTCAATCCCTGAATGCAGGATCACCTTGATGTCCCCCACAGTTTGTGAGAAGCAAGACTTTCATTTTGAAGGAATACATTTGTTTCACCACCACGGTTTTTAAGAACTCAACTTGCAGAGTGCAAGGAAGCAGGAGATTAGATCAAATTTAGATTTGATAACTGAACTGCTTTTTTAGGCTGAAACAAAAGGCAGACAGAGTAAAATACAAAGGCAGGAAGATCAGTATATTCTATCCTGTATTCAGTTGTCCCCATTCCATGAAAATGAGTCAGATTTCCGTGCTCTTTTGAACAGCATCAGTTTTAGATGCCATTCCACACCCAAAACGAATTATTAAAATGACTGTAACAGAGGATATGGCGGAAACAACTTGAGAGAGAAATGCTTTATTAGGATCACTGTTTAAGGATGCCATCTCTCACGGTGGGAAGGCATGAAGGCAGGAGGCCTCTCCTGGCCTCGTTCTCAGAAGTCCGAGGTGTCAGTTACATGGTGTTAGAAGAGGAGAGCTCATGCCTGAAGCAGAGCAACGACCCTCAATGCTTGCTCCCCAGTGACCCATGATAAACACCTAGATCCCACATGCTGAAGGCTCCATCGACACCAGCAGTGCGGAGCCCCCAGCTAGAAAGCAAGTGTAGACACTTGGAACTGCAGGAGACATTCCTCTTAGATTGTGCATCTTTTAGTAGACGGCAGCCGAGAACAGGGCGATGTAAAAGGTACGACAAGGCAGTGACTGGCAGCCCTGAGAATGACAAGGTGCAGTGGAGCCAGAGGATCCTAAGGCAGATCCCACAAGGAGCCAGATTATGTAGGTACTTGTGAGGGCCACGGAGGTCTTTGCTTTTACTGGACGTGTGTGTGAGAGATGTGAGATGTGTGAGAGAAGATGGCCACGGTCTTAGCATTAGAAGGCTCATGTGGTCTGTTGTGTTGAGAAGATGGAGGGCGGTAGTGTGCAGGTTAGTGGAGCGACAATCTATCAGCATCACGGTTACAAGGGCCACATAAACCTTGAGGGTAGGACTGTTGCCGAGGGAGGTTGGTTGGGAACATGATATATTTGATATGTGTGTGTGTGTGTGTGTGTGTGTGTGTGTGTGTGTGTGTGTGTATGTGTGTTGCAGATGTATTGCTCAAGTTAACTTTATCAGGAATCAAATTAAATCTTAGGTCCAGAGGCTTCTCTGTTCACACTTCTGTACCGAGTCAAACCACTTTTCTAGATCACTCCCACTGCCGAGGGACTGAGTTGTACTTCCAATAGTCCAATAGCTCACCTTGGAGAAGATCCAAACCTCAAATTCCAAATAGAGTTTTATTGAATGCTACTACAAAGCTAGATTGAAAACTGTATTTCCATTTTAAAGAGAGCTGACAAGGCATATATCTGAAATGGACACGTGACGTGTGAGGAAAGAATACGCTGCACTTTGGCCCTCTAGCAGGGCAGGCAGTTGTATGTGTCAAGGAGATTCCAGTCCAGTCCAGACATTCTGTAGCGATGGGTCAGGCAGGACAGGCAGGTCTGGACTGGAAATCTTGGCATTACCAGCCTAACAAAGTTACAACCTGGATGACATTATCTAGGAGCAATATGGATACAGACATAAGAGGGCCTGCTCTCAAGAAGCTTCCATTCTACGGGAAACAAACAGGCGTGGCCAGTCGGGTTATAAATGGTACACAGCAAATTAAAGCTGAGGTATGGAATAAAGAAAGCTGGCAGGTAGGTCATACGGATGTTCTCTGTAGCAGACATAATTCTATGAAGGAAACTAAAACTCAGAAAGCAAGCAGGCTAGATAGGTCAGCCTGGTAGCCACCACCATGTCTTAACATGAGATTGTACAGGGTCACTTAGATGACAGTAAAATTCAGGCAATGTGAGAAAACAGCCCCTGGGCATTCTGACATCAGAATGGAGCTTGCTACAATGGGGTTTTGTTTCTGGAACTCCTGTCAGCACAGCAAGCCCCTCCCTTAAGTCACTAAAGTCTGCTGCTCACTGTGGAGGTGAATGGCCTTGGAGCAGTCCTTTAAGACAGGTTTACTTTTATGAATGTTTTGCCTCAGTATACATTCCACATGTATGCAGTATCCATGAAGGCCAGAAGGGGGCATCTGGGACTGGGTCCTCTGGACGAGCAGACAGTGATCTTAAGTGCTGAGCCGTCTCTCCAGCCCCACAGAATGGTCCTTCCTAACACATTTCTTAGACTCATTCTTGGAACTAGGGGAGTTTGTTAAAAAGGAGCCACATTTCCGTATCCACCCAAGTCCTACTAAATCAATCTCTAGACCCAGATCCCAAAGGAGGAATGTGTAGATGGCCTCAGCCACAGAGCTTCTAGGCCACTTAGAAGATAAAGTGTAAGGGACATAAGAAACACTGTGAGAGGGAAGGTCGACAGAAACCACACAAGCACTCAATTCAGAGGCCTATCAGAGGCGTGCAGTGTGGGTGTGACCCGGGGTGAGAAGGCCCCGGAACGCCACTCCTCACCAGCCCCCTTTCTCTGCTGGTCAAGCCTATCAGGACTGATTCTCAGCTCCTGGACTGCTCTAGAATGTTTCTTAAAGGGATGCCTTCAGATTTTGAGAAAATATCTGTCAGCTCAAAAAAGGAGGAACCCAGGGTAAGAGTGGAACAGGGCCGACTACAGAGCTGCCTGTCCCCTGTGCTACAGGCCTAGACAGCTGACCAGAGTCCAGCCCTCAGCCTAGGCCATCACTCCAGAACACAGCCAGAACACAGACGTCACCACTAAGTCACCAAGAAGAGCTATGCAGAGGCACGTTTTAAAATTACAAAAGGCCCTTGGTGAGTTCGAAAAATATAGCTGACAACCATACATTGATTTATGAAAAATAAATTTATTACATAACACCTTGTTTTTTAACAATGTTCAATTTTTTTTATTCAGAATACTTGTGTCATTCATGTAAAATAGTTTGATACAGTACGTTGTATGTTATAGCTTTTTATTTTCCCCTCAAAAGTTCTAAGGCTCTCCTACTCCCTCTCCTTTCTGAAGTAAGGGCACCCTAAAAATGTGCGAACAACTTTTTAAAAAGAAAGTTAACTGAACAAAACTGTAATAGCACTACACTAGGCAGCTTAAATCAGGACAGAAGAGTGCACACTGATGCCGTGCCTCACGGAGGTCGCCACTCACGCTTTTGTAATCAGAAAGCATGCTCACAAATCAGCAACACCAACAAGAAAAAGGAAACACTGTCTGCGACAATCATTTCAGTTTGCGGAACCAACAGGCTTCTATCAATGACAACATATTAATCAAATAGCAGCTTTAGGACCAGTCAAGTCATAGGTTGAAAATAAAAACAGACCTCTAAGTTGGAAATTAATCTTTGGGAGTTCTGAAACCTGTCAGTAGAAACTATGTGGTTCTTTTGTACTTTCAAAACAATCCAAGCAATATTCTTGGTCATAAAACACTGATTTATGTAGAAGATGAATCAACCCACTGATAAGACACTAAAAAGAAAGTATACCAAAATAATCTTTAAGTCTCGGTTATTTTGTTAACATAATCTGTGTTTCAAGTACCAGTTAAACCTTGCGTCTGTGTGTACTATTGGTCAGATAACGCTGTTACACTGAAAGTCACCACACATGAGGACAAATGCTCGCCCTAGCACATTTCACAGCTTCAACTGCTACAGACTGTCACTGAAAACTATGCTTGGTCAGTCTGAACCATGTCAAGTAAACTATGGAAGGAGCAAACCCACACCACAACTGTGCTAGCACTTTCATTTCAAGTCTAACTCCAAACTTAGGTACAACCTGGAAGCTACCGCCCCGATCTGTGACAACTGTGGAACTCGGCTACTGGACATTGTGAAGATGTGGTTGTACAGTACATTCGCATGGCCCACACCAGGTTCCCGCAGAGTGCTGCAGCCAGTCCTGCAGCATGAGCAACAGTGCACGGACAGACTCCAGCACAGCTCAGTACCGATGTGTCTGATGTGAGTACTGTGGAGGCTGCTGGGAGGTAGCTGAGTATCCCATGCTGCTCTGGGGCTGTGATGTGCTTGGTCCAGGGTTGGGATAAGCAGCATGTGGATTGGAACGCTGGAAAGAAGACAAGGGAAAAACGGGATTTAGGAGCTTCTCCAGGTAGCTTGGCCCTACCTCATCAAGGCTGATAGGGAAGGGAAGTCTTGTTCCAAGGAAGCAAAGATGTAAAAGTTTCTGCAAGGCATTAGAGCTTCAGAATTAATAAAAACAAACAGCAACAAACCTCACACCTGGCCCTTACAGAGAGAAACAGAACAAAAGCAAACAAAGCTCCCAAGTCCTCCAACACTGGCTTCTCTTCAGGAAGCCGAGAATTAGGACAGGAAGGACAGTAATTTACATGCTGGGGAATTTTGATCATATCTTGACATAAGCATGAGGCGCTTAGTTTGTACATCAAGTCCATATAAAATCTGGTAGGCATGGTGGCTCTGTAATCCCAGCACTTGGGAGGAGAGACAAGATCTTGGGGAGCTGGCCAGCTGGACTATCTAAGACTGCAAGCCCCAGGTTCAGTGTAAGACACTGCCTCAGTAAAGAGGGAAAGAATAAAGGAGTGATTCAAGGAAGACACCCGCTATCAACTTAGGGCCTGTGTGCACACACACACACACACACACACACACACACACACACACACACCCACCCACCCACACCCGTAATGAGCTGCATTCCACCATGTAAGGGCACTTGTGAATGACAGCAAGAATGTCAATGATGATAAGAACAAAATGAAAACTCCCAGCACCATCTGTGCAGGGCTTCCAATCAGGCCACCACGATCAGAACATACAGCCATTCAGTCTTCTCAGTCTTGACCTTCTAATCATTGTTCCTGCTCTGCTAATGAGGATGCCATCTGCAAGGAAGTTCTGTTCTACTATCCTTCCTACACTGAAGACATGGTGAACATCCAGGTCTCTTATTCAAGGCTGAACAGAAGTTAAGTGGGATGGGAGAGCCTGTGGCCTTGATCACTCTTCTACAGTGCTCAGAAACAAAAGCAGCCACTGCCTAAGGGCAAGGCACACATGTTTAAGTGGACTTACCAATTTCATTTTATAGATGAGAAACAATGAAGCCAAGTGTTTTTTGATTCACTTCGCATGTGCGTGTGCGTGTACGTGTGTGTAGGCCAGAGGGTGCTGTTGATTGCTGTCCACTTTACAGAGAAGCAAGGTCTCTCACTGGAACCTAGAGCTCACTGACTTGACTAGGATTCTGTTTCTGCCTCTGAAATGACTGGACCTATAGGATGCAGAGGGGCCACCAAGCCTCCAAGCACTTACATGGGTGCTGGGTCTGAGTGCTCCTGGGGGAGGTGCTTTACCTGCTGCACTCTCTCCCCACCCCAGCAGATACACTATAAAACACCACGGGGCGCAAGTTACGGGGTGGTCAAACTTGGCCTTTCTACTCCAAGTCTGCTCTGGAAGCTGATCCCTTTCTACTCTTCCAAGTCTATAGACTTCCATACCTGTAACCTTCCATGCCGATGTATCTCTCCAGGAACACCAATGCTACTGTAGACCACAATGGTAACATCCTTTAGAAACCCCAGAAGAGCAGGTCAGTAGGAGACACGTGCAGTACCTGATAGTCGGAGGTCATGATGAGCCCACCTGAGGTAGTGGTAGGAGGGACAACTCTCACTTTTTTCAAGGGGGGCCCCTGTGCGTGGCCGCTGTCCTGGTTCCCGGGATGGCCGGTTCCATTAGTGTGGTTATTGCCCTGCTGCTGCTGCTGGTTCTTCTCAATTGGTTAAAGAGAAAACACAGTTCAACTCAGTGGGAGAACAGGAGCTGGCTGCATGGCAGAGGCCCCGAGGCCGTGAGGAGGGCACCGCCGACTGTACTTTATACTTACTTTGTCTCCTTTCTCATCAGGCTCTTCTTCTGTCAAAAACTCTCGTTTGGGATAAGGGATCTGACAACCGGCGAAAACACTATTCACAAGAGAGAAGAGAGAGCGGTTTCACCAGCTGCCTGGTACTTCTAGTGCTTCACTTAGGCGACTCACTGTCTCTCTCTAAGAAGATAGAACTGTGTTCTCCATAGGTACAGAGATCTAAGTGTCTCTCTGCAAGTGTGATGCAAAGAACCCATCCTTTAACCAGTGACAGACACTGCAGTAGGTGGTCCAAAGAGCCTTCACTTGTAACCGAATCATTAATCACCCGATAGGACAGCTCTCTCGTTAGTGCAACCCAAAGATCTACCACTGTTTGCAGGGTTTTGTCTGCCCTTCCACAGTTAAAACACAAAATGATAAAGAGAACACAAATTTATTTAGGACTGCTACTCCAGATATCAGAACCCTTGACGGCAGGCAGCCCTACAAAACGCAGTGAGCGGAAGAAGCCATAGCACAATGAACCCACCACTGAGTAAGGGGATTGATTACTGCTGAATGAATCCATTTCAGCAGTGCCTCTTAATCTCAAAACCCAAAACCACATTAAAGCAGAAAAGCCCCATGTCTTCAGGTCCCTCAGAGGCACGGCAACTCAGTGTGACAAGATGCCAGTGTGCAGGAAGCCAGCAAAGCTGCTACTTACTCTGACGTGGGGAGTGGGTCTTCTAGGAAGTAGGGATCCTGCATGGCCTGCTCTGAGGTAATTCGCTTTATTGGGTCCATAGTGAGCAACTTCTGAAGCTGAAATCACAAGTCGGAAATGTCAGGGCATCTCCCACAGAAACACGGGTGACTACTCCAAACCCTCACTCACAATGTAATGGTCAAGGGTCCTGGGCAGCTCAGTCCACCTCCTTATAACCATCTCTCTTCAGATGGAGAAGAAAACCACCACCAATTACTATCGCTTGTTTTCAGTATTAAACGAGTATCAGGTAAGCAGTTGTGATGTTTCTTTACAAAGAACCCTATGTGTGAGTACTCTAGCTACACTGAGCTCATCTCTGTCACATCCAGAGATGCCACATCAGTGTGAAAATGCAGCACCTTTGCGTCAAATGCCATCTGCAATGTTTGTTCTCTCTCCCTTTCTGTCTCTCCCTAAGACAGGGTTTCTCTGTGTGTTGCCCTGGAACTCAGAGATCCCTCTGGCTCCCTCTTAAGCACCGGGATGAAGGGTGTGTGAAGGGTGTGTACCATCACTGCTCTACAGGAATAGTCATTGCTAGTGTGATATAAGACACCTCAACAATGGCCTCCCGCGCTGATCTGCAGACATCAGAGTGCAACACAATTGCTGAAAGGTTGAGAGCTGAGCCCTGCTCCTGCAGCATGAGAGAGCTGAGCCCTGTTCCCGCAGCCTGACAGAGAGCTGAGCCCTGCTCCCGCAGCATGAGAGAGAGCTGAGCCCTGCTCCTGCAGCATGAGAGAGAGCTGAGCCCTGTTCCCGCAGCCTGACAGAGAGCTGAGCCCTGCTCCCGCAGCATGAGAGAGAGCTGAGCCCTGCTCCTGCAGCATGAGAGAGAGCTGAGCCCTGCTCCCGCAGCCTGACAGAGAGCTGAGTCCTGTTCCTGCAGCATGATAGAGAGTTGAGCCCTATGCCATGTCTGATAGATAGATGTGAACAGGAATCTAAGGACTCACATTTCCAACAAGTTCCAGTTGGTGTCTGTGTTGCTGGACTAAGACTGGTTTGAAAAGTAATCAACTAATAAACAGAGATTTAAGGGATGATGACTCGTAGAGGATAAAAGCTACAAATATCTTTAAAATGCAGCAATAGTAGGAGACTCATTTAAGATACCAATGCTTTCAATACAAACAGACAGAGCTGGGGTGTGGCCTGAAAGCAAAGCATACACAGGGGCATAGGAGGTCCTGTGGTTAAAGCCCAAAACTACAAGAAACAATTCTTACAAATCAACAATAAGATACAAGGATGGTGTTCTGGTTTGAATATGCTCAGCCCAGGGAGGGGCACCATTTGGAGGTGTGGCCATGTTGGAGTAGGTGTGTCACTGTGGGTGTAGGCTTTAAGACCCTCCTCATCCTAGCTGCCTGGAAGCTAATATTCTGCTAGCAGCCTTCAGATGAAGATGGGGAACTCTCAGCTCCTCCTGCACCATGCCTGCCTGCATGCTACATTCTCCCGCCTTGATGATACTGCACTGAACTTCTGGTGCTCAACTGTCTGAGCTATGCGGGTGCACTTGGACTGAACCACTGACCTGTGAGCCAGCCCCAATTAAATGTCCCTTATAAGAGTTGCCTTGGTCATGGTGTCTGTTCACAGCAGTAAGACCCTAAGACAGATGGTCTCTCGGGTTCTACTGGTCTCACACTGCAAAGAAGGCACGGGCCTGTGGGACAGGAAAGGCAATCCTGATAATGCCTTTTGACCAGTATTTCGTTAGGATCAATTAAGTCTTAGATCATAAAGGATCCAATTTAATTGCCCAACTTGAGTCGTGTTGCAAAGAGATTTGAATAAATCATTATCATGTGGTAACGTGGCAAGCTAAGCCACTGCCTTGCAAAATATGACATAACAGCCAGAGGATAGCAGAGCAGCAGAAATAGAATGGGAAAGCAGCAGCAGAAGCGGGATCAGAAGAGCTCTTCGCCCAGTGCTCTGGTTGCTATGAAGGAAAGGGTGGCCTCTTCAAAGTCAAGGAATTCCTGGCTAAGACTACAATGGATTACATCTTAAAAGCCTCTTAGGCCGAGTGAGACGCAAGCTTGACGAGCTCTCCTCTGATGTATCATCGCCCTTCCGGGAGATATAAACCAAGAAGTACTTTCAGTTGTCGCCCCACAATGGACAGTTACAAACCAAGTGAGCAAAGGCCGGCAAGCACCACCTCCCTGCAGGGCACCCGCTCGCAGAGTCTAGCCTGCTGTTTACATGACTACGTGCCAGCTCTCCAGAACAAGGAGTAATAGTGTCAGCGAAGAGCTTTTGAGACTCAAGTGTATGAGGTAACTTGGGATTTTACAAACCATCTTTAAGTAGATGACAGTATAAAACTAGGCATTTATTGTTCAGGCAGACTATCGAGCGCAAACAAGGCTTAAAGATTTTATTCCCAGAAATGCACAAAAAGAACTAAAATGGAAACAAGGTAGATGTGGTTCTGGGTGGCAGGAGTGCTACTCTTGGTACTTGTGTAACCTTTAGGGAGACGCAAGGGCCCCAGGCAGGTCGCTGTCTCAGGCTCACTCACCAAGTGGAATGCTTTACTGTCAGGTTTAACTTTATGCTTTTCCATGTACTTGATAAGGCTGCAATTGGTGTACCTGGAAGAGAAACACCAGGAAACATCCACATCAGATCACAGCTAAATTTCTCATTGGCTGAGAGCTTCCCATGTACACTGTTTGGATTATAAGCATACATCAAATATGCTCCGAGCAGCATAAAATAACTGCCGTATGCCAGCTTATACGTCATTCAATGTCCACCCTAGTCTTTGGATGTTTGTTCTCATGTCGCTCAAGCTGCTCTCCACTCCGTGCAGTAGACTCTGAATTTCTGACCTCCTGCCCTCATGCCAAGGGCTAGGGTTATGGGCACACACCACCACATCCAGCTACAATCATGATTTCTTGATTTTTTTCTCTTGAGACAGGGTGTCATGTACCTGGGCTGATCTTAAACACAAGACCTAATGCTACTTGTTACGACTACCAACCCCAGTGGGGGTTTTCAAGGGGCTGGGGAATCAAACCCAGGGCTTCATGCATGCTAACAAGCACTCTCCCAACTGAGCCCCGTTCCCAGCCACACTAGTCACTCCTGAGTGGGTACTGACGATGAAATTCAAGACAACTTAATGAACACACTCTGGAGGGTATTTTCCCCACATGAATTATTTTGAATAACATTTGTGCCAATGGTTTAACTTAGCCTTATCAGTAAGACTGACATTAATTTGTCCTGTGTAAGTACTGGACTCTGCCTTCCCCTGGCCCTAAGTGAAACATTTAATTAAAACTTGCTTTCAGTTGTATATACTGTAAATGGCTACACAAGCAGCCATAAGCAAGGTTTGTATTTTTTTTCTTTCTTTGGCTTCCCGCTTCCCACTAATATCCAGTTTCCAGAGAGGAGTAAATATGGAAAGAAATGAGTGGATCCCTTCTTCAGCTGCTAACAAAGGACACCTCTCTGTTAATAAATGAGAAATAACACCAAGCAGCATTTCTAAGTGAGGAAACTCTTCAGTACCTTAGACAAGCGCTGCGGCATGCTGCACATTTAATTTGACTGTGACTACTCTGCAAAAGTTAAAATCACAAAGGGTCCATTTTCTTCCCAACTTACGTATTTCTTCTGAAATCTTTCATTAATGTTGAATGTTCGGGCATCTTTTTTATATCTTCCCAATCTTTATCTGTGAAATACATGGATAAATGTTTATGTTGCCTAGGCTCCTAGTCTCAAGAATGCTAACAAAGATTAGCTTACTCAGAGCTTTCTAAGTCCTGGCTCTCACAGGACTGCTCAGGCTGCAGCTACACCCGCCCTCTGGCTTTACACCTAATCACGTCGGCCTACACTTGCTACTACTCTGTTACACTGTAACTTGCCAGTATCTGTTCTATCACTAAAGGCAATAAATCACAAATAAATATTTGTTATTAAAAAGTCTTATTTATTATTTTCATCAAACTTCCTGGTTCCGTCAGCAAGCAGTCTTTTTAACTGAGAAATCTAGGATCTTTTCCCTGACTGGCTCAACACATTTCTCTGGATGGCAGGCAGCCCTCCTTTCACATTCCTGACGCTATGAAATAGTGGGACACAACACGAATACTGCTATCTTGGCTACTCTTAGGATTACTGCTCAGTACCTGTGAGCGACAGAGACCTCCAGGTGGTCGGGCAGCAGCAGTACTGTGCACATATGCCAGCTCGGCTGACTCTCTGACGCTGTCAGTGGCGTCACCAAGGGTCTGTTAGGTGCAAAGCACTATACCAGCGCTGAGGGCACTGGCCATCTATCTCCCATAGACACCAACCAGTGAGGTTATTTTCTCCTCAGCTACTTATTTGCTCTGACAATGTTTCAGGCTAAAAACCTTAAATAACCATTTATTTTTCTTTTAACTTCTTAAAAGTTATGTATTTGTCCATTCTTTTCCATCCTCATTATGTCTTTACAGCTGTGGTATTGTTATATGTAGCTGGCTTCCTGACTTTGGTTAGCCCACTGTAACTGAACTTTAATGTCCACAGCCACATGAACCTTTCTAAGCAGAGCACAAGCCTCGCCTACGGCTCAAGTGTCTGTTATGGATCCCTGCTGGCTGCTGTTTGCTTTCCTGGCTTCTCATTAACTGAGGCATCTGAACTATTAAACCCATGCTGAGAATCATCCATGACTGTGGTCCTCATTGCTTCCAATCCCTGCCACGTCTCCTTCCCATGGGCCTCAGAAATAGTGAATGAACTTGGATCTAAGAAGGGAGAAGTATTTCCTTTAGCCACTCAAACCATGTCTACTTTTAAAGACACCCAAACAATGCAAATGCTTAAGAGGGCAAGAATCAATGTCTGTCTGCCTGTCTGTCTGTCTGTCTGCCTGCATCTACCTACCTATTTACTTATCTATGTATATGTGTATGTGTGTGTATCTGTCTGTCTGTCTGTCTCTTTTTGAGACAGGGTCTCTCTGTTACTCTGACTGAGAACTTGCTGTCATACCAGGCTGGCTTGAACTCACAGATACACCCGTTGCTGCCTCTGAAAAGTGCCGAAATTAAAGGTGTGTGACACCACACCCAGTCCTTGTCAATATATTTTATTCAAGATGGTAGCATGCAATGAGGAAATGACATTCTTATCCCAATAAGGCCTTCCCCAAAAATACTGGGTCATTCTGGAGAAGGGAAGTCTATGTAATTGACAGGTGAGACTCTTTATGTCTTAAGCTGTGGACCTAAGAAGCAGTCCCGTGCTTGACTGGCCACCATCTTGAAGGGTTTTCTGGACCCCTGGGCAGTTTCTGAGGCTGGTGAATCACTGGCCTGTGCTACAACTAGGATCTGGGATACAGCAGGAGAGACTGTTAACTCCAGAGAGGTGAATACTCATCCATTTCCTCTCTGCTGTAAAATTCATGGCTGTGATTTTCACTCACATCCTGGCTGCTTTAGCAAGACATTTAAAAAAATACTGACAAGACCAGGAAGCGGAAGTGCTGTCACTGCCAAGCGTTGCTTAGCACAGCCTCTCCCTAACCAGAGCCTTCAGCCTCTGCACTCAAGTGGCAGCTATGACATGTGCTACCAGAAAAAAAACAAAAAACAAAAAACCTTCTACTGCTTGTTTTAGTTTATGCTGGCAAGAACAACAGGCATCAAGTTAACCCAGCTATTGCAAGGGCTCGTCATTTCAAATACCAAACAACAAAACAAAACAGCAAACCAAAAGGAAATCAAACAAAAACCTCATTAAATTCAGGAAACCCCTAAGTTTTTTATGTTGATATTTGAATTCTATAAATCTTGCTATTTCTGTGATTCTCTGAAAAAAAAAAATCAAAGTCATAAAAACAAAGAATCAAGTAATACAAGCTTTCCTAAGCCCAAAGCACAAGCTTTCCAGAGAAGACAGCAACAACAGTGATTGAGAGCAAACAACAAAAGCAAGTGTGTACCTGCAGGGAATCCCATTACATTGAATATTCTGTCCAGCTGGTCATGGTGATAAGGATTACTAGTTTTGATGTCCTCTTGTCGACAGTGAAATATTGGCTCTGACGTTAGTAGTTCTGCAAATATACACCCTATAGCCCAAATATCTTTAAAAGAAAAAGAAAAGAAAAACAAAAACAAAAACAGAAAAGAGAAAATAAAAGGGAAAAGGAAAGGAAAAAGAAAAAGGAGGAAAATAAAGTGCTTCTTTCCAAAAGAAAATGCATTTTTACTTTAAAGGGGAGTGTTCTTTTTCTGTTTCTCAAACATTAATAGCAATCCCTGGGCAAGCATAACCGCTGAATACCACGGGCCACTGTCCATACCCCGCCCACAGAGCTTCCACTGCTATGGTCTCATCCACCCACTGACTTCACAGAAGCCGCTGTTTACTTTCTGAGTCTGGGTGCGTTTTAAACACTTAAACATTACCATAAAACAGTCTGCATGTAGGACATGGGGATCACAAACAAATGAAACCAAAACAAAACAAACGTAAAAGCCACAGAACCCTTGAAACTGGGCACTTGCCAGAATATAGGGACGTTCGTGTTTCATGATAGTCATTCCATCTTGTTGATTTACGTGTTACGTTTCAAGCCTACTAACTGTCTTCTGTCCTAACACTACTGAGAAGGCACGTGCTCTATTTTATCTCTTTACGCTGGCAGCAGTGCCGCTCTCACAGAGCTAACTGGAACACAGAAGTAACCACACAATCTTCAAAATGGGTACAGAGGCTACACATGAGTAACAGTATTTACAGCAGACAAACTGCAGAGGAAATTTCTTTTATTCACAAGACATGTTCACTTTCATTCACCAAGTCTGTATTCAACAGAACTACTAAGGAGGTAAGAGCTACCTACTCAAGAGTGTGACGCTAACCACGTCCCACTGTTACGTGTGGCACGCAGCCTGGCTGCAGGTTCTGTCTCCCTTCTGCAGTGCTGTGCAATGGCAGAAGCTCAGCAAGTGACTTCTGAATGACCTACACAAAACCCAGGGCAAACATGAAAACCACAAACCCACAAGAACAAATTACAAAAGGCATCCTTATATTGAGGCTGATTACTCAGGTATCTGAGACACTAGGGCTTAAGCAGGAAACGAGAGGAAAAAAGTGTTACGAGAATTTCTAAACTTCAGCACTGAAATATATTATTTATCACAATTATGACTTTTTATATCTTCATACATAAGATTCTCATTGCATATGTAAATTATCATATTTACATTTTAGAGTGACAAGTTAATCTATTTACATAAAAGTTCATAATTTGCAAAGACAATTTTTTTAAAACACAATTTTTTTCATCTTAGAAAGCCAAGATGATAATACTATCCTTTCATTTGGGGGAGGAGGGTAGAAGGTTTGCTTTCAAGAGTTTTTCTGTGTAGCCCTGGCTGTCCTGGAAATCACTCTATGGACCAGGCTGGCCTCAATTCAGAGATCTACCTGCCTCTGCCTCCCTAGTACTGGGATTAAAGGTGTGCACCAGCACTGTCTAGGTAAGACAATGCTACCACACGGGGAAAAGTTTCATCAAGGAACAGTTAGGCTATTTTGTTTCAGTGTTAGAGGGTCCTCAGGAGAGCTACTGCATGCAAATGTCATCTCTGACTATCTCATCACTGCATGGGGAGGCAGGCTAGGGATTAAAACACGGGGAGTGAATACTTCGCAGTTTAAAAACTCAACTTATACCCAAAAGATACTACGATGAATCATCTGGTTAGTTACTGAAAACCCTGAAGACGAATGGAGTAGTTTGTCCATGACAGCATGACAGGTGTTCACTCTTGGAGGAAAAGCACAGCAGTCACAGGGTGACCCTAACCCTGGTCACTTCTAACTCACAACTTCCGCCTGTCTCTTGGGTGTATCAAATTTCTACCGTTCGCCCTCACTATCTTGATTTAGTCACCAAACACAGATTCTAGTCAGATGGTTGGGTATTAACTCCCTAATTCCTTCCAAGAAGGTGTCTTTTCCTTGCTCATGTTTGAAAATACGCCAAATTCCTAAGAGGCTACCCGTGTTTACCTTCCTAACTCCTCAAACATGCAGCAGCCATGTGTAGCTAATGAGATGGAACTGTCACCTGGCACCCAAGTGGACACAGGAGGATTTGTTAAACACTGCTTAATCAATAGTGCTGACTCTGATAGAAAGAACAAGGACCCATCTTTTCTGTTTTACCTCAAACTCCCCAGTCAAGAGAGGGCCACCCAATCAGAGCCCACTGGACAACTGGAGGGAGAGCACTGCCCAGTCCCACACTCCAGCACAGCTTTCAAGACAGACCTAGTCACAGCTCTCTGGGAACTCAGACCTTCCCTTCAGCATCCTCCCAACACCAAACAAACAAAACTAACAGGCCAGACACCTAGTCTCAGTCCCCTAGATATCCTGCTCACTAACCCATTCTCTCTTTGGTTTAATGATTCAGCTTCCAGCACTGAACTCTGTGACCGACCATTTGCAGTGGGAAATGGGGCCATGGCGATTTATCATAGTCTAAGCCAGACGTTTTCTTTATGCACTCTGCAGTCTAACACAATCTGCTGAATGCCATCAGCGGGCCCCCCTTCTGCATGACCCTGAGGACGGACACAGGCGCATGCTCCAGGTACTTTGATGATTAACTCCAAGGGCGGTGTAGCTGCTCACACGCCAAATCTAGACGCAGTTCCAGCAGGAACTTTTAAATGATGCGGGGAATCTGAGTGCTTGACCAGCTCAAAGGCTACCCACAGACTTAAGGGGCAGGTGTGACACTGGAGTATCAACTAGAACTGAAGGCTCCCCTTCACTATCTCAACCTTATTTAAAAATACTAAAAGTAACAAATTCATGACCTCTCAGATACAAACAGCTGAGAAGGAGCTATGTTATGGCTTCCTCTGGCAATGTGTGGATTGAAATGAAGTGCTCTCCAAAAGCATCATGGCCAAAGCAGGTATACATGCCCAGGGATCAGCAGCACTGAAGAAATGGCACTGGTGTGAATCGGGTCAACTGTAAACAAGTCAGCTCCCTTTGCGACTCCTGCTGTAGAAGGCAATGTTTCTGTATAATGCCATAGAATGTTTAGAGTTAATGTGGACAAATACATTTGAATATAGCTAAATTCCCATTTCTAGGAAATAGCACTGAAGGACTAGGGGACTGTCAGCAGTGAGCACACAGTTCCTATGGACTAGGGGACCTGTGAGCAGTGAGCACACAGTTCCTATGGACTAGGGGACTGTCAGCAGTGAGCACACAGTTCCTATGGACTAGGGGACTGTGAGCAGTGAGCACACAGTTCCTATGGACTAGGGGACTGTGAGCAGTGAGCACACAGTTCCTATGGACTAGGGGACTGTGAGCAGTGAGCACACAGTTCCTATGGACTAGGGGACTGTCAGCAGTGAGCACACAGTTCCTATGGACTAGGGGACTGTCAGCAGTGAGCACACAGTTCCTATGGACTAGGGGACTGTGAGCAGTGAGCACACAGTTCCTATGGACTAGGGGACTGTGAGCAGTGAGCACACAGTTCCTATGGACTAGGGGACCTGTCAGCAGTGAGCACACAGTTCCTATGGACTAGGGGACTGTCAGCAGTGAGCACACAGTTCCTATGGACTAGGGGACTGTCAGCAGTGAGCACACAGTTCCTATGGACTAGGGGACTGTGAGCAGTGAGGACACAGTTCCTATGGACTAGGGGACTGTGAGCAGTGAGCACACAGTTCCTATGGACTAGGGGACTGTCAGCAGTGAGCACACAGTTCCTATGGACTAGGGGACTGTGAGCAGTGAGGACACAGTTCCTATGGACTAGGGGACTGTCAGCAGTGAGCACACAGTTCCTATGGACTAGGGGACTGTCAGCAGTGAGCACACAGTTCCTATGGACTAGGGGACCTGTCAGCAGTGAGCACACAGTTCCTATGGACTAGGGGACTGTCAGCAGTGAGCACACAGTTCCTATGGACTAGGGGACTGTCAGCAGTGAGCACACAGTTCCTATGGACTAGGGGACTGTGAGCAGTGAGCACACAGTTCCTATGGACTAGGGGACTGTGAGCAGTGAGCACACAGTTCCTATGGACTAGGGGACCTGTGAGCAGTGAGCACACAGTTCCTATGGACTAGGGGACTGTGAGCAGTGAGCACACAGTTCCTATGGACTAGGGGACCTGTCAGCAGTGAGCACACAGTTCCTATGGACTAGGGGACTGTGAGCAGTGAGCACACAGTTCCTATGGACTAGGGGACTGTGAGCAGTGAGCACACAGTTCCTATGGACTAGGGGACCTGTGAGCAGTGAGCACACAGTTCCTATGGACTAGGGGACTGTGAGCAGTGAGCACACAGTTCCTATGGACTAGGGGACCTGTCAGCAGTGAGCACACAGTTCCTATGGACTAGGGGACTGTGAGCAGTGAGCACACAGTTCCTATGGACTAGGGGACTGTGAGCAGTGAGCACACAGTTCCTATGGACTAGGGGACTGTGAGCAGTGAGCACACAGTTCCTATGGACTAGGGGACTGTGAGCAGTGAGCACACAGTTCCTATGGACTAGGGGACTGTCAGCAGTGAGCACACAGTTCCTATGGACTAGGGGACTGTCAGCAGTGAGCACACAGTTCCTATGGACTAGGGGACTGTCAGCAGTGAGGGCACAGTTCCACTGGATGAGGGGACCTGTCAGCAGTGAGCACACAGTTCCTATGGACTAGGGGACTGTGAGCAGTGAGCACACAGTTCCTATGGACTAGGGGACTGTCAGCAGTGAGCACACAGTTCCTATGGACTAGGGGACTGTCAGCAGTGAGGACACAGTTCCTCTGGATGAGGGGACCTGTCAGCAGTGAGCACACAGTTCCTATGGACTAGGGGACTGTCAGCAGTGAGGGCACAGTTCCTATGGACTAGGGGACCTGTCAGCAGTGAGCACACAGTTCCTAGTGGGCCACTGCTACTTTCCTTGTTCAAGAATTGACAGAGTCATTCTGTGCATGTGTCCCTCTCTGCTTTCCTATAATGCAGACTAGATAATCAACTCTTAGGAACAAGGCCCAGAATTTGAGTTCATATTAAAAGGCACCATGCTGCCCATCTGCTTATGTACAAATGAGAAGGAAGGAGAGGGACAAACACAAAGTTCACCTGCACTCCCACGTCAGATTGAAGCTGTTGGACTGTGAGGAACAGAGTCTCCGGTGCTTGGGGCATGGGGCTAAGTTTCATAATCACTCCACTATCTATTCAGTCTGCTAAGATCTCACCAAATGTAAACATGCTCTGAAATAATCAATTCTTTGATAATAAAAAATAACTATCATATTACTGAGAAAGCCATCTTCAATTTGCTTAAGAATATTTTCAAAAGAATATTCAATATGTCTCAGTAACAGCAAGTATTCAGAAACAGTTTATTATTATATATTATATGTATTTATTATAGGAAAGTTTACTGGAATGCTACTCTCGGGTAAGTTCACTGGCCCCAAGGAATCAGCATGGGGGGCAAGAGGGGGAAGAGAAAGAAAGAGCGTTCACACGGAAGAAGAGCCTGACTTTAAAACAGGTAATATTTTAAGGTAATATTTTGGAATAATTTTAGATTCATACAAAGCTGCAGAGAGACCTTTCATATCTGACTTATGTTTATAATTGTTTTTCTATGAAATAAAATGTGATCTCAAAGCAGATAAGAACATTAGTGAACTCAAAGCTTTTGCCAAGTAAAAGCCTAGAGATTCAAGATTAACTCAGAGGCTGAGAGCAAGGATCCTCCCTTTCCCATCTGCAGACTGGAAAAGCCTTCACAGAAATATGAGCAAAACCCTAACACACATGAGGGCCTGCTTTAGACAGTGTATGCTCACCTGTCAACACAGACTGGCTTTAGCGGGCTGTGGTGAACAACAGGAAGGTGAGTTTGGTCTGTGGGACTCTAGATACAGCTTGGAGCACTGCAGACAAGATAAGGATGTGATGTGGGTGACAGAGCAAGACTATCCTAGATGGCATTAGCACAGATGGCTTCCTCCAGGAAGGAGGCAGCAGTATCCTGATTAAAGTTTGAATGAAAAGGAAGAGAGTGATGGTGTAAAGACATGTTCTATACAGATGCTGCAAATATTTCCAGTCCATGGAAGGCAGATGGAATAATGCAAAAACAGACCTCAGTCTATGGCATGGTGTCTGAGCAGCACAATCCTACAACACTGCGGCTATGTCAAACCAGGAAGGACAGTTGTGGCAACACCTAGCTGGGGAGGACTGTTGTGGCAACACCTAGCTGGGAAGGACTGTTGTGGCAACACCTAGCTACCCGTTTTCTGCCAATGCCCTTGGATTTTGATATAGAACAACTGGGCCAAAAGCCAAGAGATTCATATGTCTGACTGGCCTTAGAACACAGGCTTGCCCATTCAGGCATCCGGTTCTCCCTGGGGATGACAGCTGACTGATGGAGAACTTCAAAGTATAATCAGCAACCTACATATCCCATAATCCAACACAGAGTTCCCAGGTGGTTTCTGTAACTTAATTCTTAAATACAAATAGAGAAACTAGGGGTCACCTAAGTAATTAAGGGACCTTACAAACCAGATGAGAAACAACACAAATGGAAGACAACAGAGCCTAGAAAGAAAACAGGTTCTTTCCTCAGGTTGCCAGGGAGATGGCTGACATTCAGTGCTTACGATAGCAGCCCATGGACTTTCAAAGCAAGATGAGGGGCCAGCCGGAAGATTGGCAAGAAGTTTCCTTACTACTACAAGAACACCCAAAGAGGCCACGGAAGACACCAGCACAGACAAGAAAGACCTTTCACTGGCAACCTCTCCATCTGAGGGTAGATTCTGTCAGGTATGGTGATCAAGACGAAGATGCAGAGGCCAAGACTTTCTGCTACATTTGCAAGTAAAATTGCTTCCAGAACCACAAGAACCTATCTGTGCCCCTGCAGTATGCCCCTCAGTCCACCCAGGCTTGAGCCCCCAAAATGGACCTGCAGACAAGCAAGACAAGTGCATGGCCCCGAGCAAGACAATGAACTTCAGTGTGCTCAAGGCTTCAGGGCTACTGGCACTAAGAGATTCCAGAAACTCTGAACGGACCCTGACAGACTCCCCAGAACACAGTATCCTCCAACATAACACATAAGAAAAGACCGAGCAGGTGAGAACTCTGGGTGCATGACAAACCACAAACAAGTCCACAATCCTGGTCTGCAAAGACGTCAGCAAAGCTTTTCTTTGCGTAAACCAACACAAGAGGCCACAAAAGTCATGGTGAGACAAGGAGCTCCCAAGAAAGCCAGGAAAGCATCAGAAAGAAAAGCACAGTGGAAAACACTAAGAGGTCCAGCATCTCAAAGCAGTGCATTCCACAAGAAAGATCGGAGCGGAGATCAAAGAACCACATACCTTAAGAATTGTCTAGAAACAAGAGATAAGAGCTGAATGACTGTAAAAAAAAAAAAATCACTATAAAATGAAGAAATGAGAAATAGCATTTGTTTTCAGAAAGCAACAACCCTAAGTGACCCACAGTAAGCTGAGAAGACTGACCTGAGAGCGGATTAGCCACACTGCTAGCTAAAGGCAAAGAAGTTGTCTCAAGGGGCTGGGGATTTAGCTCAGGGGTAGAGTGCTTACCTAGGAAGCGCAAGGCCCTGGGTTCGGTCCCCAGCCCCGAAAAAAAAAAAAAAAAAAAGAACCAAAAAAAAAAAAAAAAAAAGAAGTTGTCTCAGAGCACAACTCTAAACCTCCAACTTAATAAAGGTCTTTAAAAAGCACTATGAATTAGACTATAGGTGCTCTTCCAAAGAAAGCCACGGGAGGAGAAAACAAAAGACACAATCATGGATGGAGAACACAGCAGCCAGCCTAGAAGAATAAAGGAACCCGTCTGGGGGTGGAGCCGGGCGGGGTTAGCTCTCACAGGAGGAGTGGCTACCAGCCTCTCGGTCATCAGCATAAAGGAGAGGACTTATGGTCATATTCACCCTGGTAAAATGACAAAGATACCAGTTGTGGGGAAGTAGCAGAAAAAGGCTGTGAATGAGAGGTTCATTCCTGTACCAAGTTAAGCTGGCTGCCAACCACTAGAAAGGCAGCCAGCAGAGGACCTGAGAAAGAGCGGCCATGTTCTGACAACACTAACACAACTGGACGTGAGGAAGTAAGAGTACCATGCTCCAAACTTCGAAAAAGCCCTAACTTCTCAAGTTTGCACATTTTCTTTAATATTTGAGGTATCTTCTAGAAGTTTAGCATTTCTGTACTTCTGTACGAAGTTCCAGAACTTAAATTTTTTAGTTTTCTCTTTTCATATAAAATTAAATTTTTTTTTTACTCAAAACATTCTGAACCTCTTTTATAAAGAGACATGCAACTTCATGCTCTCAGGTGCTAATGTGTATATATATGGACAGTGAGATTCTGGGGTTTTGTTTTTATAATTTGCTAATACTTAATTTACACATGTACACAAATGCCTCCTGTAGTTTTAATGAGCCCTACTCACCAATTGCTTTGGTATAGTGTCTGGCTCCGAGGAGTAATTCTGGAGCTCGGTACCAGAATGTTACAACCACTGGATCCAAATCTGCTAAAGGCTTCAAAGGTGAATTAAATAATCGGGCAAAGCCCATGTCAGCTGTAAAAACAACAACAGAACCACATAAGTAAACAGACAGGTCTATTTTGCACATGTAGTCTCTCAAAAATGTGTGCAGATGGGCGGGGGGGGGGGGAGGATAACGTTTTCACGACTTTTACTGACGGACATGTAGAAAAGCTTGAGATCAGTCACCCAGCTCTTGAACTGACTGGCTGTGTGGTCAGATCTTCAGGGTAAGGCTGCCCCTCTGGCTGACTTCTTTCAGAGGGGAAGGTTTGACATGAGCCTAACCTCACCTCTCAGCACTTAGGCTTCCATCATCTCCGTCAACAGCCTGTTCACTGTGGTCATCAGACCTGACTACACTGTAGTTTAATGCTATTTTCCTCATTTACTTGGCCAGAGTTTTACTAACTTAGAAAATCATTGTACTTCTTAAGTTGAAAAGGCAATTCGCTTCACTTCTATGCTTCTTCACATGAGACAGAAGTTCGAAAAAAAAAAAAAAAATCACAAAGCTAGGCCTCCAAGATGGCATTGAAGGGTTCATGGCACTAGTGCCAGGCCACCAAACTACTTGGTTATGGACTTTGCGTTGCTAATTCATAATCATAAAGGCTTCATCTCTATATGGCTTCACATGCAGTCACCACACACAAATACAGGATGACCCACATTTAGCACCCACTGGGCGATGTCAAGATTCAAGACCATCTGGAAAACGTAATTTTATTCTAACGTTAACTTAATTTATTTTATATGCAGTGTTCTGCCGGTGTGTGCCTGCACATCAGAAGAGAACACCTGGTCTCATTACAGATGGTTCTGATCCACCACATGGCTGCTGGGAATTGAACTCAAGACCTCTGTAAGATCAGCCAGTGCTCTCTTAACCTCTGAGCCATATTCTAATCTCCAGCACATATTCTAACATATTTTTAATGAAGTAGAGTTACCTTTAATTAACTTAATTATGGAGGGAGAAAACCCAAATTTTGGCAAAAAAATAAAAACCTTGAATCAGATTATCAAATATTTCCTTTGAAATGTGAATACTTGATGATGTGACACAACGTCACACATTATTATACAAAAGTGTAATTCTAAAGGAGACCTTAAATGTGTTATGCAAAATTTTTTCTAGATCACATGGTCAAGGACATACTTAAAATTGCTCTCTGACTGCCTAAGACCACTGGAAAACAGATATTTACACTACAGTTCACGACAGTCAGAATTACAGTTATGAAGTAGCAAGGACAATCATTTCATGACTGGAGGCCACCCAACATGAGGAGCTGTGTGAAAGAGTTGCAGCATTAGGAAAGTTGAGAACACTGCTCTGCTTTATGTCAAACACTGCAGAGGAAACTACGGTTAATTGTGTTCTGTGTTCTTACGACTCTGTATCTTAGTTACACTAATTTATAACTTAACTACATGTCTTCTACCTCCCCAAACAAACTGAATATAAGTGCAAACACTGCCTAGGAAAACTACAATGAAAGGAGCAGTAGTTAGGGTAAAATTTCACTGTCCTTACATACTGTCGCCCTGGAGAAGTCTGATGTAGAGGACAGCACAGAGCATCAAGGGGCACTGCCATGAATGCCTTTGCCCTTAGGCAAGGCCAGGGACAGTCGTGCACTCCAGAGCTGTGCACACTGCCACTTAGGTCACATCACTTGGTCAGCTCCTCAGCTGGAAGACTGACAGCAGAGCTTCTCAATAACCTGGCTACAGAGACTGATGGGAGAATCAAATAGACCATGAGCTTCTAAGAGGAGACAAGGCTGGCCACCAGCTCCAGGCTGTTTAACCCAGCAGATAGTTGGAGGAAGCCTACCTATGTCGTGTGGCTTACTTTATAGCTACAGCAGTTTGTTCTGGAAGGACCGTCTGACACAGGCGGGAAGGGTTTCCCTTTATGTACACTCTTTAGAAACGTTTTGCCATTGGAACTACAGATGTGTACATATTGATACAGAAACAGTAATACAGCTGCTTACAACAATTTCAAATATACTGAACTGCGACTTATCATAGATAGAACATACCAATTTTTACTCTTCCTCGCTCAGGACCTTCACCCATAACTAAAATATTAGCAGGTTTCTGTGGAAACAAAAAAAAATTTTTTTTCAATAAACAGTAGTTTTCCTTTAGACAAATATGTTAATATAACATATCTACTTTAAAAATACTTCTCCTCAAAAATTAAAATTAAATACAGAAAGCCATGGAAGAAAGTGTATGTGTATACAAACAAAGCCACAAATGGCCTCATGGCAGACACAGTTGAGGTCCTCAATCAACAGGTCTTTACTGTGGAACACTAGAAATTTACAATGCCGAGGTCGTCTGTCTGTCTGCTGTCTGTCCGTGTCTGTCCCTCACCCCCCTCTCTCGATATGGGCTCATGAAACAGCCTGACTGTCCTGGAACTCACTCTATAGACCACAGTAGCCTGGAACTCCCAGATCTGCTGGTTTCTGTCTTCTACTACTACTCATTCTGTAGTTCTGGTCGGCCTAGAACTTGACATGTACACAGGTTGGATCTGAACTTGTGATGACTCTCGCCATGTCCTTCTAAGTGCTGGGATTCTGGCAAGAGCCTCCAGCTCCGACAAGTTTTCCGTTATATAAAGCAGTCTCAGAGTTTAAGGAAAACTAATCTCCTCAGCTCCTATAATACAGAGGAGCAAATTAATCACAGGCAAACATCCACCTGGCACTCTTTCTGGAGCATCAGATACACACCTATGTCTAAAGGTATCGGATATGGTCTTCTTCTAAACGAGTTAGCACAGTGATAGCAATTTTACACTCACAACAATTCTGAGGGTTCTTTATTTTTAAATAAAAGGGAAGACAAAGTTTAAGAGATTTTGTCAAAGTGGATTTTAGTTTTAAGCTCTAAAGACCACACCAGATTGCTACCTACAACCTGTTAAGAGTGGCACTTAGTCTGCTAGTGTCTGAGGGCTGTCCCCTGGGAAAAAGGAGGCCGCATTTGCTTCTCCCTCAAACATTATCCTTTTCTACCCTTCCAACTGACAGGGCTTCAGCTGTACCAATCTGGATGCTAAAGAGAAGTGAGACCGGATTTGGGCACATCTCAAATATTAAATAACTTTAAAAATCAAATTAGAGGTTTTTATGAAAGCTGTTTAAAGTGGCAACTACTTCATAGGCTTGTACAGACGTCATTGGAGATGGCGCCAAGGCAGTTTCTACAACAGACTGATCTATTAACTCCCAAAGGTTGAAATTAATTCTTTAAGCAGCCCCCCACCCTCTGACACACAAGCCAGATGCTACTGCTGAAATGGCAGGCCATGACATCAGAAGTAACAGACTCCTAGTTTCTAAGATGAGGCAACTCAGCACTAGAAGGCAAACAACTGGGAGGTGGATGCAGGACAGAATCTACTGCTACACGCTGACCCCTCCTGACAGTCTCCTAAACAGCCCCCAGCGAGTTCCTGAACCAGGGTGCCTCCCTATCTAGGTCGTCACCACCACCACCACCACCACCACCACCACCACCACCACCACCACCACCACCACCACCACCACCACGTTTTTCAACAATGAAATTCTGACATCTTCATCATGATCACAGGGGCAGCTGGTGATGTGCCAAAAGTGAGAGTAACCCTAACACTGTACCTAGTGAGTTTGATGCTATGATGCTGCCCAGAGGAGTAGAACTGTCTCCCTACACTTCGGTAATCAATGGTGGGTCTGTCTCTGTGGAGTGAGGCAGTGATTCCATAGTGAGGGAAATGGTTCTAAGCCTCACCATGCATGTCTTTTCCTTAGCCCCATTTTGCATCTCTTCTCATCAAACCCGTCTTCCTAAAAGACAAATGTGATTATGTCACCTCTGTTTTGGGGATCTGCTATGGTAGCATAGATACTACATGAAAATTAGGAGAACCAGAACACAAAATGATGCACCCTGTGACTAGAACCAGGCAGTATCTATTGGTTTTAGATAGGATTTCCTGTATCCTGGGCTGTCATCAGAATCATTATACAGCTTTGAATATTATCTACTAACCCCCCCTCCTTTCACAAAACCAGGTTTTTGTGGTAGTGGGCATAAAACCAGGACACCGTAACCTGGGCAAGCACACTACAAACTGAGTTACATCCCAACCACAGAACTAGGTTTTTAAAAAGTTTCTGTGAATAAGGTTTAGGAGAACAAGTGTTAAAGTAACAATGGATCATTTTCTCAAAAACGCTTAGATAATTCTGTGCTATTTTCATTAAAACATTCCTGTAATGGCTGGAGAGATGGCTCTGCAGTTAAGAGAATTGGTCTGTGAGTAGGAAGGCTAGGGCTTAGACCCTGGCACCCACAAAGCAAACCGGGTGTCTCACATACCTTAACTGCACTCCAAGAGGGCAGAGACAGGAGAGTGGCTAGGGCTGGCTAGCTTCTATCCTCTCTATCCAAGAGCAAGCCTCGGGCTCAGTGAGAGAGAGACCCTGCCTCAAAGGACAGATGGAGAACGACAGGTAAGGATACCTGACTGCTACCCTCCTCTTGCCTCCCTTGAGAGCTTGTGCTCTCTCCCTATACACACTCACACATGTGTGCGTGCACACACGCACGCACACGCACGCGCACGCACGCGCGCGCACACACGCGCGCGCACACGCACGCACACACACGCGCGCGCACGCACACGCACGCACACACACACGCACACACACACGCGCACGCACGCGCACGCAGCCCATGCACGCACATGCACGCACGCACACGCACACACACGCACGCACACGCACGCACACACGCACACGCACACACACGCACATGCACGCACGCCCACGCACACACACGCACACGCACGCACACACACACATGCGCGCACACGCACACACGCGCACGCACACGCATGCACACACACACACACGCACGCACACGCACACTATGGTACACATGGCACCTGGGAGAGTTGCTCTCATATACACGCCCCACTCCTGTGTCTCCTGTTCTTTGGGTAGACCATGACCTCTCTGACTCGAATTGCTATGCCATCCCCAAGGGATTGTTCCTGTGTGTTATCTGATAAAATTGCAATTTCCTTCTTTCTCCCTGACAGAAATAACAACAAAAACATTCTGAGTACAAACGGTTCAAGCTATAATGTCACATAGAGTCTAAGTCTCTTTTACTGTTCCCCTTCTACCCACAACAAAGCCTACCAGTTCTTGTAAAGATATAAGCAGAGTAACTGCTTTGGTTTGATGGAGTAGTGCATGCTCCTGGCCAGCCCTAAACAATTATGTGCCTATTGTGCAAAAGCACGATCCCAACTACAGGTCCTGAACAAACCAAAACAAGTCTGCCTCTATCTAGCACAAGTACAAGCAATCACAACTACTCCCCTGTGATCTTGAGTGAAATGGGAAGACTTCTCTCCTTAAAACATTTTCTTACCCATGGAGCAGGCCCTCAAAGCCAGCAGACGGAGCAATGGTCTGGCATCAAGTAAAGGGAGAAACCTATTTGGCTTCACCTTAAGCTTCTTTTTATTCTCCAAACCAAACCAAACCAAACCAAACCAAACCAAACCAAACCAAACCAAACCAAACCAACCAAGGTCTCACTATACAGCCCCAGCTGTTCGGGAACTCACTGTAGACCACGCTGGCCTTGAACGCAAGAGATCCACCTGTCTTTCTCTCTCAAGTACCTGGCCAGTTTGCTCGTTTCTTTTTATTCTAACCTTATTGGACTGAACAAGCTCTGAGCCCGAGTTGGAGGATGGCTAGGACTACAGCCATGTAGTCTTTATGAGTGTATGAGGCGTGACTGTACAAATAGTTGACAAAGATGTCAAGATCTGGCCTTGTATGTATTCACAGTCAAATTCCTTAACTTTTAAAATTAAGATTTAGTTTATATATGAGTGTTTTGCCCACAGATCCCCTGGAATTGGAGTTACAGATGGTTATGAGTCACTGTGTGGCTGCTAAGAATCAAACTTTGGCTGTCTCCAAGAACAGTAAATGCTCTAAACCGCATTTCCTTAGCCCCTACTATTACAAATGTCTTTGCTACTTTACTCCCTACCTGGTATAAAATCTGAAACCAGTCTTGGGTCTAAAGGTTCACTTGATTTAGTTTTTCTCACAATTTCTTTCTTCCTTCCTTCCCTCTACTCCTCCACCCCATTGCCAGGCTGTCCTTGAACTCTTGGGCTCATGGGATTCTCAGGCCTTGCCTTTCAACTAATGGGACTCCCTACTGATGTGCACCTCTCGGAGTCATTAGCTTTTTAACGGGTTTCAGAGTCAACCTGGACACGGTGTATCTGCTATGTATGTATGTATAGAGAACAGGTGTGTTTTTGACTAGTCTTATCAAATCTTTGATGCTATTGCTTAGTACTGAGAAAGCTTCCAAAAGATCTGATAGGTAATTTTATTTCATTATCCAATAGCATCTTAAGATAATAACCTAGTCCCCAATAAAACTAGTTTCTTTCCTCCGTGCGTGTTAGTAGTAGAATCTATGAATTTGGCTCTACAGCCAAGACCTCCTTCCAAGCAGTACTAGATGGAACCATATCTGTGGTAAATATTTTTTATAGAGTGCTAAGGTCACCTTGAAAGACGCAGAACTTTGCTGGTGACATTCTGAGGGGCATACACTCCATGGAAACCAGATGTCCGTTCACCTTAAGAAATCCTCACATCCTGGCAGTGGCATCCAGCATGGCCATGTTATTTATGAACAGACATGGAAACAGGGCAAGCATCACTGCGCAGTGGGTAATGACAAGAACTCACGGGCATGGCTGTATGAAGCTACAGCGCCTTTCTGTTAACTGATTGTAATAAACAGAGCGTGACCTCATTTACAACTGGATGGCTTGCTGCTGTTGTTTGCTTGCTTGTTTTGCTGTGTGCCTCACTTCCTAACCCAGTATTTCCAACAGGAGATACCTGCACTGTGAACACCACCACTCTTGTTCCCACACGGACAGCACATCTCCAGGTCCTAAGGCTTCCTATGAATCCTTGCCAGTGTGTGTGTGTGTGTGTGTGTGTGTGTGTGTGTGTGCGCGCGCGCGCGCACGCACACCTGGCTCACTTTATAGATGAGAAGAATGGAGCTTGTTGGGTGGGAGTAAAGCTCAATACAAGGACTTGTGTCTACCAAGTGCAGGCCATGGGTTTGCTCCCTAGCAGCACAGCAAGATGAAACACAGACACCGTGAGTGGCTGGTCCTTCCTAAGGCTACTGAGGTAAGAGGTGGAACCAAGATTCAAACACACCTCAAGTGTGAGTCAACAGGAGGGCTTGATTTTTCCTCTAGTGACGGAAGCGCCATCCTTCTACTGATCCTTCACTTCCCTTTAGCGTCCTGCCTGGCTCTCTCCCAGGCTGTACCCATCTCTTCAGTTCCCTTCTTTTTGGCATTTGATTTATAAAGACAAAGGCAAGTCTCGTGCCATAAACTGCATTTTATAACTAAAAGATGACCATCATATACCAGCGTGTATGCTTAGGAGAACAAACCAGACACAGCAAGGATGTGCAAGCAGGCAATATGGCTATCCCTCAGGAGGTCTCACAAGAGTTAACCAAGCACGTGAGGGAGAGACTAAGGCACTTGCTTAGAAGATACCTTTCAACCTAAAAGTGTACAAATCTATGAAGCTGGAGAAAATAAATTTTTTTTATTTCAAATTACGTTTCTATGAAGAGATATTTAGGCAGAGTCAAGAGAAATTAATCTTCCGCATCCCCTACTTTTTTGTTAAATTTTATGCATGCTAAGTGGTATTGATTTAAATTATAAGCTTATCTGTAATTCAGAAAGAATGAAAATTCAAAACTGTGAGCTTAGAACTTAAAATATTAATTACTTTAGGACAAGGTTAGAAATCCTCAGAGTACACACACACTGATAGCATAAAAACCCATCGGTCAGTTACACAGGAGTTAAACCAGGGCAAAGGGACGCTGTGACAACTGTGCAAAGGGAAGCCAAGCCCCGCACATGCACTGGGAGTCACAGAGTAGTCATCTCCGCGCAGCAGGCTGCTC
The DNA here is from genome assembly GCF_021556685.1 of Rattus norvegicus. Lineage (NCBI taxonomy): Eukaryota > Metazoa > Chordata > Mammalia > Rodentia > Muridae > Rattus > Rattus norvegicus. Next base: position 15,436,803 of record NC_141545.1, read on the forward strand.
TGAGACACCGACTGCATCTAATTGTACTTGACATAATTTTAGTTTATTAAATCTAAAAAAAAATAAAGCCTGTGTGCTAACTCAAACAACATTTACATTACAAGAATTAAGTAAATTACACAAATAGATTAAAGGGATTTTATAATATAACCAGCCTCTGAATTTGCTTCTGTGGGAACACTCACTTTCCCCTCTATTTGATTATTTCTCACAAACTGAAAAACACCTAATCAAAGATTTCTGTGGCTCTGGGATTTAAAAGTTTCCGAACAGTGTGAGAAAACTGGATTTATCACTGATTTTGTTGTTCCTATGTGTACACATGCCCATGTTGGTCTAGGTGCATTGTGTGGAGTGTACACTGTATGGGGCGCATGTGCAGGCCTTTCCAGAGTGCGCGATCCTCCTTAATTTCTAAGACAGAAGCTCTCATTGGCCCAGAACTTACACCCATGTCCACTGCCTTAGGGCTCAGATTGTAGGTTTATATACACCACACTCCTGGCTCCTTTATTGGGTGCTAGGGGATGGAGCTCAGCCCCTCTTGCCTTAGGACAGGTACTTTATCTGAGCCTGAGAAGACTTTAAACTACAGTGTACCTTTCACGACTAGGTTCCTCTCCTGTAAACCTTTGGAAATCTGGACTAGAACAACCACCTAAGGTCTAACGATCGCTAAAACATTAGACTGCACGGTTTATTTCTTAATCCTTTCTGTTTGTTTGTTTTGTTTTGTTGTTTCTCGAGGCAGTTTTTCTGTATAATAGCCCCGGCTATCCAGGACTCCCTTTGTAGACCAGGCTTGCCTCAAACTCACCTGTCTCTATCTCCTGAGTGCTGGGACTAAAGGCAGACTTCACCATGCCTGTTTTTTTTTTTTTTTTTTTTTTTAAATCCTTTTTAACAGCACAACGGAGAACATTTTTTAAACAGGCTTTAACAGGATAATTTAGAAAAACTTTAAATCATCTTTTTAAAAAGCCCTATTTTATGGTATTTTGTTTATAAATACTATATTTCTGTTTTGTAATAAGAAAAAAGCCGGGTTGGGGATTTAGCTTAGAGGTACAGCACTTGCCTAGAAATCACAAGACCCTGGGTTCAGTCCTTGGCTCCGAAAAAAGAAAGAAAGAAAGAAAGAAAGGAAGGAAGGAAGGAAGGAAGGAAGGAAGGAAGGAAGGAAGAAAAAAGCCTGGCCACTCACTGCTACATCGTAGTATGTAAGACAGGTTGTGCGAGAGGGACTCTGACTAAGAAAGCCACACTCACTGGTCGTTTGCAGAAACGTCGATGATCATCTACTTTGCTACAAAAGGTGGGAGCGCTCACCTCAGTTCCTTAATGTTATGAAAAGTCCTAAGTAAAGACTGTACCTAACAGTTATTGTTTAAAGAAAATGTTTGCTATCCTCCTGATAATCCTATCTGCCATGTCCTCAAGGTTCGGGTTATACATGTATCAGAATTCTCTCCACTGTAAGGCTGAGTACCAGTCCACTGTGTGTACACGCTGCACTGTTGGATGTGCTCCTCCACGGATGGACATTTCTGTCACTTCTACTTCTTTGCTATTGTGGATAATGGTTCTAAAGATAAGAGTTTTTTTATAGGGCTGAGAAAATAGCTTAATCCTAAGGACATGAGTTCAAATCCCAGAACCTACATGAAAAGCCAAGTATGGTGGTAGTATGTGCTAATAATTGTAGCTCTGAGCCAAGCTGGTGAGAGGCCCTGTCTCAAACAAGAAAGCGGAGGCTAGCCTGATGACAAGCTGAGGCTGAGCTTTGGCTTCCAAGAGCACCTGCAAACTCAGAACACACAGAGGCTAAGCTCTAGCCTTTAGGAGCACCTACGCAGAGACAAGGGGGAGGGGAGGGACGTGATTTTAAGTGAACAGAAGTGAGGAGCTGTCACTCATTCCCACAACACCTTCATCACTTTACATGTCCACCAGAAATGCAAAAGGGTTAAACATCCTTATCGATATCTGCAAAAGTTCCCACGAGCTCCTCTTCTACCACAGTCATGTGGAAAATCTCGACCCCACACTCCTGATTATAGAAAACCAGGTAAAAGTAAGAAACATGAAAGTAACTTACCCCAATTACTTCATTAGAGCTCTGGGAATGTTTGTATTAGATTAGTGGCTCAGCATGGCTGGGCCACAGTGCCCAGGTGTTTGAGTCAAGCATTATTGTAATTATTTCTATGAATGTACTTTTGGATGAGATTAACATTTAAACCAGCAAACATGAGTTAAACAGACTCTCCTCCCGCTACAGTTGTGAGACTGAAAGGTCTATGTACTAAAGACCTGGAACCACTTCTGGGAGGTGGTGGGTCCTTCAGAGGTGAGACCTAGTGGGAATCCTTGTCATGGCACACTAGAGCCTCAGCTCCTCCCCTTCTGCTTCCTTTCCCCATCTCTCATTCCCTATTACTTCCACCTAACACCCAATCAGGGGCCCAAAGCAAGAAGGCCCATCTATTATGAACTGGAGTTCCAAAGCGATAAGCCAAGACACATCTGTCTTAAGTTAATCATGCCAACTACTTTATCACAGCCGTGCAAAGCCAGTCCCTCCTTGCCATGAGAATTCATTTAATCAAATAATGTCTAACAGGAAAAGACTGACTATGGGCAACAATGCATGGCCTAGCAGGTGTCCAATCTGTACTCTAAATCTCCCTGGCTTGCAGCATATCCTGCAGATTTGGAACAATGAGGCTTCTAAAATGCATGAACCAATTTCCTAAAATAAACAGCTTTCTCCACATCCTTACACCGACACCCTGTGTGCTCTGCTGCTCTGGGAAAGCCTAACAAAGACAGGAGCAGCAGAGCCAGGACTGTAAGTACTACAAACATTCTCACTGCCAAGAAGTGGGGACAGAAGAGAGAGGAGCCCAGCACAGGGAGAGGCAGGGCACAGGCTCAGGCACCTTTGTCTCAATTTCTCTCCACTCCAAGTAACTGGAGATTCTACTTTCTACTATGAAAAGGCTGGTTTAACTGCTTCCTTCCTACCCATTTCCCGGGAACACTCACGCAGTGAACATGTAGCCTAATAGTACAGCACTCTGGCATGTACAAGGCCCTGGCTTCAACTCCCAATCCTACAACAAGAAACTAACAAAAACACACCCATGCAAATGCAGTCACATCGCCCACGCGGGCTCCACAAGAATGACTCTGTAATTCCTACCAAAATCAAGTCTGAGCCACCTTCCTTGGCTATGTGATGATTAATGATGACAATATAAATCTTCACTTACCAAGCAAGAGTATTAGTTGTAAAAGCTCAGTATTTACATCTATCGTCTCAACAAAAGAATGTTTCCACTCTTGTTTTTGAGAGCAAATATGGCCAGGATAGCTTCAAAATTATGATCCTCCTGCCTCTGCCCTTTGGGTGCTGGGATCACAGGCATGTTCAAACCAGTATTTCTAGTAATAAGAATCCTGATTTTAATTAAACAGGAAGTTCAGTAAGTCCTTGGCTATTATCAAAAGGGTGTTTTCAGGGTGTGTGTATCAGTCATCCACCTTACCAAGGGGTTTGCTGTGGCAAGGAGGGACATCCATCAACTGGTCAAAGTCCTAGTATTAGTAATGTACACATGTGTTTCAGGTATCACTGCCGCCTCTTACCAGGCTCACTCGAAAGGCACAGAGACTACAATGCCTGTATTTATTCTGATGAACGCTTCATTTGCATGTAATGTCTAAAATGGGGAAGCTAAAAGCTGTGTGTGTGTGGCTTCTGACCAGTCTGAGGATAAATATTTTATTACCACAGTATCGGCATCATACATAGCTACTTTGAAAAAGTGCAGAACCCAAATTAAATCCAAATTTTAACTTTTAGCTGACAAGTGCTTACACTTTTAAAAATGGAGTTTTCACTCAGAAAGCAAGGTTTGAGAGGTTGGCACCTGAATAGTGACCAATCTGAAGCAGCCTGCCATGCTAATCAGACAATGGCTCAGACACAGGTCGGATGGATGCTTAAACACAGCATGGACTCATCCAACAGAGGACATCAGAGTCACCTCACTCCAAGTAAGGAAGCCACAAGAGGTGTTGCCAAATGAAGAACATTCCAGATATATAACTAGCCAGCTAGTGTGTTGGATCTGGAGGGCTAATGGTGGGGCACAGTGCCTCAGTCTAGAGGGCCTTACTAAGACGGCTCAGCACTCTAGCAGGCTATGGCAACACCACGAACTCTTGGTATTCATCATTATTATTTGGACAGCGTCTCCAATGAACTTTTTGTTGCTTGTGTTAAGGTGCCTTGGCCTTCTAAACCCTTCCTTCTTAAGAGGGCCCTACCAGGGCTGGAGAGATGGCTCAGTGGTTAGAGCACTGACTGTTCTTCCAGAGGTCCTGAGTTCAATTCCCAGCAACCACATGGTGGCTCACAACCATCTGTAATGGGATCCGATGCCCTCTTCTGGTGTGTCTGAAACAGTGACAGTGTACTCACATACATACATACATACATACATACATACATACATACATACATATATATATATATATATATATATATATATATATATAAAAACAGGCCCTACCAGAACCTTCTGAAAGAGCCTACTCTTCCCTAGCCCACGTCACAGAGCATTTCCACATCTCACAAGAGCTTCTCCAAACTAGTCCACGCTGCAAGCAGCCAAGTGGAAAACTTAAACACTCATTAAGAAAGCCGGTCGGATTTGTTGAACATGGATTTTTTTTTAAGTGAAGAGAATTATTTTAAAAAACAAACAAAACTAAGCAAACTGTAGAGCTCTTCTAGTGTAACTGGTTCTGTGAGAACAACGACCTTCCACTGGGGCTGTCATTCTCTTAGAAGTATGATAAAAGCTGGTAGGACAAATCAGACAGGAAAAAAAAAAGAAACTTTTTGTTAAATAGACTATTTCTGGGGCCTGAAATTATCTTCAACTTCATAAAAAACCTGAATCTTATTTTTGTTCCGTAAGCCCACTGTTTATAAGCACAATATTTCAACTCTACTAAGTTTGCGTAAGGAAAAGGACTCAAGGAATTTCTTTGTTCCTGGTCTTAAAGGTTCTGTGGGCATGAAAAGGCCAAGACAAAATGATTTCTGTCCAACGTTCAGGACAGGACTACTTCCTACTGCTGCAGGAGGCAGAACTGACTGGAATCTCTCATCTAAGACCAGAGACAGAATGAACACCCAGTGCAGCAGCCCAGTGGCTTCACTTCCGCCCCTGAGTCTGTTCCTATGTCCACACGTGGTCAGAGGTGAAATCCTGCTCTGCAGGTAATTGTTTAAAACAAAAGCACAGCTGTAAGGCTGACTTCAGTTACACCATTAGGAGAAAAGAACTAAAAGAGCACATTTACTTATGCAAAAGAAAGCAATTCAAGTAATTCAAACCTATGAAGACTCAATGAATAATAACATACTAGGTTTTTAGAGACAAGGCTGGGAAACAGTTCAGTGGGTGAAATCCTGCCGCACATGCAGAAGGAGCTGACTTCCAGCACCCATTCAAAAGCTAGTGCGACTCTAAGTCCACTGCAAGAAATAATGGGGACAGAGGGTACCTATGGCTGCCCAGGGCTTGCTGGCTGTCTAGTCCAGTGCAAACAGCCAGAGGTAGGTCCAGTAAACAGCACTAAGCTAACAGGGAAGAAAGCAATAGGGGAGCTAGCTGACTGCCACCTCCTATCAGTGCACCCTCACATCAGGGTGCATCCTACCAACCACATAAGGACAGTTCACACAGGGGACTGGGGCACACTCATGCACCACCTTCAGGCCTACTCCCCTACGGCTCAATTTTCTACAGACAACAGGAAACATGCCTGCTATAAACACATTTCCTGGTTGAACACAGCGGTGGATTCACTCACCAAATCCCTGTGCAACACCCAGTTGGCATGAAGATAGTGAATCCCATCTAGGATCTGGTACAACAGTGACTTCACCATTCCCCGAGGTAACTGAACGGGCTTCTTGTTGGCTTTCGAAGCTCTGTGAAACTTAATTATATGCTGAAAGAAAGAAAACACCATAAGAAGCTTTACAAAGAGAGAAAGGCAATTTGGATATATATTTTCTTATCAGAAAAGGCAGTGCGAGATCACCCAGGACACCGACAAGACCACAGCACAGCAAACAAGTAACATGCGCAAGAAGCTCTCCCTAAGAACCAAGGGTAAGGTCCATCTTCAAGGGACGTGACAGCATCTCAGAGAATGAAAGACGAGGGGACAGGGGAACGGACGGATTAGGGTGCTCCTCATTTTAAAATATAATTAAAAGTTAATTACATCTGGGGTACTACAGACCTGTTTAATCTGGCAGGAATCTCCAAGAACAGAACCATTCTTATAAGATTCAATAAAAAGGGGGAAAACAAAATTCCGATTGGCCAATATAGCACAGGTGTGAATAGTCGGGGATGTGTTTCAGTAAAACACACCCAGCATACAGAAACTAAAGAAAAGATAACAAGTGGACAGCCAGTTCCAGCTGGATATGGGTACAGTTAGAATTCAGATAAGGAGGAGCCTGCCTGGCACCCTCACAAGCTTTCTCTGTACACATGACTAGGCAACCAGAGAGAAATAAAGTACAACTTTATAAATTAAGCACGTCACAAATAAATGGACACAAATGTCTCGGGCTCTCGAGCTTCTTCATTTTCTGTGGAACCCCCTCACACTTCAGGAAAACCTCAGTTATCTCTGCCTCAGGCACCAAGACACTCATCTCTAACACACACTACACAGAAGCTCTTCAGTATCAAGGGACTCCTGTGGTTAAAAAACCAAAAAGCAAAAAACACAATGAGAGGAGAAATGTGATGCTGATGTTAGACAGAATCTACTGATAAGGAATAACTAGTGAGCTGTGAAGCAAGGAGCTGTATTTCCTGAGGGGAAGTGTAGCGAAAGTCAGAAGGGAGAAGACAAACAAAAGGATGCACGCCTGTCTGTATTTAGACACCTTAAATTCCTGGTCAATCTTTTACCTCAGACATTATTTAATAACAATAGGTGTCACCTATCGTAAAATGTGATAACAATCAAGGCTGTGTCAGGAGAAGATCCCCTGGCTCTCCAAATGCAGTAACCATAGGTTTAAAGAGAGTGCATTTAAGAACTAAAAGCTTCAAGTTTCCCAGAGTAAACACCAAGGAAAGGAGGTGAGATAACTGAAGGGGTATTTCTTGAGGTCACACTTTGAATATAGTGATTTTTCAAAAAAATGAGTATTTTAAAACTAAACATAAAACTAAACATAAATAGATAAAGCCCTGTGAGATGGTAATTTTTCACCTGCATTTTCTTCACATTTCACAGTTATAAATCAAATACACGGTAGGTACGCGGGCTATAAATTTCACCGAGGCAAATGATTTTTAAAACAACTCTTAAACTGGAAGAGCTTGAAGGGGCTCGAGACCCCAAAAGTACAACAATGTCAAGCAACCAGAGCTTCCAGGGACTAAGCCACTACCTAAAGACTATACATGGACTGACCCTGGACTCTGACCCCATAGGTAGCAATGAATATCCTAGTAAGAGCACCAGTGGAAGGGGAAGCCCTGGGTCCTGCTAAGACTGAACGTGATTGTTGGGGGGAGGGTGGCAATGGGGGGAGGATGGGGAGGGGAGCACCCATAAATAAGGGGAGGGGGAGGGATTAGGGGGTTGTTGGGGAAAGGGAATAACACTCGAAATGTAAATAAGAAATACTCAAGTTTAAAAAAAAAACAAAACTCTTTTTTTTTTTTTTGGTTCTTTTTTTCGGAGCTGGGGACCAAAAAAAACCTCTTAATTGAGTTTTGCTGCTCTATGTCAGCCAGCCCACATAGAATATTCCAGTTAAAAGGGGAAAAAGTTTTAAGTTTTAGGGAACTGAACGGTCATTTTTAAAGTAATGTTAAGAATATTCATTTGCCTTCAGTAAAATTAGTAAAATGACAGAATTATAAATTACTTATTATACATATATGCTACATAGTTTATACGTAGAATTAAATATTATCCCCAAGCCTACTGGAAGCCATACTGAATGTAACAGAGAGCTCTATGTCCTGCTGTCCTATCCTGTACAGTGTGTGACCCACTGAGTTCAATTAAGGTTAGCTGCATGGACGTAGGAGATAGGGAGGCAGATGGTTTTACTTTGTCTGTGTAAGGCAAAATGCATTTACGTTCTTATCAATACAGTATGAGCCTTTCACAATACTGGCTAAACCAGTAAACTGTGAGTCCTCCTTGGAGAAATCTTCGAATATACCATTTGGATCTGTCTGTATAAATGTTGTAAGCCAGACAAGCCTAAAACCAAGCCCACAAGAGACACTGCCATCTACTTCTGTGCTGATCTCACTTTGTAGTGTGGCTCTCATTGCAGTGACTGTCTTTTCCTATGCAAAAGGATGGCAAGTCAGACAGTAAGACATCATTGCCAATGAAGATGGGATGTATTACATTAAATATCAGGTGTGAATAACCAGGGAGTGATCAATAAGCTTCCCATGCTTAGCTACTCAACTCGTAACCCCTTCAGAACTGTTAGGAGACCTTCCTGCATCACAGAACAAGGCAGGGACAGTAATTGGACCCGGCTATGCTTTTATAGCACGCTCACCCAGAAGTACTATTTCATTTTAAATTCCTTAACACTACAGAGTAAAGGAAAGGATGTAAGGTCGCCTTTCCAAATGAAAACTCTATCAGGAAGCAATGCTTTCCCGCCACTGTTCATAGTCCTCTTACTTCTTTCCCATCGGTTACAAAGGTCAAAACACCAGGATCAAAAGAAATACTGGAGACTCTCTCTAGCCTGAAAACCCAAAATGCTTCAAATTTCAGAACTTTTTGAAAGCTAACATGATTCCACAGAGTGAAACTTTGTTTCACATACAAGATTATTATAAACGATGCATGAAATTTCCTTCAGGCTATATGTATAAGGTAAATATGAAATTAAAACACAAGTGAGCTTCAAGTTTAGACATGATGTCAGTCTCCAAGAGGTCTTATTAAATAGGTGCAAGTAAGTGCCCTCTTATCTGAAACATCAAAACTCTGAGACACTTCTGCTGTCTAGCATTGTGGTAAGGGAGCTCAACCCACTGAACAAAGCAAAAGCCTCCAGGCTGGGAATACATCGACTGTTACTCTGTAAAGTGATTTCTAGTGCAGTGGAAGCTGTTTAGTCACTCTCAAGCCTAACTGAAAACAATGGCCTGTCTACCAGCAGTCCACCTTACCCAGAGGTCATGTTCAGCATAGTCAAAGAGAAGCCATACTTTCCGATCAGCATGAGACAGAAACACCTTCTGAAGAGAGATGACGTTTGGGTGCTTAAGCTCTCGAAGTAACTACAAAACAAAGGAGATCCATTCAAAATTTAACACAAAATAATACTACACACACACACACACACACACACACACACACACACACACAAATTAGGTGTGGTAGTGCATACATGTACACAAGGATATAATATGTCTGCTACCGCCGTGGCAGCCATTTCTACCTGGCTGCTAGGAAGTGAACAAAGGTCTCAGATTATGAATGCTCAAGCAGAAAGATTACTTGATATCAGGAATCCACAGTTAGCTTGGGCAACAAAGCCGGGCTCCATCCCAGACACTACCCAGCCACCCACCCACCCAGACCAGCTGCAACGTAAAAGCAATGCAAGTCAATGCTCACTGATACTAAGCATTCAATCAGCACCCACTCAGTATGACTGCTACACAGGTGCTTCATGACAGAAGAAGACACTGAAAAGAGGGTAACAGTAAATCTGTCATTTGCTGCTTGACTTGGTTTTAACTTTTTAACCAAGATTACAGTTTTAGCCACTTTAAAATCTACAAATGGGTGGCATTAAATATAAGTGTTGTAGAACCATCACTACTATTTACACATTTTTAAACATTCCAAGTAGAAAATGCTACCACTGATCCAGGTCTAGGTAAACTCTACTACCTGTCCCTAAGAGTTCCTGTGGTAGACACCTAGCCATGGTGGGTTCTCATAACACCTCATCTTCCTCATGTGCGCAGGCACGGACCTGTAACCCCCAGTGGGAGGAAGGAGAGCTCTGGCTCACTCCTGCGGTGCCCATGTGACTGGTTGATTTTATGTGTGCATGTGTATCTGCTACTTGTGGAGCTAGAGAAATAAATCACCGGATGTGGGTTCTGGTGATCAAACTCAGGTCCTCTAGAAGAGCGGCGAGGGCTTTACCACTGAGCCGTCTCCCCAGCCCACCTCTCCCTCCCTCCCTCCCTCCCTGAGACAGGAGCTCTCAGTGGCCTGAAATTTACCACTGAGGCCGGGCTGGCTGTTGCCCCAGGAATCTGTGCTCCTACCTCCTCCTCTGAACTGGGATTGTAAGCGCCAGCAGGTACAGCCATGCCTAGCTTTTCTGTAGGTTCTAGGGGTCAAACAGGACCTTGAAAGCTGTTTATCCACCCAGCATCACTCATCCTTTCACATCTAGTTCATTCACTCAGTGCTATCTTCAAGGTCCACCCATGTTGTAGCATGTAGCAGGGGTTTTGGTTTTGATTTTTCCTTTTTTATAGGTAAGAGCATTCATCCCATTATATGGAGACACTCCTCACTGTACTGTACTCTGATAAAGCCATCAAAATGCACCGACACGGGGTTGGGGATTTAGCTCAGTGGTAGAGCGCTTGCCTAGCAAGCGTAAGGCCCTGGGTTCGGTCCCCAGCTCCGGGGAAAAAAAAAAAAAGGAAGACCGACACGGCAGCGCACATGTGTACTGAGGAGCGGTCAGTGGAGACAGGTGGGTCCCGGGAACTAAACTGGCCTTTAATAGAATTTTTTTTTCATTTTTTAAAGAACTGGTTAATCTTCACAAAACAAAAGGTATAGCCATACCAACTTTATTCACAGAAACCACTTGCTTTTCCAATTTTACCAGTGGGGGAAAATTTTTAAATGTTTTGAATATATATCTACTTCAAATTTATTATTCACTGTGAACCTGATTTACCACAATGGGCATACTTAACTTAAACTTGTACAAAAAATATTTAAAAGCACACCACGACAATATATGCCACTCAGAAATGAGGAAAAAGTAGGTAGGAAAACTAGTTATATTTTCAAAACAGCAGTGTTTCTTAAAGAGTTCTAAGTTTGTGGAGTACATGTGGAGTGCATGTGTGTGTGCAGGCCAGAAGACAACCTCTGGGGTCATCCTCAGGTCTGCTACCCACCTCACCTCCTTCTGAGACAAGGTCTCTCATGGGCTAGAAGCTCACCAGTACAAGGCTGGACAGCGGGAGGACACAGGGAGCCTCCTGTCTTACTCCCTGAGCACTGGGATGACAAGCCTGCCCCGCCACAGCACTGGCAGTCATTTCTACTTGAATCCCGAGAGCTCGACAGGTCTCAGTGACCGGGAGGCAAGTATGTTACCAACTACCGTCTCCACCTCTGACACCATTCCAACATTAACAACTCCTAATGCAAAAACAGGTTCTGAATGTAGACCTCGAGTACGGTGATAGATAAACCGAACCTGAATTATGACAAATCTATTTCCAAAAGACAATTACACTGTAGACTCTTTCTTTAACTTCGATCTTCCCAAACTCTTAGAAAAAGATGGAAACAGATGCTGAGGTTGGAGAAGTGTGTTGGGAAAGCAGACTAACCATGGGCCTGCACCATCTATCAGACACTCTCTGGGATACTGGGGGCCAGCTGATTTCTGCACAGTTGGCCAGAACCCTGAACTAAAGGGATTCCAGTCCACAGGAAACTTTGGTGAGGAATGTGACAAACAGCAAAATGGAAGTGTTGTGAAGACACCTCCCCTGGAAGGTTCTCTCCTCCTTCCTGAAGAATGGCTGCACAAAATCTAAGCCATGCTGCTGTGTGTCACAGTCTAGCCTGCATAGGGGTGGCAACAGATCACAACGAACAACGGGAATCCTAAGATTTTTATTTGTAATAGATATGAAAAAACTGAATGAGTGTGAGCATGTTAGTAAGAGGAGGTGTCAGGGCAAACAAAGATGGACTTGGTTTCCTCCCTTGCCTTTTATTACACGGTCTCCCTGAGTTAAGCCTGTCACTTACAGTCACTGTATGTACATTCAAGTTCATTCCTCTCTCCACCAGATAGTATATATACCATTTCATCAGCATCTCAGTACGTACCTCAAAAGCAATCTTTTCTCAACACAATGAAAATCAATAACAACCAGCAATGATAACGTATCCAGAAAAGCCTCCTTGTACATTTATAAAGTAAGCAACTGATTTCTAAGTAACTAATGGATACAAAGAAAGAAAAAAAGAAAACTGAAAATATTCTGTACTATAATAAAACAATAAAACATCACAAAACGTGTGGCATGAAAGTAAAACACAGGTTGGAGGGAATTATAATTTTAAATATTTATAGTAGGAAAGAAGAGTTTACAAGCCAATAAACCACTTAGCAAAATGGAGAAGCACAAGCCCAAAATAGAAGAAAAGAGGTAAGAGGAGTGGAGGAAACAAACGCTCATGAATCAACAGCAACAGACAGGAAAGAAAAATGAACAAACACGGTGATAATCAAGCAGAATCTCAGTTTTTAACTGGCATACATAAAGACACTAATTCCAGCCATACAGAACTGTTAACTTTATATAATAACTGATATTCATTAACCAGAATGAAATGACAACAGGAACTCTAAGAATCAGTGATAGCACAAATAAATAAATGTATACTCTGCAAGAACTTCAAGTCTCCTTTTTCTAAAAATGCACTTTCTGGAAATACCTAAAACGAAAAAATATTTATCGGTTTTCAATTCATTTGATGGCAAATACAGCAGAGACCTACACAGTTGACACTCCTACATCAGCTGATGTGGTAACAAGAGCTTCACTTACTGCTATCTCTCTGCATGCCGACATAGAAATTCCAGTTCCTTCTATTTGTTTTAAAGCGTAGTCTTTATCGTCCTTCCTGTAAAAAAAAAGTTATTTGAATACACAGGTTACTCTGTGTTTGCATGCACTTTAACAAAGCACTATATAAAAACCAAATCTTGTGTTTAATACTGTTGTTAGAGAGGAAAATTGACAAATGCGGGCCAAGGCAGTTACCTGGGGAGGGTGGTAAGACCACTAGAATGTGCCTTCCCCGGGATGTGCAGCCTTGTCCAGGATTCCAACTAGTTGTGGAGGACATAGAGTCAGACATCCTGCTCTGGATTCCTAAGGACAAGTTTCCTTCTGAATAAAGCTTGGCTTCTGTGCTGGCTGGTCTTATGTCAACTTGACACAAACTAGAGTTATCTGAAAGGAGGGAGCCTTAATTGATAAAATGCCTCCTTAAGACATTTTATTTTATTAATTAGTGATTAATGGAGGAGAACTCTACAGGACCACCCGTCTGCCTATGAGAAGGGAGGCTGAGTGCTCGCTTCCGCAGCACATACTAAAGGAGAAGGCAGACTGAGCAAGCCATGGGAAGCAAGCCAGTAAGCAGCACCCCTCTGCATCAGCTCCTGCCTCTGAGTTCCTGCCCTGTTTGAGTTCCTGTACTGACTTTCTTTAATCATGCACAGCAACATGAAGTACAGGCCAAACAAACCCTTTCCTCCCCAACTTGCTTTTTGGTCATGGTGTTTTGTCACAGCAGTGGAAACCCTAACTAAGATGGTTTCTAAAACCAGTTTAGATGCCAATGCATCAGAGAAGTTCAGATACATCACCAAAGTAAAAAATTGCTGTCATTTAGAACATACTATAATCACACCCCAATAACAGTTCAGGCCACACTCGAGTACCTTCCAGAGTCATTCTCTCAGGACCTATTTCTAAGTGTTATGTATCAAAAACTGCTAAAAACTGGAGTTACACCAGCACTCTATCTCTTAGAGCTTCGTGTACTTACATCCTAAGTAACCGATCTGCCATAACACAATGCAAGTGCTTGGACAGGTCACATATAAACCAGAGACATAACCAGGGGTTACTCTGACAGAGGACCTATGCAAAGACTTCTCAGAAGTATCATCGAGCTGGGGTAATGGCTCAGGGCTCGGGCACTCTGATACCCTTTATTTTCCTGGATACTACTGAGGAGCCTGAAGATCAAGGAACAGAAAAGTTGGGGAATGTTCACTTTGATGACTTTCATGACTTGTATTAAACTGAAGACAAGCTCACAGCATAACAGGAAATGCAGAGGGGGATCCAGTGAGGGCTGGAAATGTAGAGGGGGGGGTCCAGTGAGGGCTGGAAATGCAGAGGGGGGTCCAGTGAGGCTGACTGGATCAACCCTTGTAAAACCAGCTAAGGCCACTTAAGGCTTCGCTTTTTTAAGTTGTTATTAAAACTCACATTGCTTTATCCTTTTCTTTTACAATGTGTTATACCAAATCCTCAGGTAAACAAATTTCAATTATTCAACTAGGACACTATTTCCCTATTTCCCATGGGGAAATAACTTTATGATAAAGGATTTTACAATGTACTTCATAATAAAAGTTCCACAGGTCTCATCATATAAGAAAGGCATTAAGCATAACTGTACTTTAATACTAAGTCTGAATGGTTTTTCAAAGTCTGAAATAAGTAAAGACAGAACAATAAACACACTAGGAAGTCTACTGAACATATTTATATGGTGGGGAGGTTAACTGATCAATGTTATACAATACATTCTGCTCTGCCCGAGGTAGAAGATTAACATCTTTGACTTAAACCCGCCAAGGACAAATAATGAGAAAGGCATAGAAATACTGAACTCAAAAAGACTCGCTCATTCTCCTTCTTAACAGATTCTAGCTTCATCTTGGGTGCTGTGACAAATTCTATGACCAAAAGCAACTTAAGGGGAAGAAAAGGTTTATTCCAGCTTACAGGATACAGCCATCACCGAAGGAAGTCAGGCAGAAACTCAAGCAGGAATCTGAAACAGAAATTCAGAGACCTGCTGCTTGTTGGCCCACTCACAGGCTCATGTTCAGCTAGCTTGCTGCTGCTGCTTTTTTTTTTTTTTTTAAAGATTTTTATGTGTGTCTGTGTAAATAAGAATATGTACACATACACAAGTGCCCGTGGAAGCCAGAAGGCATCATAGTGCTATGAACTGAACTCAGGTCCTCTATAAGAGTAGTGCTTTTGAAAGAAAAAAAAGAAAAAGAAAAAGAAAAACATACTCTGGGGATTGGGGATTTAGCTCAGTGGTAGAGCGCTTGCCTAGCAATCACAAGGCCCTGGGTTCGGTCCCCAGCTCCGGGGGGGGGGGGGGGGGGGAAGTAGTGCTTTTACTGCTCAGTCACGCCTCCAACCCTTAGCTAGCTTTCTCATGTGACCCGGGACCCCCTGCGCAGGCCTCCTACGTTATAACTAAGACAGCCCTCTGCAGACACAGTTACACATCAATCTGATCTGGACAATTCCTCAACTGAGACTCTTGCTTTTGGTCCTATCTTTGAGACAGGATCTTACTTGGCAACCGTGGCTGGCCTGAGCTTGACTTATAGACTAGGCGACCTTAAACTCGCAGAATCTACCTGTCTCTGCCACCTGAGTGCTGAGATTAAAGGTATGTGCCACCATATCCTACTATCTACACAATTTTAAATTAAAAAGATTTACTCACTGGTTTCAGTAATGATCAATGTAAGCAGTCAAATTATAAATAAATGCTAGTATAGCATTCTAAGCTAACACTTGAACAACATGAGTTTGAGTTCTGCAGGTCCATTAATATGCAATTTTCTTAATATTTACATGAGTGTGAAAAAGTTGCAGATGAACTATGTAGTCTAGAAATATTTTAAAAATTATGAAAATATTAGGTACGCTATGAATGCATAAAATATCTGTAGACTATAGCTTGTCTCCTACTATAAAATGCATACATATATTACAAAAGTTTAAACTTATACAAGTTCTGCACTAATTCTAAACTATGTAAGATCATTAAAGACTGAGGGCTGTCCTCAGATGTAGGCTAGAGCCAAAGCTCTGTGTAGAAGTCTAAGACCCATCAGCCACAACACTAGGAATATCTCTCACACAGCAAGCACAACTCCACACGGCTTTGTTCTCTTGACCCCAACTTTCTTATCTGCTCCTTTCCAAAAGAATTAAAAACAGTTTGAGAAATATATGATCCATAGCTGCTATATCTACATTATTTAGTTCATGCATAGAAAACTCAAATAGGAAAAGCCCACAGGTAACCTGAAGAATCTTGGGCTTTCCAGGAAATTAAAGAGACTGAGAAAAGCTACAGACTTTGTGTGTAGTTTTAGGAAGGCCAAAACCCACACTCCTTTGTAAACTGCAAAAGTCTAATTCAGTGCTGCACAAGAAAAACAAACTTATTGAGGGTCTCAGGACAATGCTGACAACATCCTGAGATAGTGTTCAGGAGCTCCTGAAACAGATATAAGCTTTTTCATTATTTTCTGTGAAGTAATCAAAAACAAGAATACAACATTCTACATGCAAGCAAAATCCAGACTGGAAACTGTTCTCTTCCCCCTGAACCACCAGCAGAGCCTTCTCTCTGGGAAAAATCAGAGTATGCCACTGATAATCTTAATAGTCTAACAGCCATACACCCTACACCACATTCATCATAAAGAGAGCAGGAAGCTGCTTGACAGAAGTATTGGAAAGATAATAGGACAAACTGTATGCTGTATTAGCTAAAAAAAATAAATAAATAGGGGGAAAACTACCCATAATTCTTCATTTCACACCCCTCAAGAACTTATCAGAGTAATAGTCTTTCATATTTTGTGACATTATAAATTAATTGGATAATTTCACTGTGGAAGGAACATCTACAGTGCAAAACAAATCACTACTTTAAATGTTCCTCTATCGTTCCTCTTTAAAATCCCCAAGGTCACCCTTATTCAATAAGTAGACCATAATTAATTTGGACATTGTTTATGGACGCGTCTTTATTTAAATCAAGTCTGATTTTCTGAAATCAGAGAGCACAGAGGTAAAAACACAACTGTCATCTCAAAGAAGGTAAGAGGCTGTTTATTCTGGAGCCAAACTAATTGACTATGTCCTGGGAACATAGGCTCAACTCCAAATCAGTTCCGTGATGTTTTATGTAACAAAACAAATCATAAAACACTTTAAAATGCATTGATGGGAACATCAAGAAGGCTGCAGGTCCCTGCAGAGCTGGGGAGTCTACACCATAGACCCTGATGCTGTCTGAAGACCTGCTTAGGGTGGTAGGAGCCAGGGGTCTGGAAGGTTATATACAGAGGTGGGTAATAAATGGCTGGGGCAGAGAGCTACAGGTAGCCTACGATAACTTTCCATTTGAACTTGCAACACTGCAGTGTCTCCACACCACTGAAGTTCTTATCAAGTCAGTAGTTGTGGTTGCAGCTTCTTTTCTGCAACTTTGTCCTGAGGGAAAAGATCCACTGACCATTGCAGATTTGTTAAGACCAAATCCAAACACCCGTTCAGAGTTCTGGAAGCAAAAGCTGACAGGAAGACTATACAGGCAATGGAAGGAGGAGGGACAGACTCAGGATCTCAGGGCTGTAAACAGACTGCATCTCTGTCCTCACATCCCCATGGGGAGCACAAACGCAACACTTTTGCCCATGTTTGTGGAGACAGCCTTACTGTTCATACTGTACTAGAACTCACTGTGGAGTACAGATTGGCCTCAAACTCAATACTGCTGTCCTAGACTCTAAAGCACTGAGATGACAGGCTACACACCACCACCCCGTCGCACACACATTATCCTAGCTTTACCCCCCTCTCCTGAAGGCCGAAGGCTGCATGTATGTTCCTGCTTATCTTCTTTGATGAGCTGTCCCTTGGGGAAGTGAGCACCCTCCATATTTTCAGCAAGTCCTGGAGCAGATCCACACTCCTGGCTTCTACTCTAGGGAACCATCTAAAAATTGAATAAGCTAACTCTCACTGTGCACCTTCCCAACCTGGCTCAGAGAAGACGCGAGGCAACCTCAGGAGGCAGACACCTAGTACTTGTAACTAAGAGATAATGGCAAAGATTCACTGACCATCTGAGGCAGATGTAACTTGAAGTTTTTCAAAACCTATTTTTAATGATGGTTCTTAAATGACTTAACCTCCTTTTTAGCTTACCACCCACCAGAGGTAGTGAGAAAGAAAGGATACAGGGGAAGTAGACCTGTTTAGAAAGGTTCTTTGGAGCAAACTGTGCTGTCTGGAAATCAGCAGTTCAGTTCACAGGTTGGCAGCGGCAGCTCGATCCAGTCGTTCAGATACACCTAGCAGTCCGTATCAGTAGAGTTGGGATAGCAGCACGAATCAGCAGCCTAGGCACAAGTCAGCATGAGGACGAGGAGGGATGCCGGCAGTTCTCCGCTGTGCTTCTCTTAGGGAAGCAAAGATCAGCAAAGATTCGAGATCCAAAGCGTTACACAGTGAGCTCTAAGCAAACCAAGCTCAGGCTCTATCACTGTCTGTAGAGTCCTAATTATACACTTCAGATACCACGTGTCCTCCACAGGTCTTGCCTCAGGTGACATCACTCTGTCAATCACCCTGAGCCCACAGAAGCAGCAAGAAACCGCAGCACAGCACCTGAGGTTTTTGGGCATGCTTCTCTCTAGAGTCCTGACAAATGCAATCAACTGCAGTGTAAGGTGGACCAATACATGTGTGTGGTTAGCACAGAATCCTTCATCACGTGTCCTTTCATGTGCTTGCTTTAGCAGAACGTCCTCTCTGTGTCTGCTTCAGTGAAACATTCCTTCACGAGTCTGCCTTAGTCTTTCACATGTGTCCACTTCAGGAAAACACTCCTTCACATGTTTGCCCCAGCAAAACACCATCCAACTGACTTTCCAAAGAACTTAAGTTTCCACTTCGGGCAGAAGGTCAGTCGCCATTGTTCCATAATGGGTGGGTATTAAAGGGCTTAACCAAGTCTCCCATACCCAAGATTCTTTCCTGGGAACAGATCTTTACCAATTTAAAATGAGGACTTAGCAGCTTCCTTCTTTAAATTTATCTAATTATAAAAATTTCCAGCTACTTATACACGAGATCTGACCTTTGTAAAAGTTTTGGCACTACTTCTTGGAATTTAGAACAAAAGTCTCACCACCCAGGGACCAATCACTACTGCCCATTCCTTCTGAGACAGGCAGAAAACACCCATAAGTGAGGCTTCTATTCATCTGATCTCCAGGTCTTTTTAAAGTTCTATTTTACTTATGTGCACGTATGAGTATATGCCACATGGGTGCAGCAGACCAGAAGAAGGTATCAGATCCCATTGAGGCGGGGTTACAGACAGTCATAAGCTGCTGGATGTGGATTCTGGAAACTGAATTCAGGTCCTCTGGAAGAACGGTAAACACTCTTAGCCACTGAGCTATCTTTGACGGCTGGTCTAAAGGTCTCTAAACTCCAAGGTCATTCATACTGTACAATCTTTGTTGCTCACTGAAGAAAACACACTTAAGCAAGAAGCCTCCCTTATATAATATCCTATGACTTCCTCTCTCCTGTATTTCCATTCACTCTATAATATGTCACGGGGCAGGAAAATGACAGTTGGTTTTCACATCAACCTGCCAAAAAAATCAGCACGCTGAGTAGAAGCTGTCCTGACTGCTTGACTGATGTGGAAGAACCTACCCTAGCACACATAAAGGAGGACTAGGCCAGAAGAAAGAAAACTTGCCCCTTTTCAAGCCTGGCCCTCCCTGTCAGAGAGCTGATTTACCCTGTTGCTGCTGCCACTACCTTCACGGATGCCAGAACTAGCACTTGCAGGTTTGTGCTACTGACTAGAGACCCACGGCTCACTAGGAAACTTGTGGGACCAGACTGCTCAAGCAAGCAGCTCTGCGGCCTGAGCCAACTGCCAGGTTGTCAGCATCCCAGTGAGATGCAGCCTTCCTAATGCTGAGAGCCTTGAACACAGCTCCTCAGGTGGGGACCCTCAACCCGAACATTATTTTTGTTGCTGTTTCATAACTGTAACTGTGCTTCTAATCTGAATTATAGTGTAAGTACTTGCGCTCGCCAGTGGTCTTAGGCTGCCTGTGAACGGGTCGTCTGACGCCCTACCCACCCCACTCAAAGGTTGAGAACTGCTGCTCCAGAGAATGTCACTGCAGCGTACCAGTGTGCAAGAGCTATTCAGTGCATGACCCATTAATATGCTCCCACAGCTACGTAGGTTTTTATATTTCTAAACAGTGGCTTAAAAATATACACACCTAGTCACCCCACATCCCCCCAAAGTGGCTGCATGTGACCCATCGAATCTAAATGTTTAGTCTCTGGCTTTCCTCAGGGAAAGTTTGTTCATCCCTGCTACTCTTCTACTTCCTAAAAAGGGAGAAACTAGTGCTGATAAACTATGCCCTATATAGACATCAGAAACACTAGGAAATCCAGAGTTGGTTGGTTGTCATAATTTAAAAATTAAGTAAGAGGGCCAAGTCTATAGCTCCCTAGCAAAACACTTGCCTACCACAGCCTAAAGTCCTTCCCCTAGCATTACAAAACACGCTTCTGGCGATCTCAGAATGGTTCTTTGTGGTACCAGTGATTAAGGAGTTGAATCTGGAAATGTATTAAAGGTATATATTCTAGTGTGGAGAGATTGATGGATGACATCATCTATCAATACCAGGAAAGCTTTTTATTAAAACTGCTGAGCAGGAGAAGATCCTGGCCTCATTTCTCACAGCATAATCCATGATTAAGATAATAAAGGTCACTCAGACACGAATCCAAAGACCTCCTAATATTTTCATATAACCATTCCCCCACCACCACTACCCCACTAGTCTGTGTGTTTTTAATGTGTTCTTTATTCTTCTGTTAGACTTCAGTCTTTCATTGATGGAGATCTACAGCTCAAACAGGAAGTTGTAAAAAGTAAAAAGCCTACTAACAACCTACAGGCTGGGGATGTGAGGGTGCAAGACCAGAACCAGAGTCTGGGCAGGAAACTTTGGAGTTCAAGACCTGCCTGTGTGACATAGTGAGAGCTTATCTAATCAAAAGAGGGAGAAGGAGGAGAAGCCCTTATCCAGTTTTGTGTTCCCAGCCTGAAGGGTGCTCCTACCCATTCATTTTGCAAAGCACCACCAATATTCAAGAAAAGTTGGAAGAATGGGAGAATTTGGAGACTACTATTAGTAAAGTCTGAAGGGGGCCTTGATGCCCTGCAGTCTAGAGCAAGACTTGTTGAGGCTTAATCACACCCCAACAGTCAGCCAGTACAGACCAGCCACATTAGGAATGTTATCTTCAATTGTAGATCCCACACTAAAGCAAGAAGGCCTGGCCAAATACTGTCTATGAAGGAGCATGCTGCTAGGCTAAGGTCTGTTATCACCAGTATCACTCTGTTCTGTGTTCCGCAGTAAAATACTGAAGCCAGGAGAACCTGATGGGTGAAGTTTGCTTTAGCACAGTTCTGAAGGACCACGTTTTATTTAGTTCACACTTCTGCGCTTCCAGGGTTATATCTGGCCATGCCTTCTGGCTGGCAGTCTTTGAGACAATACAGAACATTGCAGGGAAGAGGCAGAAGTTGAGTTTTGGGCTAATCTCTCTCCCTTGTTTGATAAATCCACCTGCATTCTGTGTGGTGATTTAGTCCCAAGGTCCCGGTTCTTAGACACACTCAGGTGCATCTCCACCTTTTTACAGCCTCACGATAAAAGTCACCACCAGGACCTTGGGAATGACTTCAAAGCACACATTTTCCTTTTGGGAGCTACCTAGCTGCTTTTGTGATGAACTCATTTTCCAGGGAGCTGAACCCAACTGTAAAGTGTTTTTTACAATCTCTGTTGCTCATGGAAAATATGATTCCTCTCTTCACCAAAGGAGCATCTGTGGGTCCTTCACGGGAGCTAGCTTTGTAACTTAATTCACACAAGCAGGCTGCGGACTGGAGGACGTTGGGTGTGCGTCTAGAGGAGACTTCCCACTCTTGCTGAGCTGAAGACACTGTCAGCAGCTCCTACTGCTCTGCACTGCCCTGCCATGGTCTGGAGCCTCCAACTAAACAAATCCTCCCTCCCTTAAGATGTTTTGCCAATGTCTTTTGTTAAAGCCACAGGAAAGTAACCAACAGTGTATTTATGCTACCTACACATTCTTATGTTTTTATATTCTGTATGATACAATGTGGGTCTTAAATACACATATAAATCTAAGTTGTTGGAGTAGCCCAAATGACTTGTAGAACACAGTAGAACTGGGTTTTAAGGGGAAAGCCCTGAGGTCCATCTTAGGGTAAAGAGACAGACTTAGGATTTAACTTAAAACTGGGACTAAAGGAGAGAGAGAAACATACTATTAAGCAGGCTTAGCCAAAGTGTGGTCTTGTTTTTATCATTTTCTCAGTTTGTTTCCACAAGATGGTCCAAATAAGTCCCCACTGCCTGAGGGGACTGGCTCCCCAGGAAATGAACATTCCTGCAAGGGGCAACCTCTGTCCTCACGGATAAATGCAAGTGGACACATAAACAAAGGAATAAAGTTAAGCAGAATACATTACAGGTCTGGTGTCATCAGTGTTCAAAGACAAAACATCTACCTACGGATTTGGCGGAACTTCTTGTGTTTGTTCTGTATTTATAGCTAGTTAAAGCCAAATTGTTTCTAGATATGATGATGGTTCCTGACATTTAATAATAAAACTTTGACTTGGTAGGACCATACAAAGTCACTCCCGCACACATACAAAAGAAAATGTAATTTAAAAAAATTTTAATACATACTTCAAAGATTTGAAGAACTGTTGGGAAGCATTTCCTGCATCCTGCTGTCTATAAAGTATTTATCTTTAAAATATTTGTTGATACTCGAGTGGTAGCTGCTTGGAGAGAAGTCAGGTGGATATGGTAGAAGAGGCTTTTCTTTATAGCTCCTTTCCCTTCTGAAGCACTGGTTGTGCATGGTGCAGCCTCCTGGATGTTGTCATGAAGAAGACTTGGCCCTTTCCTGCGGACAATGCAGGCTGCAGCTGGTTCATCTGGATGATCCGCCGAGCATACTTGTCAGATGAACTAATAATGCAGGGATTCAGAAACCTGGGTCAGATCACCATCCATGACCCCCTTTGGTGGGAATCTGACTTTGGAACATGCTTTGCAATGTCTTCTCAATCCAGCCACTGAGAGGGTCGCCACTGGTGCCTGTATATAAACCATGTTTTGGCATACATTACAGTCCAAGAGACCAGTTCTGTTGCTGGGCAGAGTAAGAATGGAAAATAGAGTTCAACATGGCAGTGGTTTTGATTTTCATTCAACTCATGAGGCAACTATCTACCAACCTTCTTCACTTTCCCAATTTGCTTCAAATGCCAAACGGCCGCTGACTGGCTCTGTGGCCGCTCTCACTTGGTCACTGTCAGCCTCTGATGCACCTCGGTGCTCTTCATCGTCAGGGACTCCTCTCTGTGAACCATCTTCACCCAGCACCGCTGTGCGTCCTTAGCGCTCCTGGTCAGAGGAGCCAGTGATGTTCCCAGCTGTCTCTGCTGCTTTACAACCCGTTTTCAACTCAAATAAGAAAATAGTTGAATTTGCTTTTTGTCTAACGTCATGGCCATAGGGTAAAAGAAATATAAACACTGAATAAGAAGTTATTAGCAAAACAAAGAAAGGTACATTCAACTGACGCATACAATCACATTTATTAAGAATTTATTCTAGGGGCTGGGGATTTAGCTCAGTGGTAGAGCGCTTGCCTAGGAAGCGCAAGGCCCTGGGTTCGGGCCCCAGCTCCGAAAAAAAGAACCAAAAAAAAAAAAAAAAAAAAAAAAAAAAGAATTTATTCTAGAATGAAACTACAAATTTAACAATACAAAACCTGCAATTAGTTTTGCACAAACCACAAAGGTAAGCATACTGACTACTGTGGACTGAGGGTTGGAACTCAGGCATCTATACCCCCAAGTCCACAGAGGCAGCACTCACAAAAGCAGAGAAGAAAACCAAGTATCCATCAATGAATGAAACAATGAACAAAATGTAGCAAGCACTATCCTAAGAAGGGCCTCAAAGACAGGAGAAAGCAACCAAGACACCACACCATGTACTCTTTAGGTGAAGTTGTTCAGAATAAGCAGTTCTAAGAACAGACATAGACTGAGGGTCGCCTACCTCTAGGATTAGAGGGAATAGGAATAACTGAGTCCAGGGTTCTTGTTTGGAGCGGAGAGGAGAGAATGGGGCAAAACTCTAAAATTAGATGGCTATGATAGCTGCAGTTTACTGTACCCCTTTAGGGTACTATTGAATAAGTCTCAATAAAGCCCTAGGGACGCTCCATGAGCAATGTGTCTATCTATTATAGCTTCTTGGCAGCATTCTACAGGTGGTACTTTCTCCACGAAGGTAACTAGCATTTGACTACTTAGTACAACAGGAAGAATCAAATTAAACCTTAAAAGTAAACTAGTAGCCATGTCACCCATAATTGCAATACATCTTTCATTAAAGAAAACTGTAGTTCTCCTGTGAGACAGGCGGGTACACTGGACTCGGTGAGCAGTCGCCAGTGTAACCCAAGCAGATGACACTTGTACTTGCTTAGCATGTGGCAGCACGGAAACAGCGCCAAGCTGAGCGTGTATAACTGAAGGCCCCACTAACAGGGCAGAATTTAAAGATAAGAGGTGAGGTGGAGGTGTCCATCTATAGGTAAATGTGTAAAGAAAGTCCACAGCAGAAATAATTCAATTGTAGAAAAGTTAATTTATGACATCTGTACTAAAGTGGATGAAACTGGAGATTGTTGTGCCAAGTGAATACGCCAGGTTCAGAAAAACAAGTGTCCAAATATCTGTTTTCTCCTGTGTGGAAAGTGAACAAGGAGTAGGGGCAGATGGATGTAACAGAGGGTAGATGAGAGGAAAGAGCTCTAAAGGAAGAAGGCAGGGACAAGAGAGTACTGGAATACATGTCATGAAAGTAGAAGGGGGGCGCTTTGCAGAAAAGCAGAAGGGACCAGCAGGAAAAGAAGCCTTGAGAGGGCACTCGTAGACCTGAAAAAGAGCAAATTATGCATGTATCAAAATGTCATGGCAAAACTGAGTTTTGTTTGTTAGTTCAAAGTTTAATTACAAAAACCATCAGGGGCTGGAGAGATGGCTCAGTGGTTAAGAGCACCGACTGCTCTTCCTGACGTCCTGAGTTCAAATCCCAGCAACCACATGGTGGCTCACAACCATCTGTAATGAGATCTGATGCCCTCTTCTGGTGCATCTGAAGGCAGCTACAGTGTACTCATACAATAAAATAAAATCTTAAAAAACAAAAACAAAGGGGCTGGGGATTTAGCTCAGTGGTAGAGCACTTACCTAGGAAGCGCAAGGCCCTGGGTTCAGTCCCCAGCTCCGAAAAAAAGAACAACAACAAAAAAAACAAAAAACAAAAAACAAAAAACAAAAAACACCATCAGAAGTTCCTTAGCAATAGTGACCTTTCTGCTTATCAATTAGCAAGGCTTACTTCTGCATCATAAAGGGGCTTGGGTTCCCATCCTATGAATGCAAAAAAGGCCAGCACTAAGTGGAACTAGGAAAGGAGACAAGAACCAGAACAAAGCCACAAGCAATATGAATCAGAAAAGTCAAGACAAGAGGTGGAGACATGGAGAAAATGAGTAGGAAGTCATCACTGGGCACATAAAATGGGAGCAGGACCAAAGCCATGCAATAGGGTAGAGAGACGACCAAAGAGTCAGGAAACAGATCAGCATTACATAGATGTGGGTGCCATCTGAAGAGTAGCCATCATTTGTGATGGAAGTGAAGTATAGGTAGCAAGAGGATGCAGACTCAGATGCCAGGAAAGCACGCACAGACTAAGATGTGAGAATAGTGAAATGACCGTAAGTTTAGACGACATGACTCTTCATCCCATAAACAACCTAAATATGCAGATCCATTCTAATGTGGGGAAGTAAAACACAGCACAAAATCTCCGCAAAAGCCATCTATCTCAACACTTGTGAGTTCCCAACTTCCGTGGTCACAACACAAAAGGCATTCTGTACACATCTGCCCTCTGAGGTACTTACTCTTGAGGTTCTGATGTGACTACAACTGTGCCTAGTTTCCAGAGGACACAGACTGTAGCTTCATGGCTGGAGTGCTAGCCTAGTATGCACTAAATCCTGGTTCTATCCCCAGTCATGTAGACCCTGTCGCAGTGGTATGATCCTGTAATTCTGTCAGGGGTCAGGGTGTTTAAGGGATCAGAAGTTCAAGGTCACCAGACAAAAGGTTTAAAAAAAAAAAGTCTAACTTTGTGAATACAACCAAGGAAGTTTTTTGTTCCCCTTACCCTCTTCGATGGATGTAATCTCTACAGCTTGCCAAAAGTATCGCCCACATCAACAACCTTCTGGGGTGCTTTGGACACCTGCAGAGTTCCCCCTCTACATCAAAATGAACTATGTGCAGAGAGAGGTGAGGTGAGACATTCAGTATTGTTTTCAAAGCTAGAGAATGAAACCCCAAGTGTACGTTTGTTTCAGATTTTATATATGTGAGTACACTGCAGCTGTCTTCAGACTCACCAGAAGAGGGCATCAGATCCCATTACAGATGGTTGTGGGCCACCACGTGGTTGCTGGGAATTGAACTCAGGACCTCTGGAAGAGGGGTCAGTGCTCTAAACCACTGAGCCTTCTCTCCAGCCCCCAAATGTTATTTTGATTAGCCTAGTACATTAACATTATTTTATCTGTGGAATAGAACGATATGGTAAAACATGTATTCCGCATGCTTACACAGGCATCTAAGTCTAATAGATAGGCCAGGACATGCAATACCACTTTTCACAAATGCATGTGGTTTAAAAGAAGAAAATACCAAGCTTTCAAGTCTATCATTGCAGATCTATGCTTCTATCTGCAGGCATACAAAGAGCCACAGGCAATGGTCAAAGTGAGATTAGAGTGAAAATCCAAGACAGAAGGAGGGGTGGCTAGATTTCTCTGGGTATCTTTCTGTACAGTTTGAATATTTTATTAAAAGAATACATTAATTTTTAAAATCTAATTGCATTCAATAATAAAAATACACTGCCTTTGATCTGCAATCCTATCTCGACAATTTAACACTACATTGGAAAACTACATGGGTGTAGTTGACATCAAGTGACAACTGAAAAAGGTAAATTCTGAAGACCACTTAAATGTCTAGCATCAGAGAAATAGTTAACTAAATACATATTTATATGCATACACAGCAATATTCTACAATATTAAAACCAATTGAGAACTATACATTTATGGAAATGAATGGTTTCTTAAAAGTTTGCTCTTATTCATATTTTACATATGTGTGAATTTGTGCTGTGTTCTGAGCACACATGTATGCCCTAGCATGAGCAGTCAGTTCTCTCCACCAGCTGAGCCATTTCACCAGCCTAAGGTAGTAACTTTAATGAAAATATATATGGCTATATATGCTCTTATCTGCTGTTCCTGCCTCTAGAGCCGCTCCCTGGCATAGTACCCAACACCCTAACACTTCTCCATGACAACTGACACCTGACTGCTGATCTGGGGAGTAATTTCCACTCCCAGTATACTTCCTGAAGGCAGGAAGAGTCCACAGTGCCCCCCACCCGCCTATCCTGAGGAGACACAAACATTTCCATGTGCCTACTGCTCTAGCTCCATCTGTCTACCAGTACACGTCACCTGAAACCAAGCGGACCAGTAACTCCTGACGGAACAGAGCAAACCTTAGCCATCCCACTGGAGGAGTGGTGGGACAGTTCCCAACCTAGCAGATCTTGCTCCTCAGCAGCAAAGTGGAGAACTTTAAGCACGGCATGGACTTTCTGTCAAATTTTCTCTAGCAATCTTTCCACATCCGCTTTTAATTAACCCAAGCAAGACCTCCCTCCCACACACTTTTCCCCAGTTTATTTTTATTTTATTTTTTAAATTTATTTATGTATTTACATGCCAAATGCTGCCCACCCCAGTTCCCCCTTCCAGGATTCTTCCCCATGTCTCCTCCCTTTCACCTCTGAGAGGGTGCCCCCCCACCCCAAGTATCCTCCCACCCTGAGGCCTAAGAAAGCAGCCCTCTGCTACGTATGTGCTGGGCCAGCCCAAGTGCGCTCTTTGGTTGGTAGCTCTGGGGGCTCCCAGGGGTCCGGGTTAGCTGACACGGTTGGTCTTCCTGTGAGGTTGCCAGCACCTTCTGAGACTTTGATCCTTCCCTAAGGGTTCCACGGGGTCCCCGACCTCCGTCCAGTGTTTAGCTATGCATATCTGCATCTGTCTGTCAGCTGCTGTGTGGAACCTCTCGGAAGACAGCCGTGCTAGGGCTCCTGTCAAGCAGGACCCTTTATCTCCTTTCTTTTTCTCCTCTCTGCCTGACAGCTTTAACATTTTATTAGCCCGATTCACATGCCAGGATAAGTCACTCAGCTCGTCCAGAGCCTCTCCTACCTTGCAAAGATCGTGACCCACCATGGGCCTCACCAAAGCCACAGAAGCGAGTATGTGTTCCTGCTCAATAGCGCCTTCTTGACTCAGGTGATCAGTGTTCTCACTGGCTCTGCGTCCAGCCTCTTTCACCTCAGTTCCTCACTAGTACTTTAACTCATTTCTTTCTCTTCACCGTTTAAGTATTCCTACTGAGGCAGGAATAGAGAAACTACAAGAACGTGAGAGGAAGGACCCTGTCATCCCAGAATCTGATTAAAGGTTGTCCCTAGCAGGGAAGTGTGTATTCCAGCACAATTTGAGATTCCTTTCATATAGATATTTTAGGTTAGAACAGCAGTGAGCCAGGTTAAGTGTACGTGATCTTGGGTAGAGTCTTATCTCTTTCCTCCAAACACTTCCGCTAACAGTAAAGATATGGCTCCTCCCAGTATCCCTGGGGGCTGACTTTTACCTTGCTGACTGCAGTTGTCTCAGGTGCCCCCAGGACCACTCAGTAATAAGACATTGCACCTTTAAGCACCGCCATAACCCTGTACGCGATCACTGTAAAAAAAATGAGCTGCAAGTCTCCCTCGAAGAGCCCAACCCATACTTGGTTATGTCTGACTTTCCTCTTTCCTTTTCCCCTAATCCTTTCTCAAACCTATACTAAAATAGCTTTAAAACAATCTCTGACTTTGCTTCATGCTGGCTAATCCTGAAAGTATTTTCAGCATCACAACCATGAATCCTACCTAGTTTGGTCTAAGTTGAGGGCCCTAAAGCTCTAGGCAAACTACTTGGTCTGCTGAGAGTGACGGTGGAGAGCTGTGCCTCCTTTACCTCCACCCCAAAATGCTGACACTGTGTTCTTCAAACTTTTCGATCCCAAGGAGCTCTTCAGCATATCTACTGCGTAAATTCCTCCCTGCCCACTCCCAGTTATAAGACACGGCAAGTCTACTCCATTCAGTGCACCAACAGATGAACCTGTGCGCTGAGGCTTCCTCCCCGCCATGAGCACTTTCTGGCACAGCTGAGCCTTAGCTGCTGTCCGGCACCATCACCTATATCTGAAGCAATGCAACTGCTGTCATGGCTTCCTTAGAATCCCATTCCACATATGCTGGGCGTACTGGCTGGTTTTGTGTGTCAACTTGACACAAGCTGGAGTTACCACAGAAAAGGAGCCTCGGTTGTGGAAACGCCTTCATGAGACCCAGCTGTAAGGAATTTTCTCAACTAGTGATCAAGCAGGGAGGACCCAGCCCATTGTGGGTGGTGCCATTCCTGGGCTAGTGGTCTTGGGTTCTATAAGAGAACAAGCTGACCAAGTCAGGGGAAGCGAGCCAGTGAGTAACATCCCTCCATGGCCCCTGCATCAGCTCCTGCTTCCTGAGCTGCTTGAGTTCCAGTCCTGACTTCCTTTGGTGATGATCAGCAGTGTGGAAGTGTAAGCTGAATAAACCCTTTCCTAAGCAACTTGCTTCTTTGTCGTGATGTCTGTGCAGGAATAGAAACCCTGACTGAGACACTGGGCCACCTGAGATATCCCCAGGCTCATCAATAGGCTTGACAGATTTCTCTAATTCTCCACCTTCATCTATATGTCTTAATCACTCACAGCACGGGCTAGTACTGCAGCAAGAAAGATGTCAGTCTACACCACACGAGAAGGAGCATGACTACACTGTATACCTCACGGAGAAGGGATCCCACTCTACGCCACATAGCGATATGCACACAAGTCTATGTGCACTCAGATGCTAAGTCCTGAAACTGTTAGCATTGGCTGCGTGCTTCTGCCCTCCAATCTCATCGTGGTTTCTATGCAGCCTCTGGAAGCCCAAGTGTTGCATGACTTCTACTGAAGAGTCTAATTCTGTTTACTCCAGACAGCGAGGGCAACAACATATCAAACAAATTATCCTACCCAAGTCTAGTTTGGTAAACTAATGGGTTTAACTGGGGTTACTTAGAGGAACATAAAGAAATTTACCGGTAGCTGTGCCACTCAGAAGCCCATCCCCAGGGAGAGGAGAGGCTCCAAGGCCTTCAGAGTCCTCCTCCTCTTCCAAGAGGCAATGTTAATAGGCCCCATCCAGTGAGGATCTCAAGAGTCCTGTGTCATCAGAACTGCTCTGATTTCAAGCAAGTCATGTTCACAGAACACCACAACGAGGTATCAAAGCACCCAGAACAAACCCAGGATGCAGGGCATTATTTAAACTCCAGCATCACTTTAGGTGGGCTTTTTTTTTTAAAAAGATTTATTTATTTATATGAGTACACTGTAGCTGTCTTCAGACACACCAGAAGAAGGTATCGGATCCCATTACAGATGGCTGTGAGCCACCATGTGGTTGCTGGGATTTGAACTCAGGACCTCTGGAAGAGCAGTCAATGCTCTTAACCACTGAGCCATCTCTCCAGCCCTTTAGGTGGGCTTTTAATTTGTTTAAAATACTTCAAGTCAACCCAGACAACTCATTCCCCTCCATCTCTGCATCTCACAAATCAACTAGTACCACTGGTTCTTCCCCTCACTCCCTGACCCAAGCTGCCATCACATCTGGGCTATCAGCTTCCTAAGCACAGTTCCCCATAGTCAGTTACCAAAACATCTCTGTAAACTGGTTACCACTCAGCTTAAAAGCCCACAAATGTTCCCACTACCCCAGAAGAAGTCCAGAAAACAAATTCAAAAACACACTTACACCCCCAACAACAACAAAATCATTTCTTTTTACTTCATGGACAATGGTCTTTGGCTTGCAAGTATGTCTGTGTGGGGGAGTCAGATCCAAGGGAACTTGAGTTATAGACAGTTGTGAACTGCCATGTGGGTGCTGGGAATTAAACCAGGGTCCTCTGAAAGAGCAGTCATCTCTCCAGCCCCTCCCAACATTTTTTAAATGCCTTTCTTCCCACCCCACCCCCACCCCTCTGTAGGATCAGCACTGGGATTGTGCCCATTGCTTCACCTTACCAAGCTTCTCCTCCACACTTCTGCACATGCTACTCAGACATCTCCAAAGGTGGAAGCCTTCTTCCATGTAACTCACAAGATCCCAAAAGTATCTCAAAAAGAATCACGCAACAACTTGACTAGTACTTATTACTGTGGGCCCTTTCAAGCAGACTGCAACTCCTCCCCAGTGAAGAAATTCTGAGTGAGGCATTGTGGCACACACCTATAGAATTCCAGCACTTAAAACACTGTGGCTGGATGACTGGGAGATTCTGGAGGACTGAGAGGCCAGTCTGAGCTATGTGGCAAGACCATGTCCAAAAGCAAAGAGAAGACTAAGTAGCCATGGCTCACAGCTTCAATCCCAGCACTCGGTAAACAGGCAAACCAGCCTGGTCTACAGAGTAAGTTCTAGGACAGCCAGAGCTACACAGAGAAACCCTGTTTTGTTTTTGTTTGGTTGTTTTTTTTTTTTTTTTTAAAGGTGGGGGCAAGGAAGGGAAGAGAAGGAATGAAGAAAAGAAATAATCCTGGGGCCACAACTAATGCAACCTATCCAGTTACACTGTCCCTAGTCCCAAATAGTCACTGCTCATCCAAAATTGATGTCCCCTGTCTCCTCCCTAGTAGCCACTGACCATCCACTAGCATAGCTTCTAGTCACCTGAAATGCCACCCTTGCACCCCTAAATGTAGATTGGGTACCTGCATGACAAGCTATAAGATCACCCTTTTGTAAGATTACCCCTACTGGAACTACCTGCACTCCTCAGAAGTCTGTAAAATTCCTCAAGAACTAATCACCTGTATCTGACCCACGAATAGAATCTAGCGAATAATCACTACCAAATACATTATAGGAACCAAAAGTACAGAAAGACGCCAGCTAAAGAAAAGCCCAAATGATCACTACCAAATAATTAACCTGTGTAATTTTACAGTTCAAATTGTTGTCGGTAAAAACAACGTGTATCTGGCTCTGTGTGTATCTTCTTCCTTGGAATCAGGTAGAAATTCAATTTTGGAAACTGATTTTAGGGAAATGTGTAACTGGGTAGTAGTTAATCTAAATAATCATATGAAGGAAAATAAACCACAAGTTCAATGGCAACGTGGGTTCAGAGATCAACTCTATCTCTTAACTGCAGAAGTAGGGGCTCGATCTCACTTCGGCGGACTCACTAAAGTGTTAGTTCAAAGACCCTGAACACCCACTTGGACTCTAACGTTTGCCGTTGCTTTTGTGTTTTCCCGGCTCTATCTACTCAGGGTATTGATACAGCCACCCTAGCTTCTCGTGCTATTTTTAGAAGGCACTGCATTTCTACTCTACTCTAATATGCCTTACGTTCTTAACTGCTGCAACATTCAATGATTAGCAAATATGAATTTCAGGTGTATACACACATACACACACCTGTCACCATTTGGCAACATGCCAGCACCGTAGGTCAACTGCTGCCCTAGAAGAAATCTATACCCTCTCACCCATAAATACTGAGAACCCTGAAAGATATACAAACATTAACTACAGGTACACTCAAGTAGTTACAGAACGAGCCAATGCAGGACAAGCTATGTTTTGTGGGTAAAAAGTGATAAGATTTTGAGATGTTGCTGTTTCGTATAAAGACAACACAGGACTCCTAAGCCAGAGGGAGTTCTAGCCTGGGAGAGCGAAGTGCTCTGCACTGACAAAAGCACCTGAAAGGGTTTACTCCTGCAGTCACTGTGACAAACCAAGGTGTGCCCGTCGCCCTGGCCGAGTCAACCTAACACAGTCCTGCACACGAAGGCATCACTGCCCCTAAACAAGCGTATCGACTTCAATCTGTGTCAGCTGCTTGGTGACTCAGAAGTTCCAATCCCAGGTTTATGCCTAGGAGAACCGAAAACACAGCCAGAGTAACTCATACATGGAAGTTTATAATAGCACTGTTCACAACAACCCCACGGTGGAAACAATTCGAACGTCCAACTGGTGAGTGTAGATTATCCACATAATCCTCAGAAAGGCGAACAGGAGCTGAAGGAGTGGGGAGATATGGAATAGCTGGTAATGGTCACTTGGCTTCTTCACAGACGAAAGGTTTGGGAATATTAACAGTGTTAATGGCTACGCAGCCTGTAAATACAGTGAGAAGGTTGGATTTTATAGATTAGGACACACCTCAATTCTTTTTTTTTTTAAAGATTTATTTATTTATTATATATAAGTACACTGTAGCTGTCTTCAGATACACCAGAAGAGGGCATCAGATCTCATTACAGATGGTTGTGAGCCACCATGTGGTTGCTGGGATTTGAACTCAGGACCTCTGGAAGAGCAGTCAGTGCTCTTAACCTCTGAGCCATCTCTCCAGCCCCCACACCTCAATTCTTAACAGAGTTCCCAGCAATTTTCCTGCTTCAGTGGACCTGAAGATTCTATCAAGGCAGCTTAGGACAGCAGGGGCTTGTTTAAAGACCTTAAATTTTTTTAAATTGTGTGTGAGTGTGTGTGTGTGTGTGTGTGTGTGTGTGTGTGTGTGTGTGTACATGCCTGTATGCTTCATGTGGAGGTGAAGAACAACTTCAAGCAGACTGATTTCTTTCCATCATGAGTCCTGAAGCTGGAACTTAGGTCAAGCTTGTATGGCAAGTACTCCTAATCAGCTCAGCCATCTCACCGGCCCAGTTTGGGACTTCTGGTAACCGTCTTAACAAATCCCGAAAAATCACTGACACCCAGAGGTCAAGTATTAAGGTCAAAATAGCAGGTTGGGTGGAGCTGGACAGATGAGCTGGTTCAGCAAGCAGCTAAGAGGCAGTTCTGCCCCTGCAGAGGACTCAGGCTCCTTCCCAGCAACATATGGTGGCTCACAACCACCTAGAAATTCAGATGTCTTCTTCTGATCTCTATAAGCACCAGCACTCATATTTACACACACACACACACACACACACACACACACACACACACACACACACACTAAAAAGTAATGAAAATAAGCTGCAATCCTAGCTCCAACTCTCTGTGGAGACAAAGCGAGAGCGCAACAATCTGATATCCAGAGCCACAGGCAAAGCTGGGCTGTGTGTGGCAGCTCCACAGGAAGGAGAAATTCCTGAATCAGACACCTGGCACGGAGAGGCTGCCTGGACTGCATGATCAACAGCCCTCTGATGGAAGCTGCTGCAAACACACAAGTAACCCACTTGGTGCATGTGGAGGACCCTATTCCCACTGACAAAAATAAGGGCGACCTCATTTATCCCAGCCAGTGGGAGGAGAGCATTGGTGGGGCTTGAACTACTACTACACACAGCAAGCCCACAAAAGAAACTGGAAAAGAAAGTAAGCCAGAAAAGCGTGGCAAAGAGCTCAGCCCCACAGGGCTTTGCAGGAAACAATAAAAAACATACTTTCCTTAGTCCTCTCTAAATGACCATCCGATGAGCTCGTCACATCTTCCAAGAGTCAAGCAAATACCACTGTCTTCCAGAGTCTTTCCCCACACTATCCCAAAGTAATTCAGAGCTTCCTTCCCTGCATTACAATTAACATTATAGTGCTGATTAAATTGCTATGATTTTTTTCCAAGTTTCTTTTCTCAGTAGATATTTCCTCCAGTAACTCAATGTTTCACTCTCGTTTGCCTTCCCAATGTTTCCAACAGTAGCACGCAGAGAGACCCACTAGATATCTGCTGAATAGATCAGTAAATGAGTTTTTCAAAGCTTGGAAGACTCAGTCAAAGTAAAGCTCACATGAGCACGTTCCAAATGAAGCCAGCTTGCCAACCTTACAAACTAAGAAGCAAGCAAAAGAAAAGAAAAGAAAAGAAAAACCTGGATTCTAAGCATCAAACCTGAAAATGACAAAAAAAAAAAAAAAGTGCTAAAAACGTACCACTCAATGCCACATAGGTAAGTCATGCACCGTAAACATTATGCTTGTCCCCTCCTATCACATTTTTAAAAGGTTATAAGGAATATTCATTAATGCACATCCAAGCTATCCAAAGAATCAAAACTGCAATAAAAACTGAATCAAGAGTCCCTCATGCTGGCTCCCCAACAGCAGACACTGTAGGGCAGATACTAGCCCAAAGCTAAGGTGGCCGATGATGGGGAACTGTGTTGTCTTTGGGAGTTGTCCAATGAGAACCAGGGTTAACACATGAAGAGATGGCTCAGTTGAAGGGTGCTTGTTGCTCTTGCAGAGGACCTGGGCTAGATTCCCATATTATGGCTCACAACCATCCATAACTTCAAGCAATCACATAATCACATCTGTGGTGCACACTCATACACATAAAATAAATTTTAAAAAGGCACAAGAGACTGAAGAAAGAAGATTGCTTAATTTGGAGACCAGCCTGAGCTACAGTAAGTTCCAGGTCAGCTTGGGTCAAATGAGTCAGCAAATCCAATGGTATCCAAGGGGTCAATGGCAGATGGAATGTTGTCTTGGAGCCTTCACATTCATTTTATGAAGCATAGTGGTTAAAGGCATGTGCTCCACACCACAGCCGGACACAGTAGCCCATGTCTTTAATTTCAGCACTCAGAGACTGAGGTAGGAGGACCTCCATGAGTTCCAGGCTAGCCTGATCTACAGAGCAAGCCAGGCATGGGCTCCAGAGTACACATATGGCAAGGATATCCTAAGGTCCTAACGGCTATGCTTAGCCATGTACTCACAGGACAAACCTGCTTAGCTTTCAATGGCGTGGTTTTCTCATATGTGAATGGAGCATAATAGGGTTGTTCTTAGGAAACTGAATAGATAGTGCTTCAGCCAGGACCTAGCTAGTCTCTTAACAATTTAGCTGCTGTCGTTACCTTTATAAGTTAATTTCTGAATCTTCCCAAAGTTTCCTTTTTCTTTTCTCTCTCCCCCTGCTTCTCTCTTGTTTCTATATTCTTTAGCTTACTGAATAAGGCTATAAAGGATTAGGAATACTTTTGTGGCACCAGGCATGGTGTCCCAAGTCCCCAGCACAAGAAGCAGAGGCAAGCAGATGAGTTCAAGGATATGGTCTACAGTCAAAGCTGCAGTCAGACTCTGTGTCAAAAAAAAAAAAAAACAAAAACAAAAACAAAACTAAAAATAAGAAAAAAAATTCCGTGGGTGTTTTCCAAAAAACTCTTATTCTAAGTTGATTTTTCTAATTTTTACACACACACACACACACACACACACACACACACACACACACACACACACACCCCTACCTCAGGGGTCTGCTAGGTAGTCCAGGATAGCCTAAACTGTCGATTTTCCTGATTTAGCCAGCAAAACATTCAGCTAAACACAAATTAACGTTTTAATTGTACAAATGCCCAGTGACTGACTATATTGAGAAACAAGTTTTGCTTAAGTTTTCCATTCTTTCATACTTACATTTGGTTGCCTCTGTTTTTTAAAAGGAAATATATATCGCTTCTCGGCCTTTTGGCTAAGATCAAGTGTAAAAGGAAATATAATTGGCTTAAGAAGCAGCCACATGCTCATCCTTTCTTTCCCAACCCTTCCCCACGCCCTCTGCCCCCTATGGTGTACTCTTTCGGTGTTCAGAAATAAAGGACACTATCTATTCATGGCACATTTAAGAACGAATTAGAGGCAGCAGTGGTGGCACACACCTTTAATCCTATCGGTTGGGAAGCAGAGGCAGGTGGGCTCTGAGTTTGAGGCCTGCCTGGTCTACAGAGTTCCAGGGCAACATAGTGAGACCCTGTCTTGAAAAACCACACACACACACACCCAGAAGAATTAATTTCAAGATATATAGTGTGCACTTATTTTAACTCTCTCAAAACCTGAAATAAGCATGATTATAAAAGGCCCTTTATCTTGTATAGTCATGCTTTAAACAAAGTACTTCCTTACTCCCTTTACTCCTTATGATGCGAATTTTTTTATCTGGCATGTAATATACAAGAAGGGTGGTATTACTAACTCACGATGCCACAATCATTAAGCGATTTCCTAAGCTTGAATAATTCAACAAGCTAATTCCTCTAGTCTAGATTCTTTACCCCATATTCTGTTTACTGGACAGCTGAAAGAAACATTTTCATGTATTCGTTTTAACAACCAAATATGTCCAAGCAAAGGCATCCCCAGTATTTAACTTTACTGCAGGGTTCCAGATTCTCTTTAAAGTGTTATTCCTGCCCAAGTTCCTTGAGGACTGGGATATCTCAGTGGCAGAATATACCATTTAATTTGAAAGTAAATCAAGGGCTGGAGAGATGGCTCAGCGGTTAAGAGCACCCGACTGCTCTTCCAGAGGTCATGAGTTCAATTCCCAGCAACCACATGGTGGCTCACAACCATCTGTAAAGAGATCTGATGCCCTCTTCTGGTGTATCTGAAGACAGCTACAGTGTACTTATATATAATAAATGAATAAATAAAAAAAAAAAAAAAAAGAAAGAAAGTAAATCAATACCAGAAGCAAGTGACTTGACCATCTTACTATAGAAGATTCAAACAGCCACAAATGGCATTACACCAAGTCCAAGAATGCATAAAGTTGTGCTTCACTCAAGTATGTCATAAATACAATGTAGCACATTAGTAGCCTGGCCATATAAACAAGCCAAATGGAGTATTCCCTGCGGAAACCAAAACTATCCCAATTCGAAAACTCTCTTGACATTTGATGCGCTACAAAAAAGAATTTGGTTCATCACAACAAACAGAATCATTAAAGGTTGCTGGAAAACAAACCCAAAGGATTACAGCTTAAAAAACAATCCCCCCAAATGCAAATACTCATTTGCAATTGCCACAGATGACTAAGAAATACACACTAACAGCAGCTATTTGAAGCTATATAGTTTCTTCTGAAATTATTCGCAATAGCCTAAATGAAAACCTGATCATCAAGATGTAAAAGGTGTTTAAAGCATCTCCCTCTATATGCATATATACTTGAAAAAAAAATAGACCACACTCAAACACATTTGGATAGTTTATTAGCTTAAACTGATAATTTATGAAACTAGAATTGGCTGTTTTTATAAGAATAAAAAATAGAAACCACTCACATTTTTTTTTAAAACAAATGACAGACTGGTCAAATGTACTATAATATCAAATGTCATGGGAGTGAAGATTTTATTACCATGCCCCAAACTACATAGCACTAAGGGATGGAGGATGCTTTAGCCCTTCTGAAAATTATTATGCAGTAAATTGATTTGGATAATTTCTTTAAATATAATTCATTAATATTGATAAAACAAATCTAGTTAGACAAGAATTAATGAGGGCTCTGGATGTCCCTGCTTTATACATTCTGCGAAAAAGGTTTTAAACCTACAGGGCACCCAGATCGCCAGATTGCCCATCCCCTCCTTTCTGCCCAGAGCTGCATGGTTCCCTGTTGCACAAAAGCACTGAAATACATGATAAACCAGGAAGCTATTCCAGTAAAGCGAAGAGAAGTGTTTAATAAACAGACACTTCCTTTTCCATTATCCAGACTCGGAAAGTATGTATAAATAAGCTCCCTCAAGAAGGACTTACTCCAGCTTTAGCCTTTTCATTTACGGTGCTCATGCAATTCTGAATATGCACTCCTGTGAACATGAAAAAAGCCATTTCCCAAGCAGTGAAATAGCAACTAGCCAAATAAGATACTCAAAGAAAGCTGTTTCTAATAAATCCAAAAAATTATATAATAAGCTATGATAATCCTCCCAATAATTTCCCAGTGTTAAAGGCAGAGATAATATCTATTTGTACAAGGAGGAAACGGGAAATTATTAAATATTTTCTCCCAAACTAAGAAGTACTTTCCCTTCTGGCAATATTACAATGCAGTCATCTACTGACGAAAGGGAAAGGAGCCCATTCGCTTTACTCAATTGAGAGAAATCCCCAGCCAAAGGTTTAATTTTTGTTTCTAGAAAAGAATATTTAAAGCAAAAAGGTTAAAGTTCACTGACAGCTGATACATTCTGCTTTAAGAGCTTGCACAACATAGACTCTATCCTTCACTTGCTCCCCTCCACACACACCATCCACTTTGCACCAAATACCCATTGTTCTATATAAAAAACTCACAGCTAATGATACCTGAATAGCAACTGCTACATTTACATTACAGATGATCCTCCCTGGAACTCTCCAGAACCACATTTACTCGCTGCCTTCTTCTTTCTCCCAATCAAAGCCAAATTTGGTCATCAACTGATCACAACTGATTAAGGGGAAAAGATCAGCTTCTCTTCCAGACTGACGGGATAGAGATCATACAGACCCAGATGAGTTAGTCCCCAAAAGGTTACCGGATAAATCCACCAAAGAAAAACAGATATATTTAAAATGGCATTTTATAACCATCTTCTTTTAAAAAGGAAACTGCACAGGACTGAAATCCCCCCCCCACCCCCAAAAAAAGGTACACTGCCCATGAGACAGAAGGTCCTTCTCCCTCTTGCATGAAGGGTTCCTTATGAGTCTGGATTCCTGGGACACCACTTCCTTCCCAAATCAGGCTGGCCAGGACAGAGGCAGTCTTGGAGGAAGTGGGGACCCTGGCACCCGGGCCAGGCACCTGCCTCCCAGCCTCGAGGACACCCACGGCGACATCCACACTCACCCATCTTTCCTCTTCGCCTTGTAGACATGCCCGTAAGTGCCTCGACCAACTTTGCAGCCCTCGTATTCAAACAGGTCCTCGACCCGCTCCCGCTCGCTGCTCAGCTTCACTTTAAAGTCATAGTCCATTGTCACAGCCTCCAAGGCCGGGGTGCTGGGGCGGGGGCCCGAGGGCCGCGGTGGGGACCCGGCCGCGCGGCAGCCGCAGCCCCCGAGCTACACCCGCCGGCCGCAGCACCAGCCCGCCTCACGCGGCGACGGCAGGAGGTCCCGCGCGGGCGCCGGGGACATCCAGGGGAGCGCCGGGCGGTCCCCGCGGGCGCGCGACAGCCGAGGGACGCGCTGGGGGCGGGGAGCGGCGTCCGCCCTTGTCCCCGCGCTCCCGGGGCGCCGGCTCGCGCGCGGTTGGCCGCGCGTGCTGCTGCGGGTGCGGCGCGGGGCGGCCACGGCTGACTCTGCTCCTCGCCCACGCGCGTCCGCGCCTCACCTTCTTCCACACGCTCTCACGAACACTCAGGCAGCCATCCGCCCCAATAGACCAGCGACGCCACACAACAGCCGGTAGCTCCTCCGAGAGAGGAGGAGAAGGAGAAGGAGGAGGAGGAGGAGGAGGAGGAGGAGGAGGAGGAGGAGGGAGGGCGAACTCGGAAGACGGCAACCGCTGTCGTAAAAACGTCGCAAAGCCTCGCGCTGCCTCCGCCCCACCTGTGAGCGGCTTAGGAGGTGGCAGCCGCCTCTTCTGACGCCAGCAGGCGAAAGGGCCTCGCTCAGCGGCGGTGCGGAGATGCTGACAGACTTACCACGTGGACCAACCCAGTCGGCAGTGCAGCCAAAACGCCAAGGCTCTTGTGCACGGATGGCTGCTGTAGCCGACTTTACCACGACGCGGCGAATTCAGAACGTTGCATGATGGGATTGGTAGTCCATCACGCAACGAGTTTCTGCTGCATGGAGATTATTTTTCCCAAAGCCACATCTGTACAATCCAATATAAGTTTAGCAAAAGACACCCGTTAGTGAAGGAGTTATTTTGTATTGGAGTCACTTCTGAACTCCAGGATTTAAAGGGCAATTGCTGCTCCCTTCCAGCCCCAAGAGTCCAGGTTTTCCCTCTTATAGCCTCTACCTGTCTCTAAATGCTACAATAAACCACGTAATTCTACTTAAGGTTTCTCTTCTTTCATC
This sequence comes from Rattus norvegicus, assembly GCF_021556685.1. Lineage (NCBI taxonomy): Eukaryota > Metazoa > Chordata > Mammalia > Rodentia > Muridae > Rattus > Rattus norvegicus. The sequence continues at coordinate 15,478,045 of NC_141545.1, forward strand.
TGACTGCATCTCTCATGAAATTCTCGGGCTACGTGCTAGGTAAGCATATCGTCATACTTCCAGCCAGGTAAAGCCGTTTTCACTTCAGTTAATACTGAACTCTACGAACAGAAAAATAGTTATCACTCAAAGAACGTAATAGTTTATTCTAGAGACAAATATGAGGGATCATGGCTCAGAGACACAGATTTAAGTTACCACAAATTCCAACGTGGTAACAGTTTAATAACATCGTTATACCACGAGGAAAAAACTTAGTGAAGGGACCTGGGGAGATGGCTAGATTGATAAAATGCTTGCCACGTGTCGTAATACGATTTCTGTTGCTATGATAAAACACCATGTCCACATACAACTTGGGGAAGAAAAGATTTATATTAACTTACAGGTAACAGTCTGCTGTCAAGAAGACAAGACACCTGTTTAAAAAAAAAAGTTTTTAAGCCATACATGTTTATGTATGTGCTTGTCATACTAATGCAAGGAGGGCAGAAAAGGCAGGATAGGACCTCTGTAGCAGGATGACCAGCTAGCTTTACTGAAATGGTCTGCTCTCACGGTTCCACGACAGACATCAACCTTTCGGCTCCAGACACAGGCGTATACATATGCTTACACTGGCACACATATGTGCTTATACAAGAACGCTTATACACACATGCACACAGGCAGATAAACTGGCAGAAATGTCAAGTAGGCTGCTGATAGGAAAGCAAGACTGTGTCTGCTCTAGAGGTTTTCAGTTAGTGAGAGTTAATGGTCTGTTTATATGTCCCTGGAAGATTTAACGAATATGAAGCTGTTAGGTCACTGTTTTAGTTTGGGTTTCTATTGCTAGAGCAAAACACCATAACCGAAAAAACAAGTTGGGGAGGAAAGAATTTATTCCGCTTATACCTCCACATCACTGTTCCTCACCAAAGGAAGTTGGGACAGGAACTGAACCTGGAGGCAGGAGCTGATGCAGAGGCCACGGAGGGGCCACTGGCTTGCTTCCTGTGGCTTGCTCAGCCTGCCTTCTTATAGAACCCAGGACATCAGCCCAGGGATGGCTCCACCCACTGTGGGCGGGGCCCTCCGCTACTGGTTACCAATTGAGAAAATCCTTACAGCTGGATCTCATGGAGGTTATTTCCTCAACTGAGGCTCCTTTCTCTAATGTGTGTCAAGTCGACACACAAAACCAGCCAATGCCAGTCACAGAGATGAGCAATAAATAGCCTTTTAGGCGGCTAAAAACTCCCAAGATAAGCACGTCCTACCTCTCCCTGGTTGTGGAAGTTTTAATCACTCTCTCCTCGAAAATGTTTTGAGGTACAGGTTTGGTTTTTTTGTTTTGTTTTGTTTTTGTTTTGTTTTGTTTTGTTTGTTTGTTTCTGGAAACTTCGGTTTAAGCTCCCCCTGTTGGTCAAGCACCACATCTTCGCATATGTGGAGGTCAACTACGTGGAATGTTCATCATCCTTAACATCTGATGAGAATGAGGAGGCAAGAAAGCCAGGGTTCAGGGAAGAGAAGTAGCAGGTAAAGCCGTTACAGAAAAACAAAAACAAAACACCTGGGTCAAATCAAAACACATCTTTTATAATGATCCAAGTTTGATTTTTTTCCCCTCTTCCCACCTCCCCACATCTGATATAGTATGTGAAATATAATAGGTATATTATACCTACAATTGAAATAATCCTGATTGGGACTGGAGAGATGGCTCAATGCTTAGGGGCATTTACTGCTCTTACAGAGGACCCAGGTTTCATTCCCAGCACCTACATGATGTCTCACAACTGCTTGTACGACACATCCAGGGGATCCGGCACTCCCTGCTGGCCTCTATGGGCACTGAGAAACATATAAAAATTAAAAAAAAACAACAAAAAACAAAAACCCAATAATCAACAATGCATTATGACCCAAAGAAGTAAATGTGACAGAGAGGAAGTCAGGTCTATTCAGACAAAACTCGTAATTTAAACTAAATGGATCGTATATTTCCCTTGTGTTTACAGTGATTTTCACTCTATAAGCTGTTTCATTGAATGCTTAGAAATGTTTAAATCTTTCAATTTTGGTAGACTTTTAAAGCCAATTTTGCTTTATAACTATAACCTCATAAAAAATGGTTAGTTCTTGGGCTGGAGAGACGGCTCAGTGGTTAAGAGCACTGACTGTTCTTCCAGAGGTCCTGAGTTCAATTCCCAGCAACCACATGGTGGCTCACAACCATCTGTAATGGGATCTGACACCCTCTTCTGGTGTCTGAAGATAACTACATTGTACTTATATATAATAAATAAACAAATCTTTTTAAAAATGGTTAGTTCTCATTTAAGAGATATTTGTCTTGATATCTAAATCATTCTAACCTTTATTTGTGGGTAACAATTGATCTGTTCAGTTATCTTAGTACTGGAGCAAACTTTAGGGAAGTAGGTGAAAAAAATCACATTACAAATGAAATTGGACAATAATATAAACTCAAATTCTAATTTAACAAAATTACATGGGAATTGGGGGAGGCTGTTATAAGTTCAAAACTATTATGAAGTCTGAGTTCTGAGAAAGCAGGATTCTACAGACTTTGTAAGCATAATTAAATACTTTTAAACCTTTTAAAAAGTTATTGTTATTTACATAATCAAATCTTACTTATTCTATAGTAGAAAAGAGGGAAGTCCAATAGGAACAACTTTTTTTTTTTTCTGACAAGGTTTCTCTGCTAGTCTTGGCAGTTCTGGAACTCACTCCGCACACCAGTCTGGCCTCAAACTCACAGAGATTTGCCTGCCTCTGCCTCCCTGGTGCTGGGATTAAAGGTATACACCAAAACTTCCCGTCACTCATTTACTTTTTGTCAGCAAAATATGACTATTTTTTAAATTTTTTTAATCCCTGCTAATTTTACAATTGCAAGAAACACAGGTGCTTAGGGTTACGATGGCTCTATGGTTAAGAGCACTGGCTGCTCTTCTAGACGGCCCAGATTTGACTCTTAGCACCCGTATGATGGTGGCTCATAAATCTCTGTAGCTCTAGTTCCAGGGGAGCTGGCACACTTCTGGGATTGTCAGCACCACACATATGGAGTGGCACATACATACACTCAGAAGAGCACAAGCACACACACACATGCACACACAGAGAAATAAATATATGAATACATATTCTTAAAAGACAGGTTCACGGGTTATAAAATTATAACAAGGAAATTTGTATTTTAAGAAATAATGAGGGGGCTGGAGAAATGGCTCAGCGGTTAAGATCTCCGACTGCTCTGCCAGAGGTCCTGAGTTCAAATCCCAGCAACCACATGGTGGCTCACAACCATCTGTAATGGGATCTGGTATGTCTGAAGACAGCTACAGTGTACTCCTATACATTAAATAAATTAATTAATTAATTAAAAAAGAAATAATAAATGAAAGTGACTTTATAAAATAAAGACCTCCATTTAAGAAAAGACTTAAGAAATAGAAAGCATGGTTGGTAGGAATGTTGCCAAGAGATTCTGAGCTTAGACATGTGGGGTACTGTCTTAGTTAAGGTTTCTATTGCTAGGAAGAGAAAACATGACCATGGAAATTCTTATAAAGGGAAGCATTTAATTGGGGCTGGGTAACAGAGGTTTAGTCATCATAGCAGGCTGTGGGATGATGTCACAGGTGAGGCAGGTACAAGATAGAATGAGGCCTGTCATTGGACAAGAAGGAAGGATGGGTGGGAGGAAAGTTTGAAGGAAGAGGAGGAGATGGGAACAGAAGAGGGGTGGAGACAGAGAGGCCCCGGGACAGCATGGAAGCGGACGTTAAGATTCCACGCTGCACCTTTTACAGGGTGTTATGAATGTTCTTAAGGGATGGATGTGTACAGGGCTTTGTATGTTAAGGTGGGCAATTATGTCTCATCAATTGGAACAAAGTGTATTGTGCTGTGTGTTCGTTCATGTGCAGATTTAAGTGTAAGGGAGTGTGGGGCAGCTGGTCTGGGCCACCACAGAGTTGGTATGTATGCTTCTGGCAAGATATCTAGTAGATATCTTGGGGCACTACAGTTACAGACCTAGAGTGGGTTAAAAGACAGCGTTTTCTGTTTTATAATTTTACAACAACGGCAGGCAGACATGGTGATGGAGAGGTAGCTGAGAGTCCTACATCCGGATCTGCAGGAAGTGACTGACACATTGGCCAGAATGAGCTTCTGCTACTTCAAAGCCCACTTCCTAGTGACACACTTCCTCCAACAAAGCCACACTAGTTCATAGAGAAGGGGCAGAGGAATGCCCAGGGTTTCCTTGCTGGGGGACCTTCTTATGAAATGTAATACAGCAGGGGATGGAGTGTACCTGGCAGGTCCATGCCAAGATGCCCCTGAGAAATCATGCCATGTAACAAATCTGATATAAAGAAGGTTTATTTGGGGGAAGGGAAGGGAGTGAGGATCTGAAGGAGGAGTAGAGGCAGACAGATGGGAGCAGGGCCATGAGGACAGAGAAGGACAGAAGGGGGAGAGAGAGACACCAGTCAGGAACATGTGTGAACAGAGAGAGAGAGAGAGAGAGAGAGAGAGAGAGAGAGAGAGAGAGAGAGAGAGAGAGAGAGAGAGAGCGCATCCTGGAACATGTGTGAACAGGGAGAGATACCAGCCAGGAACATGTGTGAACAGGGAGAGAGACCAGCCAGGAACATGTGTGAACAGGGAGAGAGACCAGCCAGGAACATGTGGGAGCAGGGAGAGAGAGAGCCAACAGGGTGGCGAGTAGTCCTTTTATACACAGCCCACACCTGGCAGCAGGTAATGGCGCAGGTGATGACATAAGCTATCGTTAGGTCCCTGGGAGGAACCTAGTGTAATTGCCTGTAAGCCAACAGACTTACGTGAAGGTCCAGTAGGTGTGGCCAAGTGCTGATCAAACAAACAAAAATTGTGTGCAATTTTTGAACAACCTTGCAGGGTAGGTCTTCTTTTCTTTTTTGAGATTATAATATAATTACTTTATTTCCCTTCTTCCTGTTCCTCCTACCAACATTTCCCATGTTACTCTTGTGTTTCTGCTTAAGTAGGAGGGTGTCCTAGGACTCAGAAGCCCAGGAACCATACAGCTCTTAGGTGAGACATGTCGTGTCCCAGTGGAAGGGCATCTGAGACACGGGCGCTCAGGAACCACACAGCTCTGAGATGCTGCCTCCTCAGCAGAGACGTTGCAGCTCCCAGGGGAGGTATCCCCAGCTGAGCCGAGGAGCTCGGGAGCCCCGGCCCTGCTCTTTCTCTTTGCTTCTTCTCTTTGTTGCTTCTTTTCTTCTTCCAACAAGAGTGTCACACCAGGCAGAAAACCTCATGAAGAAATTTATTGGAGGGCCCAGGGTGTGGAAAGAGTCCAGGGATGACTGCCTCTTACTCCAGTGAACAGATGGCAGGGAACTGGACAGAGGGGCAGTGCTTATATATTTGGGGGAGGGAGGCTTTTCGGGGCATAAATTTCCAGGGTGAGGATTGGGAAACTTAGGAATTGGTGGGTTTTCTTGTTCAAGGATTTGTGAGTTTTCCTGCTCAGGGATTGGTGGGTCCTCCTGCTCAGGGATTGGTGGGTTTTCCTGCCCAGGGATTGGTGGATACTCCTGCTCAGGGATTGGTGGGTCCTCCTGCTCAGGGATTGGTGGGTCCTCCTGCTCAGGGATTGGTGGGTTTTCCTGCCCAGGTGGGTACTCCCGCTCAGGGATTGATGGGTATTCCTGTTCAGGGATTGGTGGGTTCTCCTGCTCAGGGTTTGGTGTGGTTTTGTGGGAATTTTTGAATGGTATTTTTTTTTCCTGCTCAGAGATCGTTTGCTTTTTTTCACCACCCTATCCCTGCATTAGGTCTATCGGTTAGATGGGAAGTTCTTCCTGGCCGCAGCTGGCTTTCTCTGAGAGCCATCTTAGTGGAGCTGCTGGGGGAGGCTAGAGGAATGTTGCTCTTGCAGTGGCGTTTCACCAAGGTTGTAGGCTGAGGCAGGAAAGGCGTCAGCACCCTGGACAGCTCCTGATTCAGGCAGTAGGCCGAGACAGGAAAGGTGTTGCAGCTGTGGACAGCTCCTGCTAAGGTGGGAAGGGAGACCTTCTTTGGACAGCTCCTGTGACAGCTGCAGGCTGAGGAGGTGTCATGGTGCTGCCATTTTTTTTGACAGCTCCTGCAGGGGCATCTTACAACTGCCCATAGGCTGGGGCAGGAAGGAGGTGATGGCCAAGACTTTGATGGATTTTGTGGCAAATCGCTTAGGGACTACAGACACTCTCCAGACAAAGTCAGGCAGAGATGGGGAAGACCCAAGAAGAAAGGGAGCTTTCCATTTTGCACCAAGCTTCGAGAGTCATCCGGTCATGGGGTACTGCAACTTTAATAACAGGGTCTTTCAACATGCCACCATAGCTTTCCCACCATGCTTGGACTGTACCCAGGAATTGTGAATCAAAAGAAAACCGTCAGGATATTTGAGTACAACAAGCTAAGTAACTACTACAGAAGGTTGGTACGAAAAATGGAGTTGGTGATATAAAACTGCATGCGAGGTCCTAGGCCTTTACAGCTGGTTTACAGGACGAATGTGAAAGAGTTCCGCACTTTTTGGGCTAGAAAAGACTTTGAATCTGGTAATCAGATTGAAATGGGTCATCTTGGTGGAACTTTGGAAGAGAGAAATGATGAGAGAAAGAGGACATGAGACCCAGCTTTTGAGACTTCAGGGGGAACAGGGCTATCAGGAACTGGGATAGGGATGACTAGAGGTGTTACCTAAGACCCTGGCAGCAGTCTGCCCATGTCCTCAGATCACGAGTGATGCTGAAGCCATGGGCAAGAGACTAATTTGTTTCCTGGAGGAAACATCCAGACAGGCCAGCATGTCGTCTGTCTAATGCTTACTGTTCTTATACCTGGTTTGACAAGAGAAGAGATAACAAGTGGAGACAAAGACAAGAAAACGGTGCTTAGAAAACGTGCGCGAGCTTAAGATGGTGAACAAAGCATCCATAACTGTTTAAGAGAAACCCACTGTCTTAGTTAGGGTTCCATTGACCAGAGAGACACCATGACTAAAGCAGCTCTTACAAAGGCCAACATTTAGTTGGGGCTGGCTTACAGGTTCAGAGGTTCAGTCCATTATCATCATGGCAAGAAGCATGGCAGTGTCCAGGCAGGCATGGTATAGGAGGAGCTGAGAGGTCTACATCTTTTCCAAAGGCAAACAGAAGGCTGTCTCATGGGTAGCTAGGAAGAGGGTCTTAAAGCTCACCCCCACAGTGACACACGTCAGCAATGCTGCACCTCCTAATAGTGCCACTCCCTGGGCCAAAGATATTCAAACCACCAGACTAACTCTCTTCATTGGAAAAATTGGAAAGAAGGCCTGAAGGGAAGATGTCACCCATCAAAGGCTACAATTAAGACCCACCTCATGACAGGCTGTCTGGCCCACACCTTTAATGCCACACTTGGGGGGGGGCAGAGGCAGACAGATTTCTGAGTTCAAGGCCAGCAGCTCTTCTAAATTCCAGAACAGCCAGGACTTCACAGAGAAACCTGTCTCCAAAACCCCACCCCAATCCCATGGGCCATGGTTCTAGATTAAATAAAATCAGAAATCTGCTGTGTACAAGTTGTCTCAAATTCCTGCTGCTGTGGTTTACCCACCATGATGTACTGTACTGTGAACTCTGAGTCCTAAGACAGCCTGTCTACATAGTGAGCAGGACAGCTAGAACTATATAAAGAGACCCTGGAGAGAGGGAGAGGGAGAGAGGGAGAGAGAGAGAGAATTAGCAGAGTCTTACCTTTAAATACAATGTTTTTAGGGCTGAAGAGGTAACTCAAGGGTTAAAAATACAGGCTGTTGTAGAAAAGGACCTGGGTTCAATTGTCAGCACCATGTGGTGGCTCATAACCATCTATAACTTCAGTTTTGGGGGATCCAATGCCCTCTTTAACTCCAGCAGACACACACACACAGAGCACATGTATACCCACAGACAACACACTCTCTAAATAATTTAAGGATACCTATTTTAAATATAGTATGGAATATCTTCTATTCTTCTTTCTTTTTCTTTGTTTTGTTTGTTTGTTTCTGTTTTTTTGAGACAGGGTTTTTCTGTGTATCCCTGGCTATCCTGGAACTCACTCCATAGACAGAGCAGGCTTCAAACTTATAGATCTTTCCCACTTCGCCTCCCTAGTGGTGAGATTAAAGCCATGTGCCATGTGAAGTTTTTAAGTTTTATCTTTAAACCAACTGTTCTCTGCATATGGAAATGAAGAAGGAATAAGATCAAGGTTAGAAAAGTATGAATGAAAATAGAGAACTGAGCCTGGCAGCAGTGACGACATCAGCAGTGGCCCACACCTTTGATCACAGCACTCAGGAGGCAGAGGCAGGCAGATCTCTGAGTTTGAGGACAGCCTGGTCTGCAGAGTAAGTTCCAGGACAGCCAGGGGTACGCAGAGAAACCCTGTTTGCGGGGGGGGGGGTTGGGGTAAGAGAGGAAACAGAGAGTTGAGAAGAGTTCGATTTCTTAAAATTTCGTCTGATATAACCTATCACATTTTCTTACCAATTTCCTATTGAGCTTTTCCTTTTAATTTCAATATATTCAGCCCATCAACTTTTTGTTAACCATCAATTTTATCACTTCTTTTTTTATGGAAGTTTTTTTTTATGTCAAAGCAGGCTGTCTGTTCATTTTAAATTCTCTTGTCTGGGATTTTTAAGGGTGTATGTGTGTGTGTGTGTGTGTGTGCGCGCGCGCGCGCGCGTGTTCTCTCTCTCTCTCTCTCTCTCTCTCTCTCTCTCTCCTATTTTGGATTAAATGTTTCAATGAAGAGATTCATAAAGCCAACTTATCTTTAGATTTCCCCGTTTTCCAAACACATATAAGTTAAACTAACACAATTATCAAACATAAAACCAGCTGGAGTAACACATGGCAGCTTTTCTCTGAACATTTCCTCCTTCCATGAATTAGAGAGGCACAAAGCAAACGAACAAACCAAAATGTCCTGAAAGCAAACAAACTGAATTCGGCACAGGCAGAAACCAAATGAAACAGATGCCTTTAAACAAAGGGCTCCCTAAGCAAACAGGGAGAATAATAAAGTAACCAAACAAAGAGGGGCCTGGCAACCAGCTCACAATAAAGCAAACCAAAGTAGATCCAAGCCCCAGGAACAACTCACCGGCATTCCCCTGAGGAATCAACACCTAACAGTTGGCATAAGTGGCCCGTCCTGGCACCAACCCAGTGACTCTTGGATCATCTTTGGGGCCACCAAAACCCATTAATGCAAAAAACAGCTCTTGCCTCAGAGAGAGTAAGAGACGGTTTATCCTGGAGCCAAACTTGAATGACCATGGCTTGGAAGACAGATTTCAGTTACTCCACATAACATGTTCCATGGCAGTAACAGATTCATGATGGTTTTATAGTAACAGAACACAGAAAATAAAATCAAGATACTTTCAAGATACCTTGGTGGATAAGCAAATTGTGCTGGCACATGCCTTTAATCTCAGCCCCCAGGAGGCAGAGACAGACGGGTCTCTGAGTTCGAGGCCAGTCTGGTCTATAAAGCCAGCTCTAGGACAGCCAGGCTTCACAGGGCTACCTTATCTTGAAGGTTGAAAGGAAGGAGGAAGGAAGGGTGGAAGTTGGTGTTAGCAGGCAGACAGATTTCAGAAAGTCAGGTAAGCATGGACTAGGACTACAGGCCACAGATGCTATCTGCTTACATTATTTTGAGTTGGTGGAAGCTAGAGGGACTTTTCATAAGGTCTAACCTGCTAGTCACAAGGATGTTAGGTCACACACAGAAATGGGCATTAAGTGGCTCTTTGGGGGGTGAGGGGAGATATCACAGGATTATTTGGCTTCTACTTGTAACACAATAATGAAAGTTTTAATCAATCCGCCTTGTAGAATGCTTAACATAGATGTAGCACCCTGCCCCCCTGGAGGGGAGGGGGAACTTCGGTCCACAAGTACCAGTAGTAAAAAGAAATGGAAGGGACTTCAAGGTAAGGTGAAAGACTAGAGAGCTGAAATAAATAGACTTTTCCCTGTCTTAGTTAAGGTTTCTATTGTTGTAAAGAGACACCATCACCAAGGCAGCTCTTATAAAAGAAACCATTTAATTGGGGCTGGTTTACAGTGTCCATTATCATCACGGTGAGAAGCATAGCAGTGTGCAGGCAGACATGGTGCTAGAGACGAAGCTGAGAGTTCTACATCATAATTCACACACAGGCAGCAAGGAAGAGACTGGATGTGTTTTACACTGGCTGCAGCTTGGGCATTTAAGACCTCAAAGCCTCACCTCCATAGTGACACACTTCCTGTAACAAGGCCACACCTACAAATAGTGCCACTCCCTATGGCCAAGCATTCAAACACATGGGGCAGTCCTATTCAAACCACCACAATCCCAAATAGAGACGTACAAAGAAAGCTTTAGAAATTCATGAAGCAAACATGGAAAAGACAAAAAGAAAGACAGGCTACACAGAGAAGTGAGCCTAATACCGCCTCCATCATGTGGTTCCCTGATGAAGTTGAGGGAAGGAACTCCAACGATATTGCTGCTTCCAGAAGGTCAGAGGAAAGTCTGATCCTCAGAACAACAACATAAAAGGGGCATTTAGACATTTTTGGATCAATTTTAAAAGGGAGGGAAAGGAATCACCAAGCAGGATACCCTAAATAAAACCCAACCCACTTTAAAGTCACTGGTCTCCCCAGCTGGGGGCACTTTTCTGTAGGAGAAATCTGTAACACTTGCCAAGAACCTCAGTTTAATGTTGCCATTCTCCTATGTTTTAAATATTTAACAGATGGGGAGGGGGAGAGGGGGAATCCTCCTGCTAGCCAGTAAGGCTTGCTACATCCGGGCAACCAAGCACCCCGCAAACATGGTAGCACATTCCTCGGCAAGGGCAAGAAGTTCACCGACTAAAGGTCTGCCTGGGCTATATGAGACCCCAAAACAAAACAAATTCACGCAATAATGAAAGAAGGGAGGAAAGAATTATGAATCACAGCAGTATGCGCGTATTAAACTGTGATTAAGCCATTTAGCTGATGGGGGTGTCAGGAAAGGGCCCCACTAGGACCACAAAAAATGGTTAGATTAAGTCTGGTGTCACACGATAAAAAGAGAAATTAAGAGAGGGAGGTGGTGACAAGGGATAGCAGGAGAGAAAGAACGTAAATGGTTAATATTGGGAGTTTCAAAATGCTTTCCCATTACAAGCACTTGACGTTTAATTTCCTCATCCCAGTGAACTACCCTAAGGGAAATAAATGCTCGAACTGGGTAGTTACACCCGGGTAGTAAAGAGCAAGGAAGAGCTTTATAGATGCACTTTTCGCCAGACTTCGTCAAAGGACACGAAAGTATGAAAAGATGAGTTGGCAGTTTCAAAGTGTGGAAAGGCGGCTCAGCCTTCGGGATTGGGAGCTGCCTTGAGCTCTTGAGAGCCTAGACCAGAGCTCGAGACAGCCGGACCTGCGCACTGCAGATGCGGAACTCATGCGCCGCGGCTCGGCTTCCGGCGAGCACCGTTTCCAGACGCACCGACAGGGTCGGCGCAGACAGTGGCGTGCCTTAGTTCTTCTAGATGGTGAAAGAAGGCCTGAGACCGGACGGTCTTCTCTCAGCTTTCTCTCTGCTCGGTCGACTCCGAGCAGCAGCAGAGACTCTAAGCTTCGCGCCTCAGTGGAAGATTAGAGGGCGTAGAGGCCTTCGAAGGCTCGGCCAGTGAATCTTCCGCCCCCTCACTGCCTCGGTGAGGACAACCGCGGGAGGTGGGATGGGAGGGGGAGGGGGAGGGGGTGCTGCGTACACGGGGAAGGGTCATTTTGTGAGTCTCACTACTACTTCCGGGAGACGCCTCGGAAAGAAGGGCGTGCTAAGGGGCGGGGGGCCGGAGGGGAGAGGCACTTACCTCTTATCTGATTGGTTAATTGCTTGCTGGTTGAGCTTTTCTAGTTGCTGATTGGCAAAAGCTAAATCCAGGTCGCAGGGGAAGCGTTACTTGAGGCTAGATTGAGGTGAGATTGGTCGGGTTCCTGAGTCCAGTTTGTACACGGGAGTAGGGACTTCATTTTACCCCCAGTCCAAGGCCTCGATTAACAGGGTAAGGAAAAGAACCGGTAGCGGGATGGTGGAGGCGGTTGACGACGAAATGAAGGCTTAGAACTAAACTAACCTAACTTCCTCACCTAACCTTAGCTATACCCAGATGGGAACGTGATACAAGGCCTTTGAGAAAGGAGGAGGCGGAATCCTCGTAGCAGTGACAGTGTAGAAGGAGAGGCCTACTGGGAGGTTGTTTTTTTTTTTTTTTCTTTTTTTGTTGTTATCTAATTGTAGGAAGCTCTAATTTCCTAGATGAAGGTAATACAGAACCTTCTGAAGAATTTAGTTTTGGCTTTGCAGAGGAGTCGGGAGACTACCAGGTGTTCCAGGACCTCAAAGAGGCAGTTTGCTGAATAATTCAACTTTTCTTTTTATTACTTCAGATGAGCAGCTCGCAAAAAAGACAGAAATATCAGAAGCATGGATACAGTCTTATCTGTTAGAAGAATGCTCAAAGGAAAATAAGGTATTCATTTTGGCTTACTTATGATTAGTAATCCAAGAATTTTGCCTTGGAGAAGGTCTCAGGTTTTGAATATCTTAAGGAACCTGACCTTTTTTTTTTTTTTTTTTTTTTTGTCATCAGATTTTTTACTTATTAAACATCTGTTTTTAAAATGTGGTTTCTGACCACCAAAAATGCTCTCTGCTAATAATAGTACTAATTATACTGCAAATGGAAACCCTTTACTTTTTGATATTACTAACATCTTGAGTGAATCTCACCCCCCTCCAGGTGTGTGTGTTCCTGACTATCGTAGAACTCACTCTGTAGACCAGGCTGCTCTGGAACACACAGAGATCAGTCTGCCTTTCTCCTGAGTGTTAGGAATGAATACATGTTACTACACCTAGTTTACTGGCTGGTTTTGTGTGTCACCTTGATACAAGCTGGAGTCATTACAGAGAAAGGAGCCTCAGTTGAGGAAATGCCTCCATGAGATCCAGCTGTAAGGCATTTTCTCAATGAGTGATCCGTGGGGGAAGGCCTAGCCCCTGTCTGGTGGTGGTGTCATCCCTGGGCTGGTAGTCCTGGGCTCTGTAAGAAAGCAGATGGAGCAAGCCAGTAAGCAGCACCCCTCCATGCCTCTGCATCAGCTCCTACCTCCATGTTCCTGCCCTGTTTGAGTTCTTCTCCTGACTTCTTCCAGTGATGGGAGTGTAAGCCAATTAAACCCTCTCCTCCCCAACTTGTTTTGGTCATAGTGTTTCATCGAAGCAATAGAAACCCTAAGACAGCTAGCTAGCTTTGCATTTTGCAATTAGGGGGTTGTTTGTTTGGGTTTTTGTTTTGTTTTGTTTTTGGCTTTCAAAGCAGGGTTTCTCTGTAGCCTACTCTGTAGACCAAGCTGGCCTTGAACTCAGGATTCCCCTGCTTCTGCCTCTTGAATGCTGGGACTAAAGGTGTGGGCCACCACCTGCCTGGCTACTTTATTATTATTTTTTAAATGTATCCACTAGTCAAATATATGTGTCAAATCTTAGAATATAGAACTCACAAATAAACAACAAAACAACTTTTAGGAGCTCATAGGTCTAGGCTTTTGCTCTAAAAGTTACCACTGAGTCAGGCACAATTCAGCACACAAATCTCATATCTGAATATTAAATTGATCATCTTTCAAAATTTTTTTCTTTGTCTCTCAAAAAATTGTGTTGAGAAGCCTTCATCATGTTAAAATTTTAGGCTTGAATAATACATGTTCTTAATATACAAGGGCTCTTACAAGGGCCCAGGATAGTTAGGAATGCAGCCCACTATATTTTAGATGATGATGTCCTGCATCCCTTCCAGAAAAGATGGCGAATATAAAATGGCCACTACTGTCACAGTGCACTTTATTGAGATGAAAATAATTTTGCCTACTGTGTCTACTGAAGACTCAAAGTTGGTCTCACTGAGACTGAAAACCAACAGGAAACAACATGCCATGGCTGGCTCTGAGGATTGAGAAAGCACACAAGAGCTCTGGCTGTTGGTATCAGGCCATCCTTCAGCCTGCAATGGTTAGCCTCAGGAATTTCTGATTTTGGGGGCTACATGTAAGTACTTTCTACCTTGGCGAGGAGATGAGGAAAGGTAACACTGCTTCTTAGAATCTTAGACTATCAGTTCAGTGAGTCTCTAAAGGTGGTTGTGAATCACAATTGAGGAGATTGTTAGTGGCCTACACAGCGAATTCTGGGCCAGCCAGGGCTACATGGTAAGAGCTGACCTCAATAAACCAACAACAAAACCAAAACAGAGTGAAGCTATGTTAGCCCATGACTGATGCATTGAATTTGTACATGTTCTTTAAACAGGAAACTAGAAGTCTCAGGATGAATCCATCTAGATCTAGATCAGGTGGTAGTGGAGAAGAAATCTCATTTCAAGAAAATGAGAGAAGATGGCAACAAGAGCGTCTCCACAGAGAAGAAGCCTATTACCAGTTTATTAATGCGCTCAATGATGAAGATTATCGGTTAATGAGAGATCATAATCTTTTAGGCACCCCTGGTAAGAAATGGGCAAAGTGGGGGAAATATTTTTCTATCATTGGAAGGAGGGATTTTTAAAGAGAGGGGGGTGGGGATTTAGCTCAGTGGTAGAGCGCTAAGGCCCTGGGTTCTGTCCCCAGCTCCAAAAAAAAAGAAAAAGAAAAAAAAAAAAAAGAGTAAAGTAGAGAGAGTGCCTCCCTTTGAGTACTGTTTTGTGAGTCTGAAATTATGCAGTGTAACAAAGTCACTGCCCTTTGTGTTTGATAAATACATGAGAATACTGGGTATATGGGCATACACAGGCCGAACTTCAAAAGTTCATGTATATAGGCATTAAATGTTTATATGTATAGTTCTCACTACCCTCCCTGCCAACTCCTCATGGAGACAGGCTCAGGATTGAAACCTAGGGTTCTGTACCTGTTAGGGAAGTGCTCTACCACTAAACTACACTTCAGCTCACTCGCTCGCACTCTCTCTCACATAATATTTGTACAAATAAAATGTTTTTTGAAACTTTATTCTTAACTTATTTGAAGTGTTAACACTCAGCTAGGTAGTGTCCAATGTAGTCTTTATGTTTTCTTTCAAATTCACTTTATAGGAAACTAGCTGAAATTTGCTTGTCTGTGTGCTTGTATATTTCTATGTTGGTGACTCATATAATAAAATATTGGGGTAGAATCAAAGCACCAGGTTGGGGATTTAGCTCAGTGGTAGAGCGCTTGCCTTGCAAGCACAAGGCCCTGGGTTTGGTCCCCAGCTCCGAAAAAAAGAAAAAAAAAAAAAGAATCAAAGCACCAAGATTGAACATTTCCCTAAAACTACTCCTCAATTTTCTTGTTAACTCTTAAGAAGCAAACTCTGCACGACTACAGCTCTTCATTGTATTGTTGTTGTCTTAAAACTTGTTTTAGTTTTCGATGTTTGTCTTTGGTGGGGGTTGTGTATGTGAGGTCAAGTCCAAGAAGGCCAGCAGAGCCTTTCAGGTCCCAGTCCGTTGGGTCTCCTGGAGCTGGCATTAGGAAGTAGTTGTGAGCCCCTCAATCTGGGTGCTGTGAACTGCTGAGCTGTCTCTCCAGCCCTAACTTAACAGGTTCTTATGGAGAGATTCTGGTAACCAAAATTATTCAAGTTTAAATCTCAATTTTAATAAAATAATAAATGAGATATGACTAAGTTGATGTGTATTTATAGCAAATATTAACTTCAATTTATAAACCATGAAAATAATAAGGATCAACTTTTATAGGTTAAGATTTTTTTTTAAATTACATTTTATTTATGTGTGTGTGTGTGTGTGTGTGTGTGTAAGTAAATGAAGGTGTTTAGATGCCACAGGACAGCCAGTAGGTATCTTTTTTTCTCCTTCCACTATGTGGTTCTTTGAATTCAGGTTGTCTGGCTTAGCAGTAAGTGCCTTTACCCACTGAGCTGTCTCACTGGCCCCAGTTGCTAAAGTTTTTATTTCATGAGTTCTCATAAAACTTGGTAATTTGTTTTTTAAATAACTGTTGTTTCGTTCTTTCAGGAGACATAACATCCGAGGAGCTACAGCAGCGCCTGGATAGAGCGAAGGAGCAGCTGGTGTCTCAGCCTGGCTCGGGGAGTGGGACAAGTGACGGAGGTACTGAGGCCTGCACTGTCCCACTTGGCCTGCCTGCCTGCAGCGCTTTACTGTTGTGATGTGATCCTCATTCAGATAGCCTGTGTGTTGCTGAGAGCAGTCTGGTTAGGGACTAGAGAGCAGAGACTAAGTTCAGAAGTGTTCTCATACATGGTTTGCCTTCAGGAAGCTTATGTGTACAGAATAGTAAATACATATTTTCCCTCCTTCCAACCTTCCTAAGATAAGCCGGGGCCCCATGTGTTCTTGATAAATATTCTACCATTGAGCTACATCCCCTAGCCAGATATAGTTCTTCCTAATGTTTGCATGAACACACTACATTGCTTTTGTATTACAGAGCCTAATACAGACAGGAAACTGTCTTTGCTGCTGCTTTTCCGTTTGCTTGCTTGTTATTTCATCAAGAAAACACTAAATCATATAAAAATTCTTGGAATACGCAAAATACTAATGCAAACCAATTTAAACTAACTGCAATTATAGAGTTCAAAGCAAGTGCAACTTTGGGACCCCTCTTTCTGTTTTACCTTCTCTCCCAGAGACATCCATCACTGGTAATGTTCCCAGTCAGCTGGCTGAGGAGTCTCTGCTCTACCTGCACAGAAGCTGGGGGTCGTTCCCAGCTCCTCAGGGGGACAGCTGGTGTGATCAACATTAAATTTAGAAAGGAGGTTTCCTAAGAACTCACCTCCCTGAAGCCTTTCTGTCCCTAGTATTCACCATCTCTGTGAACATTTTACCTGTGTCCTATTTTAAGTTTATGACAAAGGCTTTTGAGTTCCATGTTTACAGTTGAGTGGTATTTGAGTAGGCCTAAGGTCCCTGGGTTCATAAAAGCATGAGGAAATAAGAGAGATAATGGGAACTTGGATCATCCCTCAGTTATGAACACCTGCTGGCTATTACTGTAGTTGTTAAGACAAGTCGAGTGCTGCAGATATAGGAAAGTTTTCAAGAATATATGTGTGTGTGTGTGTATGAATTATATATACACACACATATATATATACATATATATGTATATGAATTCATAAATATACACACATACATTTATCAAACAGTTTTGCTGGGTATAATATTCTGGCATGTGTGACCTTTCAGAACTTGGGTAATGTCATTCTGAGACTTGATCCTGGGACTTGATTACTGTGATAGGCCTGCCTTTCTGTGTGGCTTGGGCCTTCTCTCTCGAAGCTTGAGCACCCTTTCCTCGGTCTTTTCTAATAGCGTTTTAACTGGAATTTGTTGCATCATTCCAATTTTCTCTTGTTTAAGGGTCTCTTGACATTTGGGGAATTTTCTCCTGTGGTTTTATTGAAAATGTTTTCTATGCTTTTGACCTGGAGTTCAATCCCCCTCCCCCCCTTGCCCGTAATTTATAGTCGTCCCCCCCCCCCCCCCCCCCCCCCCGAGCTGGGGACCGAACCCAGGGCCTTGCGCTTGCTAGGCAGGCGCTCTACCACTGAGCTAAATCCCCAACCCCCATAATTTATAGTTTTAATTTCTTTGACAGTGTCCAAAGATCCTACATGTTTGTTCATGCTTTTTTTTTTTTTACCAATTCCTCTGCCCTGCCTTCAAGTCCTGACATTGCTCTTATCCACTCAACCTATTCTGACTGAGGCTTTCCTGAATTTTGTATTTGACTATGTTTCTATCTTCATCTTCAGATTCCATTCTCCTTTGTTTCATTTAGCTATGTGTTTGTGTCTTTCAGGGCTTCTGTTAATTCCTGCTGTTATCAGTTCATTCAAGTATTTATCCTTGTCTTCCTTAAATCCTTTGAACTCTTCGATGGTGTTTAATTCTTTTGACTTTTGTGCCTGAAAGCGATCCTCCTTGGGACCATTGCACTGATGGGATTTGTAGGAGGTTTTTGGGTTTGTGGTTTTTTTTCTTTTCTTTTCTTTTTTTTTTTTTTTGCATTGTCTTTATTTTTTATATAGCTTATTTTTGCAATGAGCCATGAGCATCTGGAACTAGG
This sequence comes from Rattus norvegicus, assembly GCF_021556685.1. NCBI lineage: Eukaryota > Metazoa > Chordata > Mammalia > Rodentia > Muridae > Rattus > Rattus norvegicus. Next base: position 15,496,299 of record NC_141545.1, read on the forward strand.
TCGTTACTGTCTTACTGTTCTGAGGGGTGGAGCAGAAGGGAAGAGGTTCCTCATTGCATGCACTTTGGGCCAGTTGCATGGACGGAGGTGGCTGGTGGGGGTTCTGAGAGCAGGAGATGGGGTGGGGCCAGGTTGAGGCTGCCTCAAGTTGGGGCTGCACAGTGAGACAATGGCCAAGGGGAGAGGTTGCTTTATGGGTCCCCACAAGCATGGGCTGGACCTTAAGGAGGGTAAAAGGTTTCTGATAAAAGGCTGATAAAAGGTTTCTGAGTCTAAATAGAAGTTTTCTTTAAACGTGTGTGTGTGTGTGTGTGTGTGTGTGTGTGTGTGTGTGTGTGTGTGTGTGAAGACAATTTGTGTATAAGGCAGTTCTTCCGCCATGTGGGTCCTGGAGGTCCAGCTCATGACAGTTAGGCTTGGCAGCATGTGCCCTGTCATAGGCGCAGTATTTTAGTTTCTGTAGTGTGCTTTTAATACACTTTTAGAAAGTCTGATTTTTTTCATTTTCCATTCATTATAAATGCAGAGCCCGAGTTTAGCTCAAGTACAGCTGTCTTTCTTGCAATTTTTAATAAAGATCTAAACTATTATTATAGAAATTGACCTTAAATTGATTTGATTCACTTTCCAGACTCAGAAAACCTTAGAGAAAATTCAGATGAGGGTTCTCTGCTGCGATGGCTGAGCACTTTCCGGCGCACTGGGAACGTGACGCGGAGTGGGCAGAATGGGAGCCAGAGCTGGAGGGCTGTGAGTCGGACAAACCCGAACAGTGGGGAGTTCGGGTTCAGCCTGGAGATCCACATCAACCCTGACAGCAGAGGCTCCGGAGTGCGCGGAGCGGAGCCTGTGGACATTCCTCTGTCAGGTGTCAGCAGAGAGCATGGGCAGCAGAGACCCTCCAGTCCTGTGGCTAGGCGAACCCGAAGCCAGACCTCCGTGAGCTCCAGTGCTGGTCTCTCCAGTGCTCCTGGGGGCAGGCGCTCGAGGAGGCAGGGCTCTGTGCAAGGATCTTTCTCAGCACTGGGGAGGTTAAGGAATGGCATTGGAGCAGCGCTTGGCGTTTCCAGAGTTAGTGCCCCTCGCACTCACGTTATTAACACCCACACGAACCAGTCCGATGGTAGTGCTCCCAGGCAAAGTGGACGGCAGCGGTTTGGAGCAGCACATATTTGGGAAAATGGGGCTAGAAGTAATGTTACAGTAAGGAACACAAACCAAAGATTAGAGCCAATAAGATTACGTCCTGCTCTCAGTAGTCGAAGCCGGTCCCCTATTCAGAGACAGAATGGTACTGGTCATAATTCCCAAAGACAGGGTAGACCGCTACAGCAAACGGGTAGAAACAGGTCTGTGAGGCAGAGAGGTGGAACAAGGGTGTTTTTAGAACAAGGCAGAGAACGCAGAGGCACCGATTATACCCCACTGTCCAACTCAAGACTCGTGTCAAGGATAACAGTAGAAGAAGGAGAATCCAGCAGGTCCTCAGCTGCCACCCAGCGCCACCCAGCAATCACACTAGACCTGCAAGTCAGGAGGATTCGTCCTGGAGAAACTAGAGATCGGGATAGCATTGCAAATAGAACCCGGTCTAGGGCAGGGCTGGCCGAAAGTACAGTTGAGAGCAACAGTGGGGGCTTCCACAGAACTATTTCTCAGTTAGAACGGTCGGGTGTCCGGACCTATGTGAGCACCATTACAGTTCCTCTTCGGAGGATTTCCGAGAATGAGGTGGTTGAGCCATCCTCTGTGGCTCTTCGGTCAATTCTAAGGCAGATCATGACTGGGTTTGGAGAGCTGAGTTCTCTAATGGAGGTGGAGCCTGCATCAGAGAATCAAAGCAATGATCAGCATTTACCAGAGGTGTACCTAGAACTGAGTAATGGAGGTGCAGCTGATGACAGCGGTCAGCATGGAGGAGGCTCCTCACAGGCCCCTCAGGCCCAAGACGACAGTGCTGAAATGCCAGATGTGAGTGAGCCCGCCCCACCACAGGCTCGCACCAGAAGTAGAAGGCAGTTACGCAGGGCAGACAATGTCGTTGAGGCTGGGACATTGCCCATTCTGCGCCTTGCTCATTTCTTCCTACTGAATGAAGGCGATGATGACCCAATTCGTGGTCTAACCAAGGAGCAGATTGACAATCTTTCTACCAGGAGTTATGAGCAAAGCGCAGTTGACAGTGAGTTAGGTAAAGTGTGCAGTGTGTGCATCAGTGACTATGTGGCCGGGAACAAGCTCCGGCAGCTGCCGTGCCTGCACGAGTTCCACATTCACTGTATCGATCGCTGGCTGTCAGAGAACTGCACCTGCCCCGTCTGTCGGCGACCTGTTTTAGAATTGGGGGCCACAGACAGCGGGTGAGCGATGGGGTCTGCTCAGTGCTGTGTGTTCCTGGAGTCATGGTCGAACACTTTTCTTGAGTTACTTGTGATGGTGTAACCAAGACAAAAAAACCTATCAGATTATAGTTTGCACTATTTTTTGTGTGCTTTTTTTTTAAAACTTGTTACAGAGAGTTTGTTTATATAAAAATTTAAAATGCAGATGTTAAATTATCCAAAAGTAAAGAATAGTTAATATTGCTAGAACCAAATAACCTTTAAAATGTTTTTATTTTGGTAATTTTGTCATGCTAAGCACTTTTGTATCTGCACAACTCAGTATGTTAGGGATCTTGATTCTTTCTCAACTCTGCAGTAGGTTTTGCTGGGGTTTCCCAGTTCGAGCTCAGTGCTTCCTTTGGACACTACTGTCTGAGTCTTCGTAGCCTGTTAGGCTGAATGTCTGCTAGATATACTTAAGTTACTTGAATTGGTAATTTAGCACGTGGCACACGGCGCGTGTGTCTGCAGGTATGTACTGTGGGAACATATCCAGGCTGACAACTGCAGGCTGGAGACTGAGGCTGTGGGGCTTAGACTGCATATGGCACAGTGATCATCTCTAAGAGGGAGTGAATTAGTCGAGATGGAGATTGTTTACTGAAGCGTGTCTGACAATCTGACCTACTAAGAGCGAGCGATGTATAATAATGAACCTAGTATTTCTTTATTCATGGAATGTGGAAATTTTATGACAGATAGTTTAAGTTTGTCTTTTTTGTGATTTTTTTTTTTTTTTTTTTTTTTTAGAAGTACAAACACTTCTGGGGTTAGGTAGGGTTTACAGCATGCTTGATTTCTCAAATTTAGTTTTAAAATCTAAAATACTTTAAAGTCTATGAAGTAGTGAAATGCATAGAAAATATGTAAATTTGGATGCCAAAAAGCTCCAAATTAAAGCCTTTAAAAGAACATAGAGTTTATATAAACACAAAGTATGCATTAAAGTCTATTTCTACCAGTAAACATTAAAGACTGTGTGAGCTCATTTCTCTGTCCACTGTGGCTTACTCATCTCCAAATACTTACTCCACACTAGGTGACTACGTGACAGACTGATCAAGTCCCTGTCTTCATGGAAAAGACATTTGCTCTTAGGGAAGGAACAAATCGATTTTTACTTTGATGTTTGCTTATGACTATGTGACAGGGTCTCGCGCGTGCGTGCGTGCGTGCGTGCGTGCGTGCGTGCGTGCGTGCGTGTGTGTGTGTGGTGGTGCCGCCACTCGGGCAAAACACAAAGCATTTCATGTCAAATCCTGAGAGGTTTAGAAACGCCTCCATATTTAGCTTTTTTTTTTTTTTTCCAGTCAGTGATCACATTCAGTACATAAGATTAGTCACGTGCCTAGAAATAGCACAGGGTGTGCTCACCAACAGGAAAGAATTCTGTGAAAGTTAGGACTTGGGGATAAATAACTTGCAGGCCTCTCGTGAGTCCAGAAAGGTTGATTTGAGCCTGAATTGACGTCCTTTATATATCAGACTAATAGAGGGATCATCATTTCATTTTGTAGCTGTTAGATGACAACAATTTTCCCTTGATGATTTTAGCGACAGGTGTCGGTAAGTTTTTACGTTTAAGGAAGATTGTCTAGTACTTCATACAGGACACAGCAGAATGGAGAGACATGGCAGCAACCCAGTAAAGGAGCTGTTACTCCTTTAGTCAGCTGTGGAGATGGCTTAGTCAGATGCTTGCTAGGTGACCATGAGGAGTGAGTTCACTCCCTAGCACCCACGTAAAAGCTGGGTATAGTGGTGCATGCCTGTACTCCTAGGTCTAGGGGAACAGACAGACAGATCCCTGAGACTTACTGCCCACCCAGTCTGACCAGATTTGTTCAATGAGAGATCTGGTCTCAAAAATAAAGCAGAGAGTCGTTGAAGAAGACAGTTGACCTCTGGCCTCCACATCATGTGCAGGAACACACATGAAAACAAAAACCAAACCACATGCCTTCATTTTGTCCGTTAAGCTTGTTATAAGCTGATAACAGTGGAACTAGAAAGTAGGCATTCCATCTTGTGCCCCAGAAAGGCATTGTTTGGTGTTAGATGTGAGAACCAGCCACCCCCTGAGTAGGGGGAAGGAGTGCTGGCACACACAGATAAAGAAGCTGGGCAGTGGTGGCGCATGCCTTTAACCTCAGCACTTGGGAGGTAGAGGCAGGTGGAGTTCTGTAATCCAGGCCAGCCTTGTTCCAGGATGGTCAAGGCATATGCAAAGAAACCATGCCTTGAACCACCCCGTCCTCCCACCCCCCAAAAGAAAAGTATCAGCCACTAGGCAGACACTTCACACACACACACACACACACACACACACACACACACACACACACACACACACACACACACACACACAAAACCCCCTGGTATTTTGTTGGACTTAGTTTTTGTTGGTTTTGAAAGAAGGTCTCCCTTTATAACTTAGTCTGGTTTTATCTTCATAGTCCATCAGCTTCCTAGGTGCCAGGATTGCTAGCAGGCCCTCATGAGGCCCAACTTAAATCTTCAAGATATGGTTTTAACAGCATTAGAAGGCGATTCTGCTAGGTGCTTGAAACACAACAGGATGGGTACCATCTGGAAGCCATAGTGTGGCTGAATGAGAGCCATGCATTGGTATCTGTGGAGAACACAGAAGGGTTTTCTACAATACTTCATTTCCCAGAAAACAAAACCGCCATATCCAAAGGCTGTGCATCTGTATAGAATTTCTATTGAGTAATGATTGTGTCCTTTGTGGGTCTAATGTAGAAAGAAGCAAGCGGTTGGCCGGGGCTCTAAATTACACTACAGCTATCTTGCAGACTTCTGTATTGAGATTTGAAGCTTCCTGACTGCTCTCCCATAGATTTACATCCTCTTAGTATTTCCTTGTTTCTTTGGATTTTTTCTTGTATTATCTAATATTGTTGTGACCCTTCCTTGATTACCATTTTTGTTATTCTCCTGTCAATATTAGGGTGGTTTGAATGAGAATATTGACTCCCCATAGACTCACACTGGAATGTTTGGTTCTCAGTTGGGTGGACTGTTGGGAAGGATTAGGTGGGGTCTTGTTGGAGTAGATGTCATGTGACCTTGCTGGAGATCTGTCACTGGAGGTAGGCTTTGAGCTCTCTCTCTCTCTCTCTCTCTCTCTCTCTCCCTCTCTCTTTCGCTTTCTCTCTTGCTCTCTCACTCACTCACTCTCTCATTTTGCCTGCTGCCTGTGGATCAGGCACAGCACCGTGCCTACATGCTGCCATGCTCCCCACCATGATAGTAGACTAAGCCTTTGACATCGTAAGTCAGTCCCCAGTTAAATGCTCTCCTTTTTATGAGTTGCCTTGGTCATGATGTCTCTTCACAGAATTAGAGCGCTCTCTGCACCAGTGCTTTCTCACTGAGCCAGGGTTACCTGATTATGGTCAGAGGGGCTCTCAGCAAGACTGAGGCTGAGACAAGTTTATTGCAAGCAATTAGACTTATTATATACCCTTACCAGAAACAATACAGTAGTAGTTGCCAGGATACAATGATGTTTTCAAGCTGTACGGAGCACAACAAGGTTAATTTCTAAGCCTAATTGTTTAGCCAAGTTTCTGCACGCTTCACGGACTTGTGGGGATGTAGACACTTAAGTGTCCTGAGAGCTTCACTGCCTGAGGGAGTGCCTCGGTTTCTCAGGAACTGAAAGGCACTCAGTGCCCCAGGAACCATGAACTCTAACCTGAAAAACCTATGATGCATGCCTCTCAAGGCACTAGGTCAAGCCAACTTTCTGCAGAACACTAAGACAAATAGTTAACACGAATCCAAAGTCCAACATACAGAACTCTCGTTCATTTTTAAAGATACACTCACTTTTATTTTTGCACGATACAAGTGTTTTGCCTACATTCATGTACATGCCCAGAGTCCTTGAAGGCCAGAGAAAGGCACTGGACTCCCTAAAACTAGAATTATAGTCATTAGGAATACATGACCAAAAGGCCTGTGCCCTCAGTAAGTATATTAACAGAAGCTGGTTTGTGTCTAAGTCCCTGAACTCTAGATGCCATTGTTCTCATGGGGGAAAATATAATTAAAAAAAAACTTTTCTCTATTTCAATTAGGACTATAACAATGCGAAAATTATAGTCAAAATGTAAGTGGTTTTATTTATTTGTTTTTAAGGGGTAGGGTCTCCCATAGTACAGGTTGTCCTAAGACTCACAATGTAGACCAGGCTGACATAGAACTCAGAGATCCACCTCTGCCTCCGAAATGCTGGGATTAAAGGTTTGCACTCCTACCCCACCCCCAGCTGGTTTGGACTCCATATTAAATAAGAACCTGCTTGCGGATAAATGTCTTCAATGTCCAGAGAGCAGATGGTACTTTGGATGAGTCACTGACTGCAGAGACACAACATCCGGAAACAGGAGAAAGAGGACCAGCATTCTTTGTCCTCAGTGAGATTGCCTGAACCTTCGGAGAGCCCACACCCCCTGCATCATGTCTCAACACTTTCTAATTGTATTAGTCAGGGTTCTCTAGGGTAACAGGACATGTAGAATGATTCTTTCTCTTCATTTTATTTGTGTGTGTGTGCGTGTGCGTGTGCGTGTGCGTGTGTGTGTGTGTGTGTGTGTAAAATTTTATTAGATTTAGTAAAATGACAGGCTTTGGTCCAGCTAATCCAACAATAGCTGGCTATGAACAGAAAGTCTAAGAATCTAGTCTACAAGGCTGGGTGTCTCAGCTGGTCTTTAGTTGACACTGGAGTCCCAGAGTGGACTCTAATGACAGTAAAGGGAGGGGGGTACTGTTAGTAGGTGTGGCCTTGTTGGAGGAAGTGTGTCACTGTGGGAGTGGGCTCTGGAGATCTCCTATGCTTAGGCTTTACCTATTGAAGAAGAGACCCTCCTCCTGGCTGCCTTTGGGTCAAGATATAGAACTTTAGGCTCTTCCAACCCCACATTTGCCTGGACGCTGCCATACTTACTGACATGATAATGGACTAAACCTCAGAACCTGTAAGCCACCCCCAATTAAATGTTGTCCTCCACAGGAGTTGCCTTGGTCATGGTATCTCTTCACGGCAATGGAAACCTTAACTAAGATACCAGGTTTGGAAAAATAGAGATATTACTTCTTGTCTATTTGAGTAAGGAATGGAAACAGAACTACACAGAAAAGAAGACATAATGTAATAACAATCTCCACTAAATGCTTACTCACTTAATAGCAATCAAATCAACCTCAGCTAAATTCCAGAATCCACTTATATTTCTATTCCACTCAAGGGAAGATGCCAAAGCAATGCTAACAGATCGTTATCTTTATAATACATCAAAACATCAAACAATCAAGATATGGGCTGGGGAAATGACTAAGTTGTTAGGAGCATTTGCTGCTGACAGGAGACACAAGTTCAGTGCCCAGTCCTCAGTGTTGAATGGTTTATAACTGCAGCTCCAGTTCTCAGGGATCCATCTCCCTCTGCTGGACACCAGAAACACTGCACTCACATGTGTGCATATATGCATGCACACGTAACTAAAAATAAAATCTTAAAAACAATATAGGCTTTCGGCTGTGGTAGCCATCTTCCAGTAACTCACCAAAATGTCACAATGGGAAGGAGGAAAGACACTCGGTACATGTTCTCTAGGCCTTTTAGGAAACACAGAGTTGTTTCTTTGGCCACATACATGTGAGTCTACAAATAGGGTGATATTTTAGACGTCAAAGGAATAGGCACTGTTCAAAAAGGAATGCCCCATAAGTGTTACCACGGCAAAACCGGTAGAGTCTACAGTGTCACCCAGCATGCTGTGGGCATCTTTATAAACAAGGGCAAGATTCTGGCCAGGAGGATCAGTGTGTGGATTGAGCACATCAAGCATGCGAAGAGCAGAGACAGCTTCCTGAAGTGGGTGAAGGAGAACGATCAGAAGAGGAAGCCAAAGAGAAGGGCCCCTGGGTTCAGCTGAAGCGCCAGCCTGCGCCACCCAGAGAAGCGCACTTTGTGAGGACTAGGAAAGGAGCCTGAGCTGCTGGGGCCCAATCCATACGGATTTAACAGCCTGATGGACAAAAAGGAAATAAAGGACAGGACTACAAGGTGTTAAAAAATAATATAGGAAGAAATACTATTATTTGATCATTTCTTACACTCAATGAAGTAACATATTCACCCCTTCCCCATTTTCCATTCCTAGCTTCTTCAGCTTCTCTGGGGTCCTCCCCAAGACATCCCTTCACAACTTTGTGTTGAGAGTGTGACAGCCGTCCGTGTCCAGAAGGTGATGTACTTCCCAGCTTCCAGTTTTTACACTCTTTCTACCCCAAGACGGGAAAACATTTTATTTTAATTTTGGGTCTTTGAGACAGGGTTTCTCTGTGTAGCCCTGGCTGTCTTGAAACTTACTTTCTAGACTCAACTGGCCTCAACTCACAGAGATTGCCTATCTCTACCTCCCAGGTGCTGGACTTAATGGCATGTACCATCGCCACTGCTTGTTCAGAATTAATGTTATAACCATGGATACAAATGAACTAAAAGATTCTAAGATTCTAAGTCTAAACTGGCTGTGGTAAGCACACACCTTTCATCCCAGCACAATGGAGGTAGAGGCTGGTGTACTCTGCCTTCAAGGCCAGCCTGCTGTATTTAGCAAGTTCTAGGAGAACCAGAACTACATAGACCCTGTCTCAAAAAAACAAAAATAAAAAAATAATAATAATAAAGGTCTAAGGAAGGTAGTACCCAGTTAAGATTGAGGAGGGATTAAATGTTCATAATCTCAGCCCAGACAATGGGTTCTTAGAGATTACATCACAGCATATAAAATTGTACATCTCAAAAATGTAAAAATATGTACCTCAGAGGATGCCATCAAGGAGATGAAAAGACATCTGAAAATGGAGAAAATATGTCAATTATATGTCTGGAAAGTGACGATTCATGAAACACATGTCAGTCTTACAACTCAATGCCAAGCACATAAAAAAAAAATTCAGCTACACATGACAGAGGTTGATCAGATGATTATCTAAGAATGACAATAATGTCTCCCAAGTGGGAGAGTTGTATCGCACTGGGGGGAGCACAGCCCAGCATGCGTGGCGCTATTCTACTGAATGTCTGCTCTGAGCATCGTGAATCAACAACACAGAGTTTTGGATGGGAACCCTCATGAACTCCTGACAAAGCTCTGCAGAGAGAGAGAGAGAGAGAGAGAGAGAGAGAGAGAGAGAGAGAGAGAGAGAGAGAGAGAGAGAGAGCGCCTCTCAGTTGCTCAATAAATCAAACGCAGAATCCCTACACAGTTCGCCAATTCCACCCCAAGGGCCTACAAAGTTAAATCCTGATCTCTGATGCCAATGGCCTCGACAGCCTTACAACGCCTTCCATCTTGAATGGGTTGTCTGCAGAACATGGGAGTTGCAGCACCTGCCTCTGTTGAATGAAAGAAGTTACTCGCTAGCTCTACGCGCGCTATATCATTACTTCTACTGAGTTTTTATGTTGTTCCCAGAACAGGCAGACAGTGAATTGGTGTTTCTACAGCAAGGAGGAGTGGAAGGCAGGAATGAAAAGGTGCAGGCTTTCTTGAGTAAAACGTTCCCTGGCTTGACAATGGTGATGGGTGCACACTGCCTTGTTTGGGCAAAAATTGAATTACATATTTTAAATGATGGGAGCATCTGAGGGACGAAGAACAAAAGACAAAGTGGCTACTTTTATGTAGAGAGAAGTGGGTCGAGAAAAATCCAAATTTGTTAAGATCTTCTTGGCTTTTCGCACAGGCATCATCCTACGGGTTGTTGAGGGAATCAACATTCACTCCAAATGATGCCCCAGCAATCACATTCATGCTATAAGCTCCAGAGAAGCTGAGGTGGGAGAGACATAGGAATTGACATTTACATGGGAGGCAGCTCGTGTCCCCAAGCTACCCAGGCAGGAAGCCACAGCGTCAGAACCACAAGATCATCAGTGGGGTCCAGGCTCCTGTCGTACCTCGGCCTTTACCTGGTGTCAGTTTGCAGATGTCTTATTCCTAGAGTTGAGGGAACACTGAGGTACTTACAGTCCCATCAGCCACTCTTTCATGTGTATGGGCTCCCCTTTCTCCTCTTGTCTCAAGTGTTTCACTGACATCACACTGCCCGATGATGGGAACACATAAGCCCAAAATGCAACAGCCATAGCTAACTGTGGGAACTCGGGCCCAAGAGAGACACGTCATCCCAGTCATGAGGTGATGAATGGGATGCTACGATGGCTTTTATGATGGGTCGTCTGGGTATGAAGACAAAAGACCATCTTAAAGGAATAGTAACTCGGAGGACCGACCCTTGAAAAGGGATTATGGACTTGTTTTCTACCTGTCTCGGTTCGTCCCTTAAGTAGACACCGTCTTCATTGTGATCACCTCCTTCATTTGCCACTGGTGAAGACTGGAGACAGGAGTGGTCGAAGTCTTTTCCCTTCATCATCCTCAGATATGGTAACAGCCTTTTTCATAAATCCCACTGGCCCAAAAGGCTAGAGTTCAAAAGGGAAGATGATTTACCCCGCAGAAGTTATGTGTATATCCATAGACCCAGAAGATATATCAAGCAGATATCACTTGTTTAACAAGTAGTTACTGGTCTTAAGTGGCAGGCCTTGTTTGTACTCAACACACTTTCATTGAGGTCACCTTACAACCTATATGAATATAGCTGTTACCTATCTGTGGCATGGCTTCACATCTTTAAAGTCCCTTCTTAGTGAAATCCCCTCTTGCACATGTTTCCACTGTTACTCCCAGTGAATATCAAAGAGCCCTACAGCATTCTTCAAGGCTGCACAGAGTAGAAATGGATTCAAGTGCCCTTGGGATTAATGGCTAGGGAGATCGCTCAGAGGCTAAGAGCACTTGTTGCTCTTGCAGAGGACCCATGCTTGGTTCCTAGCACCCACATGGTACTTCACAGCCATCAGTAATTCCATGACATCTGACACCCACTTCTGACCTTCACACGTACATATGGCATATGTATGTACATGCAGGCAAAACACTCATGCACATTGGGGGATTCTATGCACATTTTTCTTACCAAATTGTGAGATTGTCAAGAAATTAGGTATTACTCACCATTATATCTCTAGGCCTTTGCTTAACATTTTGTATCTAGTAGACATCCTGATAGGTTAGTTGAACTGGACCTAGGCATCGCCTGACCATTATAAACTTTCTAAATTGCTAATTGCAAGATAAATTGGCTCTGTCATAGCCACCCTCGCTGCAAACTCAGCATGATCGACCAGGATTCTGTTGATAGGAAAGACCTCAGTTGGATGGATGGGCATGGAAACCGATGGATCCACTAAGCAGCACCAGGCAGTCTCTCAAATGGCCTTGTCATAGACGGCAGACGAGACAGATGGTTGGCCAAAGTATGTACCCATTCCTCTGAAAATCTAAGAACAGCGGGTAAAGTGAGTCCACCTTTGCTTGGCTTTCTTATGTTTTTTTAAGTGGTAACATGTAGTTCCATATTTTAGATTTACATCTCTGTAAGTTTTTTTTTTTTTTTTTTTTTTGGTCTGAGGGTCAGGTAAAGACTCCTGTTGTAGGGGTTGGGGATTTAGCTCAGTGGTAGAGCGCTTGCCTAGCAAGCGCAAGGCCCTGGGTTCGGTCCCCAGCTCCGAAAAAAAGAAAAAAGAAAAAAAAAGATTCCTGTTGTAACACACATGTTCAATGTTTTGAATACTATTTTGGGGAAAGCTGTTCTCTCCAAAACGTATTAGACCTATTACTTGTGTGTGTGGTGGTGGTGGGGATACTCTCTCATCTGTTTTATTCAATTAGTGCTGTGTTTTTCCCTCTTTGGGGAATTATTCCCTTAATGAGTGACTTCATGTGGGTAATTCTACTTTTTGTAGAATTGTTTGGTTGGTTCTTAAACCTTTGCTTTTCTATACAAATTATGAATAACTTGGAATTTAAAAGCTCAGTGAGATTTCTGATAAAAATTGAAATAAACATAGGGGGGATCTTTTTATTGTGTTGTGTCTTCTGATCAGTGGTTACCATATGCCTCTCTGATTTTTAGTCTGACTTTTCTTACCACATAGATAATTTCAGGTTAAGGACCCAGCACATACTGTTCCACTCATGATTTAAGCATTTAATTTCTAATTATTGCTATGACATCATTTCTTACTATTTCCCCACTGATTGTCACCATTGCATTCAAATGCAGCTGAATCCTGTGCTGTCGTTGTGCCCTATGAGTTTCTCAAATTCACTTCTTTGTTCCGTGCATTCATTCCGTGTACACTTTGGTGGACTCTGCATGGACGTCATGGTGAGGCCTGAAAATGGGATCCTTTCTATTCACTGCTTTGCCGTCGTGTGGCTTCAATGAAATGTTCTTGCCTTATTGCACAAGCTGGCACTTCTAGGAATGGACTGAATGCCAGTAGTCAGAGTAGACTTCTGAACTTCCCCCAATTCAGGCTTTCCCCATCATGTATGAAATCGGCTGAGGCTTTTGTATTGATTTTCTTCATGGGGTAGAAGAAGTTTGTGTTGTTCCTTTTCTTCAGAGTTTTTAATCATAAAGGAGATTTAGAGGAGTTCGTTTTGGCCCAAAATACAGTTTTGGAAGATAGAAGAAAATTCATAGCAAGAAAATAGAATTGTCTTTTTTCCTCGTGTCCCTATACACAAAACTAAATGGATTTCTCCATGAGGCTGGTAAGATGTTTCAGCAGTTAATCAAACCCACGTTGAGTGGTTCACAAGCATGGGACTACCATCCCCAATTCTCATGCTTTTCTAACAGCCACAATTAAGAAAACAACAGCTCAGCCTCTATTGTCCCCAGTTGTTTATGCTGTTAGTATGAATAAACACAGAGCTAGCCTGAGATAATGGTATCCCAAGACCATATATTTTTTTTTTTTGGTTCTTTTTTTTTTTTTCGGAGCTCGGGACCGAACCCAGGGCCTTGCGCTTCCTAGGCAAGCGCTCTACCACTGAGCTAAATCCCCAACCCCAAGACCATATTTTTTTATGTGTGTCTTAAGGTTTCAATTGCTTTGATGAATCATGACCAAAAAGCAAGTTGGGGAGGAAAGGGTTTATTCGGCTTACACTTCTACATTGCTGTTCATCACCAAATGAGTCAGGACAAGAATTCAAACAGGACAGGACCCTGGAAGAAGGAGCTGATGCAGAGGCCATGGAGGGGTGCTGCTTATAAGCCTGTTTCCCATCCCTTGCTCAGCCTGCTTTCTATAGAACCCAGGACTACCAGCCTAGGAATGACACCACCCACAATGGGCCAGACTCTCCCCCACTGATCACTAACTGAGAAAGTATCTCACAGCTGGATCTCACAGAGGCATTTCCTCAGCTGAGGCTTCTGCCTCTCTGATGATGCTAGCTTGTGTCAAGTTTTCTGAACATTTTTGCTGTTCTTCATCAATGCCATTTAGTGAGAAATTTTCCCTTGAGTTTGTCCTCTGTATTTCTACGTGCCTTGACAAAGTAGTATTATGCTAGCATGTATATAAGATGCAATATTTACATTGAAAAAAATCTGCCTGTCACTGGCACTAAATGTCCCAAATGTAGCATGAATCTCTTGACATGTGAGGACCCAACTCACTTTAGGAGATGCCACCACCACTCCCTGCCCCACACAGGGCATGTGGTGGTTTTGGGTTCCATGAGAAATCAAGCTGAGAAGCCCCATGGAGCAAGCAAGTAAGCAGCACTCCTTCATAGCCTCTGCTTCAGTTCCTGCCTCCAGGTTCCTGCCTCCAGGTTCCTGCCTCTAGGTTCCTGCCTCCAGGTTCCTTCGCTGGCATCCCTCCGTGATCGGAGGTAATCTAGCAAGTCCTAGCAGTGTGCACTCAAATAAGGCCTCTAAATAATTGAAAGGTACTGGACACCTAAGGAGGGCACCTGCATTTTTCTCTAAGTGGGCTGGAGAGTTGGCTCAGGGGTTTGGAGCACCGGTTGCTCTTCTGAGGTCCCAGGTTCAATTCTCAGCACTCACATGAAGGCTCACAACCTGATATAATCCAGTTCAGGGGATCCCATGCCCTTTTCTGGCCTCTACAGGGACTGCATGCACACAGGACATAGACACACAGGTGACAAAACACCCACAGGAATTAAAGGAAATAAGCGTAACTGATGTCTGTTAGCATTATGAGGAAACGCATCACATAGAGGAGGCTGGGCAGCATTTGAGATGCTAGGACATCACCCACAGGACAGACAGAATCTAATGCAGGAACGGACTCCAGGTAGGCCTGATCTAAGAGCTATTGCTGCTATAACTCTTGGCTGCTTAAAACAGGCTAGAGTTTTACTGGCACTGGCTCCTTGACATCTGACACGTTTGTCCCCAGAGTGGGATCAGACCAGATGGAACAAATCTCTCTACGTGGTGACAAGGTCAAAAAAGATGATGAGTCTGTGATGTGTCCAGAAACTATTGTTCAAGGACAAGGGAAGACCAATCACGAGGGAATCTCGAATGGCAGATTACCCTTTGCCTGTTATCTTCCTTAGGTTTCTATAGCTGTGATAAACCGCTGACCAACAACAGCTTGGGGAGGAAAGGATTTATGTGACTTCCATTTCCCTGTCATGACTGATCACTGAGGAATGTCAGTGCGGGAACCTGGAGGCAGGAACCTGGAGGCAGGAACTTGGAGGCAGGAACTGAAGCAGAGGCTATGAAGGAGTGCTGCTTACTTGCTTGCTCCATGGGGCTTCTCAACTTGATTTCTTACGCAACCCAAAACCACCACGTGCCCTGTGTGGTGGTGTCACCTCCCATGGGCCCTCCCATGTCAATCATTAATGAAGAAAACGAAGCACAGACTTGCCTGAAAGCCACCCCGATGGAGATATTTCCTCAGCGGAGGTTCCCTCTTCCCCATGACTATCAAGTCTAACTTACCAGATGCTGTGTCAAGTCGACAAGAAACTAACCAGCATAGCTGTGACTCGGTACTCGAGAAGCTGGGGCAGAGGAAGCTAAGGTTTTGAAGCCAGCACGTGCTTCACAGCTCCTTCTGTCTCCAAGCCAACAACAAAATGGAGATGACAGTGTCAGCCATTTCAACTATAGCTAAAACCAAGCGCATAGAGAGCAATCATTCTTGTGTATGGTTGCCTGGCAAGACCATGAATGTGCTCATCCAGTAGGTGTAATGTTTTTGAATCCTGTGTAAAGTTCACCCTTGTGTTATTTCAAATGCTGGTTTCCCTATCCCACTATCCGGGTTCACTCTGGACATGGCTCTGTCATATTTACTCTTAGAGGATCTCATCTCAGGTTTGAGTAAACATTGCTCCTCATTCGTTCTCTGCCTTGCCAATAAAAGCCATGGAGCCAAAACAGAGTCTTAAGAGAGAATAAGGTGGGATGTCAGATTCTTGGAGGAGTGGGGAAAGACACAGGAAGTGAAGGAGTGAAGCCTTGAGGAGAGGTCCAGGAAGCATCAGGAGAAGAGACCTGGAACAAGAAAGGATGAGAAATCCAAGTACTGTGGGGTATTGTCGGGAGGAAGCCTGACCAGCATGGAGTTTACAATGGAGTAATATTTGCTCAATATTTGACTCAAGGCCATCTTAATCAATCTTAGTTCTCTGTGCGGTTATTGGGAACTACCTGAGGTGAACAAACACAGCTGCCAGATTAATTACTCAGATTTATATTAAAAAGAGTTCCTTTTACATTAACACAGGATCCCGCTCTATTCTATTTATGTTGTTAGTTTTGGACATTTTCACTCACGACTGAGCTGTGCAAAGGAAGACGGGGAAATATCACTGACCTGGAAAAAGTGAAGACACTCCAGAGAGACACGGTGCCCCTCCCATCAGGTACCGGAAACGGAAGCAGACACACCGGAAACAATTCGAATCCCTTGGGGAATTTCCTGCAGGCAGAGGGCAGAGGCTGAAGCCTGGCGCTGGCAGGAGGAGACCTTGGCTCCCACAAAAGCCTCACAGAGTTTTGGTCTCTCTTCAGATTACCTCACAGGAGACCCTGGAGCAGAGGCCACGATGGCTCAGTGTGGGCCTGACCTCGCCTCACTCAGGACGCTTAGCTTTGCACACTGCTTGCTTTCTATTGCAAAGGAACCCTCATGTGAGGACCCTGCGTGTGGGGTGGGGTAACCTGGGACCCCCATTAGTTCTCCTCTTCCCAGTGTGCTGACTTGAATTATTTCTTCTTTCTCTGGTACTTTTTGTTTGGTTGTTTTTGTTTTGATCTTGAGAGAGTCTGTTATACAGCCTGACTTCCAAAACTCTCAGAACACCTCAGGCACCCACCGGCCTCTGCTTCCTGAGTGCTGGGGAAAAGGCATGCACCACCATACCCAGATTTTTCGGCTTCTCACTTTTGTCTAACAGGCCTATGGAAAATGGGTGGCCGTAGTCTAGGTTGTCAGGGTGCCTGGGCCCGGGCTCTGACCCTGACAACCCCTGGAAGCTTCCCTGCCTGTGTGCCCTCAGGTGGATGTCAGGGGAACAGGAGCAGAACTTTGACGAACCCGGGTGTCAGATTTGACTGGTGGCATCCTGGGACAGAGAAGCCTCGACAGTGTCCTGGGATGGTGGCCCGGGCTCCTCTGGGAAAAGAGGAGGAGCCAGACAAGCTGGAGTTGAGGACTCAGCCCCACCCTCTTTAAGTGAACGTGGCCTCTATGTGAGCACAGGTTGGGAAGGGGCTGTCATCCAGGGCCACCCAGACTATACAGGAGCTTGGATCTCCTTGAACGTGGGACGAGTCCCACATTCCTAGGTAAAGATAAAGCTGTCTGGAAATGAGCTTCTGAGGAAATTTCATTAATTACCCTCTACCGCCCTCTGCCCCAGAAAAGGAACTGTCAGCCCTGGTTGGCCCATGCTTCTGCAGAAGGTGGAGTGGGCGGGGCACTTTCACAGAGGCACTTGCTCTGCAGAGAATCAGAGAACTGGAAAGCCACGCCTTCTGATGTTATTCACACAGCCTACCAAGGGCATCCGAGATAGGAATGAAGCCCCTGACCCTAATCCTGTTCCGTTGAGCTCCCTGCAGCAGCCACCCAACTGCCATCCCTATCTGAAGTGACTGAGATGCCAGCACGGGTCAGGGAGGGCTTCCTTGTGCTTCCATGGAGAACCACTGCCCTCTAGTGGCCACATGGCACAGCATCATATCCTTGGTAAGAGACCTACAGGCACTCAACCCATTCATGACAATTAACCTATTGTTAGAGATATATATTCCTCCTCAGTATGCTGCTGGGAGAGCATTTGTGCAATTTCTTGGGAGCACAATTTAGCAAACGTCAGTTAAAAATCCATATGCAGGTTTTATTAGTACAAGCGAGTAGGCTGGACAAGAGCATTTCTTCTAGAATCTTCCGCTGCCTATGACCAGGTAGACTGTGGTTGCCTCCCCTTGAGGCTGTTGGGTGTTGTAACTGCTCTGCATGTAACATGCATGACTGGCTTCTAAGGTCAGGCTCTGACAGGCCTTCTGCTGGGCCTCCACCACCCTGCTATGGGGAAGCCAGAAAACAGCTGACCCAGCTGCCAGATAGCATAGCATCCCTCGGCAGGCCTGAGTTAGGAAGACTTCAGGCCCTTGAGACCTCATCTGGTGGGCAGCCCACCTGTATCCTGGGACACAGCTCCACCAGTCCCCAGTGAGCTGTCATGGAAACTGCACAGCTGTAGCCAGACTGTGGTTGCCTCCCCTTGAGGCTGTTGGGTGTTGTAACTGCTCTGCATGTAACATGCATGACTGGCTTCTAAGGTCAGGCTCTGACAGGCCTTCTGCTGGGCCTCCACCACCCTGCTATGGGGAAGCCAGAAAACAGCTGACCCAGCTGCCAGATAGCATAGCATCCCTCGGCAGGCCTGAGTTAGGAAGACTTCAGGCCCTTGAGACCTCATCTGGTGGGCAGCCCACCTGTATCCTGGGACACAGCTCCACCAGTCCCCAGTGAGCTGTCATGGAAACTGCACAGCTGTAGCCAGAATAGGTGTGGCCATCCCTGAGGTTGCTAATGTCTGATGAAAAAAAATTACTTAAGGGACAGAAATGAATGACACAACCAGGTTGTATCTAATAAGCCAGCTGGAAACTTCCCATTGGGTAGCACTGGATACCAATCGTGGTTTCTACAATGGGCTACTCTGACCAGCCAGAGAACAATAGATGATCCTGAGAGATGGCTCAGCTGTTAGGGAATTGGCTGCTCTCACAGAGGACCTGGGTTCAATTCCCTGCACCCACAAGACAGCTCACAACCATGTAGAACCTTGGTACGTGGGATGCAACATGCTCTCCTGACTTCCATGGGCACTGCACACATGCTGTCGTAGAAACACATGCACTCATACATGTAAAATAATAAGATGTTTTTCAAAGAACCAAACCACTTTTAACTACGTAAAAGCTCATTGTGCATGGAGATGGGAAACAGGAGACTACTGTCATATAAATACATACGTGCCCTGAGCAGAACTCCTCCCACACATCCTTCTATCCCCACGGAACACCATTCACCCTGTTTGACTCCCAAGAGAGTTTCACGCTGTGTATGCCAGCATGATTTTTTCATATTTCTATAAAATTTAAGAACCACACTTTTTTTCTTCCTTCTTTGTCCGTTTTTGCACAGAAGTATTAAGTTCCGCGTTTCTCCCATCAACAACATGAAATTGAACTATGAATGCATTCTAAACTCCTCATGGAAGAATTAAGACATGGAAACATTACCAAAGTCTTTAAGTTAGTGCACAGTTTTTCCTGAGGGTAGGGAATGTTGCTGTGAGCAGTGTGGGACAGCCTCAAAGCCAGAACCCAGTGAGCCATTGCCTGGGGAACACAGAAGAAGCACCCTGTTGCCTGTGGAAGCCCAAAGGGGACAAACACTAGAACGCATATGAAAGGAGAGCCACCCCTCCCTCTCCCCTAAGAGAAAGACAGAGAGATGAACACATGCACTTGGCTAAAGTGTTACCACAACACTAACCTCAACCAAATAACCCTGACACCCACCTACTAGGAGCCTTTCTACACTGACATGCTCCTGGGCATTTGTAAATGGATGCTCTCTGTGTCCATGTGCATGCCCATGTGTGCAGCTATACCTGTGTTTATGTGTGCGTGTGTGCGTGCATGAGTGTGTGTGTGTGCACATGCCCATGTGTGTGGCTGTGCCTGTGTTTGTGTGTGCGTGCGTGTGTGAATGCGTGTGTGCGTGCACATGTGTGTGATGCACATGTTCATGTGTTTATGTGTGTGTACGTGTGTGTGCACATAAGTACAAGTGCCTATGTGTGCTTTCACTTCAATTAACACTATTATGAGGTTTTCCCAGGTATAGGGCATCTGTGATCATATCACATGATGACACACTAGGATAGGAAACCTGTGCTAGAGTGATTTTTAGGAATGACATCAGGATAGTGGGAAGACTCTGAGAAGATATCATTTTTTCCTGGGATGCTTGTAGTATAGAAGGGATGGTTTAGAAACCTCTTTTTCATTCCTAAGTATGTTGAGATATAAGTTGAAGGTCTTGCTGCAGGCCAACTTCCCAGGTCAGGGTAGTGGCATGAGTGTATGGATGCCACTGGGTCCCGTTACAAACATGGAAGGCAGAAGTGCAGCAATTGGCAGTGCTGGTTACCACTAGGGAAAGCCTATGAGGAGGGGCTCAGGCTGGAGGAATCAGGAAGTGACCCCACTTGCTTAGCAACCCAAATGGAACTTGGAATCCTGGTTACCAGGTAAACAGAGGTCAACAGTAACTTTACCTGACTTACTTGTTTGGAGGCTCTTGAGAGAGCAGGAAGTTCTCTTGTTTCCAGACTTCCAGTGGCTCTGGCCACAAAAAGCCAAGAGTGGCCGTCGCCTTGGCCACCTTTGGAGACGTTGGATACGCTCTTTGACACACTTCTGGCGTGTTTCTCACAGGGAACCTAAGGTAACACAGGCCAGCCTCTAGCAAGAAACTTTCTGGTTGGTCCCCCTGATCCCCTGAGGTCCCTGCCTGGGTGTGTGTTCTTGTGAGACACCGAGGACATCCTCTATGCTCACTTTCCAATGGATGGTAATGGATTGCTGATATCTCCAGAGAGTTTCTACATTTAAACCCTCCTGCCTTCCTTGGTCCTTCCTCAGAATTCACAGGAACCAGCATCTCTGCATAAGCCCCCCAGGTTTAACTACAACAGCACAGGATACATTGAACAAATAAATGGTCCACTATATACCAACTGCCGTTCAGAACCACGACCACTTGTCCATCCCCAACTTTCCTGCCATCTCCCCAAAGTTTGCTACCACCGGGGAGGTGCTGGACCTGATGCTGACAATGGGAGTGGCTACATCCAACACTGGTTTTAGGGTTTTAGGAGGGCTCTGCTCTTCCTCAGGACTCTGTGCTCCTGTAGAACAAGTATGATTGTACCCCGGCAGTGCTGGTCATGGGTCTGAACCTGCAAAGTGACGTGGTCAAATGAGGGGTTGGGGGCCTCTAGTTTGTCTCTCACTGTCCCCAGGGACTGTCAAACACTCCCCCTTCTTGTGCCTTGGGCAGAGCTTTCCCCACTTGTAAAAAAGGCTCTAGGCCCTCAATGACCTATGGGATTAATGGAACCAGACAAGAAGCCCAGAACCAACCAAGAGTCCCGACAGGGAGCACCTAGACCTCCACCCATTGCCTGGAGATCTCTGAAGATCTGTCAACAGAGGCTCATTCCTGGGCCTTCAGCATGAAAGTCAGAACAGGGCAGAGAGCTCCAGGATCCCTGGTCCCTTTCCAGCCTCTTCTGATTTGAGTAGCTTCCTGTAGCTCTATTAGTAGGTTGGGGAAGCAAGGCCTTAGGGGTGACACCTCATGGAATGCCACAGGTGTGGATCCTTCCAGCATGACGCTGTGGGGGACCAGCAAAGAGGGGAGTGGGCTTCAGGTGAAGAGGGAGGTAAGAGCCTTTCTGTAGAGTGAGGGAGAGGGGGTGAGCCTATCTGTGCAGTGGGGTGGGGATAAAGGGGAAGGTGAAGGTCCATCTGTGGAGTGAGATGTGGTGAGAAGAAGGAGGCAAGGGACCATCTCTGCAGTGAGAGGGGTGGAGAGAGAGAGGTAAGGGCCCATTTTCCCAGTTTTGCAGTGGGATGTGGAGGTGGGCGAGGGCTGAGGGCTGTGGGGATTCCCACTAGAGGACCGATGGTACCTGAGACTTCACCTGCAGGTGAAGGAGAACAGAGGTCTCCAGTGGGCTCCTGAGTTCTGAGGAGCAGAGGGAGGGATGGAAGTTGAAAGGCCCTGGGAAAATCTATCCCTACTACAGTCCAGCCCAGTTGGCCCTGTCTCTCTGCTGAGGAACAGGAAGTGTTTGCAGCCCTCTACACACAGTCCCTACACTCCTAAACACTATACCCATCGGCACACAGGCTGACAGCCATTGCCTTGTCTGATTGGGCCCACAGCTACACTGGTTAAGCAAGGCCAGGCATCTGACTCCACTTCCCTGCAACTTTCTCTTCCCCACAGCGCCATATTCTCCTTTCTGTACTGGTGGCTTCAGAAATTCCCCCAGGATTTTTGTGAGCCCCAAGACATGGTCGTCGCGAGGCAGCTGCTGGACTACATGAGGCTCAATGTGCCTTCTGAAGAAGTAGATACCCAAGCCAGGGAGCTGCTCTCAGTGCGGAGGAGCAGGAGGCCAAAAAGTCAAAGCTTGAGAAAGGCGAGGAGGTCTGGGGCCGGCTGCCTGGCAAGGGAGGAGGTGGGTTCGGTGGTAAATTCCACCAGGGAATTCTCCAGAGCTTTGGCCTGAAGCCAGGGCTGGACAGCAGTCAGGTAAGATGTCCTACTGTGAGGAGAGGACTGGGAATTCTCTGGTATGGAAAGGCCTTGTGTGATAGGCAATCCTGGGGAAGCTCACCCCATCCTGGAACTTCTAGGCTGCCTCCACTAAAGCCCATCTCCTTCTGCCCCTAGGTTGTACGACAACTCCAGAACCCCCAGTGCAGGATGCCTCAGGGATGCAAGAGACTCTGGCTCTGATGCCAGCTTCTGTGGTCGAACCACAGGGAGACCTGCAGTCTGGAGAGGACCCTGAACTCCTGGACCCGGCAGTTTTGGAACCCTTTGTGCCAGAAGCTGGACCAGGGTAGCTTCCAACTTTGGATCAAGCTCTGCCCACATCAGCTGATACACAGTCACCCCTAGGTGTGGCTGCAGGTGTGACTGCAGATGGGCCTGCAGATGTTCCAGCTGCCAGGCACTTATTTCTGTCTGGCATTGTGCAGCTAGGTGCACCAGAGTTTGTTTTCCCTCTGCCCGAGGTTGACATATAATTAGCAGAGTTATCTGCAGAGTTCCACCCTGCTGTGGTTCCACACCTAAGCTGTCCTTCTCTTTAGAGAAAGTATCTCCTTTTATTTCATTGGCTTCTTTCTTATTGTTGTTTTGATTGTTGAGATTTTATTTATGTTTGGTTATTAATAAAATGAAATTTTTACTCATCTTAAATGATACAGTTCATTTCCCATGTGGTAAAATCTGCTTACGTCTATCTGTGGATGGCAGCTCTGAGCCAAACAGGTCAATCATGGAAATGGGACCCTTGCAGGATATCGTGGGAGCAGGGAAAAGCAAGTAGCTAGTAGCTGGTGTGGTAGAAAATGGCCAAATACCAACTGCGGCAAAGAATATTAATTATGTGCTGTGACCTGACTGTCCAGGGCTCAGTGGTGCCCCTAATTGTTAGGGACTCAGATTCTACATGAGCCATACTGGGGCTCATGGGCAGAGGTCTCTGCTCTCTGGGCTTCTCTGTCAGACTGGACAGCAGAACCATGCAGAGAAGGATAAGGTCAGCTTAATTGTAATGGAGGCCACCATTCTCGTCATCCCCTGAGCCCAGAGCTGTGCGTTCATCCTGCACCATGTTTAACAGATGGTCATCCTAAGGAATTGCTGGGCTTTCTCATAATACTGGGGTGATCAACCAATGACAAGGCTGAGCCCATGGAAATTTCACACATTCCTCAGTGGGAAATGGCTTGCATGCAGTCTTACTGTTCCCAATGTATAGGGAACCCTCCACGGGACAAAGCCACCAACAAAAATGGCTCACTGCAGTCCTCCTCCTGGGCCTGTGAGGTGCCAGTTACCATTTAGAGGACACTGAGTTGTATCCGTGGCATCAGGTCCTGTGGACTCTGATGATGGAGCACTGACACACATCACTCACTGGCCATCTAGGCATTTGGCTTGGGAAAAGTTTATATACACTAGGCTAGTCCCTGTCTCATCAAGAAGCGAGCTGTATACTTCATCTAGTCCCCAAGCTGGGGTGTCCAGTAGATCTGAGGACTGGAGACCCAGGGCTGCAGTAGCCAGGTTAAGGGAAACTCCACACAAGCTGTAGGTTGGGGCCAGGCTTCCTGGGTGAACAGCGAAGGCCTGTCCAGCACAGAGAATGGAGAAGGAGCAGTAGTTTGAAGTGCTGGTGGGGGGTGGTCTAGCTGTCATCTACACAGGAGGAAAGGTAGCCTAGTCCATTACCAATGTGTGTAGAGAATCTTGAGGAGCATTATTAGAGCAAATCCAACAACATCACAAAGGGAATGCTCTTGCACATGAACTGAAATGAACCCACCATAGAGCCTCACAGTGTCCCTGAGCAGGGTGGACGGCAGATGAGAGCATTGACTGGACACCATGTCAGCAAGAGAATGACCAGGTGCGGTTGTTCACACAGGCATTGATTCTGTTACTGCCTTGTCTACTGCTGTCTACAGTGTTTGATGTCCTCTCTGGAAATATTTAAATATGTGTAAACAAAGGGTAAGACATACAGCAGAAATTATTACATATAGGTTAAAAAAAAACAAACAAGGAAACAACATGGCAGGGTCACAGATGATACCGCTGAAACTGGTGGCAGAGGAAGCAACCTGCACATTCCACATGATCACTATGGACCGCAGGGGGTTGCTTATTTGAATGTCCCCACTCAGGTCTGAGGGACCCACCAAACAGTATGTGTCAGGGATTGGGGGTGACTGTCAGTATGGTGCTTGCTGAGAAAGTTTTTTTTCGTTGAAATAACAGAGGTCAAATAAGATGAAGTCTAGCTATTTTTGGAAAGGGTGATTATGAAAGGGTGATTATGAAAGGGTGCAGAGAAGGAATTGGCAGTTGGCCAGGAGGAGCTATGTACTGGATGCCTGTGTCACCTGTGAGCCCCACCACAGTCTTATTGGAAAACACCCAACATTCCGGGGTTTAGAAAGCATGTGGTATCATGACTGTCACTCACGTCCATGACGTCTGTGTGCTCAGCAGGATGAATGATTACACAGTAAAAGAACTAACTCTCCAATGTCGTCAACGGACGTGTGAGCTGTGCTTGACTACATAGGTTACTCTTTTATGTAACTAACATTTTGAATTATGTACACGTGGGTGTTGGGGGTTCTGGTATGTGTGCGTGAGTGCAGTCTCCTGAGGAAGCCAGAAGGTGTCTAATCCCTTAGCTGTAGAACAACAGACAGTTGTGAGCCCCTCTGATGTGGGTGCTGGAAACCAAATTCAAATGCTCTGCAAGGGCAGGGCATGGTTTTAGCCACTGAGCCATCTCTCTATGTTCTATGAAAGTTATTTCTGCCTGTTAGCTATTTATTAGAGAATTCCACACTGGGCTTCACCTAGGGCTGTTTATTCTAGCACCCTCTCAGCCTCAGCATTGGCCATCAACTGTGGCCTCCCCTGCTTTGCCTTGTTTGGGTTCATAAAGTCAATGAACGATCAGTCAGTGTTCTCAAATCATCCAAAGTTTATTGATCCCCATTCAGATCTCCACCGTTCCGCATCTGAGACTCTGGGCTTACTGGTGATTGCCTGAGTTGGTCAATGTCTCAACACGGAAATCGACTTACTCACAGTGTGCTCACTTGTCCCCTTTCCTCACCTGGGAGAGATCATCAATATCGACCTTTGTGATTTCTTCCTGTTGTGTAAAGTAGTCTCTGGGAAACACCAGGTAAATTTAAAGCTGTGCCTTTCATACACAATATGAAGTGCATATATTCACCCATGCATTGATTCAAGGCCAAGGAAGCAAAGGTCTTCTCTAGGACCCTATCAGGTGCTTTCTTCCTTGCATACGGTTCCCCTTTCCCAAGAGTTGACCTGGGTCACATTAGAAACACGTAACTGGTCTCAGAATACCTGTGGTATACCTATGGAATCCCAGGAATGATCGAACACTGTTGATATTTAACTCAGAAAACAAATGATAGATGATAATGTGAACAAAGAAAAAGACACAGGAATCTTAGCAACCCCAAAAAATATGTAGAATTGAGGGCTGGAGAGATGGCTCAGTAGTTAAGAGCACTGACTGCTCTTCCAGAGATCCTGAGTTCAAATCTCAGCAACCACATGGTGGCTCACAATCACTTATAATAAGATCTGATGCCCTCTTCTGGTGTGTCTGAAGACAGCTACAGTATTCTTATATATGGTAACTAAGTAATTCTTTAAAAAAATGTAGGATTGGAAACGCAGGACGTTATTAACAAATTTCTGACCCCTTTACTTGACATTTATAGTTTAAGAGATCAATGATAGTGTCCATGATTATAGGGAAAATGATATGATTTGTGACAGCAGTTAACTCCCCCACAAAACACTGTCTCACAACACAAAACGGTGTATTGACTCTCAACCTGTCACAGATGGGATAGTCTGGATTAGAGAACTGCCCTAGATCAGACTGGCCTGTGGGCATGTCTCTGGGAGACTCTTTAGGTTGTTAATTGATGTGGGAAGGCTCAGACTACTGTGGGACGTCCCATCGCTAGGCAGGTGGTAAACTAGTTGGGTATAAGCCAGCCTGCAGCCAACTGGCAAATAGCATCCTCTATGACCCCTTCTGTAATGCTTTGATTGTGAAATGATTTTCTTTGATGGAAGTAATACTGGGTTGAACAGCAACCAGAGGCACCTTCAGACTCCTGCCTTGACTTCCCTCAGTGATGGACTATGACCTGTAATCCAACATGAATAAATCCTAGCCTCCCTTAGGGTCATTTGGTCAGAGGATTTGCTTTTTCTTTTTAATCACAGCAACAGAAGTGTGAGTAGGATGTGTACAAAGCTGATTAAAAGCAGATGAAATTCCTCTGATGCTCTAGGGCACTGGGATTCGGTATGTGCCATTCAAAAGCAAGCATCACAAAGAGGAACATTCAGATCCAAAATATCATTGATTGAAACTCTGGCTGTCACCATAGTTACTGTCTCAGCAGATACCTAACAGGACTTACAAGAGATAAACAGATTTAAGGCATAAAGACGCTAAGGTATCGTGAGTGTTCCCAACTAGAGTCACACACAGCATGCACTCAAAAAAAAAAAAAAAAAAAAAAAAAAAAAGGAAACGGGAGAGGAGGCTTCTCTCCTCACTTTGTTTTTTAATTTGAAACTTATCATCAACGTCATTATCACCATCACCACCGCCACCACCACGACCAGTACCACATCCACCACCGCCACCATCATCATCACTATCATTTTATGTGTATTGTTGTCTTGCCTACCTGTGTATCTGTGCACCACATGTGTGATTGGTGCCCAAACAAGCCAGAAGAAGGCACTGGGTCCCCTAGGACTGTAGTTATAGTTGCGAGTGACCATGTGGATGCTGCAAATGACTGTTGGAACAGTCAGTGCACTTGACTTGAGCCATCTCCCCATCCTCTTCCCTATCATTTTGTTTGTTCAGTTGTTAGGGTTGGGTTTGTTTTTTTGGAGACAGGATTTCTCTACAGATCAGGCTGGCCTTAAGCTCAGTGATTTGACTGTCTCTGCCTTCTGGGTGCTGGGATTAAAGTTGTGAGCCACCACGCCCAGCTTCCTCTCTACTAACTTTTGACAACATACTTCATTTACATGGATTTTGGAGCCTACCTGGTTCCATTTAGACATCGGCCTCTGTGGCTTTCTTAGGAGTCAGAAGTCACGGATCCTATCAACAGCTTTTAAAAAATAACACCTAGATGAAGAGCACGAGGTCTCTGTTGTGGAAAAAGAATAGGATACTAGAATATGGGGAAATCTCTCATGCTTATGGATTGACCATAAAACTATTTTGTTGATACTTCATAACTGTAATTTTGCTATTGTCGCTTCTATGTCATAGAGAAAATATTTGATATTCAGGATACCTGATGTGCAACCCTTGAGAGAGGGCCATTTGACCCCTCAAGGAGTCATGACTCAGAGGTTGAGAACCATTGGTCTAGAGCTTTTAGGAAGGAATGAATGAGCCAAAGGCAGCTGGCATACAGGGTTTGCCATGGACCTTTTTCAACATGAACTTGGGGAAGTTGGTTTAGGGGGACCAAGCACAGGACAAGCAATAAGACCAGACAAATCACCAGTGCTCAGCTTTATATAGTCTGTCATGAGGCACAGACTACATTCTGTGTAAGTTAATTTCTAATTAACCTAATTGCCTTCATTGAGCAAAACAAAACTCACTACATAGACCAATACCCAAAATGTGTTAACCAATACTACAGATTTATATTTTTCCAAATCTAATTCAATGATGGCTCTTAAACACTTTAACCTCCCTTGTAGCCCACCACCCACCAGGGTTAATGGGAAAGAAAGGTCAATAGGGTAGCAGAGGACGTGGATCTGTTTAGAAATAGTTCTTTGGGGGCTAATCTGATTGGTATTATCAGGATAGCAGCAGTTCAGCTCACGAGAATCAGCTGCAGTAGCTCTTTCCACTTGCAAACACCATTTACGAATCAGCAAAAGCAATTCGCTCCAGAGGAAACCACAATACTCTGCCAATTGGCCTGAGTTGAGGGAAGTTGCAAGAAGGCACCAGAAGTTCTTTGGTGCATTTATCTCTAATGGTGATCATATTATATTTATTAATATATATTTATATATAAATATTTATTGCTTTATATTTATTACTTTCCAAACATCACATGTTCTGTCAAGCATCCACTATAGCCAACCTTCACATGCCCTCTTCTCGGGCAGTTTCCAGAAAAAACACCACATGTCTGTTCTCAGCAAAACATCCCTCTCAAAAGACAGTTTCCAGAAAAATTTCACATGACACAACTGAGTCTGCAATGGAACCAGAAATTTCCACCTCACACTGCCGTTTTGTCTTATATATGACCATGTATGCTCAGACTCATACATAGGATGTTGCCTTTGAAGGAAAAGAAGCGGCTGTAGGTGTGGCTCAGTGCTGGAGCACTTGCCTAGCCTTTGTGAGGTTCTAGATTTCATGCCCAGCACCATGAAAAGTGAGCAATCAGATATAGGAATAGAAGCAACCATTGACCAAGACCCCGTGGATCAGAGAAAAGATGTAAGGCAGAATTTTCTTGTTCTTGCTTCTAAGATTTCTAAAGTAGCACACAGTGGGGATGGAGTCATGAAACCAACCACAATAGCTTAAACAGTTATAGAGAGAATTCAAGTAGACGAAAGTTCTACAATGGTAAAATTATGAACATGATCCCGAGCTATTTAACAAGGATTGGGGGAGCACATCATGAGTTCTCCCACAAACAGGAATGCTTGGATCTGGTGCACACAGGTTGGTGATCTAGAACTGGAGAACCCCTTCCTACTTTTCTACAAAAACAAAAATGCAACTGTGGATTACTAGACTCTGTACCTGACAATGAAAGGCCTTTTTCTGATGTCCACACACTGAGCTTCATGTCCTGAACGTCAAGTGTGTCAGGGATCTGGGCTTTTTACCTGAAGCAAATCTGCGTTTCAGAAATGGTGACAATGTAGAGTCAGGGGAACATGGTCATGCTGGGTGTGGGCATATATTCTATTTCTGAATATTGAGTACTATTTATGAAAGTTGAGAACAAAGACTTGGGGCATGACTCAGTGAATAAAAGCACTTAGTACACAGGTTGAAGGACCTGGGTTCAAATATCTAGAAACCATGAAATAAATGTTGCATGGGTACCATGAATGTTCATAGTCCCAGCACTCCTACAACGGAATGGAAGGTGGATACAAGAGGATTTCTAGACGCTCATAAAGCCACCTACTGTCAACAAGGGTGCAGAGGGTACCTGGAAAAGAATGGGGACAAGAGACGTGAAGAAGGACGCTAAGACAAGAGTCTGCTCAAGGTGACAATTTTATTTTTTCCCAAGGCTGAATTTATACCATAACAGGGGAAACAGAGGGAGGGGGAAGTGGGAAACATTTGCACAAGGCCAAGGACACAATATTCGTGTGGTCAGCTGATGTCAACAGGATGTTGATTTTTCCAGAAAGGTTACAGGTTTGTCATGTTGGGCATCTTGACGTCAGATGTATTTCTCAGCAAGGTCAGAGCTTTATCATATCATTATTCATCCTGACCACCAGAATTGTATTAGTCTTCTGCAGCTGGCTGGGGATTTTCCATGAACCCAGTCATACTTAACTCTAGCTATACTATTAACATCAATAATGGAGGGTTTTAAGGACATGGTTCCCAACATCTCCCCCTTCTTTACAGTCAAATGAAAGGTGACCAAATGGCCGTGGTGTCCTGGAATGAGCCCCTTGGGAACTTTTTCTGTCTTAGATTGGAGTGATATTTGTCACATGGCTAAAGAGAATCTCATGGCCAGGGTCCATCATGGGATAAGGTAGCAGCTAATGGCGGCCCTCCTGTCTTAGGCCCTTTATTCGTGAATATATCACTCTCTTACCTGTCATTGACTCTTCAGCTCAGCACGCAGGGGTGACAATTTGTTGATGTTTCAGTAAAGGCATCAGGACAGCAGGCAGAAAAGAATGTTGGCCTCATTTGGCTCAAGGACAAAAATGTCCTTGCCTGGGCTGGGAGGAGATGTGTAGGTGACCTTGGCCCTCATCAAAGGCATCCTCCATAGCTAGCCTATGATAATATACCTGAAAAGGTTTTGCTGCTATATTATCTAACTGTTGTTTAACAAAACTTGTTAAACGGTTAAATGCCCAAGGGCTAAAAGATACAAGCAAAAGAAGTTCTAGTAGGGGGCCCAACAGGGAGGGAAGCATGGTGGACAACCAAGTAGAGGTGGTGAACCTGTTTTGATACCAGTTCTTAGCTTTTTCTCTTTTTTGTTTTCTCTTTTCTAAGCCTTCTCTGACCTTTTTCATGCTCTCTTTAACCATTCCTAAGACATAGGAAGTATCCAAGCACTGCTTTTCTTTCACAAACCAGAATTCACTGTAATTGCTCAAAGTTGGGAAATTAAAGGTAAAAGCCAATCAGAAATAAGTACACTTGCTAGCATGTATGGTTTATGTAAAAGGGGGGAGAGACACTTGTTCTTTCTGATTAACCTCTGCCTCTTAAAGACAGTGTGGGTAAAAATTAAAATAGCCAGATATACTTAAAACACTGCTCCATTTTGGATAGATGTAGAAGTTTAAAAGTTGAATGAATTTATATGATTGTAAATGTTTACCATGAAATATCACAGAGGGGATGCCACTAAGCAGGGAATTACAATTTTAACTGATATTAAACATCTTAAGTAATTTGGAGAAACCTCAGCATTGAGTTATAACTATCAGGAGAAAAAATAAAGACATACATAGTTATCCCATGCATGTTATGTAAGAAATAAGCAAACCCCAAGTCAGTACAGTACAGTATCAATAACTGAAAATTAAATAATATGTTGATACATAGAAGGAAAGATAACATGTTGATTGCCATTGTTGAAATTTCCAAAGTAATTTCAATAGACAATTCAATTTGGGCTCCTGCAACAATCAGAATTGTGGTATCCAAAAAGCCAAACCTATGAAAGATATCTTATTGTGGAAGAATACATATCTCAGCTGTCCTGGACTGGGTGGCAGAGCTTCCAATTTTTCTTGTTTGATGGCAACGGACTCAAAGTGGTGCAGTTGTTTGAGCAAGCAGCTCTTCTCGGTCGAGTGCAGGCTGTAGACAAAGTCGCATGTGCCCTGCACCTTGTTCAGCGCCTCCATGGGCTCCTTCTTGGGCTGAGCGCCCAGAAGCCGAGGAGTAGGAATGCACAGGCTCTTTTAACAACTTTATGGTAAATATTATCCCCGTATTGGCACTTGATTAAACATTCTAAGGCCCTAAGTATATCCACGTGTCCAATCCTGGTTTTGACCCTTGGAGGTAAATTTTATATTTAGGGGGGTGCACCATCCTCTTGTTTTAGAATTAGAACCTTCACAACGGGAATCTGGGACATGCATATTAGCAGGATGGGAGATGTTATAGGTCAAACAACACAGTGTATTAGGTGATAAAATTCTTAAGAACAGGGGGATGGGGCTAGGCAAGAAAGCTAGGGGGTGGCCCAGTAAGAGCTGGTGGAACAACCAGCTCAGGTGACAAGTAGCATTCAGTCACACAGCTAAACGAGGAAGTTTCTTGGGACAAAAAGGCCAGTGTAAAAACAAGTGCAAGTTTTGTGCCTGTGAAATAGAAAAGTGAGCAGAGGGGCATCTGGAATCTGTTACTGACTGTCTCTCTGGACTTAGATTCTCCCTTAAGGAGTACCTCCCTTCAGTGTCAGCTCAGTGGATCTGCCTCTCAAGAGACCCAGCCTCTAAACATCACTAGGCTTCCAGTAAGAATTAATAACAAAAGGATGGAGAGATGGTTAGGACCTGGGTGCTAGATGCCAAGCAGCTGATAAAAGAATCGTATGGCTCCTCCGCTTTAGGGGGGAAGTTTCTTCCAGACCATCAGACATGCCTGGCGACCTTGAGCCAAGAGACCAGGAGAAAATAGCATCTGAGTATTGAAGGGAGGCTTGCCCAGGGGGTGTATGTGATCCAATTGAAGCCACAGGTATCAGAAAGTAAGTTATAATCAGAGATAACTGGCTATAAGGACTCTTCTGCTGCCATTTCTGAGACAGGAGTCTACAGTTGAGCAGGGCTTCCTGCCTCTTATATCCAATAAAGAGATTGCTAACACTGGAGTATTAACCTTTAATAGAACTACAGCCTTCCCTGTGCCTCTGAAATCCAGGACCTCAGTAGCAGCCCTTTACCAAACTGTCTCATTGAGTTAGAGGTCCATGGAAAAGAAAACATTAATCCTGACCTTGGCCACAGCCTTCAGTTGGAGTAGGCAGAAGAGCCCATGCCAAGACTTTCTCCTATTATCATCCTAGGGCAAACATAGCCAAAGCCTGTTTGAAATTCTGTGTGGCAAAACAAAGTTACTCGCAGTTTGCTGCAGACTCTTTCTGAAACTACTTTAGGGGCTCCCCTGCCCCCCAACCTGGGGCATTTTGACCATAGGGGTAGGAACTGGTCTCTGTGGGAATAGTCCTAAGGATATCATTAATAAGATACCAGTAACTGAAGACAGTGACTGGAATTTTTTCAGGGCCAAACGTCTTATAATCTTCTTTAAAACAATCACTAACTCTGTGCTATCTTTTTGTATCAATTGTTCCCTCCTTGGGGAACTATGTACAAATATTTTCTACAAAGTCTAAGAATTTCTTTAGATTTCTTTTTTCTTAACCCTATTCCTCGAGTCCTGAATGACTCCTCAAGTCCTGTCACAAAAGGTGACTGTAGAGTGCTTGTCCCATCACTCACCACTGAGATCTGCATCGTCTGGAGAGAAACATACCAAGCGTCTGAACTAAGGTCGGGAGGTCCATGGTAGCCAGAAGTGGGGGAGCAAAGGCTCCAAGGAGGAGCAAAGCCTCTGACATAGAAGGAAGACAGGCCTGTCTGTTCATGCGGGACGATGTTCTCCATCAGGAGACCTCCAAATAGTCGCATGCTGGGCACCATTTGTCAATGAGGGTGCACAAGGTAGCTGGCAGAGAATGGGAGACAAGAGATGTGAAGAAGGACGCTAAGACAAGAGTCTGATCAAGGCGATAATTTTATTTTTTCCCAAGGCTGAATTTCTACCATAACAGAGGTAACAGAGGGAGGGGGAAGTGGGAAATGTTTACACAGGCCAAGGACACAGTATTCGTGTGGGCAGCTGATGCCAACAGGATGTTGGTTTTTCAGAAAGGTTACAGGTTTGTCATATTATTAGTCAGCAGGATGTTGGTTTCTCAGAAAGGTTACAGGTCATCAAGTTGGGCATCTTGACATCAGATGTATTTCTCAGCAAGGTCACAACTTTATCATATCATTATTCATCCTGACCACCAAATTTGTATTAGTCTTCTGCAGTTGGCTGGGGATTTTCCATACTTAACTCTAACTATACTATTAACATCAATAATGGAGGGTTTTAAGGGCATCGCTCCCAAAGACCTAGCCTGGTGCAAGTAGTGGAAAAACAACATAGAAATTCTGCCATAAGCAAGGTGAAAGGCAAGAACTAACACCCAAGGTGGCCCTTTTACCTCTAGGAATGTACCTTGGTGTACTGGCTGATTCTATGTCAACGTGACATAAGGTGAAGCAAAAAGTACTAAAAATTCCTGCATGGGTTTTTACCCACCTTAGATCATTTATGTTCCTGGATGACGCACACACACACACACACACACACACACACACACACACACACACACACACCCTTTATATTTTAATATTCTTTATGCAGCACAAAAGCTGGGCATCTGCTTACCTACATGCTGTTAGAATCTACCTTCCCATTGATAATCTCAAGTCATCACTTACTATTTACATCTGGGCTGCTCTCAATTCGAACTAGGCAGCCCTCTGGGCCCCATTCTTTTGGCCCCTAGGCCATGGTAGCTCTCCTTTCTCCCCTCCTGCACATTTTCTCTATTCCATGGAGGCTTCTCGCTTCTCTCTCTCTCTCTCTCTCTCTCTCTCTCTCTCTCTCTCTCTCTCTCTGGTTCTTGAGCCTGGGACCTAAACCCAACCTATCTCTCTTTTGCCCAGCTATTGGCTGCCAGCATTTTATTCACTAATCAGAATTAATTTGGGGGTAGAATACCAGAGGCCAGGTGCAGACTCTAGATCTTAAGGCCAGCACTTAGCATTACAAAACAATACAAGGTAGAGTCATCAGAGATGAAGGAGTCTCAATTAAGAAAATGTCTCCATATGGTTGAGTTCTAAGGCATTTCTCAATTAGTGATTAATGGGGGAGGGCCCAGCCCATTGTGGGTGGTGCCATCCCTAGGCTGTGGCCCTGGGTTCTATAAGAAAGCAGGCTGAGACAGTCATGTGAAGCATGCCACTCCTCCATGGCCTCCTGACATGTCGCAGCTACAGATGCTAGCATTCTCAAGAAAGCAACGAGCCAAAGATGATGGAGCCAAAGAGTAGAAGACAAACCAGAGAATGTTGGAAAATGTCAAAGAGCAGAGGCTACACTGGTCCAACCAGAATGCTGTTGCTGTCTTAGTCCATTTTGTGCTGTTGCTGTGGAATACTTGAGACTGATAACATGCCAAGAATAGATACCTGACAGTTCTGAAGCCCGGGAAGTCCAAGGTCAAAGAGTTGGCATCCTACCAAGGTCCCCATGTGGCAGAAGATGGGAGGATGAGAGAGGGTGCATAGAAAAGGGGAAGGGGCCAAGCATTCTTCATGAGGAACCGAATGCTACAGTGATACCTTTAATCTCTTCCTGAGAGCAGAGCCCCTGGGATCTCACCCTCTCTGACAGTTATGTCTCTTAACAATGCTACACTGGGACTAGGGCTTCCAAAGAAGCTTTGGGGCATACATTCTAACTATAGCAAGTTTGATTGCCTAGTAGGTATGCTGTTGTTGATTGTGGTGGTGGTGGTGGTGGTGTTTGAATTTCCTTTTGTTGTTGTTGGTTGTGGTGGTGGTGCTGGTGGTGGTGGTGGTAGTGGTGGTGATGGTGGTGGCAGAGTATTTTGAGACAGGGTTTCTCTGTATCACCCTAGCTGTCTCACTGTAAACCAGGCTGGCCTCAAACTCAGAGATCCAACTGCCTCTGCCTCCCAAGTGCTGGGTTTAAGGAGTGTGCCACTACCCCTCGGCTCTGAATTTCTGTTTTATGTACTGTTAACAAGAAAGTATTCATACTCCAAACTAAGCTACTACCCTTGAGCTCTTAAAATTAAGGATTTTTTTCAGACTAGTGAAAAAGAGGTATGATAAAGGATTCAGGACATCATGGGCCTTCATGATCCTTGCATGTATTCCTGAGAGCTTCAACACACACACACACACACACACACACACACACACACACACACACACACACACACACCAACTCTGCTTGACATTAGTGAAACCATTTTAAAGGGGAAAAAGTTAGTGGGGTTTTGTATGCTCATGTATCATGTAACCCCCCACCTCTGTCTGATTGCATAATGTTCCCACAGGGTTCCTCCAGACTCATGCTTTCTCCTGCTACCAGCTATGTGTCTCTACAGGTGAAGACATTCAGGATGTTTGAAATAAATAGAATCAAACACTGAGTGGACTCTGCATTTGGCTTCTTTAAGGTAAGACAGTGTTTGTCTGTTTAAATGTATTTTATTAGTTCTTTGAGAATTTCATGTATGCTCTTGTTCTATTTGCCTCCTTTACTCCCCTTCTAGCAACTCTTAGATCCCCGGCCATCCACCCACTCCCTTCCAACTCTGAGCCCTCTTTACACACATGACAAGCTGGCATTCTCAGAATGTGGCTGAAGGGCAAGCTGTGGATTGCTTAAGTGTCCTTTGCCTCAACTGTCAGATGTACAAGTGTATGTTGTCAATTATGTTTTCCTCCAGACAGACCAGAACTGTCAGTCGCAAGCAGTGGGTGTCTGTGGATTGGGCTCAAGCTATTACTGAAGAGAACAGGGGACTGGGCCAGCACCTGATCCCTTTTAGTCTGTAAATCACAGCCCCCAGGGGAAGAGTTCAGAGTGTTGAAAAGTGATATCTGGTCACACAGAGCACTTTCACGTGTCAACAAGAGGAGAAATGAACTTGTGCCATTGTTGAAAACACGATTAGAAGGTCATGAGTTTATTGAGAGTGGACTATTGATCTTTAGTATCCTCACATAACCACCTCTTCTTACCACATGCTGCTGAGGAGTCACGGGTATAATAAATATGTATTGATTAAATATCAGAAATGGCATTGTCTGCTTGGCTTTGTGGACCATTAAGACCATTAAGCCCTGTTCCCAGTCCTCTTAGAGGTATGAATCCCTGCCTGCACAGAAGTTGGTATTTTAAAGTAAGTTATTAAGTATTGGGCATGTGTCCCATGAACAGCCAAAAGAACATTCCAGATATAAAATGCAAAGTCCTTGAGGTTCCCTTAAGACCATTAAGCCCTGTTCCCAGTCCTCTTAGAGTTATGAATCCCTAACAGTTAAGGCAACTCCCATTCTTTCTCTCTCGTTATCATTTTGGGTTAAAAAAACCTACGTATTTCCCAAAGTTGAGTTTTCCATAGGTAGGTGAGGTAAAGTTCAGGTGTCAAATCCTTAAGATGCTCAGGAAGGGATTGTCTTCCCAGTGTAGCTAATGAAGGATTATGAGCACAGTAAGATCAACCACTTGCTGTTGGCCACTGAGGTTCAGACTTCTCCCCTAGTCTCACCTTCTTTCCCAGCCTTACCTCGATCTCCAATCAAACAGGTTTTCAGAGTCAAATCCTCTCCTGTCTCAAGGACTTTGCATTTTATATCTGGAATGTTCTTTTGGCTGTTCATGGGACACATGCCCAATACTTAATAACTTACTTTAAAATACCAACTTCTGTGCAGGCAGGATGAATTGGTGGATTAAAGGCATTTGCTGCCAAGCCTGACAACCTGAGTTGTCCTAGGTCTCCACATGGTGGAAGAAGAGAACTGACTCCCACAAGCTGTCCTATGACTTCCACACATGTTCCACAGCACACACATGCTCTACACACTACAGATACACACACACACACACACACACACACACACACACACACACACACACCCACCCCAAATAAATTCTTAGGAAAGCCTTCACTGACTACTAGATTCTATTCTTTTAAAAATTCTTTTATACTTTAGATTTACGCATTTATGCATATGAATGCTTCACCTGCATTTATATATGCTTTTTAGACACATGCCTGGTGACCACAGAAGTCAGATAAGGGAGTGGAATCTCCTGGAGTTAAGGATGCTCATGAGCTGCTATGTGGGTGCTGGGAACTGAACTCAGATCCTCTATGAGAGCAACTAGAGCTCTTAACTGTCGAGCCATGCCTCTAGCCCCTCATATTACTTTTTAAATAAGTATCTTATTTTTTTCCACTGGCTTATATTCGGTATACATGACACTGGGACACATAAACATATTTTTATACAAGTGAAAGGTACAGCATGTTTTGGGTGTATTTTCCTGTCTTCTCTCCCTTCCTCTCTCCTTTCTCCCTCCTCTTTATCCCTCTCGCCCCTGGTCCCCAAACATTTCCTGTTTCTTTTCATGCCATATATACATGAAATATTTTGTGTATCTGAATAAATCTAGGAACTTCAAGTGAGTGGAAACATGATGCTTTCTTAGCACCCTGATCATATTCATGTATATATGTATATATATCTATATATCTATCTATATATCAGTGAAGTGGCTCATGATGACTAAATTTTGTCTGCCTTGCTATTGACTGTCTTTCTCCACATTAGAGTGTGACTCCTTAAGTACAGGGTAGGGAGGTGTCCTCCTCTGCTTACCTTACCCTCTTGTTCATGATGAATCATTTCTGCATCATCGTAGGTATTAGAGAGGTCTGCAATAAATCAAAGTCTGGGATGAGACAGAATACCTGTGTGATGCTGTTGATGGCTCCTAAGGCTTTTTGGAGAATCCGTTGCTTTTGAGGACTGACCCCAGCTCATTCATTCTTCTGTGGGGAGTTTTCTCCCTTCACCCCAAATGTGGCCAAGTTTGAACACGCTTGGCCCAGGAAGTGGCACTGTTAGGAGAAAGTGTGGCCTCCTGTTTCACTGTTGGAGAAAGTGTGGCTTTGTTGGAGGAAGTGTGTCACTGTGGGGGTGGGCTTTGAGATCTTTGTCCTAGGTACCTGGAAGACAGTCTTCTCTTGTTTGCCTTCAAAACAAGATGGAGACCTCCCAGTTTCTTCTCCAGTACCATGCCTGCCTGGACACTGCCATGATTCCTGTTATGATAATAGAATGAACCTCTGAACCTGTAAGCTGGCCCCAATTAAATGTTGTCCCTTCTAAGAGTTGACTTGGTCATGATGTCTCTTCACAGCAGTGGAAACCTAAGAAATCAAGTGAGTGGTTTATTGGCTGTTTCATATACTTTATAGAAAGGGAGCAATTCTCTGTGGATTTTGTCAAAAGTCCTCTTATAGTTGAGTACTGTAACATATGGAGAAAAGTTTGAAGCATCCAATGTGCCATTATTTCCTCTGAACTGAAGCATTTTTTCCTAGAGGGAGGAAGGATACTCCTGGGACTCAGGAAGTAAACGCTGTTATGCTGAAACTAAGGTCTGTGAGGCTCCTCACCAAGTCACAGAAGCAATAAACACCTGCTGAGGAGAGACATCTTTCACCAGACACTGCCTCAGGAGAGACTGGTTTGTCCACCGCCTGCAAACTGTGCATTGTCTTAGGGATGTGGTATGTATGAATTGTTGTTCTTTCCTGGGTGCACTTTTGGATGATGCAGCTGCCTTTGAGTGGTCCCTGCTCCTGGAAGTCACCCCTCACCCATATTCTTGTAAATGACTCCAAGAAGCTCGCTGGCTTATTAAGTTGGCTTGTCAACTGTGGAGAAATGTTTCTGACGTCTGTCCTAGAAGTCTTACACAACAGCATCCAAAACCAGACTTGCTGTATCCACAATTGGTATTCCTTTCTTCTGTAAAAAGCCATCCTAGTAGCCCTTTCCAGGGAGCACAGCTTCAGGAATAAGCCAGTAGAGCATAATATCCCTGGGGAGAATTCACACCACAAGAAGGAACCATTTCATATCCTTTGCTGTTTATGTCACTGAGTCATAAATAACCCCATGAGTTATTATTATTTCAAATTGTATTTTTTTTCAGATTACAAAAGTAAATTCTAATGATGCAGAGGATTAGAATAATTTGAAATTTCCTACTGTGTCCGTGGCTGTGGGTAAGAATGTGCTGTGTACCGCTTCTGTAATCTCTCTTACTTTAAGCATCTGCTAAAACACCCCACTCTTTTGCTTATCTTAAACAGTTATAAAACAACTGTGTTAGCTCTAACTCACTTGCCTGAACATGGGGAGATGATTTTACTCCCAACTGCTCTGTGTCCCTCAGAACTACCATGCCTTGGTTATCAAGTACTTAAAAACTGTGAGTTAAGGTCAAAGTGTTCAAAGCTTGCACATGGAAGGGAAAAAGGTGGTACTGGTTGGTAATTCAGACTAACAGCCAAGCCAGAACATGTTGCAACCCATACAAAGTCAATGGTGGCCCCTATCTGATATTGCTGTGCCCCTAACTGATATTATCAAGTTGGCTCACTGTCATAAACGTATTGAATAATAAACACAAACTCAACTCATCATGTAAGCAGGATGTAATCACATTACTTCAGTTGACTTGAGATAGAGAATTCAGCTCACTCCAGGAAACTCATGCCTAGGAACAGTTTTAGGGCTGGACACTGGAAATTCATATCTCTAATACTTTCCCCAGGAAATAGAGATCAAAATTGAGTCTTAATAAGTCATTGCCTAGTGTTAGCCTAGTCACTCCTTGAATGGTTTTTTTGAATCCAGCCAGAGATGTGGTTAATATACCCAAGGAGACTCTATTGGAAAAAATACTGATTTTCCCTTTGCCAAGGTATATCAATTGCAGATAGCTTCTTGATTAGAGATAGGGACCCATGTTGACTTGTCCCTCACAGTGCTGGGACCCCATCTGTCTGGAACCTGTCCCAGCACTGTTCCCTTATTGCCCATGTGCTGCATAATTTTATATCAACTCGACACAAGATAAAGTCTTCTGAGAGAAGGAAACCTCAGATTTAAAAAAAGATGCCGGGGCTGGGGATTTAGCTCAGTGGTAGAGCGCTTACCTAGGAAGCGCAAAGCCCTGGGTTCGGTCCCCAGCTCAAAAAAAAAAACAAAAAACAAAAAACAAAACAAAACAAAAAGATGCCTTCATAATATCCAGCTGGTAGTCCTGAGTTCTATGAGAAAGCAGGCTGAGCAAGTCATATTGAGCAAGCCAGAGCATCCTTCCAGGGCTGCATCAGTGTCTGCCTCCATGTTCCTGCCCTGTTTGAGTTCCTGTCCTGACTTTCTTCAATTGTGAATAGTGATATATGGAAGTGTAAGCCAAAGAAACCCTTTCCTCCCTAACTTGTTTTTTGGTCAGATGTTTCATTGAAACATTAGAAACCCTACTGAGACAGTCTGGTTTTTGTTTGTTTGTTTGTTTGTTTAAGAGAGGTGAGAGAGACGATCGAAGTAGAGTGGTGTGGTGGTTTGAATAGTTTGGCCCCTATAGACACATATGTTTGAATGCTTGACCCATGTGGAATGGCACTATTAGGAGGTGTGGCCTTGTTGGAGTGGGTGTGTCCACACTGGAGTAGGTGTGGCCTTGTTGGAGTAGGTGTGGCCTTGTTGGAGTGGGTGTGTCTACACTGGAGTAGGTGTGGTCTTGTTGGAGTGGGTGTGGCCTTGTTGGAGTGGGTGTGTCTACACTGGAGTAGGTGTGGCCTTGTTGGAGAGAATGTGGCCTTGTTAGAGGAAGTGTCTTATTCTGAGGTGGGCTTTGTGGTCTCCTATGCTCACACTCTGCCTACTATGGAATGAATGTCCTGTCTTAGGGTTTTACTGCCGTGTGATC
The DNA here is from genome assembly GCF_021556685.1 of Rattus norvegicus. Taxonomy (NCBI): domain Eukaryota; kingdom Metazoa; phylum Chordata; class Mammalia; order Rodentia; family Muridae; genus Rattus; species Rattus norvegicus. Next base: position 15,537,529 of record NC_141545.1, read on the forward strand.
AAACACTATGACTAAGGGAAGTCTTATAAAGACAGCATTCAATGGGCTTGCTTACAGGTTCAGAGGTTCAGTCTGTCATCATCAAGGTGGGAACAGGCAGCATCTAGGCCGGCATGATACAGACAGAGCTGAGAGTTCTACATCTTCATCTTAAGCTCTTAGTGGAAGACTAGCTCCCAGATAGCTAGGACTAAGGTGTAAAAGCCTATGTCCACAGTGACACACCTACTCCAACAAGGCCACACCCCCCAATATTGCCACTCCCTGGGCCAAGCATATTCAAACCATGACATGTTCCCTTCTGCTCCTTCTCCGGCACCGTGTTGGTCTGGATGCTGCCATGTTTCCCACCATGATGATAGCAAAACTGCAAGCTAACCTCAATTAAATGTTTTTCTTTATAAGAATTGTCATGGTCAGGAAGTCATTTATAGAAATGAAACCCTGACTAAGACAGGTGGGTAAGAAGGTGGGGAGGAACTGTGGGAGGGGAAAACACAATCAAAATAGATTGTAAGAAAAAAAATAAAAGTTCTTATTAAAGTATGTTTGAATGCCAAACAATGACAACAGCAAAGCACAAAATAAATTTAAAAAGTGCACATATCTCCTGTTTCTTATAGTGCCAGCTTGCACATATAGCCCTTGTTAAATATGAAAATATGACCTCAGCTCACACAGAAACTAATGAATAGTTTGACTTTAATCAGTCCAACTCAGGCAGGTAGAGATACTGAAATGGAGTCTCCTCAAGTACAGACTGAGAGTGAGAACCCTACTTTCCATAAAAGTCAGTTAATGGCATATTCATGAATTATATCTGTCAAAGAGATGCCCTTTGAGAGAGCAGAGCTGGAGGATGAGGAAGGGGGAATACTGAGAAATGAACCACATGTAAAGAAGACCTGGGGTGTGAAAGAGGCTAGTCTAGAAGAAGCTGAGGGCTAGGGGGATGGCTCTGTTGTTAAGAATGCTGGATGCTTGCCCCACATGTGGCCCATACATATACAGCCACCCAATTAGACAAGATGGATGAAGCAAAGAAGTGCAGGTCGACAGGAACCAGATGTAGATCTCTTCTAAGAGACACAACCAGAATACAGCAAATACATAGGCAAATGCCAGCAGCAAACCACTGAACTGAGAACGGGACCCCCGTTGAAGGAATCAGAGAAAGGACTGGAAGAGCTTGAAAGGGCTCAAGACCCCATATGAACAACAATGCCAAGCAACCAGAGCTTCCAGGGACTAAGCCACTACCCAAAGACTATACATGGACTGACCCTGGACTCTAACCTCATAGGTAGCAATGAATAGCCTAGTAAGAGCACCAGTGGAAGGGGAAGTCCTTGGTCCTGCTAAGACTGAACCCCCAGTGAACGTGATTGTTGGAGGGGAGGGCGGTAATGGGGGGAGGATGGGGAGGGGAACACCCATATAGAAGGGGAGGGGGAGGAGTTAGGGGGATGTTGGCCCGGAAACCGGGAAAGGGAATAACATTCGAAATGTATATAAGAAATACTCAAGTTAATAATAATAATAAAAAAAAGAATGCTGGATGCTCTAGCAAAAGTTCAAATCTCAGCAACTCACAACCATCTATAATCCCAACTCCAGGGGATCTAGAGCTCTTATCTGTCCTCTGTGGGCACTGCACACACATGGTGCACAAACATACATCCAGGTTAGCAGTAATACACATAATATTAATATAAATATTTCTTTTAAAAGAAGTCAGTAGGGTGAGAAAGGGGCTAAGGGAGGGTCATGGAAGATAATGGGGAGAGTGATCATCAAACATTTAAAAGGAGTGAATAGCAATACCAAATGAACTTGAAAGAAAGGAGAGAAAGGAGGAAGAAGGGAGGAAGAAAGGAAGGAAAGGAGGAAGAAGGAAAGAAGGAAAATGGAAGAATTTTGAACATCCTAAAGATTCAAGTTTGAGATCGTTGTTTAATCATCAACAGAGACATGTGTGTGAGACACTGCTACATGAAAGCATTAGGCTCACGTCATCATTGGTGGCTGCTCCACACTTGCCTTTAGATTCCATTTCAATGTACGTTACCTGAGAGAATTTGTGATAGAGATTTTGACTTTCCAAGGCCAGCACTGGGGTTGTCTCTAAGTGTGTACTTTTGGGCAGAGACACAGAGTGGGGACAGACTGAAATTCATGAAGTTCATGTGGTTAGTCAAGTTCTCTGTTTAATATTTAACAAGGACTATCACAGGCTGATGGTTCTGCCAGAAAACAGCAAATCCTTGTCATCATTCGAATTGCAACATGTTCTACATGGCAGATAGTTTCAGTCACCTGTCGTGGCGCTTTGAATGAAAATGGCCCTCATAGGCTCATGTATTTGAATACTTGGTTCCCAGGTGTGGTGGTATGAATATGCTTGTTCCGTGGGAAGTGACACTATTAGGAGGTGTGTCTTTGTTAGAGGGAGTGTGTCTCTGTGGAGGTGGGGCCTTGATGACACAGCCACACTACAGAAGACAGTCTCCTCCTTGCTGCCTTTGGATCAAGATGTAGAAATCTTTACTTTTCTAGCATCAAATCTGCCTGCAATGCTTCCCCACTCTGATGATGATGGACTAAACCCCTAAAACTGTAAGTTAGCCTCAATTAAACCTTTGCCTTTACAAGAGTTGCCTTGGTCATGGTGCTTCTTCACAGCAACAAAACCCAAACTTACATACCAGTTCATCCATGCAACCATTTGCAAAGGATTAGGAGATGTGACCTTTCTAGAGTGAGCTTTGAGATTTCTTTATTTTTCATTTATTTTTTTAACCCCGAGTTGTTTGGAAACTCTCTCTGTAGACCAGTGTGGCCTCAAACTCACAGAGATCTGAGTGCCTCTGCCTCCTGAGTGCTGGGCTTAAAGGCATGACCCACCACCACCCAGTTCTGACTTTGAGATTTCAAAATCCATCCCATACCCAGTTAGTTTTCTCCTTGCTCCATGGGTGTTGTTTCAATACGTAAGCTCTCAGTTAAACTCGTTCTTCTATAAGTTGCCTGGGTCATAACCTCTCTTCATAGCAATAGAAAAGCAACTGAGAAGTGGTGGCAGCCACAGAGAAGACATATAGAGGGCTACCTGCCACCAGGTGCCACTGTAATGAACAAATATGTGGTGGAGAGATGAGAGAGAAAGAGAAATGGAACCGCTTGTGCACTGTGAAAAGAGGAGGAACTGGAGATTTGACGGTGATCAGGAACAGCCTTATGTGAATAGCCTGCAATGCCACCTGAGACCATAGTGATGTCCCTGCCCATTTTGCCACAGAGGGCCGTGTCTGTATCCATGATGCTGCAGCAGTTGGAGTCTGTGTCATTATCCAGGTTTCATTTTACCACCAATGGCCATGTAGGTGCCCTTGGTCTGGGCTGCCACCTGGGACCATGTTGGCGTTTGAGAAGAGAACTGTGCAGAACTGGCACTGACCCTCACCAGCTATGGCACCCAGGAGAGCTGTCCCCACTCTTCATTGGCTGTGCAGTGGTGGGGTGCAGGAGAGATGATTCTCTTCAGCTCCTTATTGCCTGGGGTAGACAGGAAAGCTGGCCCCACACACATCCCACATGAGCATGTGGGGGAGCTGGCCCCATATCTTGCTGACTGCAGCACTTTGGAAAGCAGCCCGACACCTTGGCTGGGTAGCACAGTAGTGCTGGTCATGGTAGTATGGGCACTGGAGGGCCCACCCAATGATGTGAGAGCAGAACTGCCCCCACCCCTCATATAGCAATATTGGAGAGCTGTTCTTGATGGTGTGGGCCTGGGATACCTGTTCTGTTGCTCGCTGGCTGCTGCAGTCAGGAGAGCTGGTCCTATCTATCACCTGGGCAAAGTAGAAGAGCTAACCCTGAGGGTGCAGGAGCAGGAGAGCTGGCAGACTGACTAGCTCAGCTACCACACAAGCCCACATCCGAGCTATGAGTCGACCCCTCCCAATAGCTACCTCATCTATGACCTGCTGGGGCATGTGAAGGGACTCGTCCTGCAGCTCCAAGGCTGCATGATCTTCCTGAAAAAAGCAATAACAGAATATCCAAGAGGAGTCCTTGTCAGGATCTAGTTTTGATAATGAGGCAGAAGCCAGAGGCCTCGAACCAGACCAATGGCTCACTGCGACAAACATTTGCAAGTAAAGTTGTTTGAATAAAAGGGAATTCTGTGGGCCATACCATGATACACTTCCCCAGTGAGATTTTCCTTTCTCTTCGAGGGGAGGTTGCAAGGGCAGAGCATGCGTATAGAATGGTGGGAGAGGAGTGGGATTGGGATGCATGATGTGAAATTCACAAAGAATCAGTAAAAGGAGGGAGGGGAGTAACCAAGACACCTGCCCCCAGTGACTTCAAAGTTCATATTCTTGGTGGTTTTGAACTTAGCTCGTAGTATTCTAGTACTCGAGAATTAAGAATAGGCAGTTTCTGGTGCAAAGGAAAGGAACAAAGAGTAGGAATGTCTTCCCAAGGTGAAATGAGTGAGTGGCAGGTGTGGAGTGCTTTATGGTGCTCAGAACTCCCTGTGAAGTGGTGGCTTCCTTTCAACATCACAGTTAGGCTACCCCTTCCTTCTGTTCTAAATTGCATGTGTGATCTGACTTCCTGTTTCAAATCTCAGTCTGTGCCACTACTCAAGCCCAGAGCTGCGTCTTCACACTGGGGCATAGAGAAATCCACACAACACACCCAGGTACCAATTGCTGCCTTAGTCATTATATTAAGTAGCCAAGTGTGTTTTTTTTAAAAAATAAATTTGTTATTTTATGTTTTTATTCCGGGCTATATAAGGTTATTTGTATGTATGTATGTGTATGTATATGCATATATGTGTGTGTGTATGTGTGTATGAGCGGGTGTAGGTGTGCGTGTGCATGTGCGTGTGCATGTGTGTGTGTGTATGTGTGTATGTGTATGTGTCTATCCTATGTCCTCTTGGTGGAGGGGGTGTGTCACTAGGGGTGGGCTTTGAGATTTTAAATTCCCAAGCCATTCCATTAACTCTTTCTGCCAGGTGCTTGTGGATCAAGAGACGTGAGCTCTTAGCTGTTCATGTCACTGTATCTTTGCCCCACCATCGTCCTAAATAGGGTTATTGCCTTGAAGAGACACCATGACTATGGAAACTCTTATAAAAGGAAATGTTTAATTAGGGCTGGCTTATAGTTTCAGAGGTTTGGTCCACTATCGTCAAAGTAGGAAGCATGGCACTGTGCAGGTAGAGAGTGCTGGAGAAGGAGCAGAGAGTTCTGCATCTTGATCCAAAGATAACCGTTAGAGGACTGACTCACACCGAGCAGAGCTTGAGAACCAGAAGACCTCAAAGCCTGCCTACATAGTGACACACTTCCTCCGACAAGGCCACATCTCATAATAGTAGCACTTCCCATAGGCCAGACATATTTAAACCACCACAACCATCATGGACTTTAACCCTCTGAAACAATGAAATGAAAAAGTAACTAAGACATCCCATATCCAACTATCCTACTCCTTTTCCCTGTCCCCATGAACTCACTGCAGCTCTGGTTCCTTACACCAGGCCTGCAAAGGCTGTGCCCACTGTCTTCATTGTCCATGGGTGAAGAGTTTGTGGGCCCAACACTCCCCTGATGGACTATGAGTAGTTAATGATTTCTGAAGCAAGCATATTTTCTTCAGTGATGTAGCCCCTGATACCCATGCTGTTCATGGTCTAGTAAATGAAATGATTCTCAATCTATCTTCATGAAAGCAGCCACAGTTAAACCTAGTGGGCTACTAAGAAAGAAAGGAGGAAAGAAAGAAAGGAAGAAAGAAAGAAGGAAAGAAAGAAAGGAAGAAAGAAAGAAAGGAAGAAGGAAGGATGGAGAGGAAAATGGCAGAGGGATTTGTTGAGAAGAAGGGTTTCTGTAGAGAGAGAATATGAGAGTTAAAATGGGGTGAAAATGACTAAAACTTCATTATATACACAAATGCAATTGCCAGAGAATGTTAAAAATTAGACACTTGCTGCTGAGGCGAACCTTTGAAACATCATAGTAGAGACTGGAGAGATTGCTTAGTGGCTCAGTGGTTAAAAGCACTGACTGCTCTTCTGAAGGACCTGGGTCCAATTCCCAGCACCCACATGATGGTTGTTAACTAGTTCCAGAGGCTATGCCACCCTCTTCTGGTCTCCACAGGTACTAGGCAAACACAAGATAGACATGCATGCATACATTCATACATGCATGCATACATACATACACACATGTACATGCATATATACATATATACATACATACAGGCAAAGCATACATGCACACAAACTGTGTAACCTGATGGCTTATTAGCAGGAATGAATATGAAGATACTAATGACTAGGGAGATGGCTGGGTGTCCAAAGTGATCACCACATAAGCACAAGGACAGAAATTAAAATCATCCAAAATGCCAGGTGGGCATGGCAACATGTCTGTCAAAACGGGAGAAGCATTAACTAACTAACTAATTAAATCCAGACACAGCCCCTCACAATCAAGAATTTTTATATATTCAATAATGATACTTGCAATGGTTTAGGTGTGTACCCCACTTGTGTGGTTAAAATTAATCTTACATGTATCCTGTCTAGCTGGTGGAACCTTCTAGAGGTGTGAATCTACTGTAAGTCTCTGCTCATGAATGGATTGATGCCATTTTTGCAATCACAGTTGCTACAGGACTGTCTTCTTGAGGAGACGATATCTCATTCTCTGTTGTCTTTCCACCTTCAGTCCTAGAATGATAAAGAAAGACACACCCAGACCACATGGCTGCCCCTAGACTTTGGACTTCTCAATTTATGTAACTAGAAAACCATTATTTCACAATAGCAGCAGAGAATGAAGTAAGATATAGCCATGATGTTTAACCCTGGTCATTCCCAGTCTGTTTTTTTTAATTTTTTTTTATTAACTTGAATATTTCTTATTTACATTTTGAATGTTATTCCCTTTTCCCGGTTTCTGGGCCAACATCCCCCTTATCCCTCCACCTCCCCTTCTATATGGTTGCTCCCCTCTCCACCCTCCCCCCATTACAGCCCTCCCCCCCAACAATCACAATCACTGGGGGTTCAGTCTTAGCAGGACCAAGGGCTTCCCCTTCCACTGGTGCTCTTACTAGGCTATTCATTGCTACCTATGAGGTTGGAGTCCTGGGTCAGTCCATGTACAGTCTTTGGGTAGTGGCTTAGTCCCTGGAAGCTCTGGTTGGTTGACATTGTTGTTCATATGGGGTCTCGAGCCCCTTCAAGCTCTTTCAGTCCCTTCTCTGATTCCTTCAACGGGGGTCCCGTTCTCAGTTCAGTGGTTTGCTGCTGGCATTTGCCTCTGTATTTGCTGTATTCTGACTGTGTCTCTCAGGAGAGATCTACATCCGGCTCCTGTCGACCTGCACTTCTTTGCTTCATCCATCTTGTCTAATTGGGTGGCTGTATATGTGTGTGCCACATGTGGGGCAGGCTCTGAATGGGTGTTCCTTCTGCCTCTGTTTTCATCTTTACCTCCCTATTCCCTGCCAAGGGTATTCTTGTTCCCCTATTAAAGAAGGAGTGAAGCATTTGCATTTTGATCATCCGTCTTGAGTTTCATATGTTCTGTGCATCTAGGGTAATTCAAGCATTTGGGCAAATAGCCACTTATCAATGAGTGCATACCATGTGTGTTTTTCTGTGATTGGCTTACCTCACTCAGGATGATATTTTCCAGTTCCAACCATTTGCCTATGAATTTCATAAAGTCATCATTTTTGATAGCTGAGTAAAATTCCATTGTGCAGATGTACCACGTTTTCTGTATCCATTCCTCTGTTGAAGGGCATCTGGGTTCTTTCCAGCTTCTGGCTATTATAAATAAGGCTGCTATGAACATAGTGGAGCATGTGTCTTTTTTATATGTTGGGGCATCTTTTGGGTATATGCCCAAGAGAGGTATAGCTGGGTCCTCAGGTAGTTAAATGTCCAATTTTCTGAAGAACCTCCAGACTGCAGATTTCCAGAATGGTTGTACCAGTCTGCAATCCCACCAACAATGGAGGTGTGTTCCTCTTTCTCCACATCCTCGCCAGCATTTGTAGTCACCTGAGTTTTTGATCTTAGCCATTCTCACTGGTGTGAGGTGAAATCTCAGGGTTGTTGCTTTCCCTTATGACTAAAGATGTTGAACATTTCTTTAGGTGTTTCTCAGCCATTCGGCATTCCTCAGCTGTGAATTCTTTGTTTAGCTCTGAACCCCATTTTTTAATAGGGTTATTTGTCTCCCTGCAGTCTAACTTCTTGAGTTCTTTGTATATTTTGGATATAAGGCCTCTATCTGTTGTAGGATTGGTAAAGATCTTTTCCCAATCTGTTGGTTGCCGATTTGTCCTGACCACAGTGTCCTTTGCCTTACGGAAGCTTTGCAGTTTTATGAGATCCCATTTGTTGATTCTTGATCTTAGAACGTAAGCCATTGGTGTTTTGTTCAGGAAATTTTTTCCAGTGCTCATGTGTTCCAGATGCTTCCCTAGTTTTTCTTCTATTAGTTTGAGTGTATCTGGTTTGATATGGAGGTCCTTGATCCACTTGGACTTAAGCTTTGTACAGGGTGATAAGCATGGATTGATCTGCATTCTTCTACATGTTGACCTCCAGTTGAACCAGCACCATTTGCTGAAAATGCTATCTTTTTTCCATTTGATGGTTTTGGCTCCTTTGTCAAAAATCAAGTGCCCACAGGTGTGTGGGTTCATTTCTGGGTCTTCAATTCTGTTCCATTGGTCTATCTTTCTGTCTCTGTACCAATACCATGCAGTTTCTATCACTATTGCTGTGTAATACTGCTTGAGTTCAGGGATAGTGATTCCCCCTGAAGTCCTTTTATTGTTGAGGATAGTTTTAGCTATCCTGGGTTTTTTGTTAATCCAGATGAATTTGCAAATTGTTCTGTCTAACTCTTTGAAGAATTGGATTGGTATTTTGATGGGGATTGCATTGAATCTGTAGATCGCTTTTGGTAAAATGGCCATTTTTACTATATTAATCCTGCCAATCCATGAGCATGGGAGATCTTTCCATCCTCTGAGGTCTTCTTCAATTTCTTTCTTCAGAGGCTTGAAGTTCTTATTGTACAGATCTTTTACTTGCTTGGTTAAAGTCACACCGAGGTATTTTATATTATTTGGGACTATTATGAAGGGTATCGTTTCCCTAATTTCTTTCTCGGCTTGTTTCTCTTTTGTGTAGAGGAAGGCTACTGATTTATTTGAGTTAATTTTATACCCAGCCACTTTGCTGAATTTGTTTATCAGCTTTAGTAGTTCTCTGGTGGAACTTTTGGGATCACTTAAATAAACTATCATATCATCTGCAAATAGTGATATTTTGACTTCTTCTTTTGCAATCTGTATCCACTTCATCTCCTTTTGTTGTCTGTTTGCTCTGGCTAGAACTTCAAGAACTAAATTGAATAAGTAGGGAGAGAGTGGGCAGCCTTGTCTAGTCCCTGATTTTAGTGGGATTGCTTCAAGTTTCTCTCTATTTAGTTTAATGTTAGTGACTGTTTTGCTGTATATGGCTTTTTCTATGCTTAGGTATGGGCCTTTGAATTCCCACTTTTTCCAGGACTGTTATTATGAAGGGGTGTTGAATTTTGTCAAATGCTTTCTCAGCATCTAATGAAATGATCATGTGGTTTTGTTCTTTCAGTTTGTTTATATAATGGATCATGTTGATGGTTTTCCATATATTAAACCATCCCTGCATGCCTGGGATGAAGCCTACCTGATCATGGTGGATGATTGTTTTGATGTGCTCTTGGATTCGGTTTACCAGAATTTCATTGAGTATCTTTGCGTCGATATTCATAAGAGAAATTATTCTGAAGTTGTCTTTCTTTGTTGGGTCTTTGTGCGGTTTAGGTATAAGAGTAATTGTGGCTTCATAGAAGGAATTCGGTAGTGCTCCATCTGTTTCAATTTTGTGGAATAGTTTGGATAGTATTGGTATGAGGTCTTCTATGATGGTCTGATAGAATTCTGCACTGAACCCTTCTGGACCTGGGGTGTTTTTGGTTCGGAGACCTTTAATGACTGCTTCTATTTCATTAGGAGTTATGGGGTTGTTTAAATGGTTTATCTGTTCCTGATTTAACTTCGGTACCTGGTATCTGTCTAGGAAATTGTCCATTTCCTCCAGATTTTCCAATTTTGTTGAATACAGGCTTTTGTAGTAAGATCTGATGATTTTTTTGAATTTGCTCTGATTCTGTTGCTCTGTCTCCCTTTTCATTTCTGATTTTGTTAATTTAGACAAACTCTCTGTGTCCTCTCATTAGTCTGGCTAAGGGTTTATCTATCTTGTTGATTTTCTCAAAGAACCAACTTTTGGTTCTGTTGATTCTTTCTATGGTCCTTTTTGTTTCTACTTGGTTGATTTCAGCTCTGAGTTTGATTATTTCCTGCCTTCTACTCCTCCTGGGTGTATTTGCTTCTTTTTGTTCTAGAGCTTTTAGGTGTGCTGTCAAGCTGCTGACATATGCTCTTTCCTGTTTCTTTATGCAGGCAGTCAGAGCTATGAGTTTTCCTCTTAGCACAGCTTTCATTGTGTCTCATAAGTTTGGGTATGTTGTACCTTCATTTTCTTTAAATTCTAAGAAGTCTTTAATTTCTTTCTTTACTTCTTCCTTGACCAGATTATCGTTGACTAGAGCATTGTTCAACTTCCACGTATATGTGGGCGTTCTTCCCTTATTGTTATTGAAGACCAGCTTTAAGCCGTGGTGGTCTGATAGGACACACGGGATTATTTCTATCTTTCTGTACCTGTTGAGGCCTGTTTTTTTGACCAATTATATGGTCGATTTTGGAGAAAGTATCATGAGGAGCTGAGAAGAATGTATATCCTTTTGCTTTAGGCTAGAATATTCTATAAATATCTGTTACGTCCATTTGGTTCATGACTTCTCTTAGTCTGTCTATGTCTCTGTTTAATTTCTGTTTCCATCACCTGTCCATTGATGAGAGTGGGGTGTTGAAATCTCCTACTATTATTGTGTGAGGTGCAATGTGTGTTTTGAGCTTTAGTAAGGTTTCTTTTACTTATGTAGGTGCCCTTGTATTTGGGGCATAGTTATTTAGGATTGAGAGTTCATCTTGGTGGATTTTTCCTTTGATGACTATGAAGTGCCCTTCCTTTTTTTGATGACTTTTAGTTGAAAATTGATTGTATTCGATATTAGAATGGCTACTCCAGCTTGCTTCTTCCGACCATTTGCTTGGAAAGTTGTTTTCCAGCCTTTCTCTCTGAGGTAGTGTCTGTCTTTGTCTCTGAGGTGTGTTTCATGTAGGCAGCAGAATGCAGGGTCCTCATTGTGTATCCAGTTTGTTAATCTGTTTCTTTTTATTGCAGAGTTGAGACCATTGATGTTGCAAGATATTAAGGAAGAGTGATTATTGCTTCCTGTTATATTCATATTTGGATGTGAGGTTATGTTTGTGTGCTTTTCTTCTCTGTTTTGTTTCCAAGACTATTAGTTTCTTGCTTTTTCTAGGGTGTAGCTTGCCTCCTTATGTTGGGCTTTACCATTTATTATCCTTTGTAGCGCTCGATTTGTAGAAAGTTATTGTGTAAATTTGGTTTTTTAATGGAATATCTTGGTTTCTCCATCTATGTTAATTGAGAGTTTTGCAGGATACAGTAACCTGGGCTGGCGTTTATGTTCTCTTAGGGTCTGTATGACATCTATCCAGGATCTTCTGGCTTTCATAGTCTCTGGTGAGAAGTCTTGTGTGATTCTAATAGGTCTGTCTTTATATGTTACTTTACCTTTTTCCCTTACTGCTTTTAATATTCTTTCTTTATTTTGTGCATTTGGTGTTTTGACTATTATGTGACAGGAAGAGTTTCTTTTCTGGTCAAATCTATTTGGTTTCTGTAGGCTTCTTGCATGTTTATGGGCATCTCTTTCTTTAGGTTAGGGAAGTTTTCTTCTATGATTTTGTTGAAGATATTTACTGGTCCTTTGAGCTGGGAGTCTTCACTCTCTTCTATACCTATTATCCTTAGGTTTGATCTTCTCATTGAGTCCTGGATTTCCTGTATGTTTTGGACCAGTAACTTTGTCCATTTTACATTGTCTTTGACCATTGTTTCGATGATTTCTATGGAATCTTCTGCTCCTGAGATTCTCTCTTCTATCTCTTTTATTCTGTTTGTGATGCTTGTCTCTTCCTTTGGTTTTCTATATCCAGGGTTGTTTTCCTGTGTACTTTCTTTATTGCTTCTATTTCCATTTTTAATTCCTTCACCTGTTTGATTGTGTTTTCCTGGAATTGTTTCAGGGATTTTTGTGATTCCTCTCTATAGGCTTCTACTTGTTTATTTATGTTTTCCTGTTTTTCTCTAAGGGAGTTCTTCATGTCTTTCTTGAAGTCCTCCAGCAGCATGATCAAATATGATTTTAAATCTAGATCTTTCTTTTCTGGTGTGTTTGGATATTCAGTGTTTGCTTTGGTGTGCGAAGTGGGCTCCGATGATGCCATGTAGTCCTGGTTTCTGTTGCTTGGGTTCCTGTGCTTGCCTTTCACCATCAGATTGTCTCTTCCACCATTGTCTTAGTTAGGGTTTCATTGCTTTGAGAAGACACCATGACTATGGAAACTCTTATAAAAGAAAATGTTTAATTAGTGTTGGCTTTTAGTTTCAGAGGTTTGACCCACTATCGTCAAAGTAGGAAGCATGGCACTGTGCAGGTAAAGAGTGCTGGAAAAGGAGCAGAGAGTTCTGCATCTTGATCCAAAGATAACCATTAGAGGACTTACTCACACCGAGCAGAGCTTGAGAACCAGAAGACCTCAAAGCCTGCCTACATAGTGACACACTTCCTCCAACAAGGCCACATCTCATAATAGTAGCACTTCCCATAGGCCAGACATATTCAAACCACCACAACCATCATGGACTTTAACCCCCTGAAACAATGAAATGAAAAAGTAACTAAGATATCCCATATCCAACTATCCTACTCCTTTTCCCTGTCCCCATCCAACTGTCCCACTTCTTTTCCCTGTCCCCATGAACTCACTGCAGCTCTGGTTCCTTACACCAGGCCTGCAAAGGCTGTGCCCACTGTCTTCATTGTCCATGGGTGAAGAGTTTGTGGGCCCAACACTCCACTAATGGACTATGAGTAGTTAATGATTTCTGAAGCAAGCATATTTTCTTCAGTGATGTAGCCCCTGATACCCATGCTGTTCATGGTCTAGTAAATGAAATGATTCTCAATCTATCTTCATGAAAGCAGCCACAGTTAAACCTAGTGGGCTACTAAGAAAGAAAGGAGGAAAGAAAGAAAGGAAGAAAGAAAGAAAGGAAGGAAGAAAGAAAGGAAGAAAGGAAGAAGGAAGGATGGAGAGGAAAATGGCAGAGGGATTTGTTGAGAAGAAGGGTTTCTGTAGAGAGAGAATATGAGAGTTAAAATGGGGTGAAAATGACTAAAACTTCATTATATACACAAATGCAATTGCCAGAGAATGTTAAAAATTAGACACTTGCTGCTGAGGCGAACCTTTGAAACATCATAGTAGAGACTGGAGAGATTGCTTAGTGGCTCAGTGGTTAAAAGCACTGACTGCTCTTCTGAAGGACCTGGGTCCAATTCCCAGCACCCACATGATGGTTGTTAACTAGTTCCAGAGGCTATGCCACCCTCTTCTGGTCTCCACAGGTACTAGGCAAACACAAGATAGACATGCATGCATACATTCATACATGCATGTATACATACATACACACATGTACATGCATATATACATATATACATACATACAGGCAAAGCATACATGCACACAAACTGTGTAACCTGATGGCTTATTAGCAGGAATGAATATGAAGATGCTAATGACTAGGGAGATGGCTGGGTGTCCAAAGTGATCACCACATAAGCACAAGGACAGAAATTAAAATCATCCAAAATGCCAGGTGGGCATGGCAACATGTCTGTCAAAACGGGAGAAGCATTAACTAACTAATTGATTAAATTCAGACACAGCACCTCACAATCAAGAATTTTTATATATTCAATAATGATACTTGCAACGTTTTAAGTGTGTTCCCCCACTTGTATGGTTAAAATTAATCTTACATGTATCCTGTCTAGCTGGTGGAACCTTCTAGAGGTGTGAATCTACTGTAAGTCTCTGCTCATGAATGGATTGATGCCATTTTTGCAATCACAGTTGCTACAGGACTGTATTCTTGAGGAGATGATATCTCATTCTCTGTTGTCTTTCCACCTTCAGTCCTAGAATGATAAAGAAAGACACACCCAGACCACATATCTGCCCCTAGACTTTGGACTTCTCAACTTATGTAACTAGAAAACCATTATTTCACAATAGCAGCAGAGAATGAAGTAAGATATAGCCATGATGTTTAACCCTGGCCATTCCCAGTCTGTGGTTTTTTGAAATTTGCCAACATCCTTTGGTTTCTCCTCTATCCTATGCTTTCATGTGCTTTCTGCTTTCCTCTTACCTCTGAATGCCCTGGTTGGAATATGTTAGAACTCTCTGGAACAATGGTTCTTAACCTTGTTCTTTAGGTGTCAAATGGCTCTTGCACAGGAGTCACCTACAACTACCAGAAAACACAGATATTTACATCATTATGATTCATAACAGTAGCAAAATTAGTTATGAAATAGCAATGAAAATTATGTTGGGGTCACACGACATGAAGAACTATATTAAGTGGACACAGCCTTAGGAAGGCTGAGAACCACTCCTCTAGAACATCTGCCTTCCTGCTTGGATGATGGTTTCAGGAACTTGCAATTTAATAAATGGCTACTAAGATGTTTGTGTTGATTGTGTGCTCATAAAGCCATTTGTAAAATGTGTGTGTGTGTGTGTGTGTGTGTGTGTGTGTGTGTGGTGTGTGTGTGTGTGTGTGTTTAATGTTTTTCTTGTTGAAAATGGTAACCAGTTCTCTTAACTTCCTGCTTGCCCTCCTCCCAGTTTTCAGTCCAGCCCCTTTAATATTCTCTCCTAACTCGTCCTCCCTCAGTTTCCCAACAGCCTGCTTTAACAGCCCCTTCTCAGTTTACCCAATTCTAGCAACTCCAAACTATAACAACTGTTCTAGCCTATCTGCTCAGCTCAGCTCCTCCTGGCTCAGCTGCCTTCTAACAACGCCTTCACTGGCTTCTCTTCTCACTCTGCTAGCCCCCTACCCCACCTCAGCTGGCTTTTAAAAAATATCTTATCCCATTCCCAGAAATCCAAGAGGCAACCAACACTGAAGGTCATAGGGTCAAGCAGTTTAAATGGCTAAACATTCTTAAAGGGCCAGGCACACAAGATAAATCACACTGCAAACATTTTGTAACAACTTGTGACCTTGCTAGGAGTACTTTAGGGGGTGTAAATAGAAATATTTACTCTGTGTGATGCCGATTCAACCAGGAGGGTACTCGGGAGCCCATTTAACAACAAGAACACATTCCCTATAGAATTCTAACTCATCATAATGTTGCCTGTTTCCTGCCTTCCTGGTTCAGTCGTGGATACCTTTTACCCCTTTCTGTCTCCTTGTTTATAAAGTGATCATGAAAACTTTACCATAACATATACAACTGACTGGGTAAGAACTGTTAAAAGAGACATATTAAAGTAGATTAAAAAAAGAGATGTATTGTAGATGAGACATTTGTATCAACCTTTCTGCCCAAGGCCCAAGGCTGCAGGAAAGATGGGCGAAGAATGTATGAGCTGGAGGGTGGGGCAGCGTGCCATGGGATGCCATAAGGAGTACAGAGAAAAACAGCTGACTTGTGTGCCAAAGGAATCAGTGCATGGTGGAAAGTGATTTCAGTTGTGGGTTTCACACCTTTCAGAGCACACAGGAGCCTTATTGGGAGAGGGCCATGAATAGGTAAAGATCTATAGATATAGTTCGATTGTGTGGACTTAGTGTGTTTTGGAACTTGAACAGCTATAGACACAACTGCGAATTAGAAGAAAATAGTGCCAGTGGATTTATTTGAGTTCCCAACAGAATAAATACACACAGAATATAAGCTCAAGGGTCAGAGTAGGAAAATGCATGAACTTTTTGGCACTTTGACAAATGCCAGGTAGAGAGGCCACACCAGAACTTCAAGTTCAGGCAATGTGCAAATGACCCTTGTACTGGATGTGTCCCCGACACCTCCCCCTTTCCCGGCAAATAAATAGAGTGGCCTTCCTAGATGTCAGCTAGGCATAGCAGAGGAGCCCTGCAAGACTGTCAGCTGGGAAGGAAACTTGGAGGCCTGAACTGCTGAAGGAGAGCTAAGATGGAGATCATTCCCAACCTTTCTATAGAGACCTGGGTGCTTCTAGCTACTAGCTTGATGCTCTTCTACATGTAAGTAGCTGTCCAGGCTCCTCCCCCATCTGTAACCAGAAATGCAGCCCCCCCATTCTTTTCCTGTTGAAACATCCAAAGAGATAACAGAGGGGAAGTTGAAATCAACATCAGGTAGTTCCTACAAATGTCATTGGCCATCTTATGAGCTTCCACCCACAACTCTAATCATATGGGTTTTGACAAGACTTACCCATATAATAACGCAGATGGCTCTCGGTCTACACCTAGACTAACCAACCATTCTGTGGCATTATAAACAATTGGCTAGTGTGCTGGTTAGTTTCTATTTATGAGTTTGACAGACACAACCTGAAATTTTCTAGAAAGAGAGTTTTGACTGAGAAATTGTCTAGGTCAGGTTGACCTATAGGCAACCCTGGGTAGGATTGTCTTGATTGTTAATTGATGCAGGAAGACCCAGCTCATTGTGGGCAGCAGCATTCCCTATGCAACTAGATAACATAAAAGAAAACCCGATGGGGTTGGGGATTTAGCTCAGTGGTAGAGCGCTTGCCTAGGAAGCGCAAGGCCCTGGGTTCAATCCCCAGCTCCGAAAAAAAGAACAAAAAAAAAAAAAAAAGAAAACCCGATGAATGCAAACAAGCAGAGACCTGTCCTCTCTGTGCTCTTCACTGTGACTGGCTACTTGGGTTTCTGCCTTGACTTCCCAGATACAATGGACTGTAATGTGGAGTTGTCAGGAGAATAAATCCTTCCCCCTCTAAGTTGCTTCTTGTGGAACATTTTAGCACAGCAACATTAGCAACCATGACCTTTCCAAGCTTTAAGAACCCTTAGAATAGCCTAGTTGCTTAGACTTTTTCTCCCCTTTCACCCTTCTCTGTTTTGCCAGCATAAGTGATGAGTATATGACTGGTTCCCTGTGGATGTGGGTGTTTCTTGCTTCCATTTGTCATACCTTCTAATCCAATTTACACAAACTCCCACATTGTGTCTGTTCTTTTTTTCTACTGCTGTGATAAACACCATGACCAAAAACTTGAGGAGGAGAGAGTTTTATTATAGTAAAGGAAGGCCAGGGCAGGAACTCAGGACAGAAACCAAAGCATTTGGAGGAACACTGTCTCCTGTCTTGCTCCATATGGCTCACTTGGTCAGTTTTCTTATACTACCCAGCAGTACCTGCCTACGTGCGAAACTGCCTATAGTGGTCTGGACCCTCCTACCTCAGTCATCAACCAAGAAAATACCCCACAGACTTGCCCACAGGACAATCTGATAGAGGCATTCTCTAAACTATGGTTGCTTCTTCCCAGATGAATATATCTTGTATCAAGTTGATTAAAAGAAAACTAATAAACACAATACCCCAGCAATTTTTGAAAGGCCGCCATCCATAATTCTCTTTGATCATTATCCAGAATACTATTATTTTCTAAAATCATGTTTCCACCTTGCAATATTGAAACCACTTAACACCAAATGTTTTTGTTGTTTTCTTTGATTTGTTTGTTTGTTTGTTTTTAGCAACAACAAAAAGCAGTGTGGTGGTATGAATATACTTGACCCAGGCAGTGGCACTATTAGGAGGTGTGGCCTTGTTGGAGAAAGTGTGTCATGTTGGGTGTGGGCTTTAAGACCTTCATCCTAGCTGCCTGGAAGTCAGTATTCTGCTAGCTGGATTCTGCCATATTCCTGCCTTGCTGATAATAGACTGAACCTCTGAAACTATAGGTCAGCCTCAATTAAATGTTGTCCTAATAAAAATTACCTTGGTCATGGTGTCACAGAATGGTTCACAGTAGTGAATCCCTAGGACAAGCAGTAAGCACAATCTTGTAGGAGGAATCCCAGTTACTAGTTGGGCTTTGTTGAGGTGATCCGTTGTGATCCTTTAGTACATGTCCCTTAATGCAAATTCTTGATTATATTTGATAGTGTTTTATGAGTTTCACTTGATTTGTAGCAAGGGTTTAGAAACTGCATTGAGTAATAGACTCATATTAACAAAGAGAGAATGGACTAGAGAGATGGCTCAGCAGTTAAAAACACTGGTTTAACTGTTTTTTTTTTTTTCATAGAAACCAGGGTTTGATTCCCAGTTCCCACATAGTGGCTCATAACCATCTATAATTGCAGTTCCAAGAGCTCTAGGACTCTTTTCTGCCCTCTGTGGCCACTGAATATATGTGGTACATAGACATACATGCAGGTAAAACACTCATATATGTAAAATAATATAATTTAATTAATGTTTTCTGCAACATGTATAGTTTCATATTTTATGCCATATACTTAATCTGTTATCAATAGAAAGTACCTGACCTTCTGAAGTTCCTTTTTATTGCAAATCAAAGAATGCTTGGGTCAGATAAAACCTTTATATAAAATAAATATTTCTGCTAGAATTTCTAAGCTTGATGTGATAACACTTCCCTTGTGTGAAAAGCTTACAATAATCTGCAGAATCACCTTTTATCAGCCTTGCTTCTTTTCCTGCATCTGCTATGTGTCAGTCACACTGGAGTCGGGAGGTCTGTAGCATCATGAGAAATTAAGATGTGCTACATCATCAGTGATAGCAGCCCCGCCCTATGGAGCACCTGATTAAGCAGAACTTTGTACATACTGAGTTGACATACACAGGCAATAATTCTTCTCATCTATGACTGTCTTAGTCGGGGTTTCCATTCCTGTGAAGAGACACCATAACCATGGCAACTCTTAAGAAAGAAAACATTTAATTGTGGCTGGCTTATAGTTTTAGAGGTTAAGTCCAGTATCACCGTGGTGGGAACCATGGCGATGTACAGACATGGTGCTGGAGAAGTAGTTGAGAGTTCTACATCTGGATCAACAGGCAGCAGGAAGAGAATCATACTGGGCCTGGCTTGAGCATCTAAAATTTCAAAACCCATTCATTCCCAGTGACATACTTCTTTTAACAAGGTCACACCTCTTAACAGTGCATTCCCTGTGGGCCTACAGGGTCCATTTTTATTCAAACCTCTCCCTGGCCCTCATAGGCTTGTAGCCATATCATAGTCTAACTTTGAAAGCTCCCATAGTCTATCACAGTATCAGCACTGTTTAAAAGTCCAAAGTTCAAAGTCTCTCCTGAGACTCATGCAATATCTTAACTGTAATCCTCTGTAAAGTCAAAATGGAATATTTCCGAAATATAATAGCACAGGATATACATCATCATTCCAAAGGGGAGAGAAGGAACTATAATGAGGAATTGCTAGGCCAAAACAAGATGGAAAGCCAACTGGGAAAACTCCAAACTCTGTGTGTGTCTCAATGTCTGATGTCAAAAAGCTCTTCAGATCTCCAACTCCTTTCAGCTTTGTTGACTGCAACACATTTTTTTCTCCTTTGGGCTGATTCTACTCTCTTTTAGTAGCTTTCCTAGGCAGATATCCCACAACTCTGGCATCTTCAACATCCTAAGTTCTTCCAAGGCAATCCAGGCTTTACCTTCACAGCTCCATACAATGGTCTCTCTAGGCCTCCAAGCAGGGATACTCCTTGACCTCAGTGGCTTCTCTCTGTCACGGGGGGCGGGGGGGGAGATTCCATACCTCCTTTCTTCTATCCTTGTCCCTAAAGTCAGAACTATGCGGCTGAAACTGCCGAGGTTGGAACAGGCCGCCTTTCATATTCTATTACGTGTTCACCAGCTCTCTGTGCTCTGTGGCTTGCTTTGCTGACTAAACTTGGCTGTCCTAGAACTTGTTCTGTAGACTACGCAGGCCTCACACTCAGAAATCCACCTGCTTGTGCCTCCCCAGTTCTGTAATTAAAGATGTTTTCTTTAATTCCTTCTCACAAGTTGGAAGCCTAGCTGGGTGAGGTCTTGCTCTGAAGTTACCACTCTCTTTACTTAGCATCAGGGTCTTCATTAATGCATTTATACTTGCTCAAACTGTACATTTGTATTCTCCCTTGCTCACCATGTTCCTTTTCATTGTAAATCTGCATAAGTGTGGCCACAGATATACCAAACAACAGTCGATACTATGCTGTCTGGAAATCTGCTCTGCCAATGCTGATAATTTATCTCTTGAATTTAGCCTAGGGCAGATTTTTTCTAGATAAGGACATTACAAAAACAGTCTCTAGGTCACACACTAATCAGACCTGCACAATTCAAATTACCCTAGTAACACTGTCTTCCATATTCCTACTAGGTTGCTCATTAAGGTCCACTTAGTTTCTTTTTTCTTTTTTTTTTTTTTTGTAGGTTAAAACCAATCGGTTATCTTTAGTTTTGATAGAGTCAGCTAGAACCCAGCTATGTGGCCAAGGTATCTGTAAATATATTTTGAGTCTGACTCTTATTTCTGGGAGCACAGGGCTGGGAGGAAGAACCGGGACCAAACTTCTACACTTGTCTGCTGGTGAGAATTGGGTGTTGATGTCACCCATTGTCATTGTGCTGGGTCAGTCTGTGGCTTTAGATCTGATAGTGTTTGGTTTGGGAAAGTCAGTGCTCCCAAGTTCCGTGCATCAATCTATGGAACTAATATCCTCTTGGTGGAATTGTCCCTTGCCTTACAGAAGTTTTACACTTTCACGAGGTCTGGTTTATTGATTGATGATCTTAATGCCTGAGTCATTGGTGTTCTGTCCAGGAAGTAGTCTTCTGTTCCAATGCGATCAAGACACTCCCCACTTTCTTTCCTATCAGATTCAGTGTTTCCAGTTTGAGGTTGAAGTCTGGGATCCACTTAGACTTGAGTTTTGTGCAGGGTGATTGTTGCTGTAGTGGATTAAACCGCTCTACTCTGCTGTGTGTAGTTTGAAAAGCCAACTTCCACCTTTGCCTGGGAGCTGCTGCACTACCAGCCCACTCCTGCTTCCCTTATGTTCCACCGGGCTTAGCTGGATGGGTGCCGCCAGCACTGACCCAGTTTTTCTTTCTTACCCACCTTTGCCCCGCTTGGTTCCTGGCACCGGTGGCGGTCAGCCCCAACCGGGCCTCTCTCTCTACCCACCTTGCTCCTGGGGTTTTCCGCTCCACCATCCCACTCCCGAGACCCTTGCTCCGGGGAGAGGTCGTGTTGCCAGCCCCACCCGAGACCTTTGAATCTGCCGGTAAAGGACACACACTCAGCTTGTCACTTTACAGCTTGCCTTTCATGGTACACTTGCTGGGCGCAGATACCTTCTGCCTGGAAATGTGCGCCCTTACCAAAACACCATCTCCTTCTCTCCTTCTGCCACAAACTCAGTGGTCTGTTCCAATCAGCCTCTGCCAAACATCTCTGACAACCCTCCCGCAGCGGAGCCACAGGCCCTGGCTGTCCCGAGATCTTACGTGATTGCCGTCTTCTTCTCGTTCCCAAGCATGGCAGAAAAAAAGCCCTTCTCTTCCCTGCATCTCTTTTTCCTCTTGAGACCCAGAAGTCTCACCTGTACCTTCCGCTCAGCAACTGGCTCCCGGTCTTCTTTATTATTATTTTTTTAAATTTAGAGAATACTTTATTAGTTTTTGTAATCAAACCCACGTATATAAGACCTTACATATTTAATACAGTGTGTTACCCCTGTACAAATGGAAAAAACTTAAGTTCAACATTTCTAGACCAATATGGCTGTTAATTTCTGTACAGTGCCAACTCAACACAGTAAACGGGGATACTTTTTTCGAAAGTTGACAGCACAGGTAAAGTTTCAAAAAATTCAAATTATATATCTGTATATATATATTTATATTTATATAAAAAGACCAATAATAGCAGTGTGTTATGCATCAACAGCAGCAACAGCTTTTCCAGGTTCTGCAGTCATCTGAACAAAACTGTAGAGACATCCAGCACACTCCATTAAAAAAAAAAAGTAAAAAAACAAAACCCGAGAAAACAGCACAGTTCTGTTACTCTTGTGGTACCTGGCACCATTTTTTTTTTAAATTAGCTTCTCAATCATCATCTGGAAAGAAAACATTCTGAGCAACATCATTAAAAACAGCTCTGATAAAGCACAGTCACTACTACGTATCATAAAGCAGGTACAAGCTATTTTACATCCACAGAGGTATGATACAGTACTGTCCTACATCTATAATACTAGAGGATACAATTTAAAAGGCATTATTTGAGACTTGATTCTACTTTTCCAGCAGAGGGCCCAAAGGATGGTGTGACACAGCTTTGTAAAGAAACATACTCTAGACAGGATTTCCTTTCACTAGTGGCACACTTCTAAGGATTCATTCTCTCCATGAATGTCAGCTAAAACCGTTATTAAAAAAATGAAATATCCCTAGAACAAAACCGTATAACCACCGGATTCACATGAAGATGAACCAGTGGAGACAAGCTGGACCTCACCTTACCAACAAGCTATCAAATCTGTTATGTTTAAACAGTGAGACCTCCAAGGAAGGAGATGCCAAGTAGTGCTTCAAAGCTTCGGACCACAATCAAACACAGCATCCTTTTCAACAGAAGCAGAAGCTCATCTGAATATGCTCATGGATGCTGACATCAACATTTAATCATCTCCTCACTCATCCAGGAAGAGGGGGAGATCAGTTACTACTGTACTTTATTGTGTTCAACCAAATCACCATGTTACAAAAATAGCAAGCTGCCATAATAAAAAATAAGGCTCCTCTATCCAGCACCAGATAGCATCATTTTACTTTCAAGCCTAGAAATTGCACACTTGTATATAAACCAATCGAAGATGAGGATTGAGAGGTCATCTTGGTGGATTTTTCCTTTGATGAATATGAAGTGTCCTTCCTTATCTTTTTTGATGACTTTTAATTGAAAATTGATTTTATTTGATATTAGAATGGCTACTCCAGCTTGCTTCTTCTGACCATTTGCTTGGAAAGTTGTTTTCCAGCCTTTCACTCTGAGGTAGTGTCTGTCTTTGTCTCTGAGGTGTGTTTCCTGTAGGCAGCAGAATGCAGGGTCCTCATTGCGTATCCAGTTTGTTAATCTATGTCTTTTTATTGGGGAGTTGAGGCCATTGATGTTGAGAGATATTAAGGAATAGTGATTATTGCTTCCTGTTATATTCATATTTGGATGTGAGGTTATGTTTGTGTGCTTTCATTCTCTTTGTTTTGTTGCCAAGACGATTAGTTTCTTGCTTCTTCTAGGGTATAGCTTGCCTCCTTATGTTGGGCTTTACCCTTTATTATCCTTTGTAGTGCTGGATTTGTAGAAAGATATTGTGTAAATTTGGTTTTGTCATGGAATATCTTGGTTTCTCCATCTATGTTAATTGAGAGTTTTGCAGGATACAGTAACCTGGGCTGGCATTTGTGTTCTCTTAGGGTCTGTATGACATCTGTCCAGGATCTTCTGGCCTTCATAGTTTCTGGTGAAAAGTCTGGTGTGATTCTGATAGGTCTGCCTTTATATGTTACTTGACCTTTTTCCCTTACTGCTTTTAATATTCTTTCTTTATTTTGTGCGTTTGGTGTTTTGACAATTATGTGACGGGAGGTGTTTCTTTTCTGGTCCAATCTATTTGGAGTTCTGTAGGCTTCTTGTATGCCTATGGGTATCTCTTTTTTAGGTTAGGGAAGTTTTCTTCTATGATTTTGTTGAAGATATTTACTGGTCCTTTGAGCTGGGAGTCTTCACTCTCTTCTATACCTATTATCCTTAGGTTTGATCTTCTCATTGAGTCCTGGATTTCCTGTATGTTTTGGACCAGTAGCTTTTTCTGCTTTACATTATCTTTGACAGTTGAGTCAATGATTTCTATGGAATCTTCTGCTCCTGAGATTCTCTCTTCCATCTCTTGTATTCTGTTGGTGAAGCTTGTATCTACAGCTCCTTGTCTTTTCTTTTGATATTCTATGTCCAGGGTTGTTTCCATGTGTTCTTTCTTGATTGCTTCTATTTCCATTTTTAATTCCTTCAACTGTTTGATTGTGTTTTCCTGGAATTCTTTCAGGGATTTTTGCGATTCCTCTCTGTAGGCTTCTACTTGTTCTCTAAGGGAGTTCTTTATGTCTTTCTTGAAGTCCTCCAGCATCATGATCAAATATGATTTTGAAACTAGATCTTGCTTTTCTGGTGTGTTTGGATATTCCGTGTTTGCTTTGGTGGGAGAATTGGGCTCCGATGATGCCATGTAGTCTTGGTTTCTGTTGCTTGGGTTCCTGCGCTTGCCTCTCGCCATCAGATTATCTCTAGTGTTACTTTGTTCTGCTATTTCTGACAGTGGCTAGACTGTCCTATAAGCCTGTGTGTCAGGAGTGCTGTAAGACCTGTTTTCCTGTTTTCTTTCAGCCAGTTATGGGGACAGAGTGTTCTGCTTTCGGGCGTGTAGTTTTTCCTCTCTACAGGTCTTCAGCTGTTCCTGTGGGCCTGTGTCTTGAGTTCACCAGGCAGGTTTCTTGCACGGGAAAAGTTGGTCCTACCTGTGGTTCCAAGGCTCAAGTTTGCTCGTGGGGTACTGCCTAAGTCCTCTCCGCGGCGGCAGCAACTGGGAAGATCTGCGCCGCTCTTTCCGGGAGCCTCCGTGCACCAGGGTTCCAGATGACATTTGGTGTTTTCCTCTGGCGTCTGGATGTGCACAGAGTGCAGTCTCTTCTGGTTTCCCAGGCGTGTCTGCCTCTCTGAAGGTTTAGCTCTCCCTCCCACGGGATTTGGGTGCAGAGAACTGTTTATCCGGTCTGTTTCCTTCAGGTTCCGGCGGTGTCTCAGGCGCAGGGATCCTGCCGCTCCTGGGCCCTCCCCTACGGGAACCCAGAGGCCTTATACAGTTGCCTCTTGGGCCAGGGATGTGGGCAGGGGTGGGCAGTGTTGGTGGTCTCCTCCGCTCTGCAACCTCAGGAGTGCCCACCTGATCAGGCGGTGAGGTCTCTCTCCCACGGGGTTTGGGAGCAGAGAGCTGCTGTGGGCCGGGATCCGCGGGTGTGGGACTTCCGGTAAACACAGGAAGTCTCCACTTAGTTTCTTATACAAAGTCCCAAAGTCAACATTCAAGAGCGTGGTCTGCCCTATTACCTCAATGCTTCAGTCTCTGGTACCAATTTCTGTCATAGTTTGGGTTTCTATTGCTGTGAAAGGATACCATGACCCTCACAACTTCTAATAAAAGAACATTTAATTTGGGTGGCTTACAATTTCAGGGGGTTTATAGTCCACCATCTTCTTTGTGGAAAGCACAGGCAGACATGGTGAAGGAGAAGGAGCTGAAGGTTCTACATCAGGACCAACAGGCAGAAGAGAGTGTGTAGCTAGGCTTGGCTTGAGCAGCTAAAAGCTCATAGTCCATCCCAGTGGCATACTTCTTCTAATAAGGTCACAAATTCTCCAACAAGGCCACACCTCTAATAGTGCCACTTCATGTGGACCCATGATGGGCCATTTTCATTCAAACCACCACATTAACCATCATGATAAATAAAATTCTGTCCACCACTGTGCCTACTGGATAATTACCACCAGTTGGAGGTCCAGATTGACCCATGAGAGAAACAGCCTTTAAACAATGTCTTGGTCATTAAGGGAACATACTGGAAAATAGCCTTCTCTGTAGCTTATGTCAACCAGATTGCAAGTCAGAGAATCTTGGGGGTCTCTGACATTTCTCTGATGCCAGTGGCAGTCATGAACTCAATTGTCATTATAAGGACATAAGAACTCGATGATTGGTTCCAGGTCTTTCTAAAAGGGCAACTTTCAGAGCAGTTAGAGCCTCTAACAAACTTGTGGCTTAGAGAAAAGCAAACACATAAGTCTCTGACCAATCTGGAAGAACAATACCATAGGGTCTTCATGGCCTTGTGGCATTAAGTAATTCAGTTATGCAAATAAGCCTTTCCCTTTTATCTAATGAGAGTCACTGCTTCAGGGATTTTTCTAAATGGACAAGAGCAAATGGAACACCCTGGGAAGCTTTGAGCCTGAAACTCTAAGACTCTAAAATCCAAATCTGAGGCTTTTTATTAATGATGTTCTCCTGGACTGGAAGCACAGTAGCTTCCACCATCTCTATCCCATCATTCTGATGGGTAGGCATACTTAGTGAACATTGGAGAGGAGAGTGGGATTGTAGCTGTTTGGGTTTTTACTGTTATTTGTCATTTAGATGTTATTCGTCGGGTTTGATTCTTGAAGTTCCTGAGTCATAGTCATGACTGACACATGTTCATATGTATAAACTTGGACTTTTCTGTTACTTTACAGATATGGGACCTATTCTCATGGCCTGTTTAAGAAACTAGGAATTCCTGGACCCAAACCTGTGCCTTTATTTGGCACCATTTTCAACTACGGTGATGTGAGTAGTGTTTAAGCTCTTTCATTTATATTTTTATTGATTGATTTTTATTTTGAGACTGGGTTTTTCTGTATATCCTTGGCTGTCCTGGAACTCACTCTGGAGTCCAGGCTTCCTTGAAACTCAGAGATCCATCTGTTTCTGTCTCCCAAGTGCTGGGATTAAAAACATGTGCTATCACTACCTGACTGCTCTTTCATTTCTTATAGTTGTAATTTCTTTTAAAATTAGATTTATCTGCTTTTATTTAGGACTATGAGTACTGGTCTGCACTTGTGTCTGTGCACCACATTTGAGCCTGGTGCCTGCAGAGGTCAGAAGATGATGTCAGATCTCCTAGAACTAGAGTTACATATGGTTGTAGATTGCCATGTCGGGCTTGGGAACTGAACTTGGTTCCTCTGCTAGTGCAGATGGTGCTTTTATTTTTTTATTTTTTTATTGATAAATCTTTTTTTTATTTATTTAATACTTAATAATAATATTTTGGTTTCCGGGCAAACATCCCCCTCCTTATGGGTGTTCCCCTCCCAACCCTCCCCCCATTGCCGCCCTCCCCCCAACAGTCTAGTTCACTGGAGGTTCAGTCTTAGCAGGACCCAGGGCTTCCCCTTCCACTGGTGCTCTTAAGAGGATATTCATTGCTACCTATGAGGTCAGAGTCCAGGATCAGTCCATATATAGTCTTTAGGTAGTGGCTTAGTCCCTGGAAGCTCTGGTTGCTTGGCATTGTTGTACATATGGGGTCTCGAGCCCCTTCAAGCTCTTCCAGTTCTTTCTCTGATTCCTTCAACAGGGGTCCTATTGTCAGTTCAGTGGTTTGCTGCTGGCATTCGCCTCTGTATTTGCTGTATTCTGGCTGTGTCTCTCAGGAGCGATCTACATCTGGCTCCTGTCAGTCTGCACTTCTTTGCTTCATCCATCTTGTCTAATTGGGTGGCTGTATATGTATGGGCCACATGTGGGGCAGGCTCTGAATGGGAGTTCCTTCAGTCTCTGTTTTAATCTTTGCCTCTCTCTTCCCTGCCAAGGGTATTCTTGTTCCCCTTTTAGAGAAGGAGTGAAGCATTCACATTTTGGTCATCCGTCTTGAGTTTCATTTGTTCTAGGCATCTAGGGTAATTCAAGCATTTGGGCTAATAGCCACTTATCAGTGAGTGCATACCATGTATGTCTTTCTGTGTTTGGGTTAGCTCACTCAGGATGATATTTTCCAGTTCCAACCATTTGCCTATGAATTTCATAAAGCCGTTGTTTTTGATAGCTGAGTAAAATTCCATTGTGCAGATGTACCACATTTTCTGTATCCATTCCTCTGTTGAAGGGCATCTGGGTTCTTTCCAGCTTCTGGCTATTATAAATAAGGCTGCGATGAACATAGTGGAGCATGTGTCTTTTTTATATGTTGGGGCATCTTTTGGGTATATGCCCAAGAGAGGTATAGCTGGATCCTCAGGCAGTTCAATGTCCAATTTTCTGAGGAACCTCCAGACTGATTTCCAGAATGGTTGTACCAGTCTGCAATCCCACCAACAATGGAGGAGTGTTCCTCTTTCTCCACATCCTCGCCAGCATCTGCTGTCACCTGAGTTTTTGATCTTAGCCATTCTCACTGGTGTGAGGTGAAATCTCAGGGTTGTTTTGATTTGCATTTCCCTTATGACTAAAGATGTTGAACATTTCTTTAGGTGTTTCTCAGCCATTCGGCATTCCTCAGCTGTGAATTCTTTGTTTAGCTCTGAACCCCATTTTTTAATAGGGTTATTTGATTCCCTGCGGTCTAACTTCTTGAGTTCTTTGTATATTTTGGGTATAAGGCCACTATCTGTTGTAGGATTGGTAAAGATCTTTTCCCAATCTGTTGGTTGCCGTTTTGTCCTAACCACAGTGTCCTTTGCCTTACAGAAGCTTTGCAGTTTTATGAGATCCCATTTGTCGATTCTTGATCTTAGAGCATAAGCCATTGGTGTTTTGTTCAGGAAATTTTTTCCAGTGCCCATGTGTTCCAGATGCTTCCCTAGTTTTTCTTCTATTAGTTTGAGTGTGTCTGGTTTGATGTGGAGGTCCTTGATCCACTTGGACTTAAGCTTTGTACAGGGTGATAAGCATGGATCGATCTGCATTCTTCTACATGCTGACCTCCAGTTGAACCAGCACCATTTGCTGAAAATGCTATCTTTTTTCCATTGGATGGTTTTGGCTCCTTTGTCAAAAATCAAGTGCCCATAGGTGTGTGGGTTCATTTCTGGGTCTTCAATTCTATTCCATTGGTCTATCTGTCTGTCTCTGTACCAATACCATGCAGTTTTTATCACTATTGCTCTGTAATACTGCTTGAGTTCAGGGATAGTGATTCCCCCTGAAGTCCTTTTATTGTTGAGGATAGTTTTAGCTATCCTGGGTTTTTTGTTATTCCAGATGAATTTGCAAATTGTTCTGTCTAACTCTTTGAAGAATTGGATTGGTATTTTGATGGGGATTGCATTGAATCTGTAGATCACTTTTGGTAAAATGGCCATTTTTACTATATTAATCCTGCCAATCCATGAGCATGGGAGATCTTTCCATCTTCTGAGGTCTTCTTCAATTTCTTTCTTCAGTGTCTTGAAGTTCTTATTGTACAGATCTTTTACTTGCTTGGTTAAAGTCACACCGAGGTACTTTATATTATTTGGGTCTATTATGAAGGGTGTCGTTTCCCTAATTTCTTTCTCGGCTTGTTTCTCTTTTGTGTAGAGGAAGGCTACTGATTTATTTGAGTTAATTTTATACCCAGCCACTTTGCTGAAGTTGTTTATCAGCTTTAGTAGTTCTCTGGTGGAACTTTTGGGATCACTTAAATAAACTATCATATCATCTGCAAATAGTGATATTTTGACTTCTTCTTTTCCGATCTGTATCCCCTTGACCTCCTTTTGTTGTCTGATTGCTCTGGCTAGAACTTCAAGAACTATATTGAATAAGTAGGGAGAGAGTGGGCAGCCTTGTCTAGTCCCTGATTTTAGTGGGATTGCTTCAAGTTTCTCTCCATTTAGTTTAATGTTAGCAACTGGTTTGCTGTATATGGCTTTTACTATGTTTAGGTATGGGCCTTGAATTCCTATTCTTTCCAGGACTTTTATCATGAAGGGGTGTTGAATTTTGTCAAATGCGTTCTCAGCATCTAATGAAATGATCATGTGGTTTTGTTCTTTCAGTTTGTTTATATAATGGATCACGTTGATGGTTTTCCGTATATTAAACCATCCCTGCATGCCTGGGATGAAGCCTACTTGATCATGGTGGATGATTGTTTTGGTGTGCTCTTGGATTCAGTTTGCCAGAATTTTATTGAGTATTTTTGCGTCGATATTCATAAGGGAAATTGGTCTGAAGTTCTCTTTCTTTGTTGTGTCTTTGTGTGGTTTAGGTATAAGAGTAATTGTGGCTTCATAGAAGGAAATCGGGAGTGATCCATCTGTTTCAATTTTGTGGAATAGTTTGGATAATGTTGGTGTGAGGTCTTCTATGAAGGTTTGATAGAATTCTGCACTAAACCCATATGGACCTGGGCTCTTTTTGGTTGGGAGACCTTTAATGACTGCTTCTATTTCCTTAGGAGTTATGGGTTGTTTAACTGGTTTATCTGTTCCTGATTTAACTTCGGTACCTGATATTTGTCTAGGAAATTGTCCATTTCCTGTAGATTTTCAAGTTTTGTTGAATATAGGCTTTTATAGTAAGATCTGATGATTTTTTGAATTTCCTCTGAATCTGTAGTTATGTCTCCCTTTTCATTTCTGATTTTGTTAATTTGGACACACTCTCTGGGTCCTCTCGTTAGTCTGGCTAAGGGTTTATCTATCTTGTTGATTTTCTCAAAGAACCCACTTTTGGTTCTGTTGATTCTTTCTATGGTCCTTTTTGTTTCTACTTGGTTGATTTCAGCTCTGAGTTTGATTATTTCCTGCCTTCTACTCCTCCTGGGTGTATTTGCTTCTTTTTGCTCTAGAGCTTTTAGGTGTGCTGTCAAGCTTCTGACATATGCTCTTTCCTGTTTCTTTCTGCAGGCACTCAGTGCTATGAGTTTTCCTCTTAGCACAGCTTTCATTGTGTCCCATAAGTTTGGGTATGTTGTACCTTCATTTTCATTAAATTCTAAAAAGTTTTTAATTTCTTTCTTTATTTATTCCTTGACTAGGTTATCATTGAGTAGAGCATTGTTCAATTTCCAAGTATATGTGGGCATTCTTCCCTTATTGTTATTGAAGACCAGTTTTAGGCCGTGGTGGTCTGATAGCACGCATGGGATTATTTCTATCTTTCTGTACCTGTTGAGGCCCGTTTTTCGACCAACTATATGGTCAATTTTGGAGAAAGTACCATGAGGAGCTGAGAAGAAGGTATATCCTTTTGCTTTAGGATAGAATGTTCTATAAATATCTGTTAAGTCCATTTGGCTCATGACTTCTCTTAGTCTGTCTACGTCTCTGTGTAATTTCTGTTTCCATGATCTGTCCATTGATAAGAGTGGGGTGTTGAAATCTCCCACTATTATTGTGTGAGGTGCAATGTGTGTTTTGAGCTTTAGTAAGGTTTCTTTTACGTATGTAGGTGCCCTTGTATTTGGGGCATAGATATTTAGAATTGAGAGTTCATCTTGGTGTATTTTTCCTTTGATGAATATGAAGTGTCCTTCCTTATCTTTTTTGATGACTTTTAATTGAAAATTGATTTTATTTGATATTAGAATGGCTACTCCAGCTTGCTTCTTCTGACCATTTGCTTGGAAAGTTGTTTTCCAGCCTTTCACTCTGAGGTAGTGTCTGTCTTTGTCTCTGAGGTGTGTTTCCTGTAGGCAGCAGAATGCAGGGTCCTCGTTGCGTATCCAGTTTGTTAATCTATGTCTTTTTATTGGGGAGTTGAGGCCATTGATGTTGAGAGATATTAAGGAATAGTATTATTGCTTCCTGTTATATTCATATTTGGATGTGAGGTTATGTTTGTGTGCTTTCATTCTCTTTGTTTTGTTGCCAAGACGATTAGTTTCTTGCTTCTTCTAGGGTATAGCTTGCCTCCTTATGTTGGGCTTTACCCTTTATTATCCTTTGTAGTGCTGGATTTGTAGAAAGATATTGTGTAAATTTGGTTTTGTCATGGAATATCTTGGTTTCTCCATCTATGTTAATTGAGAGTTTTGCAGGATACAGTAACCTGGGCTGGCACTTGTGTTCTCTTAGGGTCTGCATGACATCTGTCCAGGATCTCCTGGCCTTCATAGTTTCTGGCGAAAAGTCTGGTGTGATTCTGATAGGTCTGCCTTTATATGTTACTTGACCTTTTTCCCTTACTGCTTTTAATATTCTTTCCTTATTTTGTGCGTTTGGTGTTTTGACAATTATGTGACGGGAGGTGTTTCTTTTCTGGTCCAATCTATTTGGAGTTCTGTAGGCTTCTTGTATGCCTATGGGTATCTCTTTTTTTTAGGCTGGGGAAGTTTTCTTCTATGATATTTTTGAAGATATTTACTGGTCCTTTGAGCTGGGAGTCTTCACTCTCTTCTATACCTATTATCCTTAGGTTTGATCTTCTCATTGAGTCCTGGATTTCCTGTATGTTTTGGACCAGTAGCTTTTTCTGCTTTACATTATCTTTGACAGTTGAGTCAAAGATTTCTAGGGAATCTTCTGCTCCTGAGATTCTCTCTTCCATCTCTTGTATTCTGTTGGTGAAGCTTCTATCTACAGCTCCTTGTCTCTTCTTTTGATTTTTTATATCCAGGGTTGTTTCCATGTGTTCTTTCTTGATTGCTCCTATTTCCATTTTTAATTCCTTCAACTGTTTGATTGTGTTTTCCTGCAATTCTTTCAGGGATTTTTGTGTCTCCTCTCTATGGGTTTCTACTTGTTTATTTATGTTTTCCTGGAATTCTTTCAGGCATTTTTGCGATTCCTCTCTGTAGGCTTCTATTTGTTCTCTAAGGGAGTTCTTCACATCTTTCTTGAAGTCCTCCAGCATCATGACCAAATATGATCTTGAAACTAGAGCTTGCTTTTCTGGTGTGTTTGGATATTCCATGTTTATTTTGGTGGGAGAATTGGGCTCCGATGATGCCATGTAGTCTTGGTTTCTGTTGCTTGGGTTCCTGCGCTTGCCTCTCGCCATCAGACTATCTCTAGTGTTACTTTGTTCTGCTATTTCTGACAGTGGCTAGACTGTCCTATAAGCCTGTGTGTCAGGAGTGCTGTAAGACCTGTTTTCCTGTTTTCTTTCAGCCAGTTATGGGGACAGAGTGTTCTGCTTTCAGGCGTGTAGTTTTTCCTCTCTACAGGTCTTCAGCTGTTCCTGTGGGCCTGTGTCTTGAGTTCACCAGGCAGGTCACTTGCAGGGGAAAAGTTGGTCCTACCTGAGGTTCCGAGGCTCAAGTGTGCTCGTGGGGTACTGCCTAAGTCCTCTCCGCGGTGGCAGCAACCGAGAAGATCTGCGCCGCTCTTTCCGGGAGCCTCCGTGCACCAGGGTTCCAGATGGCGTTTGGTGTTTTCCTCTGGATGTGCGCAGAGTGCAGTCTCTTCTGGTTTCCCAGGCGTGTGTGCCTCACTGTAGGTTTAGCTCTCCCTCCCACGGGATTTGGGTGCAGAGAACTGTTTATCCGGTCTGTTTCCTTCAGGTTCCGGCGGTGTCTCCAGATGGTGCTTTTAATGGCAGAACTGTCTCTCCAGTATCAAATTTTTGAGCGGGAATTTTTTGTGTATGTAACAGTGTCTCATTATATAGCTTGGAATTGTATATATAGCCATATCTCTATCTATCTATCTATCTATCTATCTATCTATCTATCTATCTATCTATCCATCCATCATCTATCTATCTATCTATCTATCTATCTATCTATCTATCTATCATCTATCTAATCTATCTATCTTCAAACTCTTAAAAGATCTACCTGCCTTTGCCTCCTGAGTGCTGGTATTAAAAGCATGTACTGCCTAGGGCCCTGGCATGGTGGTGCATGCCTTTAATTCTAGCACCCCAGAGGCAGAGGCAGGCAGATCTTTGTGAGTTAGAGGCCAGCCTGGTCTACAGAATGAGTCCAGGACAAGCCAGAGCTACACAGAGAAACAAAAAAAAAATATCAGGAGGAGGTTCCGTGGCCTCAGACTGTCAGAAACAGTGTGTGTCCAACTAGGAGAGCGCTCAGACTTCCATTTAAGATTTGATGACATCCCTTTGGAATTTTCATTAGAAAGCCTTTGTCACAGATGAACTAGATCCTGGTGGTCAGGGCAGAAGTCTGGGGTTTTGCTTTAGAGAAGACTCCAGGAAGGCACAAGTGTCCTTAACCAGCACTCATGGGAAGCTCTGCTTGGTCACAGTAACATAGCACCATCCTGTGTGCACTAGACTAGGATGTTCTTCTTCTGCACTGGGCTCAGGAGCAGCATTTGTTTTCTTCCCGCTGACCAGCTCTGCAGCATTCCTGTATCAGGTTGCCTGCGTGTTGACATTCAGGGAATTCCCACTTACCAGGAAACTCTCAAAACTCCGGTGTCTCCTGCAGTTACATCAATGGTTCTAACCCACCTTTCAATACCTAGACATCCTTGGCTGTTAGACAGAATAATGGTGTTCTGTGTTGATTCTTTTGTAATGTGTTGCTACTCTGAGGACCAGTCTGAGCAGGGCACGGCTGGGACTGAGATAGGATGGTGCTTGCCTTTCACACTCAGACACCACGGCAAATTTTGCTTTTCTAAGCAAAGGTGGACTCACTTTATGGAATCACCATAGGAAGAATGACTTGGCCACAATTATAAAAAAATTGGTACCATGTGAAATGAATGGCTGATATTTTTGTAGCTAGTGTAGTAGAAACAATTCAAGCTTAGCCTCATCTAGTTAACAAATAAATGAGCCTCAGCTTATGGTTATTTTATTGAAATTTGATTATTACCTGGGGGGGGGGCGTGGATCACCCCTGACCTACTCTTCTGTCAGCCTGGTTACCTCCCCAGTGGCGTATATCAGGTACTTGCTGTTTTTCCTGGCCATGTGCTTATCATCAATCTCCCCTCACAGTCCTCCTTCTCTCTCTTTTTCTTTCTCCTTCTCCCTCTGTTCTCTCCTTCTCCAACCAGGTCATTCCAAACCCTCCAGTCTGATCCTGGCCCACAGTTAAAGCATGGCCAGAAAGTAGTGAGGTCAGCTCCTGGGTGCATGCATGTTGGAGTTATCGTTTTGTGTACTGTGTAAAGACGGTCTTTGTATTATTCTAACACCGATTCCTGTACCAGCAGAGATCTGATTACAGGCTGGACTTTGGCACTGTTACTCATATGGCTATATCATATCTTGTAAACAGCCCCTGCAACACCTTCTGGTTGGTTTAATAGAGAGCCAAAAGGCCAATATCTGAGGCAGGAGATGAAAGGCAAGACTTTTTGGGAGAGATAGTACTCAGAGCAAGAGTCAGGGACAGGATACACAGCCAGATACACAGTGAGTTTACAAAACTGAAGAGAGGTAATGAACAATGTGGAAGAAGCAGATTAATATAAATGGGTTAGTTAGTTATAAGAGTTAGTAGGGAACAAGCCTCAGCTAAGGCCTAAATCTTTCATAATTAATAAAAGGTTTTCCTGTTTTGTTCAGGAGCTGGCAGGCCAAGAAAGTCACATACATGTGAGCTGCTCTCGTTTAAGATTTCATGTCCTAAAGACTCCAGTTGTCAGTCAGGTCTTACGTTTTATAGCTAGAAGTTGACTACAGGCCTGAGTTCTAAAGTAGACCCTCATTGCTTCATAGCTGACTAAGGACACCTTATATACCCTGGGGAAAGGAAACACCCATGAAAGAGATCGTGGAATGGTAGAGCAGGCCCCTTGCACATATCTTGAACTCCAGCCTTCTGAGAAAAACATGGTGACAGAAGTTCTGCAACTTCTATTTTGTTTTATTTTTATATCTGCCACTCTGTGGGTTCTATTTGAATCCTTCTCCTGTTTTCTAACAATATCTTCTTTGGCTCAGCTTCTCCTGGATGAATTGTTTTTTTAATCTTCACTCTGCTCAATCTTGTTTCTTCTCTTTCCCAGCCCTACTTAACCGTCTTCCTGCACTGTCTGTCATCTCTAATGCTGTCTTTTGGACCCCATTCTTCTGCTGGCTGGGACCCTACTCTCATCCTACTGCAATCCCACTCTTGATATTTCCCCTGGAGCAGCTTTGCCTCTGAGGTAGGAAACAGAGGCATCTGAAGAATCCTATTACCTATGTTAAGTTGCATATCTTATTTTTTACATAAGCCATTATTTTAGTTTCCCTTTGAAATCTTCATGTTATAATTCTGGATGCACAATAAATCCTCGGGAAGTCAAAATGCTCCTTTGAAAACCATTCCTTCTGTCCCTGAAGGCAAAGAACCATAAGCTCCAGTAGTTATTTTCTAACATTGACAGAGTAAGATGCTTATCCATGCCCAAGTCTACAGTGGCACTTCCTGTGGTAGCATGCATTAGATCTGCAATGCTTAGTTCAGGTTTTTCTGCCTGCTTATTTCCTGGCTGACAAGAGGCAAATGGCTTGTACTTTTTGCTGCGGGGCCTTGAGCTAGCATACCCTCCCATTTCATTTCCTGATGGCAAGAAATTGTCTTGGATATCTCTCTAGGACACTCATTCATCCAGTGGCAACCCTTAACACAGCACCTGCACAGCCTTGGAAGCCTAGACCTTCTTTCTGACTTACATTTAGAAAAATCATTGCTTTTAAAATTTTGTTTCAAATTTCCCTATTTTCCACAATTAAAGCACTAAGTGTTTTGATATCAGAGACTTCCAGCTATTACCTGAACTATTATATATATGTGTATATTATATATATATATATATAATGTGTTTGAACCAATATCTTATTTTCTTTATCCATTCATCTATGGCTGCTGCCTGTGCCTTCAGTTGTCTTAGGACTTTTTAAACATTCTGTACTCATAGTTTCAAATGCTAGGGCCTCTATCAATACCTGTTTTGCTTCAGAGTCAGATATAGTTTTGTTTACTGCTGAGACCAATCTTTGTAAAAAAAATCAGTGAAGGCTTCCTCTGAGCTTTGTATAATTTTTGTAAATGATGTGAACTCCTTTTCTAGCTCTTCAAGTTTGTCTCAAGCTCTTAGAGCTGCTAAATGACACTGTTCTAGGATTGCGTCTTCAGATTGAATCCATTCTTGTATATCAGCATACCAACCTTCTTCCATCTACTGGCCTCTTGCTATATTCATTCCCCTCATTCTATCTCACTGTTTCAAATTCCTGACTTCTCTCCTCCATGACAGTTATTGCAATTGAGGGCTAGCCTGTAGTACAGTTAATTGAGGGCTAGCCTGTAGTACAGTTAATTGAGGGCTAGCCTGTAGTACAGTTAATTGAGAGCTAGCCTGTAGTACAGTTGCTACCAATCCCCCTGGTCTTGGGGAATAGTTCTATTTTAATAGCCTAATTGTTTAGGGTTTGTTTCACATAGAGAGGACGCATCCTGTGAGATATCATTGCCTCTTTAAAATGCTGTAGGTTTGTCATTCCTATTTCACCATAATCTTGTGAATCATCCCCATTAGCAGGCGTTTGCTGTATAAGGACTAGGAATGCTGTTGGTAATTTGATGACCTAGGACTGCCCATCCTCAAAGGGTGCTGTGGGTTTAACCCTGTCTCCTGAACAAGGCTGCCTCATCTGACCATTGTCCTGCTTTTTCGTTTCTTTGACTTGACTGTCCTTTGGCACAGTTCCTTCCCCTCTTTCCTCCTGGGGGGAACTTCCTCTCTCTGGTTTAGTCACTGGGAATAACCCTATTTGTTCTCTTTTTTCTTGTGTTTGACATTTTTTCTTTCCGTTTTTTGATTCTCAAGTTTCTCTAATTCCATCCACATTTTTCCTGTTGCTCAGCTAACTCTTTTCTCTGGGAACTCACCTCCCCACTCGGGGAGAGCCCGGTTAGGGCCGCGGGAGGCCCCAGTCTCAGACCTTCCCAGGGGCCGATGGAGTGACGAGCACTCAGCGCGTGGCCCCGCTGATGAGCTTCCCCCGCCCCCTAGCTAACTCTTTTATAAGCAAAAATAGCCCTAAACCAGGAAAAGAAGAAAAATTGCTGCTTAAAACCTTGCGTTGCTTCACCTGCCTCAGCAAACACCTGCAGCTTTTTGGAACAAAGTATCCATCCTGCCCTTTCCTGCCTTTGGCTCTACCTTTACTTGAAATCAAGCCTCCTAACTCCACCTCCAGAGCGCTAGGATTCACAGGCATGTGTCACTAAGCCTGGCCTCACTGTCTCACCTTAGTTTTAAATGTGTATGTTGTTTTGACTTCATGCATGTCTGTGCACCATGTACATGGGTTGCCTGAAGAGCCCAGAATAGGGCATTGGATCCGTGGAACTGGAGTTACAGATACTGTGAGCCCCCATGTGGTTGCTGGAATTCAAACCAATCCTCTGCTCTTAACCACTGAGCCATCTTTTCAGTCCCTTCTCAAACGCTCCTATCCATAAGATTGTGGGACGGGTAGAGCCAGGAAATAAAAGATTGGGGGATGGAGTCTAGCCAGGAAATGAAAGCTTATGTGTTGCATCAGGAAGCTCACACACACACATTTCCATTGGATCCTTCACCTGCTCAAGGAGGGAAGAGGTGAGTTTTCTAGGATCTCTGAAACAACATACATGAGCCAATCACCTGAAGGACACAGTTGCGTGGAACCCATAGACAAGAACAGTTCCTTCAACAGGTACAGCACCGAGGAAGTGCAAGAACAGCTTAAACTTTTTATTCCAGATCATCCTGATAATTCCTTCCCCCATACCTTTAGATACCTCTAATAAGAACTTGCCTTTGCTCCACCCAACGGCTGACTCAGACAGATACAGACACCCACAGCCAAACAGTGGATGGAGCCTGGGGACTCTTATGGAAGAATAGGAGGAAGGATTGCAGGCCCTGAAGCGATAGAAACTCCACAGGAAGACCTACAGAGTTGACTAACCTGCACCCTTGGGGTTCTCAGGACTGAACCATCAACCAAAGAAAAAACATACATAGGCTGGACCTAGGCCTCCTCGCACATATGTAGCAGATATGTAGCTTGGTCTTCATGTGGATCCCTAACAACTGGAGTGGGAGGACTATCCCAAAACTTGTCATCTGTATGTGGGATATATTCTTCTAGCTGGACCACCTTGTCTGGGGAATGGAAGCATTTAGCCTCATGGAGATATGAGTGCCAGGGTGGGAAGATACCCAGGGTGACCCCTACCTTCTCAGAGGGGAAGAGAAGGGAGAGAGAAGAAGAATCATGGGAGGAGGTTACTGGGAGGGGGCAGTGAGTGGGATGTAAAGTAAGTTAAAACATTTTTAAAATATAATAAAGTAATTAGCCTCTGTTTGCCAATGAGACACGAAGACCAGTTTTGTGAGTTTTTAGTTGTTTCTGCCCTAGTTAGGAAGCAGTCATTATGTAACTGAACAATAACAAGTTTCATTCTATTTGTCTTCCCAGGGCATGTGGAAATTTGATGATGACTGCTATAAAAAGTATGGAAAAATATGGGGGTAAGTCCTCTGGAATCTTCCATTCTGCATCCTTATTAGGATAATGCACTCTCCTGCACGAAGACAGTGTGAGCACACCGCTCTTGGGGGTGAAGCCTTTTAATGTGGCACATGTCACAGGTATCAAGTTGAACAGCGTGAATTCAGTGGAAAGGGTTGCCTGTCATGACACCCTCTGGGATTTGGTAGCCCAAAAACCCCAGGTTTACCACCTTTCCCTTCTAATATATTAAGGCTACATTCACAACCTTGAAGCACATGTTCAGGAACATGAAGCAGTCCTTACAATTCTGTGCATGCAGTCGTAGCTGATGTCAGTTCAGATGTAGGACTGTACTGCTGTATCCAGAAAATAATTTCACGGGAGTCATCTGCTGCTGCCTCTGGCTCTTACAATCCTTCTACCCCATCTTCCAGGATAATACCAGAGCCTTGAAAGGGGGAGGGTTGCTGGATAGTTTTATGTCAACTAGACACGTGCTGAAGTCATCTGAGAGGAGGGAACCTTGACTGAGAAAATGCCTCCATAAGATTGGGCTGCAGCCAAGGCTGCAGGATATTTTCTTAATTAATGATTGATGGGGATGACCCAGCCCATTGTGGGTGATGCCATCCCAGGACTGGAAGTTCTGCGAGTTCTATAAAAACGTAGGCTGAGCAAGCCAGTAAGTAGCATTCCTCTTTGGCCTCTGCATCAGCTTCTGCCTTCAGGTTCCTGTCCTGTTTGAGTTCCTGTCCTGACTTCCTTCAATAATGAACACAGATACGGAAATGAAAGAGGAGTATAGCCTTTCTTCCCGCAACTGGCTTTTTGGTTCTGGTATTTCATTACAGCAACAGTAACACTGACTAAGGGAATGACAGTGATGTCCCATATAAGACCAACACTCCACAATCTCTTACTCTTTGCATGTCGAGCAGTTGTGGCTCTCTGTGCTAATCACCATGTTCTGCTAAAACAGCACTTTTCAACCTGTGTGTCATGACCATCAGAAAACACATGGTCAGATGGTCAGAAGGCTCCACACCTAGCTGAAAAGTTGGTAAATCATGGCTTGGTAGGAAGACAAGTTTTCTTCAGGGATGGGTCCCCAAACAGCTATTCCATGCTCCAGTAGGTGGCCCTACATGCATGCACATACTGGCAGCAGTAAGTAGGTTTAAAGAGAGAACACATGAAGTTGGAGGGGAAGGGCAATGACAGGAATTAGAGGGGAGAAAATAGGAGTTGCTATATTAGTCACCAGTGGTTCCTCTGCTATGGATGGGACTTCCCGCCAACCTTCCCTCTGCATGCCAGGATTTTTGTCTTGAGCTTATGAAGGTCTTGTGCATGCTGTGACAACCATGGTGGACCCATCTATACAACAGCCCCATTGTGTTCAGACCAGTTTCCTGGTAATCCTCTGCTTCTAGAATCTTTCTCCCCACTTCTGCCCTGAGTGTTGGGAGGAGAATCTGCTACTATCATTCTGCTAAATGGACATAGCTTTGAATGGACTCCAGATGACTTGTTAGAGCTCACCTCTTGGTTCTCATCAGCAAAGCTCCTTTCTTCAGTAGATCATGATTTCCATGGAGATCCACTACTGGTCAATGTGCACACACTAAGAGATTGCAGATTGCTCAGCCCTGAAATGAGGCCTTTGTGTAACAATTTTGCTTCTTGTCCACTAATTAAATTCAAGATAAGAACTTTGCTAGAAGTATATATGGGTATTTCCTGCCCATCTAATTCTGCTGACATTGAAGAAGAACTGCAGGGATTTATTCAGTCATGGTTTACTCCCCCAAGGTTAAGTCTTCAGTGGTTTTGTTGATTGGCTAAGCCAACTGTACAATCCTTTCCTCTCAGTACACCTGGTGCTTTGGAGACTTGGAGGAGGTGCCCCTCATGCACTGTGAGACACAAAAACATGGGGGGAGTCTCTGATTTTTCATCTCCTCTCATCCATCCTCAGAAACCACAGGCCTGGATACAGGGTTTGCTGAGGTGACACAGCCCATAGAGACCATGTGACCAATGCTAGGCATGTGCTGTATTACCCTCTAGTGTTCCCGAAGTAACTGCATCTGCAATATTATTACAAACAGAATAGTTTGTCTCTAAGTTTCCTCTGATACACACTGTTTTGACTTTGGAATAATTTATTCATTTTACCTAAATATTTTATATCTCTGGAGGTAAAATCCAGTGCCACACACTTGATAGACAAGGACTCTACCACTGAGCCATAGCCCCAACACAGATACTGAAATATTTAAACACTCAAGAATGGTAATAGCAAAAACCAGGATGCCTTTGAAGGACTGTTTTGTCCTAATTGCCTCTTCCCTGCTTCAGCTACATAAGACTTCATTTCATAAGACTCTAATGGCTTCTACAGTCAGAACTTGAACTAGGAGTTCATACTATTGTGCTTTATACAGCTGAGGGTGTGCACTGTGCATCAGGACTTGAGACTGAAACCCTGTGTGTGACTTCTGCTGTAGAATCTGGCTTCTGAGGTTCAGTCCATTCTGTTTTCCTACCTCAGGTTTTATGAGGGCCCACAGCCTTTTTTGGCTATCATGGATCCAGAGATCATCAAAATGGTGCTGGTGAAAGAATGTTACTCAGTCTTCACAAACCGTCGGGTAGGCATCCTGATTTTAGAAATATAAACCTTTACTATTGTCTTACTTGGTCAGTGTTCTACTGCTGTGAAGAGATACCATAACCACTACAACTCTAATAAAGGAAAACATTTAATCAGGCCTGGCTTATAGTTTCAGAGGTTTAGTCCATTGTCATCATGGTGGGAAGAATGGTGACATGCAGGCAAACATGGTGCTGAAGAGGTAGCTAAGGGTTCTACATCAAGATCAATAGGCAACAGGAAGAAAGAAACACCAGACCTGGCTTGGGTTTCACCCTCAGTGACAAACTTCCTCTAACAAGGCCATACTTCCTAATCCCTGTCATAGTACTACTCCTAATGGCCATGCACTCAAATATATGAGCTGTGTGAGCAATTTCTATTCAAACCACTACCACAATCTATTAAATTTAAAATTTCAAGATAATTATATAATAATGGTAAAGAGCCATGACCATTCTCAGGAAAGTTCTTGGTGCTCTTAAGGTCTGTCTGTCTGCCTATCTATCTATCTATCTATCTATCTATCTATCTATCTATCTATCTATCTATCTCAGTTCTACTTTTTCTACTTTCATTTCTGTTGCATTCCATTTCTGCACCCTCTGGGGGCTAGAGAGATGGCTCAGCAGTTAAGAACACTAACTCCTCTTCCAGAGGTCCTGAATTCAATTCCTAGCAACCACATGGTGGCTCACAACCATTTGTAATGGGACCCGATGCCCTCTTATGGTGTGCCTGAAGAAGCTATAGTGTATTCATATACGTAAAATAAGTAAATAATTCTAAAAAGAAAGAACTCTGATCAAAAGCAACGTAGCAGAGGAAAGGATTCAGTGACTGACACTTCCAAGTCACACTCTATTATGGAATGAAGTCAAGACTGAGCTCA
Organism: Rattus norvegicus; assembly: GCF_021556685.1. Classification (NCBI taxonomy): domain Eukaryota; kingdom Metazoa; phylum Chordata; class Mammalia; order Rodentia; family Muridae; genus Rattus; species Rattus norvegicus. Next base: position 15,580,270 of record NC_141545.1, read on the forward strand.
AGTATGAGCTTGAAGCAAAATATCATGAAGGAAAGCTACCTACTGGCTTGCTCAGACTCATGATAAGCTAGCTTCCGTATAAAGCACAGGACTTAGGGATAGTACTGCCATAAGTAGACTGGGCCTTCCTGCATCAATTAGTAATCAAGACAATCCCCCATAGACATGACCACAGGCCAGTGTGATAGAGGTAATTCCTTATTCAAGGCTCTTTTCTTAGATGACTGACTCCAGGCTGTGTCAAGTTGACGATGATAACTAGGACACAACTGATACACAAAGGAGGTTGACCTTGATACTGTTTACAGCTTACATTTTTCTGATTTGTGTGGGTATATGTGTAGCTTTCTGCAGTTTGTCATATTTTCTAAATCTAAAGGTGACATTCATGCGGTCAAGACACAGGACTGTCCCTTCTTCACCATTGAGTTTTCTCTTGCAAGTGTGTTCTAGTGGCCATACGTAGCCTGTTTCTCTTCCTCATAGCATCTGATTCAATTTTCTTTTTATAAATGTGCTTTCAGCGTCATATCTGATTATGTTTTGTTTAGTACTCTTTTTTTTTTTCGGAGCTGGGGACCAAACCCAGGGCCTTGTGCTTTTTAGGCAAGCGCTCTACCACTGAGCTAAATCCCCAACCCCAGTACTCTTATTTTAATAAGGTTTCATGTGTCCCTGCTTCAACCTTCAACCTCTCAAGTCCTGGGGTTCCCAGCATGTGCCACCCACCTGATTTATGCAGTGCTAAGGATCAAGCCAAATGCTTCACGTATGCCAGGCAAGCACTCTGCCAACTGAGCTACATTCTCAGTCATGCATAGCACTCTTATCTTTTTAAAAATATATGCACATAGTTTTATACTTTATATGATTTGTACTTTGGGGTATAAGTGTGAAACTCAGGTTGTACCAACCATGTCTAGTTTTTTGTATATCATTTAGGGAAAACTGTTCCCTCCATAGAATTCTTGTAATATTATCAAAACCTATTTAGAGGCTAAAGAGGTAGCTTAGTGGTTAAAGAGCACTGGATTTTCTTCCGGAAAACCCAGGTTCAATTCCCAGAACGCACAATTAACAACTATTTGCAACTCTAGCTTCAGGGATCCACTGCTCTCTTCTAGCCTCTGCGAGAACTATAAACATGTGGTACATAGACACACATATAGGAAAACACACACATGAAGCAAATAAGTCTAAAGTTTTTTCTTATTGACCTATTTGTATGAAATATTTTCTCATTATATATTTTCTTCCATTGATCACAATGTCTTTCTATCCTCTAGGATCATATCTTATTGACAACTGGTTCTGTACATCAAGTGGATTCATTCTCCCCACTTTTTAAAGTTAATTGAAATATTCTTGACCCTTTATCTTTCTAGCAAAAGTCATAACAAGCTTGTATACACTGATAATGATCTCAGTTTGATGAAAAATTGAAACTGACCCATGAGTAAATGAACATATTTTCTGTGTTGGGTCATCTATTGTGACTATTGTGTGCTCTACACTTTTATAGATTTCTTTTGATTGCCACATGGAAATTTTATGTTTCAGCTGAAAACCCTGTACATGTTTTGTAAAGTTTATTTCCTAAGTAAAAATGACTTAACATATAACATTTCTGGACATATTTGAATATTATGTAATATTCTTGAATTTTTCTCATATAATTGATGTTAAATACAATTGATTTTTAATTGCTGTTGTATCATAGAACAATTGCCAAACTCACATATTATTCCTATAAATTCTGTGTGTTATTTTATATGTTCTGCACAGACAATTATGTGGCCTGAAAATAATATTTTTGCTTATTGATTTCCAATCTGTATGCTTTCTATTTTGTTTTCATGCCTTAGTGCATTAGCTGGCAATTCTAGAAAGAGACTGAATGACAGTGGCAAGAGCAGACTTTTTAAGATTGCTACCAAATTAGTGAATAAAGCATTCAGGCTTTCACCACTAAGTATGATATTGACTGAAGTATTTTATATGTTCACATGTACATATATATGTAAATAGATAGATGTAGACATTCCATCGATCCAATGTTCATTGACGTACATGAAGGAAAAAAGTTCCTAGCAGAGAAATAGAATTATATTTCCATTTCCTTGTGTCCATGTATGGAAATTAATATAAAATAATTGCATTATCAAGGAATATCAAGTAAATACTTTATAGCATCTACAGGTTTTTTAAAACTTGACTTCAAAGCATCATCCCTATTCTTCAATTCCTTACACTATTTACAGTAGTAAACTTTGCTAAGGCCAGTTGCTGTCTGTTACTAGTCCATTCTTTTTTGTCTGCACAGTTTTGAAAGATACTGTAGGGCTGTCCTATCTGCTCTCATGGATTCTGCAAGGGTGATTTTCATTTAAAATGAGATGGTCATAGAAAGATGCAAAGCTATTTCAGGTGTATAGCTATCACCTTTATTTATAGGAATTACAGAAAATTTCAATAGAAGATTGTTGAACATCTGGTAAGATCCAGATACTTAACAGTGATATTTGTTAAGCAAATGATGCTTGCTTAATCAACTTTCTAAAATTGTGAAGATTATCATAATTTTAATATGATAAACTTTCTTTCCCTTTGAACTCTAGTGTTTTGGGCCAATGGGATTTATGAAAAAGGCCATTACCATGTCTGAGGATGAAGAATGGAAGAGACTTCGAACAATCCTGTCTCCAACCTTCACCAGTGGCAAACTCAAGGAGGTGATTATGAAGAGGGTGTTTACTTAAAGAACAAATCCAGAGACAGGTAGAAAAGAAGCCCATAGTTCTTTTTCAAGGGTTGATCCTCTGAGTTACAATTCCTACAGGATGATCTTTTGTCTTCATACCAAGAGGACCCATCATAAAATCAACTGGAATATCCCACTCATCAGCTCATGACTGAGATGATGTGTCTTTCTGGGACCTGAAATTCCACATTTAGACAGAATAGAGCAACATGGCTGCTCTGGCAAGAAATCACATCCAAAGACCTTCTAAGTCTATGTGATCTGGCTTCAGTGCAGACATCCTTTGAATGACTGTATGATCTGACTGGAATATAGATACAGCATTAGTACACACTTTTTATCCCTAATAATCGAGGTAATGTTAGTTTTTAGAAGGAAGCAGCCACGTTTAAAAGTGATCTCTAGTCGAGAGGCAGGGGCAGACAAAGTGATGAATCAGAGAATGATTTAACAAAATGAGTCAGAGATAAGATACAGTCAACTCTCACAAGAACAGATAGGAAAGAGAGTGTTGTGCTAACTCTCCAACCCCAATAAACCCATGCAAAGAAACACAACTCAGTTATATCATTTATAAACTGCACACTTGGATTGGACAGTATACCAGTACACTGCTCTACTCCTCAGCTATGAAACCCTCAGCTATGAAACTTGGAGTTCCCCCAGGCCACGTGGTTCTGCTCCATTCTCCTTCCACCTCCTCTTCCTCTGACTTTCTCTATCTCCCTCTCTATAACTTTCAATTCCACCTTTCCCTTCTACTGCCCAATCACTGGCTATAGCCTTTATTTGACCAGTTAAGATGGGGAGGTTCACAGGAAATCACCTGAGTATGTGATCCACTCCTCATGCAAGGCAGCCCATGTTTAGAAAATGGAATTAGCTTAAAAAAACAAACAGCACTAGGGTAATCCACAAGAGAGGCTACTTAAGAGTATCATGAGGAAAGAGAACAGACTAGACACAATTGTTGTTGCTGCTGTTTGTGGTGGTATGGGTGTGTGTGTGTGTGTGTGTGTGTGTGTGTGTGTGTGTGTGTGTCGCAGTTTTACAGAGATAGGTGACAGACAGAATAAATTAGAAACAGGTGAAGACAGAACTATCCAGAGACTGAGAAAGAGCCAGATTAGGATGTATTGCCAAATTTAGTTAAGGACAACGAGGGCAATTTAGGCAGAAGTCAAGAGAAGCTGGATTGAATCAGTCAGCTTGGAAGATTAGATTGTACAGACACTAGAAGCTTCCATGCCTAGGACTAGGGATAGTTAAAACAGAGACAGAAACACTCTGGCTTCAGCCATGTATTTGTACATCTTGGATACAACTTTCATCTCCATCCCTTCATAAATAAAGCTGACATTTACACTACAGGTGTTGTGTTTTGTGCCTAGATGTTCCCCCTCATGAGACAGTATGGAGATACATTGTTGAAGAACTTGAGGCGAGAAGAAGCAAAAGGGGAGCCCATCAACATGAAAGAGTGAGTGGTGGTGTGGCTGATGGGACAGTAAGTACCTCAGTGTTCCCTCAACTCTGGAAATAAGGCATCTTCAAATTGACACCAGTAAAGGCTGGGGTGTGAGTGTGACAGGATCCTGGACCCCACTAATGATCTTGTGGTTCTGACTCTGTGGGTCCCTGCCTGGGTAGCTCAGGAATATGAGCTGCCTCTGATACAAATGTTGATTCACATGTCTCTCCCCACTCAGCATCTTTGGAGCTTATAGCATGGACGTGATCACTGGCACATCATTTGGAGTGAACGTCGATTCCCTCAACAATCCACAGGATCCCTTCGTGCAGAAAGCCAAGAAGATCTTAAAATTTCAAATTTTTGATCCATTTCTTCTCTCTGTAGGTATGTACAATATTTCATCTCTCTTTATATCCCTCCCTCTACACGCTAGTCAAAATAACATCATTAAGATATAGTTCGCATGTAAAAATAATTCGACTACTTAAAATGTATAATTTATTTTTGTTCACCAAAGGCCCATACATCCATCATAATTGTCAACCAGAAAATGTGTTCTAATCTCACATTCCTTCTCATCATAACAGAATGTCCAGCTCACGGTGTGCTCCTTTAGATCTGCCTATTCTGGGCATAGTATCCAAATACAATACAAATATTTTATAGAATATATGAAATTTGGCAACAAGTTTCTTTCACTTACCATCATATATTTAACAGAACCATTTGCTGAAGCTCCCATATTCTGTAGACAAGTTATGTTCCATACCATCTGAGAGTTATTCAAGTTATTTTCAGATTTGAGGTGTTGTGAATAATGCTGTCATGGACACTGGTAACCAAGAGTAAGACTCAACATTTGTTTTTATGTTTTCTGGGTAGGCAATTGATGTGTAATTAGTGAATTATTATAAAAGAATTCTAGGTTTGACTTGTTGGGCAACTGAAAAATTGCTCCCACAATAGCTGCAGCATTTAATTTTGCTGCCAGTAGTTCTCAAGGACACTGTTTTCTCTATCCCATATGAAACTTCATTTTTCTTTATGACTTTTTAAATGATTACCACTTCAGAGCACATTTTGGAGTCCAACCTTATGGGTAATTATTTATATTTTTTAAGAATGTTATATATGAGTTCTATATTTGCATTATTTTCACCCCTCCATATCCCCCTCTAACTCCTTTCATGTACCCAACTCCATCTCAAATTCATGACTCTTATCCTTTAAGTATAATGGTTGATTATATGTGTCTTAATATATGTATGTGTATATGCATATATATGTACATATACTATGTATATAAGCATATATATGTGTGTGCATATATGTGTGTGTATATACATACACACATGTATATATCATACTAAGCCCATTTAGTATTGCTCTCATGTACACATGCTTATGGCCAAACACTTGGGATTGGATAGTTTATCAGGGTCTTATCCTTGGAGAAAACTGGTACTTTCTCTCTGTAGCCACTAATTTCATGTGGCTTTTAATCTAGAGATAAAAGTCTGTGAAAAATTTCCCATTTCACACTGACAAGTCAGCCCACATTATCATTACACAGGTCTTGTCTGGACAATAACAGCTTTGAGATTTCATAGGTCCAGTTTCCTGTCATATCTAGAAGATACAATTTTTTCCCCTTTAAAGATTGATTTAATGATTAGTGACATCACAAAATACCTTGAGCATCTGTCTACATAGCAACACCACTTGGCATTAAAACTGACTCGATTACACTTAACTAATATACAACGCCAGAAACTGTGCATTGGTGAAAATAAGTTGAGGGTAGAGAGAAAAGAGGGAGGGAGAAGGAAACAGCCTCATTCCCTAAGCATCTAAAGCTGAGAATCCCCAAATATTAGAGACAAGGAAGGCTGGAGGAGGCAAGTTAGGTCAGGGGAAAGTAACCAGTGAGGTTTTCTCCTCAAATAGCTGTTCATTCCTAACCTGCTTCTCATGCTGTCTTTCATTAAGTTGTGGCTAAGACTCTCAGACACATATTAGCCCGAGGCTGCGTTATGAGGATTTGACGTTCCATCACCCCACTTCCCCCCAGAACCCAGGACTATGGACAACAGTGGTTATAACTCAGGAAGTGTATGTCCCTGCACAGAATATAAAGATAAGACACCTAGAAGATACAATCTTATGACAAGCCATCTCATTTTCTTGCCTTGACAACCTTTCTACCCCCCTCATGCATGATTTTTCCTTAGCCTTGTAGTTGATGCTAGACAGTCCATCATCACTCATTCTCTGCATTTATTTATTTTCTCTCTCTAGTTCTGTTTCCATTTCTTACTCCAATATATGAGATGTTAAATTTTTCAATTTTTCCAAGACAGTCAATGAACTTTTTCAAAAAATTCGTAAAAACAATGAAGAAAAATCGCCTTGATTCAAACCAGAAGGTAAATGGAATGCTACTCTCATGATGCTCGGGGCTTGGTCATAATGCTCAGGGTCTGGTTACAATGCTCAGGATTTGGTCATAATGCTTAGGGTTTAGTCATGACACTCAGAATTTGGTCACAATGCTCAGGATCTGGTCATAACACTCAGGGTTTGGCCATGACATGCAAGGTTTGGTCATGATGCTCAAGTCTTGGTCACAATGCTCAGGACTTGATCATGGCATCCAGGGTCTGGTCACAATGCAAAGGGTTTAATCTTGATGTTCAGGGTTTGGTTATGGATCAAACTCTCAGTGTGTGAATTGTGTACTTTCCTTTGTGTCCTTTTAAAAATAAATAGAGAAAACTATGATTAGAGAAAGATGGTATTTATATCTTAGGGAGAAGATAAGTGCTGGGTGTTTCAATGTGAGAAAGAATGAGAGAAACAGTGTCAGATTTGCCAAAAGGAAGGATAGTTACTATGAACTGAGATAAGTACCAGTCAAATAACATTGTCACCACCCTTCACTGAAAAAAATGCCAAAAATAGAATTTGTACTTAGAAATGATACCTACTATTATTCTGTCTCTAAAGTTAATATCAAAAATGATTTCTATCTTAAACCTCTTGACATAGTCTTCAACAGAAATATTATCATAACTGGTAAAGTTTAGCCCATGTTAAATTTGAGTAAGCCTTGCTTTGTGTGGGGGTATTTTCTTGACAGTGAGACCCCAAGCCCAATAGATAAATATTTTCTCTGGACAAATAATTTGCTAGCTGTTACTCTAGCTTTGCTGTTTGTGGCCTGGAAGTTTCAAAATTCCCATCTCCAGATCAGGGAGACCTATAATATCACTTAGAATTTTGTAATATCTGGACTGTGGCGCACCAGGGGATGCTTGCACAAAACAAGGCAATGAGCACTACAGATAGAATTAATTAAGGAGGCTGTTGGTTAAGCACTGTGGAAGAGAACAGAGAATTGGAGTTTGGGAACTTTCCTGAGCAAATGCAATGAGAGGAGTCAGCAGCTCTCTGACCAGGAGTTTGCTCATGAGCCAGAGACACTTAGACCAAAGGAACAAAGACTAAAAGCTGCATTTCTCTCAGGGAAATGTCCTGCTCCCCAAGGTTTGGCGGTAGATGCTTTAATTTTCCTTTAATTTTAAGTGTATGGGTGCCTTTTTCTGCCTGTATGCCTATGCATGAAGTATGTGCAGTGCCTGTAGGGACCAGAAAAGGACATTGAATCCACTGGAACGGAGTTTATAAGTAGTTGTGAGTCACCATATGGGTGCTGGGAACCGAACCCAGGTCCTTTGCAAATGCATTCAGTACTCTTAAACAGGGAGCAATTTTAAAGTCCCATAGATGCTTGTATTCATCGATGACTCAAGCCACACTTGTAAACTCCTGGAGACAATTTTATTCTTAGAAGGGAGGTGAACCCATTTCAAGTCTGACTTCCAACTAAACGTCCATCATTGACATTTCTCTTTCTGCTTCCAGAGCCGAGTGGATTTTCTTCAACTGATGATGAATACTCAGAACTCCAAAGGCCAAGAGTCCCAGAAAGGTAACCCATGATGCTTCACAGTGTGTGGATCAAGAAGCCCAGGGGAGAGGGTGCCAGGAATCTGCATGCTGGGGACAGGTGGGTGGTAGCAGTATAGGCATTGGAGCGTTTCTGCCAAATTTCAGAAAGACACCCATGTCACGCACATGGATGATAAGTATGGTATCCACAGGAACTTTCTGGAAGGACACCCATGTAAGTGTGACCAGAGCATGTAGGGCAGTGACAGAGGAGCACTTTATGCCCAGAATTCCTCAGTGCTGGGTCATCTATGACAGAGAAAATTCTGATTATCAAATTATCCCATCTCACTGATTCTGGATCCCTGTCTAGGAATTTATATCTTGGCCCTCCCAGGAAGCACACTGTCCAGAGGTAGGGGTGACCAATGGAAGTGAGTGGTGGAATTGTGTTCAACAGCTTTATCTCCAGTTTATTTTTACTTCTCTGTGTAAGCAGCATCTGGGAAACAATATACCCTGCCCCTCTTCATTCTTGTCCCCCTGGTTTCATATCATCTGTGTATGCTTTGAAATGGAAACTATTATACTGTTATAGGTACAGAATGATGGCTTCCAGCTCAATCATTTATTCTGTTCTCACCTGTCATCACTCAGAATACAGGAATGTTTTGCTCTTTAGTATTTAAAAAATTTAAATCCTATTCTTAATTATTTAAAAACTGTGTTCACCTGCTTCTATGAATATGACCTCTGGCATTCTCTGCTATAATTCTTTGATTATTAGTTATTTTACATTCAACTGTCTTATGCATGTCTACCCAGGATCCTTTGTGTAACATTGTGGTTCCTTACCATTTTGTTCATTTTAGTTCCTTTTTATTTGTGTGTGTGTGTGTGTGTGTGTTATGTGTGTGTTTGTATGTGATATTTATGGTTATGTAGTGTGTATGATATGTGTGTGTTTGTATGTGGTATGTATGGTGTGTGTGTGTATGAGCATGTGTGGTGTGTGTGTATGTGTGTGTGTGTGTGTGTGTGTGTGTGTGTGTGTATGGCATGTATATGCAATGTATGTGGTGTGTGAATGTGCTCACAAAGACCAAAGGAGAATATTGGTATTCTGCTCTGTTGCTGTCTTAATCATTTGAAACAGGGTTCCTAAATGAATCTGGATCTAGTCTGGCAGCCACCAAGCCTCAGTGGCCTTCCTATCCCCATTCCCACCTTGATTTAATTACCAGGATGTGTGACCATACATATATATGTGAGTTCTGTGATTTGAACTCAGGCTCTCCCCTCTTGCAAAACTGAAGCTCTTAGTCTCTGAGCCATCTCTAGCCAACTTTCATTCACGTTTTCTTAATCTGATCATCATCATCATCATCATCATCATCATCATTATCATCATCATCATCATCAGTATCAGCAGCAGCAGCAGCAGCAGCAGCAGCAACAACAGCAGCATTTGTGTGTGTGGCATGGAGGAGTACACCTGCTGTGATATGCATGTGGACATCACAAGATAACTTTGTAGAATCAGGTTTCTCTTTACATGGGTCCAGGAACCAAAATCAGTTCACCTGGACTGCTGACCAAGTACCTTTATCCACTGATCCATCTTACCAACCCTTCTATAATTTTGATTCCTAAAAACAACCTTTATTTATAAGGTGATTTCTGTTCACAGAAGAACTGAAAAGAAAGTGTAGAGATCTCTAATCTGCTAGTGCCTAAGGGTACATGTAACACCCACCCAACCATCCAAACACCCTGTCCTGCAGACTGGTGCAACTGTTATAAGATGGACCTATACTGAGATTGTTTATGTGGGGCTGAATCCTGGTCTCTGTATTCTATGGGTTTTGGCCAGTGCATATTGGCCCCCATCATGGTCCATCATGGAGGTAGGAGTCATGGCATCAGGTGTTCAAGGCAGCTGATCGCACTTCATCTGCATCCAGGAAATAGGAGTGCTGGCCCTCAGCTCATTTTCTCCTTTTTATTTAGTCCAGGAAGCTACCTCATGGAATGATGCCATAATTAAGATAGGTCTTCCAGAACTGAAACAGTGGCTCAACAGTTAATGAACACTTGCTGCTCTTCCAGAGCTCACAACCACTTGCAACTCCAATTCCAAGGAATTTGACACCATCTTCTGGCCTCCATGGACACGCACACACACGCACACACACAAACACACACACACACACACAAATGAAAGTAAATATTTGGAGACAAGATCAATAAACTTAATCAAGACAAACCATAATAAGCATATCCAGAAAGAAATTAAGTCTAGATTATACCATGACAGCATGCCAGGGAGCTCATCTCTTAGGTGATTTCAGATCCTGTGAGGTAAAAAAAATCACTGTGAACTATGACAATACTTTGTTTTAATCCCACACTATGATAACAGTATAGATTGGAGAGAATCCTGTCTCTTGAAATTGCCCTATTGTAATGATATAAATTTAGCCTAACAGAGGTGGTCAACAATAATACAGATCTTAGATTATTAAATCCAAAATTAAAATAATTTGACCTTGGGACTGAAGAGAATGCTCAGCAGTTAACAGTACTGACTGCTCTTCCAGAGGACCAAGATTCCATTAACAACATCCATATGACAGCTCATAGGCATTCGTAATTCCAATCACATAGAATCTGATGTCACAGGCCCTCTCTTGTTTTCCATAGACACTAGGGATATATGTGGTACACAGATATACATGCAGATAAAACACTCATACACATAAAGTATATTTAAAGTATAATAATAATTTGACCTTTTTCTGGTGTTTCAAACAGATACCAGAGTGGAACTCAGTCCCAGTTACTGTAAACTGCCTTTCTCTGTTCGTCTCTAGACAGCTGGGAGTACCATTTGAATTTCTTCTCATCTCAACTATGATGTTCTGCTTTGACATTTTTTTCTGAAAAATTTTTTTTCCATTTAGCTCTTTCTGATCTAGAAATGGCAGCACAAGCTATTATTTTCATTTTTGGGGGTTATGATGCCACAAGCACCTCCATTTCCTTCATAATGTATGAACTGGCCACTCGCCCCAATGTGCAAAAGAAACTCCAGAATGAGATTGATAGAGCTCTGCCCAATAAGGTGAGTGGATGGTACCAGGAGGGGGAAGGCAGAGGTAAAAGACTAATAAGAACACGTCTCACTTGCAATGAGAATTTTTACAGAGAGCTATACAATAGTTCTTCCACCTAGCAAGAGTCTAAAAAAGAAATAAAGGGAGGGACATAGGAAATGAATGTGACCCATAAATACATAATCTTTAATAGAGTGCTAGTTCTGATGGATTTGTTATATATAATGACAATAGAGCCAGGTAGGAGATACCCAGGAAACTGGTATGGCTCTTAAGTATAATGACGTGTCAATATCCATGTGTCTGGACAATTATCTCTGCTGATAACTGTGAGATATTCTCCTGGCTATTTAAGGTGTGCTAGCCTGGCCTTCATTGATCTCAGCATGCTGACTAGATATTACTCTCAAAATGGCTCTGCTGTCCAGTCCAATAGCATGGCATTTATGTGTGTGATATACATGAGTTGAGCTAGGAAGGTTTTTTCTTTTCTATGGTTGGTAATCGTATAGATAGTGTATCAGACTACTTCCTGTCTGAAGTCTTCTGGTGCTAACTAGCATCACTTGAATAGTTTCTTTGTGTATCTGCACCCTCTGCTGACAATAGCCTTCTTTACAGTCCATGTGCCAGACAGGTTCTCTCATTGTCTTCGGAGTCTCCAGATTAAACCCTTAGAATTGGCTTATGTTTTAACCCTAGCTGTATGGGAATGCACTCAGTGATATAGCTAGAGGTAAAGAAGTCAAGGGATGAGCCAGTATCTTCAATTTCTAAGCCAATTGTTTATTGTTGTTGTTGTTGATGATTGTTTTATTTATTTATTTACTCTGTGTGTGCCTAAGTGTCCATGCCACAGCACATGTATTGAGGTCAAAGAATAACTTGCAGGAGTTGGGTCTCTCTTTCCACAATTTTGTTAGAGACCAAGTTCAAGCCTTCAGTCTTGGCAGCTATCTTTACCCATCTCACAGTCCCTCTAAACCAAATTCTAAATCTACAGGATGGTCTTTTAAATGTCACCAAAGGTGACAGACATAATGATACCCAGGCTCTCTCCATCTCCTTGCTCAAATGGGAGGTTTGGAATTGTGAAGTTATCTGGGACTCATGTGGCTGTTCGGGCAGAGTGGGGCAAAACACATGTCCTCCAGAATTCATCATCAGGCCCAGAAGCAACAACTGTTACGCTCATCCAGCTACCAAGGATGCTGTTGACCATGGCTTCTGGTCCCTATTGGAAATGGTTTTAAACATTTTAAAATTTATATCCTTTTAAAAGTTAGCACACAAAGCAATCTGATTCTCTGGGTCATTCTCATATGCATGGCATTAAAACGGACTCATGTTCATCCTCCTACTTTGCCATCCTGCATCCTCCCTGACCTCTCTTACCAGGATTCCCCTAAATTGCATGTAGATCTGTTTTCATTTCACACCTTTCCCTCCCTCCCTCTCTATTTTCCTGTCTGTCCTCCCCGCCTCCTTGCCTCCCTCTCTCCTGCCCTCCACACTCTTTTTGATCCTAGTTTGCCTTACTTAACCTAATGATCTCTAAGTGCACCTGTTTCCAGAAAACTTTTTGGTTTCATATCTTCATAGTTAAAAGACATTCTGCTTTGCACAAGCACCCCATTTGGTTTACCCATCCATTCGTCTCTACTTGGACACCAAGTCCGGTTCTACTTCTTGGCTATTGTGAATAGTGAAATAATAAACAGAGGCTCACTGGTATCAATGTTGTGTTAACCTAGAATCTTCTAAATATACTGGTATCAATGTGGTGTTGACCTAGAGTCTTCTAAATATATACTCAGGGAGTCTCAGTTAGCACTGTCACCTTGAATATCCTAGATTCACCAAAAGAGTCTGTGTCTTATGGTTGTCCCCAATTTTCTGGCCTTGTTCATGGGTCAATTTACAACACTAAGTTCTCTCAGTCTTACTGAGTGACTATGGGACTCATTTTGTCAATGAAGACATTGTTATCTCATTCAGGCCTGCATTGGTTTTGAGCTTGTGAGAGGTGGGAGTTTTTCTTGAAGGTGGTGCTGCAGTCTCTTTCAATCAGATCCTCTGGTTTAACTTTTGGGGTACCTTTGACTAACCCTCCTTCCTGAACTGGGACACAGGGCAGCTGGAGCCAACTTCAGTTCAGCTGGCTTCTTTTCCATGAGTTCACCCATCTCTTCTCTCAGGCTTTTAACCTGTTCCACCTTCTTTTTGTGTTTCTGAAGTTCTTCCTCTCTTTCTTTCTCTAGAAAGGGTATTTTCTTCTCCTTCACCAGATCACACAAAGGCAGCACCCAGTCTGTCATCTTACCAAGAACCCTTCATTGTACTTTTCAGTGAACTAATCCTGTCTGAAATCACAGGTGCTATCACATGTGGTATTGTTATTGTCAGCCTGGTTGGACCAGGAGCAGGGAGTTTGTTCCTTGCAATGACATATTTCTTTGGTGTCAGCCAATAGCCTATGGAAATGAATGAGACCACTTTGTCTGAGTGTAACTGTCATAATATATTGGTCATATACACTCACAGGGAAAAAGAAATCAGAGTATTACAGTGCCTAGCATGGGGGGATCTAGGCATGGGAGTGTCCCAAATGAGAATGGGGCATCTGGGCATGGGAGTATTCTAATGGCTCCAATATTTTATACTTATACCTCATAGGTGTAGAATGATTTACTAAGACTAAGCTTTTCCACTAATTGGGGTCATACCTGAGAGCTTCTGATATGAAATAGCACTACAGACTGGACTGAAGGTCAAATCCAAGCCTCATCTGGAAACATCTGTGTCCTTTTCCCAGGCACCTGTCACCTATGATGCTCTGATGGAAATGGAGTACCTGGACATGGTGGTGAATGAAAGTCTAAGATTGTACCCAATTGCTACCAGGCTAGACAGAGTCTCAAAAAAGGATGTGGAAATCAATGGAGTTTTTATTCCCAAAGGGACTGTAGTTACGATACCAATCTATCCTCTTCATCGGAACCCTGAGTACTGGCTAGAGCCTGAGGAATTCAACCCTGAAAGGTACAGAGGTGTTGGAAAGGGGTTTCCACCATGAACCAGGCAGGTTAAATATGTAACATCTGTTTCATTTGCTGTTCCGTGCTGTGAAGAGATACTGTCATGGGTTGAATGGGTATGGCCTCCATAGGCTCATGTGTTTCAATGCTTTGCCCACAGAGAGTGCCACTGTTAAGAGGTATGTGCTTTTGGAATAGGTGTGGCCCTGGAGAAAATGTGTCACTGTGGGGGTGGGCTTGGAGGTCTTACGTTCAAGATCCACCCAGTATGGGAGAGATCCTCCTGTTGACAACCTGCAGAAGCAAGTCACTTTCTGGCTGCCTTCAGATCAAAATGTCGAACTCTTGATTCCTCTAGTACCAAGTCTACCTGTGTCATGTTATGCTACCCATCATTATGATAATGGACTGAACCTCTAAAACTGTAAGCCAGTGTCAATTAAATGTTTTCCTTTTTAAGAGTTGCCACAGTCATGGTGTCTATTCAAACCGATAAAACATCTAAGATATGTGCCATGATCAAGGCAACAATTATGAAAAAAAAAACCATTTATTTAGAGACTTGCTTACAGTTTCAGGGGTTTAGTCCATATCATCATGATAGGGAGCATGGTGGCATGCAAGCAGGTGCTGTGACAGTAACTGGGAGGTACATCCTGACCTATATGCAGAAAAAGAGACTCTGGGCTTAGCATGGGCTTTTGAAACTTCAAAGCCCATCTCCAGGACATAAATCTTCCAACAAGGCCTCACATCCTAATCCTTCTAATCCTTTCAAATAGTGTTACTCCCAGGTGACTAAGTAATCAGATATGGGAATCTTTATTATACAAACCACTACATTTTACTCCCTGGTCCTCACAAGCTTGTAGCCATATTATAATGCAAAAAAAACATTCAGTTTAACTTCAGAAGTCCCCCTAGTCTATCAGAGTCTCAACATTGTTTAAAAGTACAAAATTCAATGTCTCTTCTGAAATTCAAGGCAATCTCTTAATTATAATCCCCTGGAAAATAAAAATAAAAACCAGGTCATATAACTCCCAACATACAATGGTACAGGATTTACATCACCATTCCAAAAGGGAAAAGAGGGACCACAGTAAGGAAAATACTGGACCAAAGCAATACCAAACCACAGCAGGACAGACTCCAAGTACTGTACCTCCAAGTTTGATGTCAAGGTATTCTTTAGCTCTCCAATCCTTTCAGCTTTGTTGACTGCAACACACTTCTTTCTGTTGGGCTGGTTCTACTCTTGGTCTCCAGCTTTCCTTAGAAGGAATCCTGAGAATCTGGAATCTCTAACATCTTGGCATCTCCAGTGAAATCCAGGCTTCCTTTACAGCTACACTTAATGGCCTCTCTGGGCCTCCATGCAGGGTCACCCTTGATATATGTCTGGCTTCTACAGCTTTAGTTAGTCATGGAGGGAGATTTCATAATACCTTTCCTGTATCCTTGACTCTAAAGCCAGAACCACGTGGCTGAAGCTGCCAAGTTCTGCTACTCGCTAGAGCTAGAACTTGACCACCTCTTTCAAATACATATGCATCATATTTTTGTTGTAGATGGTTCCCTTCACTGTTGAAGCTTACCTTTAGTTCCTTTTCTCAAGTTGAAAGCTTAGCTGGCTGGGGTCTGTTTATCTCCTCAAGCACAGGACTTGGCTCTATAGAACTTCCTGCTGCCCCTTTTCTTTTCAAACATACACTTTCTATTTTTCCTTATTCAGTCTGCTTCTTATCATTATAGATCTATGTACATAACAGAGAACACAAATAAACATGTGACAAAGTCAATACCTCCTCTGATGTCTTGAAATCTCCTTTGCCAACACCATTAGTCCAAAACTCTTCAATTTAACTTCAGACAGATTTTTTTTGACAGCCAATTCTTTTGATAAAATATTACAGGAGTGATTTCTAGGCCTATTACTAATATTCTTCTCTGAAATTTCTTGAACCAGGCTGTCACAGTTCACACCTCTCTCAGCAGAATTCTCCATGCTCCAACTAAGATGGCCCATTAAACCCTGCTTAAAGAAGTCAACCACTTTCCTAGTTCAAAGTCCAAAATGCTTCTCCTGTTCCCCCAACAAACAGCATGGTCGGACTTGTCACAGTGATACCCCAGTCCCTGGTACCAAATTCTGTCTTTGCCACTGTTCTATTTCTGTGAAAGGACACTATGGCCAAGTCAATTATTGAAATAAGAGAAAACAATTAATTGAGGACTTGTTTACAGTTTCAGAGGCTTTGTTTTTTATCATAATGACAGGAACCATGGTGGCATACAGGTTGGCAATGTGATAGTAACTAAGAGCTACAGCTTATCCTGATCCATAGGGGCATGGAGGGAGAGAGAGAGTGGGGGGGGTGAGGGAAGAGACCAGAAGACATCAGGTCTTCTAGAACTTGAGTTACAAGAGGCTGTGAACTATCCATTGTGGGTTCTGAGGACCAAACTCAGGTCTTTTGCAAGGGCAGTGAGCTCTCTTGATCACTGAGCATCTCCCAAGTCCTTGGAATTAGAACTTAAAAAAATTCTAAAGTGATTCTTATTGTCAAAATCACACAAATATACTATTGAGAGTGCCAGCATGTTAACCATAACCTCATTAATAAGGTGATACCTATCCTTTTGGAGGCACATCTGTTGTTGCACATAGAGACCTAGAAAAGCAGTATTTCAGCTATATTTTGAGTTACTGTTTACTTAAAGTAAATCACAAGCAATCTGCTGTTTCATAGTAGGTATATCTTCTTTTTTTTTAAATTAACTTGAGTATTTCTTATATACATTTCGAGTGTTATTCCCTTTCCTGGTTTCCGGGCAAACATCCCCCTAATCCCTCCCCCTCCCCTTTTTTATGGGTATTCCCCTCCCCATCCTTCCCCCATTGCCGCCCTCCCCCCAACAATCTAGTTCACTGGGGGTTCAGTCTTAGCAGGACCCAGGGCTTCCCCTTCCACTGGTGCTCTTACTAGGATATTCATTGCTTAGGTATATTTTCTTGAGTGACTCTATTCTGCTTTAATTTAGTAAAGTACTACCTAGTTTTAGAAATGAGAACTTTTTTCTTTCAAGTACTTTTACCTTTGTGAATTTATTGCAAGCTTTAGAAGATTTTACTAGATTTGTGTCAAAAAAGGGGTGGTGTGCATGCACAGCATGTGTGTGGACATCAGAGGTCAACTTTGGGGGACTTGCTTTACCCTTCTACCATGTGGACCCTGAGGATGGGACTCATGCCATCAGGCTTGGCAGCAAGCTCCTTTGTCCACTGATCCATCTCATTTGCTCTATCACCAGCTCTAGGAAACAGTTTCCCTCATCCATTTGATTAGAAACCTTTTCCTGAATAGACATAATAGCACAAGTAGAGGTCTGGAAGTTGGAGACAACAGAGACCATCCAGAATTCCAGTCCTGTCTTAATCTGCCATCCTGGGCCAGTTTCTTCCCAGTATCCAAGAAAGCCTGAGTCTCCCCTGAGTCTAAGATATTCCTCCTTGGAAATGGCTTGAACATCCTTGTTAGAGTCAAGGTCAGGAGTTAGGCAAGTTTTCACTTTAAAAATGGATTGTGCTGCCCTACTGTGTTGGAAAGCAAAACCAAGAATAAAATTTAAGACAGTGGCTTGAAAGGAGAGTGAGTCTGGCTCTCAGATTTCATAGGCTCATCCACCTGTTGGCAGTGGTGGCCCTAGTGCCATCATTATGACTGCACACTGGACATATGGAAGGGGTCTATCAGAGTTGATTGATTTCTCTGCTCTCTTGACCATAACATCTATGGTTTTCCCCCAGTCTCACTATTCCTGCCTCCTGTAGTTCACAGCCCATCACTTTGCTTTTCTTTGACTCATACAGTCATCAAACAGCACATGCAGATGATGACCAGAATCGAGTCAGTCAGTGAGAAACCTAAATGTGTATAGAATATTTGACCTGTAAGTGTGTTATAGGTTATGAATCCATATGATTTTTTTGTGTAGGGGGATCCATGTGTGTGTACAGGTGCTTATAGGGGTACACACACACACACACACACACACACACACACATGCGTGCACACGTGCACGTGTGTGTGTTGGAGGAACATATATATGTATGTATATGTGCACAACTGGATGAACATGATTATCGTTATGTCTGAAGTCTGGAGCAAACCTCAGATTCTACACTCTACTGCCCTGTGCCTTCTGTTTGTGACAGGACATCTCATTGGCCTAGGATTTCACTAAGTGGAGTAGTGCACTCTGGGGTTCTAATTATTCCCACCTCTCATCTTGCAACTGCAAGGCACACAACACCATGACCAACTTTCTGTGGAAGTTGCTGGGATCAAACCTAGGACTTCATACTTGCCATACCAGTACTTTCTTCCTGCATGAGCCATCTCCCAAGCCCCATATAATATTATAATGAACTTGTGTCTACTGTATGAACTCTCTGTCCACACACAACCCAATTTGTCTATATCCCCATAATATTGTATAGCGTATCACAAGTAAATATTTCATTTTCTCTCCAAAATATAAAAATAGTTTTAAAACACCAATTAGTCCTATTCTTCTCACCTTTTGAGGAGCATTTATTTTCATTTATATACTAAAATAATAAAAAAAAATCACATTTGAATAAATTAAGCTCTAAGTGCTCAGTAGATTTATTTTTTAGCTTCATGGAGAAGGTAGACAGGAAAGTCATGCATGAAACTACAATAGAAACTTGTCCGGTGCCCCAGAAAATTATTTGACTTCAGCTATTCTATGGAGGAGGGGAGAAAGGAAAAACAATTCAGAGAAAAGGAGAGAGGAAGAAGAAATTAAGGAAAATCCAAATGAGGAGCACTACAAAGAAAGGAAAGAAATGAGAGGGAAGGTTAGCAGTGAGAGGGAGGGGAAATTAGCGTTCCCCATAGTAACAGAGTTTCCTCACATCCCCCTTAAGTGTGAGGCAGGAACCTACTAAGCCTTCATTTATCCAATCCCAATATGACCTTCAGGTCACCATTTCTGGATGGGATTTTTTTTGTGTGTTTAAGGCATTTACTTTAATTTGTCTCAACAACACAGCGAGTGCCTATATTTTGGTGCAAGTGGGAAGGACCCTTAGCTCACAGGTTTTTAGTCAGGCACCTGCAGCAAGAGTTCAGCTACAAGTTCACACGCGTAGGCTGTGCCATCCCTGCTGGAGTGAACTCCAAACATGCAGCACTTGGGGTCTTTATGTTCCATCACCTCATTTTCATCCCTTCTGTGGCTCCAGGTTCAGCAAGGAGAACAAGGGCAGCATTGATCCTTATGTATATCTGCCCTTTGGAAATGGACCCAGGAACTGCATTGGCATGAGGTTTGCTCTCATCAGCATGAAACTTGCTGTCATAGGAGTCCTGCAGAACTTCAATATCCAGCCTTGTGAGAAGACACAGGTGAGGCAAGAAAAAAGACTTAAGAGCTTTACATGTGGAAAATAAAATGCATGTCTTAGCTACTTTTCTATTGCTGTGATAAAAAAACCATGACCAAGGAAATGTATTTTTTAAAGGGTTTAAGAGAGAGAGAGAGAGAGAGAGAGAGAGAGAGAGAGAGAGAGAGAGAGAGAGAGAGACTGACTGGCAATGAATGGTACCAGCCTTTTGAAACCTCAAACTCACCATCAGTGATACACCACTTCCAAGTAGGCCATGCCTCCTAATCTTTCCCAAAACAGTTCCATCAACTGGGACCCAAATATCCAATCATAAACCTGTGGAGGTCATTCTCATTCAAACCACCACAACACTCATTAAACATTTTAATAATGTATGGAACAAAGAATGTGTAGTCTGATATGAACTTTAAGGTCCTTTTACCCTGAGTTGTGTCTGGATAAAGCTCAAATGAGGAATTTATTTAGAGTCAGTCCAGGTTAGTGGGACAAGGCTATATGAAATCTCCTTGAAATTGAATACAAGTTAACTGGATATGGGGAGAGGTTTTGTACACAGCTTACATCAATCATCTTTTCATGGTTTGTGAGTGGGAGACATAACAGGACTTAAGAGAACTTTCTAGGTATCAGGGGTTCCCAATCACTGGCTGTGCTTTAGAACTACTGAAGAGCCTTAAACTTTCACAATGTCTGGTCAAATCAGATACATTGAAATAATTCACCACAGGTGTGGACTTAAAACATGCCTTACTTCTGCACAACCAAAGTTGAGAAGGGTTGATCTGATATATTGTTACAAGACTGTTACAAGGTATCAAGCACTTCAGGTGTTCAGGCCATCCTGACCATTTGATCCCACATTTAAGGAGTTCTGCTCCAGCAAAAATAACTTCCTTTTCATACTTTCATAATAAGTCTCTGTTTCTTATTTCATCTTCCTCTTTACCCTTGAAATTCCAGGTCAAATCAATACCCAAAAGACTGAAAGAAGCATTCCCAATTGTAATCAGGACTCATTTACTCCTTTTCTGCTACTGGTTGTTGCCAAACTGTCTCAGACTCACCAGCAGCTCAAGTAATGGCATGGAGACCTTTTTTTTATTAATTATGAAAGCTTAGTCTTAGCTGTGTCTTTTTTTTCTTCTTTTCTTTTTTCTCAGAGCTGGGGACCGAGAGTGCTAGGCAAGCGCTCTACCACTGAGCTAAATCCCCAACCCTTAGCTGTGTCTTGTTCCCAACAAGCTCTTATACTTAACCAGCTTATACTAATCTACATTCTACCCCATGGCCCATTACTTCCTGAGTATGTGGCACCTGTTCCTTCCTCCTTATCTGGTTGGTGAAGCCTCTCGCCTGTTTCTTTCCCAGCATGCTTATCTCTGCCCAGGAGTTCCACCTCTCCTTTCTTGGCTTGCTATAGGCCATCAGTTCTTTATTAAGCCAATCAGAAGAGGGAGTGTTTACAAAATATGATTCAGCCACAAGAATAACAATAGCAAAGTCCAACCTGTAATCAGATCTCTGCTGGCATTAGAATAATATGAAGGCTACCTTTACACAGTGCACAAAAGACCAGCCCAACAATTGGTTCCCACACACTGTTGCTCATTCAAATCAATACTTTTTCTCTAAAACATCCAATTCAGTTCTCTGTATCTTCTTCGGATTGCAGAATACACCATCCCTTATATAAAGTATTTGTGGTGCTTTGCTGGGAAACATATACATTAAAGTTCTTCACTATATTTTAAAGAGTGGTTGCCAGTTGTCTTAAGAGTTCTTAAAACTTTATTGTTAAAATTTTAACTAACATATGTAGGTGAATATTTTTATGTATGTCTTTAGAGAACATGCACACAACCCAAGTTATTATTCTAATAAAATGTTAGAATAACAAGATAGGACATGTAGAACATTGAAACATCTTTCCTGAAGAACTTAAAGACAAATATCTCATTTCAAAACTATGTAATGTCTTATTTCTCATTAATGGGTGTGGTGGTTTGAATATGAATGGCCCTCATGGGCTCATATATTTGAATGCTTATTCATCAAGGATTGGCACTGTTTGAGAAGAAATAGTTGTAGCTTTGTTGGTATAAGTGCATCATTAGGGATGGGCTTTGAGGTTTCAAAACTCCACACTAGGCCCAGTATTGTTCTTCTCTTGGCTTGTGGATCAAAATGCAGCTCTCAGCTTCATCTCCAGCACCATACCTGCCTACTTATTACCATGCTCCTTCTCACCATGACGAGAATTGACCAAGTGACTTAGAACAGTGACTAAGACAATGGGGATGCTATGCATGTCACTGCCTGATGGTTATGCTCCAACACACATGTATGGAATACATACTGATTTCCTGTTTCATTGCCAGGCCAGGAGGACTTTAGTGGCCGATGGCTGCAGTGTAGCTGTCTAGTAAGACTGGGAAGCATTTCTTTAGATGGGCACATGGACAAAGTATTTAGTTTTGAAAGTAAGCATGGCTTGGAGAAATCTGACAAGTTTTAGTCACCCACAGTCTGACACCCCTCCCCCATGACAATTTTCTTTCTTTTTTTTGCCTTGTACTGAGACCAAGTAGCTACAGTGGATGATTTCCCCCTCCAGACTGAAGCAACTGAGTCAAATGATTATGAAAACATTGAATTACTCAGAAGGTCACCTTTCGCACAACCCGTGGGAAGCTAAAATAACAAGGGTCAGAGCTTCCTGAAGTCCTTGTCTACCACTGAACCAAGTGGGCAAATCTGATGCCCAGGCACACTGATAGCTGAGCCTCTCCATAGAGGTGAAATTGTGATACCTATTCAGGATTACCTTATGCTTCAAAAAATGTAAAATTAACTTTATATTGACTTCAAAATTCATTTTCCATATGCTCGATTTCACATGTCCTTTTCACTTAAAGTTTAAGTCACTAAAGAGTACAAATGAACATAAATTTTTCCTGGCTCTGTATACACAATATGTGTTCAATTAACACTTTCCTGTATAAAAATAGATAAGGGCTTTTTACTATATAAATATATATAGGCATAAAGTGAATACATAGGTATAAAGAACTCAGGATAGATGGCTGATATAAATGACTGATATCACACATGCTGATATACAATGTATTTGTGTTCATAATATATCTGTTCTCCTTGCTTCTGTCCTTGCTGGTGGTTCACTCACTGCTTCTCATTATTTTTGTTCAATTACTGCAGATCCCACTGAAGATCAGTAGGCAACCAATTTTCCAACCAGAAGGACCCATCATCCTAAAGCTTGTGTCAAGAGATTAAACCCAGATTTGGACAGTGAATTTCCCTCAGGAACCATGTTATAATCTTCAAGGAGACTGTTTCACAGAACACCAGAGAATTTAATTAACATTAGAATAAGAGCAATATAATATAGGCTTCATCAATTTTCCTCGATTACTGAGTATTCAGAAATTCACTGAACAGGCTCAGTGGCTCTGCGGTGTATCATCTATTTTATGATTCAAAGAAAATTATTAACTCAATGGTAGATGTGGAGGTTCATCATATGATTCTTGTGGACCATCTATACAGATTCCAGTTAGTTCCATCAGTTCTGTATTCTAACTGCAGTAGCTGTTTCTCTAGAGTTCTATCAATAGAAACTGTTGTATTGACAGTTAGTAAATGTGTAGCAAATTTTCTCTTTGTAAAAATATATGATATTAAGAATATAAATAAATATATCTTTCAAGATGTGTGATTTGCTTTTGTCACTCTACACATCAATTGCAAAACCACTGAATCAATAAAACAAGAGACTAACACTTTCTGATGACACTCATGTGAGCCTGTTTTGACTCTAAAAGGTAGGTGAGGTTGACCCTTTTGGATTTGACACATTCCTTGAGAAATGTATCCATGGTTTAATTCTGCCACATTTGAAGTATTTATAATAGAGCTTAGACGAAACCTTGTTCTTAGGATTGACGTAGCATTATGTTTCTCTCCTCACACATCTCCGAAAGTCCATGTTTTCTTAGACTTCTTTGGACTCTATGGCTGTTAGTATTGTCAACATCAGAGAATCTAGAATCACCTGGGAGTGAGATGAGTCTCCAGGCATGCCTGTGAAGAATTTTTTCACTTTTTAATTAGATATATTTCTTTATTTACATTTCGAATGTTATTCCCTTTCCCAGTTTCCTGCCCAAAAGCACCCATCCCCTCCCCTCTCCCATACGGGTGTTCTCCCCCAATCTACCCCCCTTACCCTCTGCATTCCCCTGCACTGGGGGATTTGCTGCTAACATTGACCTCTGAATTGGACATGCTCTGGATGTGTCTCTCAGGAGAGATCTATGTGGCCCTTAAAGCATGCATTTTTTAGTTTCATCAACCTTATCTAGTTTTGGTGGCTGTATATATATGGGCCACATGTGGGGGCAGGCTCTGAATGGTCATTCCTTTAGTCGCTGCTCTAAGATTTGCCTCCATATCCCCTCCTATGGATATTTCCCCCCTTTTAAGAAGGAGTTGGAGCATATGCATTTTGGTCATCTTTCTTCTTGAGCATCCTGTGGTTTGTGGATTGCATCTTGGGTAATTTGAGCTTTTGGGCTAATATCCACTTATCAACAAGTGCATACCATGTGTGTTTTTCTGGGATTGGGTTACCTCACTCAGGATGTTATTTTCTTTTTCTTTTTCTGATCTCAGAAAAGACACAGTTACTTTATTCTTTTTATATAAATTATCTTTTAAACAAAGGTATAGGAGAAAATGTTATACAGCATTTCATCCTTTATATCCCCAAAATAATTTTGTACTTGGTGAATTTCATCTTTCTCTGTCAGGAAGCTAAATTGAAGGAGGAAGTGGTTTTTTTTTTTTTTTTGGAGCTGGGAACTGAACCCAGGGCCTTGTGCTGGCTAGGCAAGCGCTCTACCACTGAGCTAAATCACCAACCCGAGGAAGTGGTTTTAAAAGGTCAGAATATTTAAAAGGTTGGGATTTTATTCCATTGCTTTATATTATTTCTCATTTATCTGTCTGTCTATATCTATCTATCTATCTATCTATCTATCTATCTATCTATCTATCTATCATCTATCTATCTATCATCTATTTATATATCAACTATCTGCCTATCTACCTATCATCTATTTTATCTATCATTTATCTATAATATTATTTATCAATCATCTAAACTATCATCTATTTATCTATCATATATTTACTATCATTTGTCCATCATATTATTTACCAATCATATAAGATATTTATCATTGTTTATCTGTCATTTATGATATTTATGTTAATAAACAATATAATCTATCTACTATCTATCTTTCTTTTTTTTTTACATTTTATTTATTTATTTTTTTATTAACTTGAGTATTTCTTATATACATTTCGAGTGTTATTCCCTTTCCCGGTTTCCGGGCAAACATCCCCCTCCCCTTCCTTATGGGTGTTCCCCTCCCAACCCTCCCCCCATTGCCGCCCTCCCCCCACCAGTCTAGTTCACTGGGGGTTCAGTCTTAGCAGGACCGAGGGCTTCCCCTTCCACTGGTGCTCTTACTAGGCTATTCATTGCTACCTATGAGGTCAGAGTCCAGGGTCAGTCCATGTATAGTCTTTAGGTAGTGGCTTAGTCCCTGGAAGCTCTGGTTGCTTGGCATTGTTGTACATATGGGGTCTCGAGCCCCTTCAAGCTCTTCCAGTTCTTTCTCTGATTCCTTCAACGGGGGTCCTATTGTCAGTTCAGTGGTTTGCTGCTGGCATTCGCCTCTGTATTTGCTGTATTCTGGCTGTGTCTCTCAGGAGCGATCTACATCTGGCTCCTGTCGGTCTGCACTTCTTTGCTTCATCCATCTTGTCTAATTGGGTGGCTGTATATGTATGGGCCACATGTGGGGCAGGCTCTGAATGGGTGTTCCTTCAGTCTCTGTTTTAATCTTTGCCTCTCTCTTCCCTGCCAAGGGTATTCTTGTTCCCCTTTTAAAGAAGGAGTGAAGCATTCACATTTTGATCATCCGTCTTGAGTTTCATTTGTTCTAGGCATCTAGGGTAATTCAAGCATTTGGGCTAATAGCCACTTATCAATGAGTGCATACCATGTATGTCTTTCTGTGATTGGGTTAGCTCACTCAGGATGATGTTTTCCAGTTCCAACCATTTGCCTACGAATTTCATAGTCGTTGTTTTTGATAGCTGAGTAATATTCCATTGTGTAGATGTACCACATTTTCTGTATCCATTCCTCTGTTGAAGGGCATCTGGGTTCTTTCCAGCTTCTGGCTATTATAAATAAGGCTACGATGAACATAGTGGAGCACGTGTCTTTTTTATATGTTGGGGCATCTTTTGGGTATATGCCCAAGAGAGGTATAGCTGGATCCTCAGGCAGTTCAATGTCCAATTTTCTGAGGATCCTCCAGACTGATTTCCAGAATGGTTGTACCAGTTTGCAATCCCACCAACAATGGAGGAGTGTTCCTCTTTCTCCACATCCTCGCCAGCATCTGTTGTCCCCTGAGTTTTTGATCTTAGCCATTCTCACTGGCGTGAGGTGAAATCTCAGGGTTGTTTTGATTTGCATTTCCCTTATGACTAAAGATGTTGAACATTTCTTTAGGTGTTTCTCAGCCATTCGGCATTCCTCACCTGTGAATTCTTTGTTTAGCTCTGAACCCCATTTTTTAATAGGGTTATTTGTTTCCCTGCGGTCTAACTTCTTGAGTTCTTTGTATATTTTGGATATAAGGCCTCTATCTGTTGTAGGATTGGTAAAGATCTTTTCCCAATCTGTTTTGTCCTAACCACAGTGTCCTTTGCCTTACAGAAGCTTTGCAGTTTTATGAGATCCCATTTGTCGATTCTTGATCTTAGAACGTAAGCCATTGGTGTTTTGTTTAGGAAATTTTTTCCAGTGCCCATGTGTTCCAGATGCTTCCCTAGTTTTTCTTCTATTAGTTTGAGTGTGTCTGGTTTGATGTGAAGGTCCTTGATCCACTTGGACTTAAGCTTTGTACAGGGTGATAAGCATGGATCGATCTGCATTCTTCTACATGTTGACCTCCAGTTGAACCAGCACCATTTGCTGAAAATGCTATTTTTTTTCCATTGGATGGTTTTGGCTCCTTTGTCAAAAATCAAGTGACCATAGGTGTGTGGGTTCATTTCTGGGTCTTCAATTCTATTCCATTGGTCTATCTGTCTGTCTCTGTACCAATACCATGCAGTTTTTATCACTATTGCTCTGTAATACTGCTTGAGTTCAGGGATAGTGATTCCCCCTGAAGTCCTTTTATTGTTGAGGATAGCTTTAGCTATCCTGGGTTTTTTGTTATTCCAGATGAATTTGCAAATTGTTCTGTCTAACTCTTTGAAGAATTGGATTGGTATTTTGATGGGGATTGCATTGAATCTGTAGATTGCTTTTGGTTAAATGGCCATTTTTACTATATTAATCCTGCCAATCCATGAGCATGGGAGATCTTTCCATCTTCTGAGGTCTTCTTCAATTTCCTTCTTCAGTGTCTTGAAGTTCTTATTGTACAGATCTTTTACTTGCTTGGTTAAAGTCACACCGAGGTACTTTATATTATTTGGGTCTATTATGAAGGGTGTCGTTTCCCTAATTTCTTTCTCGGCTTGTTTCTCTTTTGTATAGAGGAAGGCAACTGATTTATTTGAGTTAATTTTATACCCAGCCACTTTGCTGAAGTTGTTTATCAGCTTTAGTAATTCTCTGGTGGAACTTTTGGGATCACTTCAATATACTATCATATCATCTGCAGATAGTGATATTTTGACTTCTTCTTTTCCGATCTGTATCCCCTTGACCTCCTTTTGTTGTCTGATTGCTCTGGCTAGAACTTCAAGAACTATATTGAATAAGTAGGGAGAGAGTGGGCAGCCTTGTCTAGTCCCTGATTTTAGTGGGGTTGCTTCAAGTTTCTCTCCATTTATTTTAATGTTAGCAACTGGTTTGCTGTATATGGCTTTTACTATGTTTAGGTATGGGCCTTGAATTCCTATTCTTTCCAGGACTTTTATCATGAAGGGGTGTTGAATTTTGTCAAATGCTTTCTCAGCATCTAATGAAATGATCATGTGGTTTTGTTCTTTCAGTTTGTTTATATAATGGATCACGTTGATGGTTTTCCGTATATTAAACCATCCCTGCATGCCTGGGATGAAGCCTACTTGGTCATGGTGGATGATTGTTTTGATGTGCTCTTGGATTCGGTTTGCCAGAATTTTGTTGAGTATTTTTGCGTCGATATTCATAAGGGAAATTGGTCTGAAGTTCTCTTTCTTTGTTGTGTCTTTGTGTGGTTTAGGTATAAGTGTAATTGTGGCTTCATAAAAGGTATTTGGTAGTGATCCATCTGTTTCAATTTTGTGGAATAGTTTGGATAATATTGGTATGAGGTCTTTTATGAAGGTTTGATAGAATTCTGCACTAAACCCGTCTGGACCTGGGCTCTTTTTGGTTGGGAGACCTTTTAATGACTGCTTCTATTTCCTTAGGAGTTATGGGGTTGTTTAACTGGTTTATCTGTTCCTGATTTAACTTCGGTACTTGGTATCTGTCTAGGAAATTGTCCATTTCCTGAAGATTTTCAAGTTTTGTTGAATATAGGTTTTTACAGTAAGATCTGATGATTTTTTGAATTTCCTCTGAATCTGTAGTTATGTCTCCCTTTTCATTTCTGATTTTGTTAATTTGGACGCACTCTCTGTGTCCTCTCGTTAGTCTGGCTAAGGGTTTATCTATCTTGTTGATTTTCTCAAAGAACTAACTTTTGGTGCTGTTGATTCTTTCTATGGTCCTTTTTGTTTCTACTTGGTTGATTTCAGCTCTGAGTTTGATTATTTCCTGCCTTCTACTCCTCCTGGGTGTATTTGCTTCTTTTTGTTCTAGAGCTTTTAGGTGTGCTGTCAAGCTGCTGACATATGCTCTTTCCTGTTTCTTTCTGCAGGCACTCAGCGCTATGAGTTTTCGTCTTAGCACAGCTTTCATTGTGTCCCATAAGTTTGGGTATGTAGTACCTTCATTTTCATTAAATTCTAAAAAGTTTTTAATTTCTTTCTTTATTTCTTCCTTGACCAGGTTATCATTGAGTAGAGCATTGTTCAATTTCCAAGTATTTGTGGGCATTCTTCCTTGATTGTTATTGAAGACCATTTTTAGGCCGTGGTGGTCCGATAGCACGCATGGGATTATTTCTATCTTTCTGTACCTGTTGAGGCCCATTTTTTGACCAATTATATGGTCAATTTTGGAGAAAGTACCATGAGGAGCTGAGAAGAAGGTATATCCTTTTGCTTTAGGATAGAATGTTCTATAAATATCCGTTAAGTCCATTTGGCTCATGACTTCTCTTAGTCTGTCTACATCTCTGTTTAATTTCTGTTTCCATGATCTGTCCATTGATGAGAGTGGGGTGTTGAAATCTCCCACTATTATTGTGTGAGGTGCAATGTGTGTTTTGAGCTTTAGTAAGGTTTCTTTTACATATGTAGGTGCCCTTGTATTTGGGGCATAGATATTTAGGATTGAGAGTTCATCTTGGTGGATTTTTCCTTTGATGAATATGAAGTGTCCTTCCTTATCTTTTTTGATGACTTTTAGTTGAAAATTGATTTTATTTGATATTAGAATGGCTACTCCAGCTTGCTTCTTCTGACCATTTGCTTGGAAAGTTGTTTTCCAGCCTTTCACTCTGAGGTAGTGTCTGTCTTTGTCTCTGAGGTGTGTTTCCTGTAGGGAGCAGAATGCAGGGTCCTCGTTGCGTATCCAGTTTGTTAATCTATGTCTTTTTATTGGGGAGTTGAGGCCATTGATATTGAGAGATATTAAGGAATAGTGATTATTGCTTCCCGTTATATTCATATTTGACTGTGAGGTTATGTTTGTGTGCTTTCATTCTCTTTGTTTTGTTGCCAAGACGATTAGTTTCTTGCTTCTTCTAGGGTATAGCTTGCCTCCTTATGTTGGGCTTTACCATTTATTATCCTTTGTAGTGCTGGATTTGTAGAAAGATATTGTGTAAATTTGGTTTTGTCATGGAATATCTTGGTTTCTCCATCAATGTTAATTTAGAGTTTTGCTGGATACAGTAACCTGGGCTGGCATTTGTGTTCTCTTAGGGTCTGTATGACATCAGTCCAGGATCTTCTGGCCTTCATAGTTTCTGGCGAGAAGTCTGGTGTGATTCTGATAGGTCTCCCTTTATATGTTACTTGACCTTTTTCCCTTACTGCTTTCAATATTCTTTCTTTTTTTTTGTGCGTTTGGTGTTTTGACTATTATGTGACGGGAGGTGTTTCTTTTCTGGTCCAATCTATTTGGAGTTCTGTAGGCTTCTTGTATGTCTATGGGTATCTCTTTTTTTAGGGTAGGGAAGTTTTCTTCTATGATTTTGTTGAAGATATTTACTGGTCCTTTGAGCTGGGAGTCTTCACTCTCTTCTATACCTATTATCCTTAGGTTTGATCTTCTCATTGAGTCCTGGATTTCCTGTATGTTTTGGACCACTAGCTTTTTCTGCTTTACATTATCTTTGACAGTTGAGTCAATGAATTCTATGGAATCTTCTGCTCCTGAGATTCTCTCTTCCATCTCTTGTATTCTGTTGGTGAAGCTTGTATCTACAGCTCCTTGTCTCTTCTTTTGGTTTTCTATATCCAGGGTTGTTTCCATGTGTTCTTTCTTGATTGCTTCTATTTCCATTTTTAATTCCTTCAACTGTTTGATTGTGTTTTCCTGGAATTCTTTCAGGGATTTTTGTGTCTCCTCCCTATGGGCTTCTACTTGTTTATTTATGTTTTCCTGGAATTCTTTCAGGCATTTTTGCGATTCCTCTCTGTAGGCTTCTACTTGTTCTCTAAGGGAGTTCTTCATGTCTTTCTTGAAGTCCTCCAGCATCATGATCAAAAATGATTTTGAAACTAGATCTTGCTTTTCTGGTGTGTTTGGATATTCCATGTTTGTTTTGATGGGAGAATTGGGCTCCGGTGGTGCCATGTTGTCTTGGTTTCTGTTGCTTGGGTTCCTGCGCTTGCCTCTCGCCATCAGATTATCTCTAGTGTTACTTTGTTCTGCTATTTCTGACCGTGGCTAGACTGTCCTATAAGCCTGTGTGTCAGAAGTGCTGTAGACCTGTTTTCCTCTCTTTCAGTCAGTTATGGGGACAGAGTGTTCTGCTTTCGGGTGTGTAGTTTTTCCTCTCTACAGGTCTTCAGCTGTTCCTGTGGGCCTGTGTCTTGAGTTCACCAGGCAGCTTTCTTGCAGCAGAAAAGTTGGTCTTACCTGTGGTCCCGAGGCTCAAGTTCGCTCGTGGGGTGCTGCCCACGGGCTCTCTGCAGCGGCAGCAACCAGGAATACCTGTGCCGCCCCTTCCGGGAGCTTCAGTGCACCAGGGTTCCAGATGGTCTTTGGCTTTTTTACTCTGGCGTCCGAGATGTGTGTGTAGAGAGCAGTCTCTTCTGGTTTCCCAGGCTTGTCTGCCTCTCTGAAGGTTTAGCTCTCCCTCCCACGGGATTTGGGTGCAGAGAACTGTTTATCCGGTCTGTTTCCTTCAGGTTCCAGCGGTGTCTCCTGTTTTACATTTTCTTTGACTGTTGTGTCGATGATTTCTATGGAATCTTCCGCTCCTGATATTCTCTCTTCTATCACTTGTATTCTGTTGGTGATGCTTGTGTCTATGGCTCCTTGTCTATTCCTTTGGTTTTCTATATCCAGCGTTGTTTCCCTGTGTCCTTACTTTATTGCTTCTATTTCCATTTTTAATTCCTTCAATTGTTTGATTGTGTTTTCCTGGAATTGTTTCAGGGATTTTTGTGATTCCTCTCTATAGGCTTCTACTTGTTTATTTATGTTTTCCTGCGTTTCTCTAAGGGAGTTCTTCATGTCTTTCTTGAAGTCCTCCAGCATCATGATCAAATGTGATTTTAAATCTAGATCTTTCTTTTCTGGTGTGTTTGGATATTCAGTGTTTGCTTTGTTGGGAGAATTAGGCTCCAATGATGCCATGTAGTCTTGGTTTCTGTTGCTTGGGTTCCTGCACTTGCCTCTCGCCATCATGTTGTCTCTGGTGTTACCTTGTTCTGTTATTTCTGACAGTGGCTAGACCATCCTATAGGCCTGTGTGTCAGGAGTGCTGTAGACCTGTTTTCCTACTTTCTTTCAGCCAGTTATGGGAAGAGTGTTCTGCTTTCAGGCATGCAGTGTTTCCTGTCTACTGGTCTTCAACTGTTCCTGTGGGCCTGTGTCCTGAGTATATCAGGTAAGTCGCTTGGAGCAGAAAAGTTGGTGTTATCTGTGGTCCCGCAGCTCAAGTTGCTCGTGGGGGGCTGCTTTTGAGCTCTCTGTGAGGGCGGCAACCAGGAGTGCCTGCGCCACCTTTTCCTGTGGCCCCGGTGCACTGGAGTCCCTGATGGCACTAGGTGTTTTCCACTGGAGTCAGAAATGTGGGCAGAGTGTTTTCTCTTCTGGCTTCCCAGGCGTGTCTACCCCTATGAAGGTTTAGCTCTCCCTCCCACAGGATTTGGGTGCAGAGAACTGTTGACCAGTTCCCTTCAGGTCTGGGCAGTGTCTGGACTCCCAAGAGGATCATTTTTAAATCCAGATTTGGCCACCTAGACCAAATACCTTATGTAGTAGTTTGGTGAGACCTCCTTGAGGACCCACCCTCTTCGTTTAGACCTTTTATCCCTAGACAATAAGCAGAAGTTCTTGTCTTGGCTACCAAGAAGTAGAAAGATATGAAATAAAAGGTATTAGGTCATAAGTCTCCTTCTGTGCCTCCCGTCTACCTGGTTCTCCAAGAAGTGAGAGTGGATGATGTTATTTTTCTATCCATACCTTATTTAACCCCACATACAGAAGAGTGAACCCCACTGGCAGCTGAGCAGCAGGCAACCCCATCATAGGCAGTGAGAAGGGGGCTTTTTGCAGGGACATAGATCTGATGGGTGATAGTACTTGAGCTAATGTCAGTTGCCCTGCTATTCCTTGCACCAGGGAAGGTGGATAACCAAGGGAATCAACTGAATATTTATTTGCCCTTCACCACCAGTGACTTTCATAATTGGAAATTTCAGAACTCTTCCTTTTCAGACAACCCCAGTGATCTAATCAACCTCTAATAGACAGTCCTCTTCACTCACCAGTCTACTTGGGATGATTGGCATCAATTTTTCATGTTACCCCACAGAGGGGAGAGAGGGAGAGAGAGAGAGAGAGAGAGAGAGAGAGAGAGAGAGAGAGAGAATCCAGACAGAAGCCAGGAGCTGGTTCCTGGACCCACAGGGAAGCCCACCAATAACCAAGCATTTACTGATGCTTGCTGCCCCCCATAGTTCACACAGACTCTGATTTTAACACAGTTAAAGATAAAAGGAGGCTCTTGCTCTACCACCAGTCTCTGCTGGGAGGTCTTAAAATGGCCACAAGATGACCCACAAAGTTGGCTATATTATATGACATTAGGAAGTGAGAAACTGAAATCCCCACAGCTTTTTTTTACAGGGTCATGGAGACTTTTTGACAATATAACTCTCTCTCTCTCTCTCTCTCTCTCTCTCTCTCTCTCTCTCTCTCTCTCCCCTCTGTGGGGTAACATGAAAAATTGTTGCCAATCATCCCAAGTAGACTGGTGAGTGAAGAGGACTGTCTATTAGAGGTTGATTAGATCACTGGGGTTGTCTGAGAAGGAAGAGTTCTGAAATTTACCAGAAACAAAGGCTGCAGTTGCTTTAGCTTTTATCAATCAGACATCCCTATATAGTAAGAAAAAGCTCCAGATGTCTGAAATAATAGGAAAAAGAGTCTGTTGGACTTAGCGATAGATGCAGAGAGAATATTTAATGGAAGAGAGACTTTGGAGGAAAATCAGACTAGAGGACAGAAGCAACAGATTGGAGAACTGGCAAGAACTCTTTTGGCAACTGCAGCAAAACCAGACGTCTGTATGAAACACCTAAAACAGATAGCTGCAGAAGAAGGAAGTAAGGGGGTTACCCAAGAATCAAGACTAACTGAACATAAGAAAGAACCAATGTGCTTATTGTAAGGAGGATGGCCACTGGGACAGGGAAAGCCCTAAAAGAAGAAGGCTATCCAATCTTGTCCTTAAAAAAGAACATTAGGGGGAACTGGGTTTATATATCTTCCCCGAAGCAACCCTGAAAGTGGAGAGGAAACCTATCTCTTTACTTGTAGAGAGTGGAATCCAGCATTCTGTCTTGCAGAAATGTGTTGATGAAATTTCTTGAAAAGATTTTCAGTCCATGGGGCAACAGGAATTAAACAATACTCATAGACTAGTCAAAGAACAGTGGACTTAGGAATGGGCAAATTAACCTATTCATTCCTTGTTGTACCTGAAAGTCCATACCCCCTTTTAGGGAGAGATTTGTTCACAAACATGTTGACACAATTACATTTCTCCCCAGAAGGAGCCAATATATTAGATTAAGAAGGGCAGCATATTCATGCAACTATCCTTCTATCTGAAGAATACTGGTTGTCTGAGACCCTCCCTACCTCAGAGGATGAAATACCTACTTGACTAAATCATTTCCCCAGTGCGTGGGCAGAGACAGGAGGAGTTTGGAAGGTAAAACATCAGACCCCAATATGGATTGAGTTCAGGTCATGGGCTGAGCCTGTACAAGTTTGACAGTACCCCATGCTCCTAGTTGCTAAAGAACTTATAGCACCCCAAGACCAAGAGTCTATAAATGTGGGGATTTTGAGACCATGTCAATCTTCATGCAACACCCCTCTCCTGACACCAAGAAGCCTGGAACTAATGATTATAGACTTGTACAAGATTTAAAACAGGCAAATAAATGAGGTATGGGTATCCACTCAACAGGTACGAATATCCACGCAACAGTTATACCTTCCTGAGTGCCATTCCACAGGAGTAATAATGGTATACAGAACTGGATTTAAAACATGCTTTCTTCAGCTTACACTTGGCATGCAATAGTCAAGACCTCTTTGCCTTTCAGTGGCATAATCCTGAGCTCAGGCTTAGTAGACAGTCTGCTTGGACTTGACTATGCCAGGGATTTAAGAACTTGCCTACTATATTTGATGAGGCCATCCATGACACTTGAGTGAGTATAGAACCCAGCACCCTGACATGACTCTTTTGAAGTATGTTGATGACCTCCTGGTGACAGCAGAAACCAAGCAAAAGTGCCTGAAGGAACACAGAACCTCTTGGAGACCCTGGGAAGTTTGGGTTATCAGGTCTCCAATAAAAAATCTTCACTCTGCCAACCAGATGATCTATCTTAGATATTTATTAAACAAAGATCAGAGATGGGTTTCTGAGGCCAAGAAAGAAACTGTTCTGTGCCTTCCAATACCCCAAACTCCCTGGTACATAAGGAAGTCCTTGAGGACTGCTGGATTCTGCATAGATTGGATACCAGGCTTTGCAGAAATAGCTAAGCTGCTATATGAGGCCACCGAAGAGACTCCTGAAAACTTTATGTGGACAGAGGGACATTGAAAAAAAGTCTTTGATACTTTAAAGAAGGCATCAGTGCTGGGATTTCCAGATGTAACTAAGCCCCTTTGCCTCTTTGTAGATGAGTTCTATTGGAGGCAAATGGGGTATTCATGCATACTCTTGTGCTGTAGTACCCACCACTGGCCTACCTCTCAAAGAAATCAGACTCAGTAGCCAGAGGCTGGACCCCTTGCTTATGAATATATCTGCAACAAACTTCTTGGTCAAAGATGTTGACAAACTGTAATTGGGCCAGAGACT
The DNA here is from genome assembly GCF_021556685.1 of Rattus norvegicus. Lineage (NCBI taxonomy): Eukaryota > Metazoa > Chordata > Mammalia > Rodentia > Muridae > Rattus > Rattus norvegicus. Next base: position 15,615,829 of record NC_141545.1, read on the forward strand.
TACCATAATTATGATTTGTGCTAATTGAAGGGGTTCTCAAACAGCCCCCTCATCAATGGTCACCAACTCTAGAGTGACTCATTATCACTATCGCCTACTAAATCCTCCTAGAATAATCTTTTAGGCTCCAATTGCACAGAACACAGCTACCCTACTACTGGATCCAGATCTCAAAGTGCTACTGCATGACTGTTCATACATCCTGGCCCACATCCAGTTCACCAGACCAGGTCTTCAAGAGACTCCTCTGATGGTTGCAAAGACAACATGGTTCACCAATTAAAGTAGATTCATTCAGGACTGACAGATGTATGCAGGGGCAGTGGTAGTCTCAAACATTGAGATCATATGGGCAGAGCCACACCCTGGTGCATCATCAGGACAAAAAGCTGAATAAATAGGTATAAATGCAAATGTTTCACTCCTTCTTTAAAAGGGGAACAAGAATACCCTTGGCAGGGAATAGGGAGGCAAAGTTTAGAACAGAGACTGAAGGAACGCCCATTCAGAGCCTGCCCCATATGTGGCCCATACATATACAGCCACCAAACTAGATAAGATGGATGAAGCAAAGAAGTGCAGGGTGACAGGAACCGGATGTAGATCTCTCCTGAGAGATGAACTGGATGTAGATCTCTCCTGAGAGACATACCCAGAATATGGCAAATACATAGGTGAATGCCAGCAACAAACCACTGAACTGAGAACAGGACCCCCATTGAAGGAATCAGAGAAAGGACTGAAAGAGCTTGAAGGGGCTTGAGATCCCATATAAACAACAGCCAACCAACCAGAGCTTCCAGGGACTAAGCCACTACCCAAAGACTATACATGGACTGACCCGGGGCTCCAAATTCATAGGTAGCAATGAATAGCAGTAGGGTCTCCAGTGGAAGGGGAAGCCCTTGGTCTGCCAAGACTGGACCCCCAGTGAATGGGATTGTTGGGGGAGGGTGATAATGGGGGGAGGATGGGGAGGGGAACACCTTTATAAAAGGGGAGGTGGAGGGGTTAGGGGGATGTTCGCCTGGAAACCAGGAAATGGAATAACATTTGAAATGTAAATAAGAAATACCCAATTTAATAAAGATGAAAAAATTACTGATATTATCACTCCCATTCGGAATACTTCAGTTCATGAGCTGGTGCAATTTATAGACTGTTCTCCAAAGGAGAGGAACAAATGTTGATTAATATTTGGAAATATGTTTTAAATACTTAGCCATCAGGGAAGTAGAGATGGGAACTGCCTCATGATCCCATCTCACTCAGAATGCCTTTCACCAGGAAAACCAAATAAATGAATGCCACGGAAAAAAAAACACCCAACAAAAAACAAAAAGACAAAACCTTTCTCCCAAAATACCATGTTTTGGAGTCTGTAACCAGAAAAGCTTGTATCTTGTACTCTCTCCCAGAGATATAATATCACCATAAAACCCAAAGTCATACCCATTATGAAGATTAAATAATTTTTGAAAAGAAATTAAGCTATACAATAGTGTGCAAGCCTGTTAGGCTTTTCTAATCTGTCATATCAGGAAATTAACCCCAAATTAGCATGGAGCCGTGTTTAGAGAACCTGAGCTTCATGTTGTGGTAAATATCAAAAGTAACCACAAACCCTTGCTAGCCGGCAACATCGATCTATATGGCCTTTAGCAGTATAATTTATAAAACAAATTAAACACATTGTATTAATTTTAATATCAATAATTAGACAATTATCAAACCAGGACTTTCGTCTAAAATATATGAATCTGTCAAGCTCTCTACCTGGAACCTCAGATTTTAATTTAGCCTTAATGAATTGTAAATATTACAACTCTCAACTTGGAGTCAATGACTAATTTTCTCTACCTAAGTTCTGAACCGTGGATAAAAATACCCATGTGATTCAGGTAATCTCTGTATGCTTGTCTTCTAAAAACAAACTTGATCACCTTCTGCTAATAACTGTCATTAGGAAGTAGCTTGTCTAACTAGGGTTTTAACCCAAAATTCCAATAGATCCCACGTTAGAAGAATACAAGTATTCTGAAAGACTTTTAAAAACAAATTTTCTAAAAAAGCAGCTTTTAATCTCTAACTCTCTGAGCTGCCACTACTTATCACAGGAGAAGAACTATAGCTTGCAAGCCTGTTTGTGCTTTTTTTGTTTAAATTTCCCTTCATTTGAGAAATCATGTGACTCAACATGGTGATGGCCCCCTCTTAGAAAATAAAACTTTCTCTCAACTCTTAGGCTTACTAGTGGATTCTCGCCTCACGTTAGGCGCCACCTGTTGCTGTAAAATTATTAAAAAAAATCTGTCTTTTATCGCACTCTAGATCTGGCACCATCGTGCCCCACGATAGCTGGTAGATATCTACATCACTGTCAGCAAATGCGTCTCACCCACTTTGCTCCATCCCATATCATACTGCTGATAGCTACTCTCTGATTCTGGCAACAATCTCTCTACCCAACTAGTTACCAAGGCAGAATGCCAATATGCCAGAGAAACACATCTAAATTCCGCGGTGACCCAGTGTCTCCAGCCACCACAAACTCTCTTGAATTAAGTTAATTAGCCACATGAAAGAATACACAACACAATTGTGATACAATTGATAAGATATAATTGCCCACCTAGACATACAAAGCCTTGCACACATCCATCTTTTAAGAATTTTCATAACAACCTGTAAATGTGCAGAAACAAATCCTAACATCCACCTTCATGTTTTCTCAGCTGCCTCTTCTCTCCTCTTGCTCCAGTCTCCTAACCCTCTCTAAGACTTTTCTCCTGCCCATTCTTCCTTCTTGTCCAATAACAAGACTTGTTCTATCTTGTACCTCCTTTCACATTCATAATGACATTATCCTACACAAATGCACACACCCAGCCATTGAACTGAAAATAGGGTACACTTTGGAGGAGTTAGAGAAATGATTCAAGGAGCTGCAGGGGCTTGCAATCCCATAAGAACAACATTACCAACCAATCAGTGCTCCCAGGGACTTAAACCACTATCCAAAGATTATACATGGACAGACCCATGACTCCAGTCTCATCTGTAGCAGAGTATGGCGATATGGACACCTATGAGAGGAGAAGCCCTTCCTTGGTCCTGCTAAGGCTGGACGCCCCTGTGTAGGGGAATGTCAGGGAGGATAGACACCAGGGGTCGGTGGTGGGGTTTGGAACACCCTCATAGAAGAATGGAGTTGTGGGATTGGATAGGAGGTTTATGGAAAGGAAATAGGGAAAGAGGATAACATTTGAAATGTAAATAAATATATCCATTAAAAATCTTAATTGTGTAATAAAAAGGAAGGTGAGAATAGGGTCAAACTGTCTCACTAGATGAAGGTAATTGTTTAGATTGCTTTAACTGCTTTGACTTGTTTTAATTACCAAATGAAGATAATTAGAAGTTTGGTGGTATTTGTGATATAAAAATCCTCTGGGAGAGAGGTCAACCTGCTAAATTAAATAAATCTATACCTTTATGATCTCAGTTTACTCAACCAAGGGCATACTATTTTGGCAGAAAGGGTCTGTATTTCTGTTAGCAGGGAAAGAGAAGAGGAAATGCCACTGATTACAGATGATATCCCTTCATCAAACTTTTCAGACAGATCCGAGAACTTCATTTAATACCCGAGCCTTCTACATACACAGTGACTGGATAACAGATGCTAAAGCTACTTTTCTTAAGACTAACCAATATTTCTAATATTTCTACCCCTCCTCTCTCCAGCCCTTTCAAAAGATCTTCATTGCTCCTGTTCAACAGGAAGAAGACATGGAGACTCATCATCAGAATACCTTGGGTTTGACTGCTTATGGTTATTTTATAAATTATTGATAGGTTGTCATTTTAAGGGACAATTTGGAAATGGTCATAATTTTGAACAAGGAGGAAATATGTGGGATGGATTACTATATATACTCTTAAACAAAGCATCATGTAGCCATAATCTTACATTGGTAGAAATCTTTTTATTTTATTTTATTTTTTTTTATTAACTTGAGTATTTCTTATATACATTTCGAGTGTTATTCCCTTTCCCGGTTTCCGGGCAAACATCCCCCTCCCCCCTCCCCTTCCTTATGGGTGTTCCCTTCCCAACCCTCCCCCCATTGCCGCCCTCCCCTGATAGACTAGTTCACTGGGGGTTCAGTCTTAGCAGGACCCAGGGCTTCCCCTTCCACTGGTGCTCTTACTAGGATATTCATTGCTACCTATGGGGTCAGAGTCCAGGGTCAGTCCATGTATAGTCTTTAGGTAGTGGCTTAGTCCCTGGACGCTCTGGTTGCTTGGCATTGTTGTACTTTTGGGGTCTCGAGCCCCTTCAAGCTCTTCCAGTTCTTTCTCTGATTCCTTCAATAGGGGACCTATTCTCAGTTCAGTGGTTTGCTGCTGGCATTCGCCTCTATATTTGCTGTATTCTGGCTGTGTCTCTCAGGAGCGATCTACATCCGGCTCCTGTCGGTCTGCACTTCTTTGCTTCATCCATCTTGTCTAATTGGGTGGCTGTATATGTATGGGCCACATGTGGGGCAGGCTCTGAATGGGTGTTCCTTCAGTCTCTGTTTTAATCTTTGCCTCTCCCTTCCCTGCCAAGGGTATTCTTTTTCCTCATTTAAAGAAGGAGTGAAGCATTCACATTTTGATCATCCGTCTTGAGTTTCGTTTGTTCTAGGGATCTAGGGTAATTCAAGCATTTGGGCTAATAGCCACTTATCAATGAGTGCATACCATGTATGTCTTTCTGTGATTGGGTTAGCTCACTCAGGATGATATTTTCCAGTTCCAACCATTTGCCTACGAATTTCATAAACTTGTTGTTTTTGATAGCTGAGTAATATTCCATTGTGTAGATGTACCACATTTTCTGTATCCATTCCTCTGTTGAAGGGCATCTGGGTTCTTTCCAGTTTCTGGCTATTATAAATAAGGCTGCGATGAACATGGTGGAGCACGTGTCTCTTTTATATGTTGAGGCATCTTTTGGGTATATGCCCAAGAGAGGTATAGCTGGATCCTCAGGCAGTTCAATGTCCAATTTTCTGAGGAACCTCCAGACTGATTTCCAGAATGGTTTTACCAGTCTGCAATCCCACCAACAATGGAGGAGTGTTCCTCTTTCTCCACATCCTCGCCAGCATCTGCTGTCACCTGAGTTTTTGATCTTAGCCAATCGCACTGGTGTGAGGTGAAATCTCAGGGTTGTTTTGATTTGCATTTCCCTTATGACTAAAGATGTTGAACATTTCTTTAGGTGTTTCTCAGCCATTCGGCATTCCTCAGCTGTGAATTCTTTGTTTAGCTCTGAACCCCATTTTTTAATAGGGTTATTTGTTTCCCTGCGGTCTAACTTCTTGAGTTCTTTGTATATTTTGGATATAAGGCCTCTATCTGTTGTAGGATTGGTAAAGATCTTTTCCCAATCTGTTGGTTGCCGTTTTGTCCTAACCACAGTGTCCTTTGCCTTACAGAAGCTTTGCAGTTTTATGAGATCCCATTTGTCGATTCTTGATCTTAGAGCATAAGCCATTGGTGTTTTGTTCAGGAAATTTTTTCCAGTGCCCATGTGTTCCAGATGCTTCCCTAGTTTTTCTTCTATTAGTTTGAGTGTGTCTGGTTTGATGTGGAGGTCCTTGATCCACTTGGACTTAAGCTTTGTACAGGGTGATAGGCATGGATCGATCTGCATTCTTCTACATGTTGCCCTCCAGTTGAACCAGCACCATTTGCTGAAAATGCTATCTTTTTTCCATTGGATGGTTTTGGCTCCTTTGTCAAAAATCAAGTGACCATAGGTGTGTGGGTTCATTTCTGGGTCTTCAATTCTATTCCATTGGTCTATCTGTCTGTCTCTGTACCAATACCATGCAGTTTTTATCACTATTGCTCTGTAATACTGCTTGAGTTCAGGGATAGTGATTCCCCCTGAAGTCCTTTTATTGTTGAGGATAGCTTTAGCTATCCTGGGTTTTTTGTTATTCCAGATGAATTTGCAAATTGTTCTGTCTAACTCTTTGAAGAATTGGATTGGTATTTTGATGGGGATTGCATTGAATCTGTAGATTGCTTTTGGTAAAATGGCCATTTTTACTATATTAATCCTGCCAATCCATGAGCATGGGAGATCTTTCCATCTTCTGAGGTCTTCTTCAATTTCTTTCCTCAGTGTCTTGAAGTTCTTATTGTACAGATCTTTTACTTGCTTGGTTAAAGTCACACCGAGGTAATTTATATTATTTGGGTCTATTATGAAGGGTGTCGTTTCCCTAATTTTGTTCTCGGCTTGTTTCTCTTTTGTATAGAGGAAGGCAACTGATTTATTTGAGTTAATTTTATACCCAGCCACTTTGCTGAAGTTGTTTATCAGCTTTAGTAGTTCTCTGGTGGAACTTTTAGGATCACTTAAATATACTATCATGTCATCAGCAAATAGTGATATTTTGACCTCTTCTTTTCCAATCTGTATCCCCTTGACCTCCTTTTGTTGTCTGATTGCTCTGGCTAGAACTTCAAGAACTATATTGAATAAGTAGGGAGAGAGTGGGCAGCCTTGTCTAGTCCCTGATTTTAGTGGGATTGCTTCAAGTTTCTCTCCATTTAGTTTAATGTTAGCAACTGGTTTGCTGTATATGGCTTTTACTATGTTTAGGTATGGGCCTTGAATTCCTATTCTTTCCAGGACTTTTATCATGAAGGGGTGTTGAATTTTGTCAAATGCTTTCTCAGCATCTAATGAAATGATCATGTGGTTCTGTTCTTTCAGTTTGTTTATATAATGGATCACGTTGATGGTTTTCCGTATATTAAACCATCCCTGCATGCCTGGGATGAAGCCTACTTGATCATGGTGGATGATTGTTTTGATGTGCTCTTGAATTCGGTTTGCCAGAATTTTATTGAGTATTTTTGCGTCGATATTCATAAGGGAAATTGGTCTGAAGTTCTCTTTCTTTGTTGTGTCTTTGTGTGGTTTAGGTATAAGAGTAATTGTGGCTTCGTAGAAGGAATTCGGTAGTGCTCCATCTGTTTCAATTTTGTGGAATAGTTTGGATAATATTGGTATGAGGTCTTCTATGAAGGTTTGATAGAATTCTGCACTAAACCCGTCTGGACCTGGGCTCTTTTTGGTTGGGAGACCTTTAATGACTGCTTCTATTTCCTTAGGAGTTATGGGGTTGTTTAACTGGTTTATCTGTTCCTGATTTAACTTCGATACTTGGTATCTGTCTAGGAAATTGTCCATTTCCTGAAGATTTTCAAGTTTTGTTGAATATAGGTTTTTATAGTAAGATCTGATGATTTTTTGAATTTCCTCTGAATCTGTTGTTATGTCTCCCTTTTCATTTCTGATTTTGTTAATTTGGACGCACTCTCTGTGTCCTCTCGTTAGTCTGGCTAAGGGTTTATCTATCTTGTTGATTTTCTCAAAGAACCAACTTTTGGTTCTGTTGATTCTTTCTATGACCCTTTTTGTTTCTACTTGGTTGATTTCCGCTCTGAGTTTGATTATTTCCTGCCTTCTACTCCTCCTGGGTGTATTTGCTTCTTTTTGTTCTAGAGCTTTTAGGTGTGCTGTCAAGCTGCTGACATATGCTCTTTCCTGTTTCTTTCTGCAGGCACTCAGCGCTATGAGTTTTCCTCTTAGCACAGCTTTCATTGTGTCCCATAAGTTTGAGTATGTTGTATCTTCATTTTCATTAAATTCTAAAAAGTTTTTAATTTCTTTCTTTATTTCTTCCTTGACCAGGTTATCATTGAGTAGAGCATTGTTCAATTTCCACGTATATGTGGGCATTCTTCTCTTATTGTTATTGAAGACCAGTTTTAGGCCGTGGTGGTCCGATAGCACGCATGGGATTATGTCTATATTTCTGTACCTGTTGAGGCCCGTTTTTTGACCAATTATATGGTCAATTTTGGAGAAAGTACCATGAGGAGCTGAGAAGAAGGTATATCCTTTTGCTTTAGGATAGAATGTTCTATAAATATCCGTTAAGTCCATTTGGCTCATGACTTCTCTTAGTCTGTCTATATCACTGTTTAATTTCTGTTTCCATGATCTGTCCATTGATGAGAGTGGGGTGTTGAAATCTCCCACTATTATTGTGTGAGGTGCAATGTGTGTTTTGAGCTTTAGTAAGGTTTCTTTTACGTATGTAGGTGCCCTTGTATTTGGGGCATAGATATTTAGGATTGAGAGTTCATCTTGGTTGATTTTTCCTTTGATGAATATGAAGTGTCCTTCCTTATCTTTTTTGATGACTTTTAGTTGGAAATTGATTTTATTTGATATTAGAATGGCTACTCCAGCTTGCTTCTTCTGACCATTTGCTTGGAAAGTTGTTTTCCAGCCTTTCACTCTGAGGTAGTGTCTGTCTTTGTCTCTGAGGTGTGTTTCCTGTAGGCAGCAGAAAGCAGGGTCCTCGTTGCGTATCCAGTTTGTTAATCTATGTCTTTTTATTGGGGAGTTGAGGCCATTGATATTGAGAGATATTAAGGAATAGTGATTATTGCTTCCCGTTATATTCATATTTGGATGTGAGGTTATGTTTGTGTGCTTTCATTCTCTTTGTTTTGTTGCCAAGACGATTAGTTTCTTGCTTCTTCTAGGGTATAGCTTGCCTCCTTATGTTGGGCTTTACCATTTATTATCCTTTGTAGTGCTGGGTTTGTAGAAAGATATTGTGTAAATTTGGTTTTGTCATGGAATATCTTGGTTTCTCCATCAATGTTAATTGAGAGTTTTGCAGGATACAGTAACCTGGGCTGGCATTTGTGTTCTCTTAGGGTCTGTATAACATCAGTCCAGGATCTTCTGGCCTTCATAGTTTCTGGCGAGAAGTCTGGTGTGATTCTGATAGGTCTCCCTTTATATGTTACTTGACCTTTTTCCCTTACTGCTTTTAATATTCTTTCTTTATTTTGTGCGTTTGGTGTTTTGACAATTATGTGACGGGAGGTGTTTCTTTTCTGGTCCAATCTATTTGGAGTTCTATAGGCTTCTTGTATGTCTATGGGTATCTCTTTTTTTAGGTTAGGGAAGTTTTCTTCTATGATTTTGTTGAAGATATTTACTGGTCCTTTGAGCTGGGAGTCTTCACTCTCTTCTATACCTATTATCCTTAGGTTTGATCTTCTCATTGAATCCTGGATTTCCTGTATGTTTTGGACCCGTAGCTTTTTCCGCTTTACATTATCTTTGACAGTTGAGTCAATGATTTCTATGGAATCTTCTGCTCCTGAGATTCTCTCTTCCATCTCTTGTATTCTGTTGGTGAAGCTTGTATCTACAGCTCCTTGTCTCTTCTTTTGGTTTTCTATATCCAGGGTTGTTTCCATGTGTTCTTTCTTGATTGCTTCTATTTCCATTTTTAATTCCTTCAACTGTTTGATTGTGTTTTCCTCGAATTCTTTCAGGGATTTTTGCGATTCCTCTCTGTAGGCTTTTACTTGTTTATTAATGTTTTCCTGTGCTTCCCTAAGTGTGTTCATGTCTTTCTTGAAGTCCTCCAGCATCATGATCAAATATGATTTTGAAACTAGATCTTGCTTTTCTGGTGTGTTTGGATATTCCATGTTTGTTTTGGTGGGAGAATTGGGCTCCGATGATGGCATGTAGTCTTGGTTTCTGTTGCTTGGGTTCCTGCGCTTGCCTCTCGCCATCAGATTATCTCTAGTGTTACTTTGTTCTGCTATTTCTGACAGTGGCTAGACTGTCCTATAAGCCTGTGTGTCAGGAGTGCTGTAGACCTGTTTTCCTCTCTTTCAGTCAGTTATGGGGACAGAGTGTTCTGCTTTCGGGTGTGTAGTTTTTCCTCTCTACCGGTCTTCAGCTGTTCCTGTGGGCCTGTGTCTTGAGTTCACCAGGCAGCTTTCTTGCAGCAGAAAATTTGGTCTTACCTGTGGTCCCGAGGCTCAGGTTTGCTCGTGGGGTGCTGCCCAGGGGCTCTCTGCAGCGGCAGCAACCAGAAAGACCTGTGCCGCCCCTTCCGGGAGCTTCAGTGCACCAGGGTTCCAGATGGTCTTTGGCTTTTTCCTCTGGCGTCCGAGATGTGTGTGCAGGGAGCAGTCTCTTCTGGTTTCCCAGGCTTGTCTGTCTCTCTGAAGGTTTAGCTCTCCCTCCCACGGGATTTGGGTGCAGAGAACTGTTTATCCGGTCTGTTTCTTTCAGGTTCCGGCGGTATCTCTGGCAGGGGTCCTGCTGCTCCTGGGCCCTCCCCCACGGGAGCCCAGAGGCCTTATACAGTTTCCTCTTGGGCCAGGGATGTGGGCAGGGGTGAGCAGTGTTGGTGGTCTCTTCTGCTCTGCAGCCTCAGGAGTGCCCACCTGACCAGGCGGTTGGGTCTCTCTCTCACCGGGTCTGGGAGCAGAGAGCTGCTGCGGGCTGGGATCTGCGGGTGTGGGACTTCCGGTAAACACAGAACGTGCCCGGTCCTAGAGAAATTCTGCTTCCGTGTGTCCCAAGCTCACCAGGCAGCTTTCTTGCAGCAGAAAATTTGGTCTTACCTGTGGTCCCGAGGCTCAGGTTCGCTCATGGGGTGCTGCCCAGGGGCTCTCTGCAGCGGCAGCAACCAGGAAGCGGTAGAAATCTTTATAATTGATGCAAATTTAAGGTATAATTTCTTACATTGGTACATAATCTATATATTGATACAGATTTAAGGCTTTCATTGGTACAAATATTTGTATATCATACAAAATTTGAATTAATATTGAAACTCTTAGGCATTGTGTCTATGCAATTCATTTACAAATACAAGGCTTTGACCAGTCCTTCTAGCTACCATTACAAACAGTTTAGGATAATTATGTAACACAAGTTAAGGGCCACATAGTAAATGCATAGTTTATATTAGATTAGATTAGATTAGATTAGATTCTGATTTAATTATAATGAAGTATTTTTAATATTATTCAAATAGAAAGATTTAACAGTTCAGATACACTTGATATAGTCTTCAAAAACATCATCAGTCCACGGAATACGACACTAAATATTATTTCATTACTAAAGATCATTTGACTATGATACATGTCTGCTTCTGACAGTACCCCTGCACAGTTCAAAGAAGATATTGAGAATCATTACTACCAGGCAGAGTTGCTTATCCTAGCAAGGTAGCCATCTGGGCAAGAATTGCCCTAATTCAAATGCAGACACAGAAGACTGTCTAGAAAAGGACACAAGTATGGAATAGTTAACAGCTTAGCTCTGCCAAGACAGAAGAAGATACTTCTCTATAGTTCCTGTTTTATTATGGTCTGTCAGATGATCCTGGGCCAGAAATTTGAAGATGATCAAACGTTTTGTGGATTAGGGGATTCTCCAGGCAGTCAGATGTCTCTACAATTTGGTAAAGTTTTGGAAGATTTTTTGTTCTCTCTCTATATTCAGGTAATATATAATTCATTCTTGAATTTCTGACAGGGTTGAAGACAACTTATACTTTCATATTCAAACTTAAGTTGATTATCACTAAGGAAGATGATATGGATTTGAAAGGATGGTTTTGAGGTGGTAATATATGTTAAAAACAGAACATTATTCAGATACAGAATTGTTAACTCTTTAAGATAGACGTTAGAATAATGGATCTAATATTGAGAAGATTGTTGGACTAGATGGTATTAGTGTATATCATGCCTCATAGTTTTATTCTATTATAATTATGTACTGTTTAGATATGAAAGGAAAGACCTTTTTAGTGGACAACAAGGGGAAGAATGTAGTGGCTTGTGTTCTCATGCTAATTATGTTACCCAAAACCTGGTTGCAGTGTGTGGTGCACAGGCTAAAGGAAGCCTGCCCCCAGTTCTGTCTGATTGGGAAATAAACTTACTAGCAGCCAATGACTGAGGAGAGAGATAGGTGCAAGACTTACACTGTTCTGGGGCAAGAAACACAAGAAAGAGGGAAGAGTGCCCCAACATGAGAAGGGCATAGGATGAACCACACCTGGAAGGTACAAGAGGAAGAGATAGCAAAATTAGAGGTGCAAAGGGGAAAGCAGCCCCAGAAGGGATGCCTTCTGTTTTATATCTGGTGTAATAACAAAGATAAAATATAAATTCAATAAATAATAACAGGAACATCGAATGGGAATGTGTTAGCCATGTGGAGGCATAGGAGTGGACCAACATTGAGTTAGTTAAGACATATTGAAAATAATGCTGAGATTTGTGTCTTTTATTCAGTGACTCTAGAGCTTTGGGGTCGGTGCAGTCAGGCCACCCTGTCTGAGAAATAGAGAGGAACAACAGTTTATTGCTATACCAGAGGAGTTAGGGCCAGTTTTTCTTTAGTAGTGTAGCCACAGATAGTTTTGTTAGCTCTAGTAGAGTGCCACAAACAATGTACATAAGTACATAATGTACTAATTAGAATTAGTGGAATTTAAACAGAAAACAAGACAATAGTTGGGGGAAGATTTGATAGTGCGTTGTAAGGAATTTGAGGGGAATGTATGCATGTATATGAACAAAATTTCCTGAAAAGGAATTTTTTACTAAATTTTTAAAAAATATTTTCTTTATGATTCTCCTTTATTCAGATTTCTATCTTACTTCTTAATACATATGAAAGCTTCATGTCATGGGGTCATATTCCCAGGAGTAGAATGTGATGAGCAAAGTAACCATTACTATCACACAGCTGTGAACCATGTAAGTTACAATAATTATCTATACAAAAGACATACCCAATGGAGCACAGTGTTAAGCCACTGTTGCCAGATGTTATGGGAGTAACCAACCATTTTTAAGTTGTATTTCAGGCCCACTCCATGAGATGGAATCAATTACGATACTCTCTATGAGGCCACAAACCTGAAGCTTGGTATGTCATGAATTCTAGGAGAAAATCTACTACTATTGAGCTATTAAATGAATGTAACAATAAAAAAGATTCCTGATAATATACAACTATAGCCATAGAATAATGCATCACTCATCCTCACTAGAGAAATTTCTTTATTTAAAAATCAATAGTTAATGAGAGAACCTAAAACTTGTGAAAATGAAGAGATTTTAAAATGCTCAAGTCTAACTAGGTAGGCTTTCTATAGAATAAGTCTCTCCGCAAAGCACAAGGATCTATGTAAAATGAAAATAAAAAAGATTGTGAGAGTCAGAGGTAGTAGATGACTTTAAGGAAACAGCATTGACAGACACAACATGCATGCATGTGTGTACATGAACTCACAGAGACTTTGACAAATTCACATGATCTCCACAAACTCAAGACAAAATGCTAGTGGCGACAAGTTGAAAGTCCTCCCTCTAGCTAAGGACTCACTGTAAGCAGAGAGTACCTGAGAGATGAAAGGTCAGGTTTTTGTCTATGGGGGTCATACAAGTTTCACTCCATGGCAGGCCTCACACGAGGAAAAGATATCCAACACAAACTAGACTCCATAGTTTTTGTTTTGTTTTGAAACACTGTGAGAAATATAAAGTGGTTGGGAAAGAAGATTGGATAGAATCTGGGAACATTTGAAGGAAAGGAATTAATATGATCAAAATACATTCAATAAAGCTCACAAAGAATATTTTAAAACACAGTTAAACAGGATTTTTTAAAGGATATTTAAGGATACTTTCCATTCTAGAATATTGCAACTAAAGCATTTGATACCAAATCTACAAAAGAGTTATCACAATAGTTCACTTTTACATCAAAATATTATTGATCAAATTATAGAGACATGATTACTATCAAAATCGTTCAAAAATTAACAAAGACAAGCAGATGTGGATAGAGGTGGTCCCATGAGAATCAGCAATGGTAAATTTCATGTTCTGTCACTTACTTATTGTCTCCTTTTTATTAGATGGTATTTTGTATAGACACTGAGAAAGATCAATAAATGTACTGACTCATTAACCATGCATCAAGAACAGTCAGTTAAGCCCCAGTTTTGTCTGGAATTCATTCTTGAAGTAAATTAATAAGTTCAATGTTCTTAGACACTGACTTTCTTAAGAGTCTAATAAAATTCCTTGAGGAAAAGTCATGCTCCAGTTATGACTGCATCCCGTGGCACAACCTTAAGAACAATGGGTTTTTCTGGTCCAAAAAGTCTTTGTCTACTTAATTTCAGAGGTATCTGCAACAGGAGAAGAAGAATATTGAGAAGCAATGGGTGAACCAACAAGAACACTAGATTAAAGTTAATAAATAAATAAATAAATAAACAAACAAACAAAAAGTGTTGGGCTAGAGAGATGGCTCAGAGGTTAATAGTACTGACTGCTCTTCCAGAGGTCCTGAGATTAATTCCCAGCAACCACATGGTGGATCACAACCATTTGTAATGCGATCTGATGCCCTCTTCTTTTGTGTCTGAGGGCAGTGACAGTATAGTCATACACATAAAATAAATAAATCCTAAAATTGTTTTGGGGGATGATAATGCTTTGCAGAACAAAAAAGCTTCATTTATTATCATGTATTGTGACATTATTTCTCCCTTATTCTAAAAGCTGTGTCAATTAGATGTTGAGAACTTGTATCTAAATGTTCATTATTTAAAATAGGGATTGAAAATCTACTGTATTCAGGACTTGAGACAAACTCATGCTGGTTTATACTACTTATGTTCTATTCTGATGTAGAGTAAAACATGTTTAATATTTTTAATCATATTCTTAGTTTTTATGTCAATAGTTTTTAAAATTTTTTTATGAGGTATATTTCTTTACTTACATTTCAAAGGTTATTCCCCTTCCCAATTTCCTGTCCATAAGCCCACATTCCCTTCTCTCCCCCTCCCCCATATGGGTATTCCTCCTATGCATCCCCCTTTTTGCCCCCACCCCCATATTCCCCTGCACTGGGGGTCCAACCTTGGCAGGACCTAGGGCTTTCCTTTCCCCTGGTGCCCCAACAAGGCTGTTCTCTGCTACATATAATATTTTTTAACTTTTGAAAATTTATTTTTAGTTTTGAAATTTGCAAGATAACCATGAGAGAATACATTTCAACTCTCTTAACAATCCCCAACTCCCAGATCATATCTCACCACTACTCTTAAGCATATTCAGTGCAGGACTTTTTTATAGTTTACTTGCTTTTCTAGCATCTATTCTTGGCTTCCAAGAATGTGAATAACGGGAAACTCTAATTCTACAGAATTTTCCAATAATGATTCAGCCTCATGCTCTTCAGTGATGAATGGGTAAAGCCTCCAATGGAGAAATCTTATAGTAATAGGAAAAGAAATAGGAACAACGTTTTCATGGAGACAGAGCAGTGTCAAATGTAAAATGACTGAAGCTTGAAAGAGCATCTGCCTCATGCCAGGTGTGCCACTACTCTCAAAGTAGAACCACGTTTTATCCATCTATATTTTTGTACAGAGTTTAAATGCTTTAATTAAAAAGTAATACATTAGGTGAAGATGTGTGTGGATAAAACTATACAACTGCTTTGAGGAACAGATCAAAGAATAAATGCATCTGTCTCTCTGTCCAAAAAGTAATTAATATAAAAAAGCCACACTCTAAATACACCAGTTATATATGATTCACCCATCCCTTTACATGAAACGAGAACAGGTTATTCATGAAAATGCCATGTAAATACTTTTTCTAAATGTCTTATTTTACTCTTTTATAATTTTAAGTACTGTCTGTACACATGATTTTAATGGGGGTATACAAAAAAGATATACATATAATATTTATACTCATGGTACTTTTAATTTGTTATTGAGGCTTTTATGAACAAAAAGATAATTGTAGGCCATGTTTTCAAACATTTATGAAGTGTTTTAAATATTAAAACTCTCCTCAAAAAATCTTTGAAGTTGGTTGAAGGAATAATATGAGCTTATATAAAAAAGAGAGGGGATATATGTCAATGCAGAGAGAAGATTTATTTTAAACTGAAGGTTTTAATGACACATGAGTGGTGAAAATATTCTACATGAGCTACAATTAAAACATGGAGTTAATCAGGACATAAAAATCTAAGAGGAAGGTTCATTTGGAGAGTGAAGAGGAGCTAGAAGTATGAGTAGAATAAGAAGGGGAATAAAGATACATATTTTATGAAAATGTGACAAATATCTATTTTCTAGAGCAAAGACACTAAGAAATGAGCTGGAATCACAACAATGTTCCATAAGGTTGAAATTCATCAAAACATGTAACTTTTTAAAGACCTACATTTTATGTATAGGAGTGTTTGCCTGAAAATTACATACATGCGACAAGTGGGAATACTCAAGAGAAACAAAAGTGGGCCAGCAGAGACCCTGGAAATAGACTTACACATGGTTGTGAGCCACTGTGTGGGTACTGGAAAATAAACTCACCTCCTTTAAAGGGCAGTAAATGTTCTTAACGACTGATTCATCTCATAAGACCCAGCAAATGCCTTTTAAAATAATGATCTATACTTGGCATGACATGGGAAATCAGAGATGAGCCTTTAAAGCAACACTGTGAGTAAGTTGTATTGTAATTTCAAAAAGATCAGGCATCCTGAGTTTCTGGTTTCTTTTTGAGACGCATAGCCCATGTTGGCTTCAAATTCACTAAGTGGCAAAGAGTTTCTTGAAATTCTGATCCTCAAGTCTCTAACTCCTGACTACAAGGATTATAGGCAAGTACGATCCAGCTCATTCATGTACTTCTGGGGATTAGAACCAGAGATTTGTACATGATAGGTCAACATTTTGCCAATGGAGAAACATCTCAGACATCATGTCTGAGTGTTTAAATTCTTAAAACACTTCTGTAATTCTAATCTGCATTCACTGCTTCAAAAGATTGTGAGAAGGTGGCTTCTTTGAGATCTGAAAGAAGAGTCCAACATGCAGCTAACATTGAAGACATGACCATTGCACCTATGAATGTCACATGACATACCAATCTCCAATGGACATGACGAGAATTTCAAACACAATGCATGGAATCCTGTCACACTGGCCTACACTGACTCTTCATAATACGAAGTTTTATTCTATGCAGACACAGAACAAAAGGCTCCTTAGCAAATAGTTTATTTGTCCAGAAAACAAAGTATTAAACCTCAAACATGCTTTATCATTTTTATACATAGAGCATACAATTGGAAAAATTCTTACCATAAAACACTGTTTGTAGAGATAGTTTTTCCCTCACCTGTGTTTCCTCACAAAGCTGGAAGGAGAAGTTTTGCAGAACTTTAGTGAGAGCAAGTTTCATATTCATGAGAGCAAACCTCATGCCAATACAGTTCCTGGGTCCATTTCCAAAGGGCAGATATACATAAGGATCAATGCTGCCCTTGTTCTCCTTGCTGAACCTGGAGACATAACAATAGAAGATAAGTTGATATAGGATAAAAGCATAAGAGCTACACATGTGAAGTTGCCTTTTAACATCTAACCAGAACACACAGGGAGTTTGGGAAAGGTTCATTGAACCTCTGCTTCAGGTAATTGGTCCTGAGAATTTTACCATAAAGGTCCTTTTCATTTCCCTTACCTTATAAGAGTCTCCATGTGGTTGAGATAAGATAAATGCTGCTGTTTAAAAAAATGCATGCTTATGAGGTCATATGGTAGTATAATAATGGTGTTATGGGGTAGGGGGAACCAACGATTTTCTGATTGAATGGAGGGCCAATTCAATGGGGGAAATTATTGCCTAGCACTGAAAATCTGGTTAAACACCCATGGCTGCAGACATTATAGATGAGGATGTAGTGCTCTTGTTTTGCTAAGTGGACCTGGTACCAAAATGCTTTCAAAATATTTATCTTTACATGCAAAAATTAGTGCTGATATAATCCTTGTTCAGAAAAGTTTCAGTTAGCAGTGAGATACAGTAAACAAAGAAACTCATGGCTGGTCATATTGTGGAAAAGTGGTGGAGTGCTCAGCCCCTCCAAAGTTCAGGAAACATCACAATTAAAGGGCAGAAAAAATTTAAGAGCCATGGCATGACATGGGTGCTGTGAAGTATTATCTTTTGTCTATGACACTTCCATTGCACTCATGTGCTCACAGCATCTGTGGATACCTACTACAAGACTAGACACATTATCATTCCATCATGGGGTGGAAATGGAACCCATGGGATACAACCTCCCTCAGAAGCTACTGACAATAAATGTTTGGTGGATGAAGGAGTTTTTCTTCAATGGTGCAGCCTTTCATGACTTCACTGTTCTCCAGTATTTATCTCCTACACATATGCTTATGCAAGAAACCTTAAATAAATCAAAAGTCACAAAAAATCACATGAAAAGAGCAGGAAGTCTGGTTGAAGATAAACAGGGATTCCACATGAGTGGGAGTGAGTAGATCAAGGCAATGCGAGCTAAAAATGACCAGAATCCATTATCCATTCATGTGATTGTCAAAAATTAAAAAGGAACAAGAAAACAAATACATCTTAAACAAAATAATTCATTTAAGATGATACTTTCTTCTAACTCTGAAAAGCACATTTCATTTCCACTACAGGAAAAGTGGGTTCCTCCCTCACACTCCAGTGTGTCATTAATTACTAAGGAAGGAGAAAAACATTCTGCATTTAATTGGTCTTATTTTCTTTCCATCTCACTTCCCCTCTCCTCTCTTTTCTTCAATCTCTCTGCCATTCTCCTCACAGAATGCAAATGAATGCAAAATCATATTATATCATTGTTCTATAGGATACATCATAACATACACAGGCCTGCATAGTGCAGAGTGGGTTCCTGCCTCTGGGTTTCTGGTACCTTTCTGGAAGAAATTCCTCAGGCTCTGGCCAGTGCTGTGGGTCATGTTGAAGAGTATAAAATGGAATCATCACCACTGACCCTTTGGGTATAAACACACCATCAAGTTTTATATCTTTTTTACAGACTCTCTCAAGTCTATAACCAATTGGATACAATCTGGGGGTTTCATTCAACACCATATCCAGATACTCCATTTCCATCACAGTATCATAGGTGGGAGGTGCCTGGGAAGAAAGAAAAAGACTTGTGCTGAGATCTTAGATTAACTTTTCAACTGTGTCTAGTGTTCAATTCTTAGTAGGTCCAAAGTCAGATCAGCAACTCAAAGGGCATTAATTAGTACTTACAATAAATTTTAAAGGATTTTAAAAATTGTTTTATTTTAGATATGTAGGTGTTTTAGTTATATATGTTTATGTACACCATATGAGTACAGTGCCCACAGAAGCCATAATAGAGCATCAGATTTACTGAACTAGAGTTAAAGCAGTTGAGACCTGCCAATTTCATGCTGAGACTCAAATATACCTTGATACTATGGAAGAGTAGCCAATGCTCTTAACCATCGTGACATCTATCAAGCTCCTTACAAAATAGAATAACTATCACTTGGTGCCTGGGAGATGCTCAATTAGTGAAGGGTCTATTAGGTAAGCTTGGGGATGAGAGTTCACATAGAAATCATTTATGAAGCCAGACACAGTGACCCCAATCTATAATCCCAGTAGCAGGTAGACTGAGATAGGGCATGCCTGGTGGTCACTGGCTAGACAACTTCACCCATCAATGAGCTCCATGTTTGGAGAGTGATTTAGAATTATACACAATGCAGGTCTATGACCTATTCTCTCTCTCTCTCTCTCTCTCTCTCTCTCTCTCTCTCTCTCTCTCACACACACACACACACAGAGTGTACCCATTTACATACATCCATACATACACACAAACAAGCACACACCAGAGAGAGAGAGAGAGAGAGAGAGAGAGAGAGAGAGAGAGAGAGAGAGAGAATATATATATAGATGATTTAGATACCAAGCCTCACACTTTGGCTTCTTTTCTTATAAATATACATAGATAGGGGAATCATGGCAGAGAGATGAGACAACCCATGAAGCTTAATGAAAGCCAAGACCGGCACCTCTCTGTGCACAGCTGGGACACAGTAGAACAAGAGAAGCAGAGAGCTGTATGCTAAGTGCATATCTTCAATCTCACATGGGTTGGCGATACTTGGTCCTCTTCTGGTCCTAGATAACAGATACACCAGGCCAAGCCCTTTGCTGAAAAACCCTCTGTTGGCATGAGAGGGTTTATTGCCCATTTCTTCTTCTGTGGCCCCTTTATGATCATTTCTAAACTGTGCTGGGAAAAATCAGTGATTGTGCTCTGGTTAAAAATTATCAAGGGCTGCTGAGATCTCTTAGTGAGCAAAGGCACCTGCCCTGGAGCCTACTGACCTGATTTGGAACTTGAAAACTCATGTAGTAAAGAGTGAACAAATTCCGTCAAGTTGTTTTTTGACATCTACACACATACCACAGCACGCATGCCCACATAGGAATATAAACTCATACTAAGTATGTACACATATAAATACCATATGCATATACATATATATGTATACAATATGCATATAAATATGTACATACGTACATACACACATACATATATAATACATACATACTTACATACATACAAATACATAAAAGAATTGCACCTGAATTTGAAAGTTGTCTCAGTCGTTTGAATCCTTACACTCATGCTCATTCACAGATACACCTACAAACACACACATTCACGCAAAATATTTACACACCCCCACACACAAGATACACAAAGTAACCCTCAGTCAAACACTCTGTCTCTGTCTTTGTCTCATTCTCTCTCTGTGTCTCTGCCTTTGCCTCTGTCTCTGCAGGTGATAAAAATGTGTCTTTGTTGAGACTTTTCCTTTTACCTCCCACACAATCTTCTCACCTTATTGGGTAGAGCCCTGTCGATTTCCTCCTGCAGTTTCTTCTGGCTGTCAGGGTGAGTGGCCAGGGAATACAAGACAAAGGAAAGTGTGCTGCTGGTGGTTTCATAGCTAGCAAAAATAAAGATAATTGCCTGGGCTACAATTTCAATGTCAGACAGGGCTGGAAGTAAGAAAACATCTCAGGTAAGTCATGATAGGAGGGACCATCACAGAGTAGATGAGGACAAAATCATAAGTCATGTCCAGATGGACTGTCACAGAAGAGATGAGGAGAAAAATGAAATGAGCCCTCATGTTTCTAGAGAGACAATGGAGATGTCAGTCACTCTGAGACTATCATCACTGTGACAGACTTGTGACACATTTAGAAAAGGAGAATGCTTCAGGCAGGTTGTTCCAATGTTTCTTCTGTTCCACATCATCCCAGTAGGCAGTTTCCAGACATAGATTTCTTGCTTGTAAAATTTATTTTTATTTATGGGCATTTCTGCAACTCTGAGCACAGGTGGTGCCATCTGGGGGGTGCTATGTGTTGGAGGAGGGTGCCCATGGAGACCAGAAGAGGACACTGGAGGCCATAGAACTAGTTACAGACTGTGGTACATCTTTTACCATGAATTCTGTGATTATGTTGTTGGTAAATTCTTTCTCTCAATTAGTTTAAGCCCTTACTACTAAACTGAAACTGGACTGTAAATCCACAATCGATGGCTATTTTTAAAATTAATATTTATTTTAGCAATCAAAAATGAAACAGAAAGTCTGAGGATATGCAGCCCAGAGATGGGAGTATGGCAACATGGGTTCAGTTCCAGCACTTTAAACACCAGACATGGTTATGTTTGTGTTCTGTGTTACACTGGAATATTGACTAGAGAGAAGAGAGCCAGTGATGGAGGAATTTGTCTTCTCAGCAGCAAGGGAATCAGCCCTCAAGGACTGCACACTGAGAGGTTCCTAGAAGCTCTATTTTTACACAAAAGGCAAGTTTAGCAAGTCAATTTCCACATACAAAAACCTCCTACCTGATAGTGGGCTTGTCTTGAAAGACCTAAGCAGTTCTCAGCCATAGGAGACTGTCTGGTTTGCCGGGTATGCCTTTACACAAAGTTATGCAAAGACTCTGGGAATACTTCCAAATAACATCATAAAATCTCAGATAACAATCACTGACAGAAGGCTACTTCAAAGCAGAGGTGCCATCCCTCAAGATTCATGCCAGATACAATGGTTCTGCTAAAACTCTGCTGCATAGTAGCACATGCCAGTAGTCTCAGGAGTTAAAAGTCATTCTCAGGCACATGGTGAATGTCCATCAACCTAGGCTACATGGACCTGTGGCAAAAGGGGGATGTGGTATACAAGAATTTGAATTAGCTGTTCACATGAAAGGGTTTCAAGTGGGGAAACAGGAGAGGACTCAAAACACAGAGTACTGGGTGACTTTAAACAGTAAATGTGGGACCTAAAAGATCACACTGCTGCATATAACATAATGATAACATAGTGAGTGTATGGGAAATAATTGAATAAGTAAAAATGGAAGACTACCTTTCCTTATCTTAAGGAAATAAGACAGAGTTGGATTGAGAAAGATACTACATTCATTCATCTGTTATCTGTACACACACCTACCTTGTGCACATGAGTAAACACTCCTGCAATGCATGTACAATACAAAGAATATAAAAAACCATTAAGTGTATTTTTTATGGTTTATCAAGATAGAGGTTTTCTGTGTAGTACTGGCATCTATGATGTAGACCAGGCAGCCCTTCAAGAGAAAGAGATCCACCTGCCTCTACCTCCCAAGTGCTAGGACTAAAGACATGCTCCGGGACTGCCCATGAGTGATTTTTAAGTACATGAAAGAATGAACAGAACTAGAGAATTTGTATGAAGAGGTTTTTCTCATAAGTTACTTAAACATTACACAAAGGAAAAGTAAATCTTTACCATGGATTATCGTAGAAAACACATGTCTACTAGGGGTTCCCAGAGAGCTTCTGCACCATTTGGGTACTTGTCCCCTGACTGGTTCTTTTGACATGGATGTCTAGGCAGAGGTCTGGGACTGTGATAGGAAGACACAAACAGCACCTGTGCTCATGCAGGTAACACAGAGACCATTGGAGATATCCATCATGACCATACTTTGTTAAGAGCAAACTTTTGCCCATGTGCATCCAGAAATTCCAAGTTGATAATAGCCATGTCTGTTTTCCATCAACTTGGCAGAAGTATCCCTTTACTGAGAAAAGCCCCTGTGTGACCACCCCTACTCCACAAGAGCTTCCTCAACAGTAGTATCCCTCTACCTTGACAAGCCTGTGTATATATATTCTGAGCAACTTACCCACTCCCCAAGAGCTGCCTTGTCCATAGACCAGGAAAGGTTTGCTTACCTTTATGAGACACTTTGTCTTTGGAATTATTATGAGCATTCATCATCAGCTGAAGAAAATCCACTCGGTGCTGGAAGGAGAAAGAGAAGTTACCAAAATGGAAGGTCAAAGGTAAGGTCAGAGGTGGATTAGGAGTACAGAACCTTAATTCTCTCATTTCTGAGAACATGGTTCCCTTAAATTCAAAACTGTGGCTAAGATTGCTTGAGTCATCAAGGAACAAAAGCAAGAGTGGATAAACTAGGATTAGCTTCCTCTTCCACCACGTTTACAAAAAATTACAATAGACACAAGCTTAAACAATCACTTTTATTCTTTGAAAATGTTTTTGAAAGCAAGAAACACATTTCCTTTTCAGTAACTTGTATTTGTTATTGGAGAGTTTCATACATGTACACAATCAAATATGGTCAACTCCACACCACTGTTTCCTCCATCTAAGTCCTTCTATATCAACTGTAACATTTCTTCCTCCATACCCCAGGACCTATTTTTAAACACCCACTAATTCTATCTAGTGATCTGCACATATGCATGGCTGTGGAGCCATCCACTGCCACATGTGAAACCTACCAGTGTCAATATCCTTCCTCCACTGCCAATTGTTCCTCTCCAAAGGTCAGAGCTTGGAGAGATCCTGTCCTATCTATGCTGGAGTTTTGACAGTCTTGATCATGCTCAGGTCTTATACCTTCATTCCTTATGCAGGATATTCTAGTTTTCATTCCTATTGATAAGAATTAATTCCTGGCTTATTATCAATAATTTTTTAAAAAAATATAACTTCTCCCCCAGAAAATATACTCTTTCTCTCTGTGTATTAGTCTAGCCTTTTCTACCTGTCATTAATACAGAGCTCAAGTGTTCACAGCCCAACATGTTTTCAAACTGTGACCCCCTCATGAAACCAACACTTTCTACCTTATGCTTAGAATCCAGGCGGGTTTGCTTCATTCTGTACACAAATTTTTGGAAAAATGCTACTGAATCCTTTGGGAAGAGGCAGATATTTAACATCTCATATATGGGGGTGAGGAATGGAAAGAGTACTGGAACAGAAAAAAGATAAGTTTTATTGGAAATGCAAGTTTCATTTAAATAAATCATAAAGCAATCCCAAGAATAAGTCACCAAAGTCGCAGCAAAGCCATCTCTCCATGACCTTCCCTCACACTGAGTCAGCACTGTACTGCTGCCACCACTCTGTGGAGTAACCAAAGCTGTAACCTGATTCTTAAGTTTAATTCTACTCCTGGAGTTCATGTGGATTCACAAAGGCCATTGAAATGGCTCAACAGCTAAAGATTTTTGCAGAAAAAGCTAACAACCCAAGTTTGATCCCTCGATCCCACTGTGGGAATGAAAAGTTGTGCTCTGATCTACACATGCCACACAAAAGTCAAATCATTCAACCATATGAAGAACAGGCAAGGTCACACCGAGAAATCCTGTCTCAAAAAGACCCAACCACAAAGGCAGATAAACAAAAAGTAGGGAGAATGAAAAAATCACATATTCTCCCTCACTTCCAGATTCTAGCCTACATGAATAACCACGTGGGAAGATCTGAGTGTAGGTAGCATTTAACACTTACAAGGAGGTGCATAGAATAATATTAGGTGACAAGAATGGAATGTAGGCAAAGGGATACATGAAATATAATTGTATGGAAATATAACTGACAGGGAAAATTATTAAAACCCTAAATTACACATCATGGTTAATTGTACCCAGACTATATATAAATAACAGTTAACACTCCCAGAAGAGCCAGGCTTAATTTCCAGTATCCAAGTGGTTGCTCACAACCACCTATAACTCCAGGTCAAGGAGATCCAAGGCCCCCTTATGGCCTCTTTATGCACTTTATGCATGCAGGCTAAACACCTATACACAGAAAATAAAAATAAATAGATCTTATAAAAATGATAAAGCAGTTGAGCTTTATCAATTGAAGATCTAGTCAGACAGTGGAAGTGCATTCCTTTAATCCCTGCACTCAGAGGAGTTAGATGAGTTCAAGACCAGCTTATTCTATAGAGTGAGTTCCAAGCTACTGAATGATAGACAGAAGAAAACCTGACCTTAAAAATAAAGAGAGGTCATGGGAGGTGATGGCGAGAGTAAGGGAGATGGAGAGTGAGAAGAAGAGGAAAAGATCTAAAAGCAGACACTAAAACATCGAAGTCCTTGCATTTCTGGCAGACGTTTACATGTAGAGTAGCTACTGCTGCTGTAGACAATGTACGTTCAATCACTTAATATGTTAAAAACTCAGTTACTTTCTAACTCAGCAAGGCTGATTCTGGAAATGACATAAAAACACATATTTAAACATAACCTTGTATAGGAAAGATCATAGCAGTGAAATCCATGGCAAACATGTAAGGCTGACTTCAATGGCCATCAACAGGTAGGGAGTAAAATTTGCTCCTAGACAAAGGATATAGTGATACTTGCTTCATTCAGTGTTTTGCTAAATGAAAGAGGCCTTTCACAGAGACCACATAGTGTATGATACCATTGATATGAAATGCCCAAAATACACAGATACAGAGGAAGTGAATTGGTGGTTCCTTACGTCAAGGTTGCTTTAAAGTTGCAAAATGACTAGGACATAATTGACATTGGTAATGGGCCAGGTCAATTCAGTCAATGCTGACCCCTAAGAGATCAGAGTACAGAGAATAAGGGGCTGTTGAGTACTGGACCCTAAATGGGGCATCTATATCAGCACCCCACCCATCAAGGATCAAGGAACACATGAAAGAGGATGTGGAAATAAAGTCAGAGGCAGGACTACCCAAAGACTATACATGGACTGACCCTGGACTCCAACCTCATAGGTAGCAATGAATAGCCTAGTAAGAGCACCAGTGGAAGGGGAAGCCCTTGGTCCTGCCAAGACTGAATCCCCAGTGAAGGTGATTGTTTGGGGGAGGGTGGTAATGGGGGGAGGATGGAGAGTGGAAGCCTATATATAAGGGGAGGGGGAGGGGTTAGGGGGATGTTGGCCCGGAAACCGGGAAGGGGAATAACAATCGAAATGTAAATAAGAAATACTCAAGTTAATAAAGATAAAAAAAAAGTCAGAGGCAGGAATGGGGAGTGTGAAATACCATATCCTAGACACGGCATGACCCTCTCTCGGATCAAGCCAATGATATTGGTCAGCATCCGAGCAGGCATGAACTCAATTGGTCACCAAAGCAGATAAAAGGACAGGAAATTGGGAGGAAGTTGTAATTCCATGTCTAAGTGATGTGGGAAGTTCGAGTTAGGGGTGGGTATAATCAAGGCAAATGGTATAGCTGTATGATCTTGCAACCATGGAGAGCTCTGAATTTGCAGAGAGCCAAATTGTACTTATAAATATTAGTATTTATACAAATGAAAGAATTCTAAAATAAAACCAGGACTCAGAAGTGCACACTGTAATCCCAGCCCTCAAGAGGCAGAGGTAGAGGAATCACTATAAGCTCAAGGCCACCCTGGTACACAGAGCAATCTCCAGGTCAGCTAGGACTACACAGTGAGACCCTGTCTGTCTCAAAGAAAAACAAAGTTCAAAAATAGAAGTAATTGGGCTACCTGTCTTTGAACATAGTGAAAATACTAAACTGTGCCTTTAGGGGATTAATTACATGGTAGGTGAACTACATACCACTAGAGCCAAGTGGGAAGAGAAAGGCAGACCTGGCAAATGGCCACATACAAGAGCAATGAATCACAAGGCAGAAAAACCACCCTCATACCTACTGACAAGAACAACGGATCAAAAAAGTCAAATCTTTGGAATTTCTTGACTTTCTCCACAAAAGGATCCTTTGGGTTGTTGATGGAATTGATGTTAACTTCAAATGATGTGCTGGTAATAACATCCATGCTGTAGGCACCAAACACTCTGAGAAGAGAGAGGAGTGGGAATTTAACGCAGGCATCAGGGAGCGAGAAAGTATTCATATTCTCAGGAGACAGGAAATATCACCTCAATATAGACCAAGCCCTTCCCAGCCTACCCACCCTCTACCCCTGCAAGCTTCATACTGTCACATTTGTTTCTTTTAAATTATATATAATGTCATCTCCTGTCTAAAGGGGCAAGGACAATCATCTGGCCCACTGAAACTCCACCAGAAGGATGACCCTGTACCCCAGTTTCCCTATCTCCCATGATGACAGTGATGGACCAGCACTCACTCTTTCATAGCAAGAGGCTTGCCTTTCTCTACCTTTTGCTTCAAGTACTTTACCAAAATGTCTCCATAGTGTTCGATGATGGGGAACATCTAAACAAAAATGAAAAGCCTCCACAGTTAAAATGTGGACTCCAGTCACGTAGTTGCAGTTAAAAGAATTGCAGTCACCTCCTTGAGTCTTCCACTGGTAAATGTGGGGGACAGGAAGGCTCTATATCTTTTCCACTCCTCGTCCTTAGCTACAGAGATGGATTTGCTCATGATCCCCACTGGGCCAATATTCTAGAGTTAAAAAAAAGAAGCCTGTGAGAAATCAGGTGCATGTTTGGCTGCCTATTGTGGTTCCAACTTTATATTTCAGCATCCGTTTAAAAGTAAATATCTATGTGGCTAGAAATCTAGGTTCAGGGTTCAAGGAGAAGATGAGAACAAGATTTAGTTGATCTCCAGAGCTGTGCATATGGCATTTCACTTGGAGAAAAATAGAAAGATAACTTTGCATCAGACAAGTTCTCCAGGTCTATATGTCTCATATTTACATGAACAGAGTGAAAAGGATGCCTTCATATGCTTTGTGTCTGTCTGTCTATCTATGTGTCTGTATATGTCTGTCTCTCTGTGGGTCTCTCTCTGTCTCTCTGTCTCTCTGTCTCTGTCTCTCTGTCTCTCTCTCTGTCTCTGTCTCTGTCTCTCTCTCTCTCTCTCTCTCTCTCTCTCTCTCTCTCTCTGTGTGTGTGTGTGTACACATGAATGTTGGTTCACATGTTCATGTGTGCTCCAGTGAGGTCAGGTATCATTCTGTATATCTCTATATGGCCTTTATGAGGCAATGTCTCTATATGAATCTAGAAGACTCTGGTTTGACTAGAGTTGCTATGAAACAGGTCCCTATGATCTTCCTTTTTCCACATGTATCTCTAGAGTCACACATGAATGTTGCTCTGCCCAGCCTTTTTGTGGATGCCGAGGATGTAAACTTGGGTCCTTTAGTCATTGTTGAAGCCATCTGCCTAGGCCTGGGACACTTAAAAGATTTGATAGTTCGGTTTTTTAAGAATTATTTTACTATCACATGGGTTTGGCCTAACATTGCTCATTTTATAATGTTAACTTTTATTCCCCAAACTGCTTACAGGAGTGTTAGCATGTAAGATACTGAGGGACCCTGACCCCAGTTGGCTCCAATTGTTAAATAAAGATGCCAGAAGTCAATGGCTGGGAAGGACAGACAGAGGTAGGACTTTTAGGATTCACGAGCTTGGGAGAGAGAGGTGGAAGCAGCAGAATCACCATGAGAGGAACATAGGGCAGACCAGCCACTTAAGTATTTAGGTAGATGGTTCTAGTGGCCATGTCTCCACTTGGGTCTGTGGAACCAAAGATCAAATTTGGATCGTAAAGAATGTTATCCTTGGAATACAGAAGGGGAGAGTTTTCTAGTCACCAAAAATATTAGAAATGCCCAGCTATTAAGCTAGTCAAGGCATATTCAAATTAACTTGTGTGTGTGTGTGTGTGTGGGGTATCTGTCTATCTGTATGTCTGTATGTCTGTCTATCTTTCTGTGTTATATCTGTCACAATGCATATGTCTATGTGTGTGTGTATATAACTGTGTGTATGTGTCTATGTATTTCTGTGTGTTTCTGTATATATCTGCCTCTGTATGTGTATGTCTGTCTATGTTTGTTTCTGTGCTTTTGTCTGTCTCTATGTATGTGTCTGTCTCTGTGTGTGTGTGTGTGTGTATCTCTGTGTCTGCATCTGGCTCTCTGTAAGGGTATCTCTCTTTCTCTGTCTCCCTCCATAGCTCTGTCTCTTTCTATATATCTCTCTGTCTCTTTCCCCCTCTGTGTTTGTGTATCTCTGATTGTATGTGTATCTCTCTGTGAGTGATACACATGAATGCTAGTGCACATGCCCAGCTGTGCTCATATGGAGACCAGAGGTCACGCATCATTTTTTATACCTCTCTATTGTATTTTTGAGGCAAGGATCTCCTTGAATCTAGAAGGTTCTGCTTTGGCTGGAGTAGCTAGCAAACAAGCCACTAGGTGACATGAGGATAGAACTAGAAATATCATCTTCATTGAGGTAACCCACACCCCAAAATATTTGCATGGGATGTACTCACTTATGAGTGAATGTTACCCATAAAATACAGGGTAACCATGCTACCACATACAGACCAAAAGAAACTATGTAATGAGGAGTGCCCAAGGGAAGAAGCATGAATCAAACAGAACATGAAACAAAATAGACAGGGCAGGTGCATAGAGTGAAGGAACTGGATGTGACAGGGTGTGGACAGGGAAATAGGGATGAAGATCAGTTTTGGGAGGTTAGAGAGGGCTGCAAGACAGAACAGGGATCATTGGTTGAACATCTTTGGGACTAACCAGATACCTGGGATGGTGGAGGTTCTGAGAAGTCTATGGGGGTAACCCAAACTGAGATTCCAAGTCTCAAGCTGTGGATATGAAGACTGAAGTGGTCACCTCTTGTAGAGAAGCAGGACTTCCAGAGGAGGAAGGAGCACATCAATCCACACATAAAACCACCCATACAAAACTTTTCTTGCTAAAAATGGTGCAGGGATTAAGATGAGAGAAGACCAACTAATGACTGAACAAAGGTGAGACCAATACAATTAGAGAGTATAAATAGGAGAATATAAATGATCCTCTGCTATGCTTTCAGAACTAGCATAACTGAGTTCTCAGAGGCCTCATCCAGCAGCACGTAGGAAAAGATGCAGAGATCCTCAGCCAAAAATGGGGCAGAACTTGGGGAGTCATGTGCAAAAGTTTGAGGTAGGATTGAATAAGCCAGGAGGTTCAAGCATACCACATGAAAACCCACAGAGTCAAAATCCTGGGCCAATGAAGGCTCACAGATACTGAACCATCAACCAAAGTAATTAGAGGAGCTGAATATAGGCTCCCTGCACATTTGTAGTAGAAGTGCAGCTTGGTCTTCCTGTGGGTCTCCTAAGAATTGGAGCTGGGGCAGTCTTTTCATTGCCAGCCATTGGATATGGTCCCCCTAACTGGACTGCCTGGTTGGGTCTCAGTGGGAGAGGATCTCCTTACTTCTTTTTTTTTTATTAACTTGAGTATTTCTTATATACATTTCGAGTGTTATTCCCTTTCCCGGTTTCCGGGCAAACATCCCCCTCCCCTTCCTTATGGGTGTTCCCCTCCCAACCCTCCCCCCATTGCCGCCCTCCCCCCAACAGTCTAGTTCACTGGGGGTTCAGTCTTAGCAGGACCCAGGGCTTCCCCTTCCACTGGTGCTCTTTTTTTATCTTTATTAACTTGAGTATTTCTTATTTATATTTCGATTATTATTGCCCTTCCCGGTTTCCGGGCCAACATCCCCCTAGCCCCTCTCCCTCCCTTTCTATATAGGCTTCCCTTCCCCATCCTCCCCCCATTACCACCCTCCCCCCAACAATCTCATTCACTGGGGGTTCAGTCTTGGCAGGACCAAGGGCTTCCCCTTCCACTGGTGCTCTTACTAGGCTATTCATTGCTACCTATGAGGTTGGAGCCCAGAGTCAGTCCATGTATAGTCTTTGGGTCCTTCCACTGGTGCTCTTACTGGTATATTCATTGCTACCTATGAGGTCAGAGTCCAGGGTCAATCCATGTATAGTCTTTAGGTAGTGGCTTAGTCCCTGGAAGCTCTGGTTGCTTGGCATTGTTGTACATATGGGGTCTCGAGCCCCTTCAAGCTCTTCCAGTTCTTTCTCTGATTCCTTCAATGGGGGTCCTATTCTCAGTTCAGTGGTTTGCTGCTGGCATTCGCCTCTGTATTTGCTGTATTCTGGCTGTGTCTCTCAGGAGCGATCTACATCCGGCTCCTGTCGGTCTGCACTTCTTCATCCATCTTGTCTAATTGGGTGGCTGTATATGTATGGGCCACATGTGGGGCAGGCTCTGAATGGGTGTTCCTTCAGTCTCTGTTTTAATCTTTGCCTCTCTCTTCCCTGCCAAGGGTATTCTTGTTCCCCTTTTAAAGAAGGAATGAAGCATTCACATTTTGATCATCCGTCTTGAGTTTCATTTGTTCTAGGCATCTAGGGTAATTCAAGCATTTGGGCTAATAGCCACTTATCAATGAGTGCATACCATGTATGTCTTTCTGTGATTGGGTTAGCTCACTCGATCTCCTTACTTCTGATGCTACTGGATATCCCATGACAAGGTGGTTCACAAGCAGAACTTCTGAGAAGAAGGGAAAGTGACTATAGAGAGAGAGATCAGTAAGGGAGGGATTAGGAGGAAAGGAGAGAGGTGAGGGGAGTTGCAATCTGGATGCAAATTGAATAAATAAATTAATGAGTGAAAAAACAATATGACATACCCGCCGGTTTGTGAAGACAGAAAAGCATTCCTTCACTAGCACACTCTTGATCATTTCTGTGTCCATGATGGCAAACACAGGCGTTTGACCATCAAACAACCTGTGTGGGGAAGACTACTGATGAACCAGGTTCTGAAGTGAGAGCCACCACCAGACATTGTTCCTAATATTGCAGGATCCTTATTCTGCTTATACAAAACAGGGTCACAGGAGTTCTCAGTTCAGCTTAGGAATTCTGATCCCTGAAAAAATGGAGTCTATAAAAAGTGGTATGCAATGTCATTCAAGACACAATGAGTCCCTTAAAGACAATACCTTTAGGAAAGTTACCGAAATGGGAAATAACAAGTAGCAATTTGCTAAGTATAGATGTGTTTATGTGGGAATTGCCTAGACCATTATCTATGATTTTGCACATTTGAATTATTGCAAGGGGCAGGAGAGATTACTTCACAGTTAGGAGCACATATTGCTGTTTCAGAGGACCCAAGTTTTATTCCTAGGATGATTCACAACCACCTGTAACAGCAGGTCCATGGATATCCAATATTTCTGGTCTCCATGATCATCTACTATCATGTACAGAATGGCACACACACACACACACACACACACACACACACACACACACACACACAAACAGAGAATTAAAAGTAGAGATTTAAAATTTAAATTCTAAAATAAAAATGAATCATTAAATATTTAAAATAAAATTATAATGGTAAATATTTTAAAGTAAGGTTGATAAATAATAAATCCTTACCATTCAATTTAAATGTAAACATTGTTCTATGCAAGTGCTGCTTGCAGACACATTTTGATCCCAGCACACAGATGACAGAAGACATGAAAATCTCTGTAAGATCGAGGAAAGTCTGATCTATAATGTGAGTCCAGGACAACCAGAGCTACACACTGAGAAACCCTAACTTGAAAATGAGAGGAAGATTTTAATTTTCAGAATAATAGAATATATTAACATCTAGTGTCGAGATGCAGCTCAGTTTTAATATGCCTGCCTAGAGCGCACCAGACATGATTTTGGTACATTGAGATAAAAATACAAAATTTAACTGAGCTGAGGCACCTGTATCTACTTCTCCAAGACTCAGGTAGTCTGAAAGACAGGGCAGGAAGAACATGAGAGCCAGGAAGCAGAGGGGAGAGCTATGCAGGCTGTCTTCTATACTCCTGAATTCACTGCAGATGGGTTCACCTCACATGTCCTGTGCATGACTGTCAACATTAACATCCTGACACTGCCTACCAATTTGCACACAGCTACTTGGAGTGGGGAAGCAAAATGGCCCAAAGAGGCCCTTAATGATGCCAGCTCAGTCTTTGGGATCTATGTGGTGGAAAGAGAGAACTGACTGTCACAAGCTGTGATCTGATACACACTTTTACCAAGACCCTTGGCAGGGGCTGAGGAGATGTTTGAGCATATGATGGCACCTGTACCAAGCCTTATGACTCGAGTTCAGTCTTCTGGAAGTAGAGAATTAAATTCCACAAGTTTTTCTCTGCCCTACATATATGTACCAGAACACATGGTCCCCATTCCCAGAAAAACACATTGATTTAGAGTACAACATAAAAAACAAATTCTCTATACGCACAGAGTCTTTTAATTCTAAGCATGAAACATTTACCAAGCACTTAGCTAGGTCATCAACTCCAGTCTTCTGCAGTCAAATGACATACTAATTTTACAGTGAAGTGAAGGAATGTGGGCTTTATAAAGAAATGAGCAAGTGTGGCAAGGAAATGGAACAAGTAATTTGCTAGAGCAGATCAGAGGGACCTGCAGCAATACATCACATGCCAGGAAAAGGAAGTTTCAAAGCAGAAAACAAATTAGAAGGGGACACTGGATAAACTTGAGGCATAGGCATATACCCAGGGGTCACACATACTCACACAATGGAGGATGGTAGACTGTGTGAAGGCCATGGGGGCAGGTGGGGTTAGGGACCAGGTTGTAAAGTGAAAATATAAATAATTAACAGGAGAAAGAGAGAACTCAAGTCTGTGGAACATCAAACCTATCAAAAGCCACAGTGTACAATGTTAATGAGACCTCTGAACCCTGGCACTTAATGACATGTAGTATCACCTTTACATGGAAAGATGCATGGCTTCAAAATATTGTTCTTGCACAAGTGGAGTGCCCCCTCCTAAAGAGAGTCAACTAAATGAACCTTTCCAGAATACTCACCCCCATATTTTCCCACACTTCTTATAGCACTCCATGTCGAATTTCCATAAGCCCTGGAAAGAGAAATATCATGAAATCCATTACTGTCCTCTATGTATTGACCTTTCTGTAGCCAGAGCACGAAAACTTCAGATCCCATGAAGTCAGATTTATTGTCTCTGACACAAAAAACTCTTATTCAAAAATTTTGACATGTCAAGGGCAGGATTGGTGGGTGAGGAAAGACAGAATGAGAGAGTAGGATATATTACACCTTCCTGTGGCCTCTGCATGCCAACTCACAGACACATACATGTATACAGATATAACATATATAAAACACACACTAATAGTAATAATAATAATTATTATCATCAACAGAATTGTTATTAAATAATATGCAAGATAAGCACAGATCCTGTAGGAAGAGAATCCTGAGCAGAAAGCAGCAAAAACTGTCACTTTGCCCTCTCGGTGTGAGCTTGGAAATGTCTGTCTAGGGGACTGACCATGGACCAGGTGCCAAAGTGCAATAATCACAAACCATCTTCCCAGACTTAGAGCCTTCATGCCACATTACATACTCATTACTCAATTTTCTAATAATTTTGTTAAATCATCCTTTTCTTAGTGGCTTTGCTTTTAACAAACATTAAAAGTATAAGAAGAAAGTAAAAGAAAAAACTATATAGGTAAGGATCTATCAGAGACAACCATCATCCTGTCTCAGATGGTCTCACTTGCTATTCTGACTCATGAATAAGACTGATGTCTTTAAAGGAAGAGAGACAGCTGTAGATACCATTCAGTACCTACAGTGGAACACTTTGCCTAGCATGTGCAACGTTCCTCAGTTAAGGGCACTGGCTAACCTTACAAGTTCCATTCCAAGAACCCACTCGAGCTTCAGGGAATACATTGCCCTCTTCTGTGCTCCATAGGTACTGCACTCACATGCACAAACACACATATACAACCTTGTACACATAAAATATTTCTGAATCAATTAATCCCTAACCAAGACTCCATTACCTAAAGGAAGAGAGAAAGTAAATGCCCTAGTTCTGAAGAACCAAATATTCCATAATAGTGCAAGCAGAGTCTAGAGCCATACAAAAACATCATGGGTTCAAAGATTAACCAGATAATTCAAGTATATGAAAAGCCTCCTAAATGTGGGGGCTTGGGGGATCAGGGATAAGCTGATGCTTCATAAATATTCACCAAAAAGAACAAAAGCATCATTCATAAGAGCTCATACAAAGACAAGTTTAATCTAATAAATAAAGATTGATGTCCTAGAATTTAGAACCTCTTCAAGATTTTCTCCAAATAACCACAGCTGTGTCTTCCTGGAATCTACACTGAGCAAAAATCAATGTCTTCCATTACTGCTCACAAGGTCAGAGCATCAAGATTGAATAAGATCTGGGCACTTTACCTAAGGTGAAATTTCAATAAACTAGGACCTGGGACATGCCCCCAAATGAAAAAGGACTTGCCAGCAAGCCTGATAACCTGAGCTCTATCCATAGGACTAAGATTTCCATAAGAGCAGACTCACTCTTACAAACTGTCCTCTGACCTACCTATTCCTGCAATGGCATATACACACCCTCAACCAAAAATGAATAAATGGGGGGTGACAATAGAGCTATGGAAATGCTTCAGTGGAAAAAGCACCCTGCAAAAACAAGAATTTGAGTCCCCAGGATCTGTGTCAGTAGCTAGCAGGAGGTAATAGAAGCAGATCATAAGATGCAGAGACAAGGGACACCAAGAGAAAGTTGATACATTAACTAATCACAACAGAGAGATCTGGGTCAATGTAAGAGATTCTATTATATTGAAGAAATTGACAGAATTTGAAATTGAAATTCAGAGCAATCAGCAAGACACCCAGTGTCAACCTCTGACTTACACATACACACACATACGCATGCATAAGACCCTGCACACACATATGGGCACTCACACACATGCAAATGCCTGGATCCACTCTATAAAAATATATACACACACGAACAACTATTAAGTTTTAAGTTGGCAATAGAGACCCAAGGGACTCAAAAACATTCTCAAGAATCAGGAGGACACACAGTATGAGGGCCTGATGTCTCAGGGTTTCCTCATAAGGAGCATTTAATAGCACTAAGACATTATTGGCCACAAGCAAAAACCATAGGGAAAACTTAGTCAACACTCACCCTGTAGTAATTCAGCACAGTGCCTAAAAAAGGCAGAGGTTTTGGCCCAGGAATTCCCTGTTTCTTAAAAATTCCATGTGTACGGGTCCCAAATCTGTAAAGGGAAACGGAAAGAAGTGTGGCCATACACACAGTAGAGAGGAGACAAGCAAGACCATCATCAAACACTGAAACAAACCAACGATTGGCTGCTCCTCCAGTTCCCAGACAGTTTTGGGAATGGTGAGGGGGCCAGTGTGCATGTCAGCCCATTGCTGATATCCAAGTTTGCTTAGTTCTCATGGATCTAGAGATAACCAAAACTAAGTTATCAGTAAACTGCTGGTGGATGTTTTTATGCAGTGTATATTCAATTACTGATTTCTGTACCCACATATTTAATTATTGAGCTCTTGCTCAGAATTTGGCCTTGTCATTATTATAAAGCATCTCCTGAGTCAGTATTTTACACAACATTGTTCTTCACCATCTTCTGATTGGTTAAGTCAAGGGTAGAACAATCTATAGTTAGGTATGAGAGAAAGAGGGGGACCTCTGTGCACAGAGAGACGGAGAGGGTCTCAGGTGGGACCTGGAAACACAGTGAAGAGGGAGGTACCATAGTGAGGTTACAATAGCAGGTAACAGGTCATGGTTGAGAAGTAGGGTGGTCAACTTAGAATAGCTCAGAATCTGTCCAGATTTCTCTGAAGGTTTTAAAAAATACAAAGTTGTCTGTGTCATTATACAGACCAAGGATAGCATAGAAAACTCCAAACTTTCACAGTAAACATCAAAAGAGGGAGTTGAAGAAGTATGGGGATTGGGGTTTCCAACAGATCAACATATCAGTAGGAAGAGTTAGTGCTACGGGGGCTATAGTTCAGAAGTAAAGATTTTGCACAGCATATGTACACTCTAGCTTGATCCCCCATACTGCCAAAATATTAAAATGCAAAATTAATTTGGTCCTCATTACATTTTGGGCTTTTGAGTTGACTCCTCAATTAAAGGCACTGACTGCTAATGTTGATGATCTGAATTTGGTCTTCAGGACCCATGTGATAGGAGAAAACTGACTCTGAAAAGTTGTCTCCTGATATACATATATACACACAGACACACACACACAGAGTAGCATCTGCTGCCCCTAACCACAATAGATAAAAACATGAAACTTTGAAAACTTTTTACAAGAGTTAATTTCAACTTCTGCTATCTGGTGGAGGAGGGTCTTGTGCTCTGTGTTTTCAGATGCTGGTTCCTGTGCCTTGAGACATGGATATAGTCCAGACATGGGCAATGTCTTCAGTATTGAAGAATCTCTGCTATCAATGTGGTGTATGAATATTCCCCTGTTATCCTGATTGGTTAATTAAAGATTGAACAGTAAATGACTGGGCAAAGGAGAAGAAGTTGTTGACCACAAGGCAGTTGAGTGTCCAGGAGAAGGGCCATGAGGAAAGTGGACGAAGAACAAGGTCAAATTGAGGTCAGTTCTGAGAAGAAGTGACCAAGGGTGCTTACAATGAGGACACACATGGAACAGAGCAAGCCAGGGACAAGGTCATATTGCAAGTAAAATGGGGGCCTGCCTGAGATGTAGATAGCTTTGCACATTAGAATAGCTTAGAGCCTGCCCAGTCATAGTCCTTAAAGCTTGCTAATAAACTT
Source organism: Rattus norvegicus (assembly GCF_021556685.1). Taxonomy (NCBI): domain Eukaryota; kingdom Metazoa; phylum Chordata; class Mammalia; order Rodentia; family Muridae; genus Rattus; species Rattus norvegicus. Next base: position 15,653,571 of record NC_141545.1, read on the forward strand.
AATATGTCTGTGTCTCAATCAGTTATTTAGAAGTTAGCCAGGTTAGAAAATTTCCATCTTTTATAACCATCCTAGTTTGCCTGTGGAAGGTGTCAGATCACCTGGAGCTGTAGTTCCAAAATGATTGCAAGCTGCATGGGGATATTTGGGTTCAAATCCTGGTCCTCTGAAAGAGCAGCCAGTGCCCTTAACTATGGAGCCATCATTGCTTCAGCCTGATTCCGATATCATTTTTATCCCCCCAATAATAACAGAATACAGGTCTGAGTATCACTTCAAACCCAAGAACCTGATTGAAGGAAGGAACTTCTGAAGTCACTCACCGGTAGAAGAGCACAAGGATGATTGCTAGGAGGAGCCAGGTTTCCAGTGAGAGAGCTGAAACCAGGTCCATCCCTGCTTGTCAGTCAGCAATTTACTTCTCTGTGTTCTCCTTCTACCTGTGCCTGTGACCCTCTGCAGGGCTTCCCTTCTGCCCACACTGCTGCACTGAGGCCAGCCTGCAGTACTTAAATGCTGGGAAGGTGGGTGGCACCAGGGATCCAGCCAATAGATGGATCACATCTCCCTCACCTGGACCTTGGTACTCTCTTCCCCTAGACAGTTCATCTACAGCCTCTTTGACCTCCTTTGAGCTAACATTCCGTCTGGCATCAGGGAACAACAATGGAATATGGGTAAGACTAAAGGTTCTTAGTTTCTATCAGAAATTCAAGCAAATAAATACCATGAAATATCCCCTCACCTCTGGTGGCTTCATTCAAAAATGCACTCAGAGAATAGAAGCAGGGGGATTAGAAGTTGAAAGACAAAGTTCAAAGCCACATGGATTGTTTGAGCCCAGCATGGGATATGGGAAAACATGCCTCAAAAATATCTACTACATCTATCCACCAAAATTCATCACCTGCCAATGCTTGACTATGGTGCCAGGGAAAAAGAGACAGGCCCTGCAAGTCATTGCTGAGAGGGAGTAATTGAACTCAGTTCTGAACCCACTGATAACTGGCGACCCACAGACTTGAATGGATGGTTCCAAATCCACAGTCACACACACAGGAAACTAGATAAAGTCTTCAGGACACAAAACAAGTCATGAATATGGGAAGGAGCTTTGCAGGGAAGAACTGAGTGTGACAAGGGTGGGGTAAGGAAGAGGTGAGGAGATTTAACCAGAATGTTTTCTATACATAAAGTTGTCTCACAGAGAGAGAGAGAGAGACACTCAGACAGACAGACAGACAGACAGGGAGAGAGATATATTTATTTAATAAAAATAGCTATTAAAATGCAGATAGAAATAGTCAATCATCAGGGGAAGCACCAAGAGTCCCGTGGAAGAGTGGGGGCAGGATTCAGTGAGCCAGAGTGGTCAAGGACACCACAAGAAGATCTAGGGAATCAACTAACCTGGGACCCTGGGTCTCACAGAGACTGAACCACCAACCAAAGAATATTCAGAGGCTGGACCTAGGACCCTACACTTATACAGCACATGTGCAGCTTGTTCTTCTTGGGTCCCCCAACAATTGCAGCAGAAACTATCTGCTACCTACCATTAGATTCCTTTCCATAAACTAGACTACCTGGAAGAGCCTCAGTAAGAAAGGATTCATCTACACTTGCTGAGACTTGATATCCCAGGAACATAACCTAGAACAGGTTTCACCTACACAGAGGAGAAGGGAAGGAGGTACTAGGGGAGGTATTTGTGAGGTTGGGACTGGGAAGAGAGTACAAAGTCATTGCTGCTACCAAAATTTTTTCTTAGAAAATTAAGTAGAGACACCGCTGGGACCTGAAGGGACCAGATCAACAGTTCTCTGCACCTAAATCCCGTGGGAGGGAGAGCTAAACCTTCAGAGAGGCAGACATGCCTGGGAAGCCAGAAGAGACTACACTCTGCCCACATTTCTGACTCCAGAGGAAAACACCTAACACCATCTGGGACCCTGGTGCACAGGGGCTCCCGGAAAAGGCGGCACAGGCCCTCCTGGTTGCCGCCCTCACGAAGAGCTCAAAAGCAACACCCCACGAGCAAACTTGAGCCACGGAACAACAGGTAAGACCAACTTTTCTGCTACAAGCGACCTGACTGGTGGTCTCAGGACACACAGAGGCAAAATTCCTCTGGGACTAGACACTTCCGGTTTTTAGCTGAATTCCCAACCACGCTGATCCCCACCCACAGCTCACTGCTCCTAAACCCCATGGGAGAGAGAGCTCACCACCTGGACAGGTGGGCACTCCTGAGACTGCAGAGTGGGAGAGGCCACCAATACTGCCTACTGCTGCCCACAGCCTTGGCCCAAGAGGAAACTGTATACGGTCTCTGGGAACCGGAAGATAGGGGCACTGGAGCTGCAGGTCCCCTGTGCTCCAGACACCGCCAGGACCTGAAGGGACTGAATCAACAGTTCTCTGCACTCAAATCCCGTGGAGGGAGAGCTAAACCTTCAGAGAGGCAGACACGCCTGGGAAACCAGAAGAGACTACACTCTGCCCAAATTTCTGACTCCAGAGGAAAACACCTAATACCATCTGGGACCCCGGTGCACGGGGGCTCCTGGAAAAGGTGGCTCAGGCACTCCTGGTTGCTGCCCTCACAGAGAGCTCAAAAACAGCACCCCACGAGCAAACTTGAGCCGCAGGACCACAGGTAAGACCAACTTTTCTGCTCCAAGCGACCTGCCTGGTGAACTCAGGACACAGGCCCACAGGAACAGCTGAAGACCAGTAGACAGGAAAAACTACACACCCAAAAGCAGAACACTCTGTTCCCATAACTGGCTGAAAGAAAACACGGAATAAGGGCTATAGCACTCCTGACACACAGGCCTATAGGACAGTCTAGCCACTGTCAAAAATAGCAGAAAAAGTAACACCAGAGACAATCTGATGTCGAGAGGAATGCACAGGAACCCAAGCAACAGAAACCAAGACTACATGGCATCATCAGAACCCAATTCTCCCACTAAAGCAAACACTGAATATCCAAACACACCAGGAAAGAAAGATCTAGATTTAAAATCATATTTGATCATGATGCTGGAGGACTTCAAGAAAGACATGAGAATTCCCTTAGATAAATGCAGGAAAACATAAATAAACAAGTACAAGCCCATAGAGAGGAATCACAAAAATCCCTGAAAGAATTCCAGGAAAACACAATCAAACAGTTGAAGGAATTAAAAATGGAAATAGAAGCAATGAAAAAAGAACACAGGGAAACAACCCTGGATATAGAAAACCGAAGGAAGAGACAAGGAGCCGTAGATACAAGCATCACCAACAGAATACAAGAGATGGAAGAGAGAATCTCAGGAGCAGAAGATTCCATAGAAATCATCAACACAACTGTCAAAGATAATGTGAAATGGAAAAAGCTACTGGTCCAAAACATACAGGAAATCCAGGACTCAATGAGAAAATCAAACCTAAGGATAATAGGTACAGAAGAGAGTGAAGACTCCCAGCTCAAACGACCAGTAAGTATCTTCAACAAAATCATACAAGAAAACTTCCCTAACCTAAAGAAAGAGATGCCAGTAAACATACAAGAAGCCTACAGAACTTCAAAAAGATTGGACCAGAAAAGAAACTCCTCCTGTCACATACTACTCAAAACACCAAATGCACAAAATAAAGAAAGAATATTAAAAGCAATAAGGGTAAAAGGTCAAGTAACATATAAAGGCAGACCTATCGGAATCACACCAGACTTCTCGCCAGAGACTATGAAAGCCAGAAGATCCTGGACAGATGTCATACAGACCCTAAGAGAACACAAATGCCAGCCCAGGTTACTGTATCCTGCAAAAATCTCAATTAACATAGATGGAGAAACCAAGATATTCCATGACAAAACCAAATTTACACAATATCTTTCTACAAATCCAGCCCTAAAGGATAATAAATGGTAAAGCCCAACATAAGGAGGCAAGCTATAGCCTAGAAAAAGCAAGAAACTAATCATCTTGGCAACAAAACAAAGAGAAGAAAAGCACACAAACATAACCTCACATTCAAATATGAATAAAACAGGAAGCAATAATCACTATTCCTTAATATCTCTCAACATCAATGGTCTCAACCCTCCAATAAAAAGACATAGATTAGCAAACTGGACACGCAATGAGGACCCTCCGTTCTGCTGTCTACATGAAACATACCTCAGAGACAAAGACAGACACTACCTCAGAGTGAATGCCTCGAAAACAACTTTCCAAGCAAATGGTCAGAAGAAGCAAGCTGGAGTAGCCATTCTAATATCGAATAAAATCAATTTTCAACTAAAAGTCATCAAAAAAGATAAGAAAGGAAAAAGGAAAAATCCACCAAGATGAACTCTCAATCCTAAATATCTATGCTCCAAATACAAGGGCACCTACATACATAAAAGAAACCTTACTAAAGCTCAAAACACACATTGAACATCACACAATAATAGTAGGAGATTTCAACACCCCACTCTCATCAATGGACAGGTCATGGAAACAGAAATTAAACAGAGATGTAGACAGACTAAGAGAAGTCAGGAACCAAATGGACTTAACAGATATTTATAGAACATTGTATCCTAAAGCAAAAGGACATACCTTCTTCTCAGCTCCTCATGGTACTTCCTCCAAAATTGACCATATAATTGGTCAAAAAATGGACTTCTACAGGTACAGAAAGATAGAAATAATCCCATGTGTGCTATCAGACCACCACGCCCTAAAGCTGGTATTCAATAACAATAAGGGAAGAACACCCACATATACGTGGAAGTTGGAAAAAGCTCTACTCAACGATAACCTGATCAAGGAAGAAACAAAGAAAGAAATTAAAGACTTTTTAGAATTTAATGAAAACGAAGGTATAACATACCCAAACTTATGGGACACAATGAAAGCTGTGCTAAGAGGAAAACTCATAGCTCTGAGTGCCTGAAGAAAGAAACAGGAGAGAGCATATGTCAGCAGCTTGACAGCACACGTAAAAGCTCTAGCACAAACAGAAGCAAATACACCCAGGAGTAGTAGAAGACAGGAAATAATCAAACTCAGAGCTGAAATCAGCCAAGCAGAAACAAAAAGGACCATAGAAAGAATCAACAGAACCAAAAGTTGGTTCTTTGAGAAAATCAACAAGATAGACAAACCCTTAGCCAGACTAATGAGAGGACACAGAGATTAACAAAATCATAAATGAAAAGGGAGACATGACTACAGATTCAGAGGAAATTCAAAAAATCATCAGCTCTTACTATAAAAGCCTATACTCAACAATACTTGAAAATCTGCAGGAAATGGACAATTTCCTAGACAGATACCAGGTTCCGAAGTTAAATCAGGAACAGATAAACCAGTTAAACAACCCCATAGCTCCTAAGGAAATAGAAGCAGTCATTAAAGGTCTCCCAACCAAAAAGAGCCCAGGTCCAGACAGGTTCAGTGCAGAATTCTAAGAGACCTTCATAGAAGACCTCATACCAATACTGTCCAAACTATTCCACAAAATTGAAACAGATGCAGCACTACTGAATTCCTTCTATGAAGCCACAATTACTCTTATACCTAAACCACACAAAGACCCAAAAAAGAAAGAGAACTTCAGACCAATTTCCCTTATGAATATCGACGCAAAAATACTCAATAAAATTCTGGCAAACTGAATCCAAGAGCACATCAAAACAATCATCCACCATGATCAAGTAGGCTTCATCCCAGGCATGCAGGGATGGTTTAATATACGGAAAACCGTCAATGTGATCCATTATATAAACAAACTGAAAGAACAAAACCACATGATCATTTCATTAGATGCTGAGAAAGCATTTGACAAAATTCAACACCCCTTCATGATAAAAGCCCTGGAAAGAATAGGAATTGAAGGCCCATACCTAAACATAGTAAAAGCCATATACAGCAAACCAGTTGCTAACATTAAACTAAATAGAGAGAAACTTGAAGCAATCCCACTAAAATCAGGGACTAGACAAGGCTGCCCACTCTCTCCCTACTTATTCAATATAGTTCTTGAAGTTCTAGCCAGAGCAATCAGACAACAAAAGGAGGTCAAGGGGATACAGATTGGAAAAGAAGAAGTCAAAATATCACTATTTGCAGATGATATGATAGTATATTTAAGTGATCCCTAAAGTTCCACCAGAGAACTACTAAAGCTGATAAACAACTTCAGCAAAGTGGCTGGGTATAAAATTAACTCAAATAAATCAGTAGCCTTCCTCTACACAAAAGAGAAACAAGCTGAGAAAGAAATTAGGGAAACAACACCCTTCATAATAGACCCAAATAATATAAAGTACCTCGGTGTGACTTTAACCAAGCAAGTAAAAATCTGTACAATAAGAACTTCAAGACTCTGAAGAAAGAAATTGAAGAAGACCTAAGAAGATGGAAAGATCTCCCATGCTCATGGATTGGCAGGATTAATATAGTAAAAATGGCCATTTTACCAAAAGCGATCTACAGATTCAATGCAATCCCCATCAAAATACCAATCCAATTCTTCAAAGAGTTAGACAGAACAATTTGCAAATTCATCTGGAATAACAGAAAACCCAGGATAGCTAAAACTATCCTCAACAATTAAAGGACTTCAGGGGGTATCACTATCCCTGAAGTCAAGCAGTATTTCAGAGCAATAGTGATAAAAACTGCATGGTATTGGTACAGAGACAGACAGATAGACCTATGGAATAGAACTGAAGACCCAGAAATGAACCCACATACCTATGGTCACTTGGTTTTTGACAAAGCAGCCAAAACCATCAAATGGAAAAAAGCATTTTCAGCAAATGTGCTGGTTCAACTGGAGGTCAACATGTAGAAGAATGCAGATCGATCCATGCTTATCACCCTGTTCAAAGCTTAAGTCCAAGTGGATCAAGGACCTCCACATCAACCAGATACACTCAAACTAATAGAAGAAAAACTAGGGCAGCATCTTGAACACATGGGCCCTGGAAAAAATTTCCTGAACAAAACACCAATGGCTTATGCTCTAAGATCAAGAATCGACAAATGGGATCTCATAAAACTGCAAAGCTTCTGTAAGGCAAAGGACAGTGTGGTCAGGACAAAATGGCAACCAACAGATTAGAAAAAGTTCTTTACCAATCCTACAACAGATAGAGGCCTTATATCCAAAATATACAAAGAACTCAAGAAGTTAGACCGCAGGGAGACAAATAACCCTATCAAAAAATGGGGTTCAGAGCTAAACAAAGTATTTACAGCTGAGGAATGCCGAATGGGTGAGAAACACCTAAAGAAATGTTCAACATCTTTATTCATGAGGGAAATGCAAATCAAAACAACCCTGAGATTTCACCTCACACCAGTGAGAATGGCTAAGATCAAAAACTCAGGTGACAGCAAATGCTGGCGAGGATGTGGAGAAAGAGGAACCCTCCTCCATTGTTGGTGGGATTGCAGCCTGGTACAACCATTCCGGAAATCAGTCTGGAGGTTCCTCAGAAAATTGGACATTGAACTGCCTGAGGATCCAACTATACCTCTCTTGGGCATATACCCAAAAGATGCCCCAGCATATAAAAAAGACACGTACTCCACTATGTTCATAGCAGCCTTATTTATAATAGCCAGAAGCTGGAAAGAACCCAGATGCCCTTCAACAGAGGAATGGATACAGAAAATGTGGTACATCTACACAATGGAATATTACTCAGCTATCAAAAACAATGACTTTATGAAATTCATAGGTAAATGGTTGGAACTGGAAAATATCCTGAGTGAGGTAACCCAATCACAGAAAAACACACATGGTATGCACTCATTGATAAGTGGCTATTAGCACAAATGCTTGAATTACCCTAGATGCCTAGAACACATGAAACTCAAGACGGATGATCAAAATGTGAATGCTTCACTCCTTCTTTAAAAGGGGAACATGAATACCATTGGTAGGGAATAGAGAGCCAAAGATTAAAAGAGAGACAGGAGGAACACCCATTCAGAGCCTGCCCCACATGTGGCCCATACATATACAGCCACCCAATTAGACAAGATGGATGAAGCAAAGAAGTGCAGGCAGACAGGAACTGGATGTAGATCTCTCCTGAGAGACACAGCCAGAATACAGCAAATACAGAGGCGAATGCCAGCAGCAAACCATTGAACTGAGAACAGGACCCCCGTTGAAGGAATCAGAGAACGAACTGGAAAGCTTGAAGGGTCTCGAGACCCCATATGAACAACAATGCCAACCAACCAGAGCTTCCAGGGACTAAGCCACTACCTAAAGACTATACACGGACTGACCCTGGACTCTGACCTCATAGGTAGCATTGAATATCCTAGTAAGAGTACCAGTGGAAGGGGAAGCCCTGGGTCCTGCTAAGACTGAACCCCCAGTGAACATGATTGTTGGGGGGAGGGCGGCAATGGGGGGAGGATGGGGAGGGGAACACCCATAAAGAAGGGGAGGAGAGGGGTTAGGGGGATGTTGGCCCGTAAATCGGGAAAGGGAATAACACTCGAAATGTAAATAAGAAATACTCAAGTTAATAAAAAAAGAAATGTAAATAAGAAATATTCACGTTAATAAGGATAATAAATAAATAGATAGATAGATAGATAAATAACCGCAAAAAAAGAAAATTAAGTACAAAGAAAACAACAAAATCCCCTAGCCCAACCAAGATCCGCGGGCTCCTGAGTGTAGGAGGGAATACTGAAAAAAGATGGACTTTAGAAAAATCAAACTACCAACACTATGTGCTTGAGGTGTAAAAATTCATTATTTTCTCAACTGGAACCCCACACTGCAGAGGGTCACACAACGACAAGTGCAATGCTTACACATGCAGCCCATTCCCACCAAGCTGACATCAGACAATGATTGTTAATATTTACTGTCCTGAGCACCTGATACCCATTTGCTGATATCATCCACTGTACAACCTGTGAGGGATAACTCTGTCACAGGTGAACAAAACATGCTCCAAATGATAACTGATTCAACCAATGTTACATAATAAATCCCTAACATGATCAGGATCCAATAAAAATAAATTAGATCATCTCCTTTTGTCTCTTACCTCCAATATCCCCAATACCCCTACTCTCTCTCAAATTCATGGCCTCTTTTTGATTAATCTTATTGTTCCACATATATAAATATATAAATGCAACCTGTTGTGTCCATATAGTGTGGCGCATATATATATGTAATGTATATGTATATGTATATGTATATGTATATGTATATGTATATGATGTATATGTATATGTATATGTATATGTATATGTATATGTATTTGTATATGTATATGTATATGTATATGTATATGTATATGTATATGTATATGTATATGTATATGTATATGTATATGTATATGTATATGTATATGTATATGATGATTCCTGGGCTAACACTTGCTGTGGGCAGTCAATTAAGGGACTCATCCCTAGGAAAAACTGAGGTTCAATCTCTCAGGAGTCAGTAATTCCCTGGAGTTCTTCATCTAAATGAGGGTGTCTTGTGAAATTTCCCCATCCACCCTAGCATGTATATTCAAGATTTCATTATTCAGATCCTGTTTATGTAATCATTTTGTTAATGTTTCATGAGTATTGCACCCCTGTCATTTCCAGGAGACACCATCTGACAACAGACTTATGAGTCCTCTGACTATCTTGCTGCCCCTCTGAGACTGTATCCCCAGTATTCCCTGAGACTTAGGTGTGCAGGTTGTATTGTAAGGTGCCAAGGTCTTCACCTTTAACTGACTCACCCTTGCAAGATGTTATACAGGATTTCTGGGGGAAACAGCAGTTCACAACCATTAGGATACTTCCTAATGTGTAAGAAACACCAGTGTTCATCCTTCTAAGCAGAAACAAGGTAAGGAGGACCAGAAAGCAGACAATGAGCACTGGGGAAGGTGAGGCTGAACTTCTTGGGCTCTAAAGGATAACACATGCTGTTGAATTTATAGCAAATAAAACCAACAAGGATTTCCACATGATGGTTACTTTCCAATCCTTCCAAGAAACTGTCTTGATGTTAGCTCGTCATTAATACACACACGGCAGGTCATAGCTTATAAGTGCCTTTATATTCTCTTCGTAGTCTGCAAAGTAAGTCCCTGAGATACATAATCTACTGTCCCCATGTTGGAGCTGAAGTTTTGGCTCAAAATTTAAGATAATTGTCTGCTCTTGTAAAGGACCTGGGTTCAATTCCCATTAACATTCTGGTGACTCACATGATTTTTAGCTCCAGCTCTTGACTATTTGTAGCTGAATAGGGCAATGTACTTTCCAGCAAGACTCCCGTACACATAAAGATTTCTTCTTAAATCTCTAATGCCCATGTTACAGAAGTGGAGAACTACAGCTAAGGGATGAACTTGCACAAAGTAATCGTTACTGGATTATTTTATTTATTACATTTTTGAATAAAATCCAAAAGATTTCACAAAGCCATAGCAACTCAGACACTTATTAAGGAGGGCACCAAGCCCAGAACAGTTGTAACAAACAAAAAAGAGAAAAACCAAGCAACATGTGTGCCTTTATTATGAGAATCAGTACAAAAAAAGTCCTATGCTAAATAGTAGTAAACAAAACCCCCTGACAGGAGTCACAAGAGCACATTCCATGACAAAATCAATTCAACCCAAACTCAGGATGCTTAGCACAGAAAGCAATGTGAATATCAGCTGTAACATTAACAATGAAAGAAAAAGTTATAGGCTCTAAAAGTAGTTCAGAGAACGAAGTCACCTGTCTCCATGACTGATGATCTGAGTTCAATTCCAAGAATCTATGTGATAGAACAGAATGAATTCCCTCAGGTTTTCTTCTTGTCTTTTCAGCCCACAGACAAGTATACTTACATATAAGCAAGTAAATATGTAATAAATACTTTTTTGTATTCCATGATAGGGTTCTTCTCAGGATGCCAGAGACCTGGAATAGAGAAGGGCCTCAGGACTCTTAGGGAAAAACTGGGGAAACAATTGAAGGGGTTAGGAACTTCACATGAAGACCAATAGAGTCTGTGGCTGAACGTTCCCCTAATGAATAAAGATTTTAGGGATCCAATCACTGGGCAAGTAGGTTGGACTTCTGTTAGGAGAGAGAAAGAGAGGAAGCAGGAAAATAGAGTCTTTTGGACCAGACAGATTATGGAGGACAAAATGTAAACAGCAGAAGCCCCTAGATAAGGTAGCAAATCCTCCAGGATCCTCTACTGGAGGATTGAAAACTTAAAATTTACAAATTAGGATGCTAGTTGCTACATGCACTGATTGTGTTGCCTGTTGACTCTAAACTAAGTTTGTGTGATGTTTTTCTTCACTCAGAGACTCAACTGGTTTCCAGAGAGAAAGGTATGGCGATGAAGTGTGGTTTTGGGTGAAATGCATCCCAACTATCCATGGGAATTTGGAAGCATGGGGCTGTTGTAGCAGCGATGCGGCATGGGAATTTAATGAGCCAGGTGGAGAGATTTCAGAGTTCTGGTTGAGAGAGGCTGCTGGGCTGAGAACAGATTGGACTACCTGTCGTGGATTGCTTTTTTTAAATTTTCACGCAACAAGAGTCAACTAACGTGGACCCTTGGGGGCTCTAACTGAACCACCAACCAAATGCATAGACAGGCTGGACCTAGTCCCCTATCTCTCAAATCTCCCTACCCCTACTCACACCCACACCTGGGCATATGTAACAAAGCATATATAAAACATGTAACAAAAACTCGGGCTTCATATGGGTTTCCCAACAACTAAAGTGAGGGTTGTCGCTAAAGCTGTTCTCTGTTGTGTGTAGTTTTATAAGAATTCTCTGCTTTTGTCTGGGAGCTATTGTCCATGCTCTGACCTCTCCTGGCTTTGCAACCCCCTCTGCCATTTGACACAACCAACCCAACTCCTGGATTCCTTTTCTACCCACCTTTGCACTTGGAGGGATTGAGTTACAAGCCCCCTCCTGAGACTTGGATCTGTGGATGAAAGAGACACACATAGCTACTTCGCCTTTAGAACCTGCCTTTAGACACAATTGCTGGGTGCAGATACCTCGTGTATAGAAATGCGTGCCCTTATCAATTTATGCTCTCCATCTCTCTCTCTCTGCTATAAACTTAGTGGTATGCATCAACTAGCCTCCAGCAACATCCTTGGCCCCGACCCGTAGCAGAGGCATTCAGGACCTAGCTGCCCTGAGACTATCTATATATGACTATTTCTTTATTCTGGTTCCAAAGCAAGGAAGAACGTATCTCTTTTCCTACATCTCTCTTTCCTCTTAGGAGATGGAATTCCCACCTATCCCTTCCTCCCAGCAATTGGCCCCCAGCCTTCTTTACTGACAAATCTAGAAACAATTGGGGAAAAGACCTTAGAGGGAGGACTTCCCCTTTACCCCGTCTGTAGAATATATTCCCCTAACTGAGCTGCACTGTCTTGGCCTCAGTGGGAGAATAGCACCTAGCCCTGCAGAGACCTGATGTACCAATTTGGGGCGGCGGGAGGATACACAGGCTGGTCTCTACCCTCTCAAGGGAGGATACACAGGCTGGCCTCTACCCTCTCAGGTAAGAAAGGGAAGGGGATTGCAGGAACGAATGTGGTGGAGACCCAGGAGGGGGGAAGCGACTGGTATGTAAAATGAATAAATAAATTAAAGGGGAGCAAAAGTAGCAACAAACAAGTATCAACACCTCCACCTATATGTTCATAACTGCCTTTTCAGGCCTCAGCAGGCAAGGCATGTGCACCCCCCCAAAGTCCTTCTTTTTTTTTATTTATTTTATTTTATTTTTTTATTAACTTGAGTATTTCTTATATACATTTCGAGTGTTATTCCCTTTCCCGGTTTCTGGGCAAACATCCCCCTCCCCCTCCCCTTCTTTATGGGCGTTCCCCTCCCCATCCTCCCCCCTTGCCGCCCTCCCCCCAACAATCTAGTTCACTGGGGGTTCAGTCTTAGCAGGACCTAGGGCTTCCCCTTCCACTGGTGCTCTTACTAGGATATTTATTGCTACCTATGAGGTCAGAGTCCAGGGTCAGTCCATGTATAGTCTTTGGGTAGTGGCTTAGTCCCTGGAAGCTCTGGTTGCTTGGCATTGTTGTACCTATGGGGTCTCGAGCCCTTTCAAGCTCTTCCAGTTCCCCAAAGTCCTTCTAATAAAATTGTGAACTCTCAAAAGTTTGGAAATAAATATGTCAGTGAACAAATATTTGTGTATAGAAACATTTAATTTTTAGATGTCATCAACATAACAAAATATTCTCTAAAAATATAATAAAACCACTTTCTTTTGTTAAATTTTTTGAGAATGTTTTACCACTATATGCATATGCATATTTCCACCATTTTCTGATCTCCTCCAAGTTCTCCTATTACCTCATCCCCTTTCAACTACATACAGATATACATATACAAATATATATGTATCTATATATGTCCATATTCATATACATACACCATTTAGTGCTGCTTGTATGTATATCAGTTTAGGGATGACCAATTGCAGGTGTGTCAACTCACAGCCACATGCACCTAGAGTCACTCCAAATGCATCCCAACACAAAACCATAAACTAAAACATTTTAAGCTCAGGGGTTGGTAAGAAGATGCAACTTTTGTAATTCAATTTGTTGTCTATGGCATGAGATTTGCAGATGATAGCACTTTTTCACAAGGTCAAAACAACAGTCAACTGTTTGACAATTTCAACATTAGCACATGCAATTTTGCTCTCTGGACCTCTTCAACCCCAAAACTTTACAAAATGGTACACTATTTTACAACAGAGCCCCTCACTTTAATTTTTGTTGTTGACACTTTTTTCCTTTCACAAGACTGACAGCATCCCAGAGCAATCAGGAGGCAAAATTTGAAGATAACTGAAGAAAATAAATACTTGTTTAACCTCCCCCATTGAACTCAAGAATGTCAGGGGTAGCAATGGGGTGGAAAATGAATGTTTACAAGGGTTTATTTACCAAGATAAAGTGAGTTCATGAGTTAGAACTCTAGAACACTGAGAAGATGGCTTCCTTGACCACAGAACGAATCTGCCCCTAGAAGTCAGTAACCACCAATAGATTTGTTATTTTCTTTAAATTACATTTCTTGTGTATTGGAAGGACATGCCACACTGTGGGAGAGGAGGTCAGAGGACAATGTTGAGGACCTAGCTCTTGAATTTCACTATGTGATTTCCTGTGAGTATTTTCTAGACAAATAGCAGGTACCAAAGTTAAATCAGGATCAGACAAACCATCTAAACTCCTAAAAAAATAGAAGCAGTTATTAAAAATCTCCCAACCAAAAAAAGCTCATGATCAAATGGGTTTAGTGAAGAATTCTATCAGAACTTCATAGCAGACCTCATACAAATACTGTCCAAATTATTAGACAAAAGAGAAACAGAAGAAACTCTACTTAATTCCCTTTATGAAGCCACAACTACGCTTATACCTAAACCACACAAAGACCCAACAAACAAAGAGAACTTAAGTTGCTTCAGTGTCCTGGTGCAGTTAGTCATGTTTTTTGCATGCTCAATCAGCCGAGATACCTGAGGAAATCCAGACCCAAGAACAACCAATGGAGGAGGAGGAGGTCGAGATCTTTGCCTTTCAGACAGAAATTGCCCAGTTAATGTACTTGATCACCAACACGTTGTACTCAAACAAAGAGCTCTTTCTGAGGGGGCTTATTTCCAACTCCTCAGATGCTCTGGATAAAATCAGATACAAGAGCTTGACAGACTCTAAAAACCTGGATTCTGGGAAGGAGTTACACATTAATCTTGTTCCCAGAAAACAAGATCAAACCCTCACTATTGTGGATACTGACATTGGCATGACCAAGGCTGACTTGATCAATAACATTGGCACTATTGCCAAGTCATGCACCAAAGCCTTCATGACCATGCTTTGCAGGCTCATGGAGATATCTCTATGATTGTCCAGTTTGGTGTTGGTTTTTACTCTGCATATTTGGTTGCCGAGAAAGTGACTGTCATCATGAAGCAGAATGATGATGAGCAGTATGCCTGGGAATCCTTAGCTAAGGGATCCTTCACAGTGAGGACTGACACAGGTGAACCAATGGGTCGTGGAACAAATGTTATCTTGCATCTGAAAGAAGACCAAACTGTGTAATTGAAGGAAAGGAGAATAAAAAAATTGTGAAGAAATATTCTCAGTTTATTGGCTATCCCATTATTCTCTTTGTGGAGAAGGAACATGACATCAGTCATGACGAAACCGGAGAAAAGGAAGAGAAAGAAAAGGAAGAAAAGGAGTCTGATGACAAGCCTGAAATAGAAGACATTGGTTCTGATGAAGAAGAAGAAGAAAAGAAGGATGGTGACAAGAAGAAAAAGAAGAACCTAAAGGAAAAGTACATTGATCAAGAAGAACTCAACAAAACAAAGCCAAATTGTACAAGAAATCCTGATGACATTACATAAGAATATGGACAGTTCTTCAAAAGCTTAGCCAACGATTGGGAAGAACATTGGGCAGTAAAGAATTTTTCTGTTGAAGGATAATTAGAATCCCGGGTCATTCTTTTTGTACCAAGATGGGCTCCTTTTGATCTGTTTGAAAACAGAAAGAAAAAGAAGAACATCAAGTTGTATGTTCGTAGTATTTTTATCATGGATAACTATGAGGAGTTAATCTCTGAGTATCTGAATTTCATCAGAGGGGTGGTGGATTTTGTGGATCTCCCTCTAAATATTTCCCATGAAATGCTGCAACAAAGCAAAATTCTGGAAGTTATCAGAAAGAATTTCGTCAAGAAATTCTTAGAACTATTTACTGAACTGGCTGAAGATAAAGAGAACTACAAAAAGTGTTATGAGCAATCCTCAAAAATTATAAAGTTTGGAATTCATGAAGACTCTCAAAATTGGAAGAAGCCTTCAGAGCTGTTGAGATACTACACATCTGCTTCTGGGGATGAGATGGTTTCTCTGAAGGACTACTGCACCAGAATGAAGGAAAACCAGAAGCACATCTATTTTTATCACAGGTGAGACCAAGGACCAGGTTGATAACTCAGCCTTTGTGGAACCTCTTCAAAAGCATAGCTTAGAAGTAATCTATATGATTGAGCCCATTGATGAGTATTGTGTGCAACAGCTGAAGGAATTTGAGGACAAGACCTTGATGTCAGTTACAAAACAAGGACAGGAACTTCCAGGGAATGAAGAGAAAAAGAAGAAAAAAGGAGAAAAAAAGACAAAATTTAAGAACCTGTGAAAAATTATGAAAGATATTTTGGAGAAAAGGGTTGAAAAAGTGGTTGTGTCAAACCAATTGGTGACATCCCTATGCTGTATTGTCACAAGCACATATGGGCAAACAGAAAATATGGAAGAATCATGAAAGTTCAAGCATCAAGCACTCAAAGACAACTCAACAATGAGTTACATGGCAGCAAAGACACACTTGGAGATAAACCCTGACCACTCCATTATTGAAACAAAGCAAAAGGCAGAGGCTGAAAAGAATGACAAGTCATGAAGGATCTGGTCATCTTGATGTATGAAAATGCACTCCTGTCTTCTAGCATCTGCCTGGAAGATCCCCAAACCCATGCTAACAGGATCTACACTATGATCAAGTTTTGTTTAGGTACTGATGAGGATGATCCTACAGTGGATGATACCAATGCTGTTGTAACTGAAGAAATGCCACCCCTGGAGGGAGATGATGACACATCATGCATGGAAGAAGTAGTCTAGGCTTCGCCAGAACTGTGTTTGATGCTTACCTTGATTCCTTCTGATAATATATTTCCCATGATTTTTGTTTATTTTTGTTAACATGTAAAATATCTGTGTGGCATGGAATCTATGGGGAAGAAAAAATTTCTACATGTGATACTGTGATACAATAGGTTTGACTCAAGAGGTTGATAGAAAGTTTGGTGTAAGACATAATGTAACCTACTATTAATTTTAACTACATGGTCTGAACAGCTTAGCTGTAGATCTGGATTCCCTAGTAGACCAAATTAAGATGGCTTAAGTTTCATCTTAAATTTCTTTTTTTTTCATTTTTAAAAAATTTTTATTAGCTAAATTCCATTACATATATTTCTTTTTTCCCATCTTTATTAAATTGGGTATTTCTTATTTACATTTGAAATGTTATTCCTTTTTCCAGTTTCCAGGCCAACATCTTCCTAACCCTTCCCTCTCCCCTTCTATATGGGTGTTCACCTCCCATCCTCCAACCATTACTGCACCCCCCCCCCAAGAATCCCATTCACTGGGGGTCCAGTCTTGGCAGGACCAAAGGCTTCCCCTTCCACTGGTGCTCTTACTAGGATATTCATTTCTACCTTTGCAGTTGGAGCCCAGGGTCAGTCCATGTATAGTATTTGGGTAGTGGATTAGTCCCTGGAAGCTCTGGTTGGTTGGCATAGTTGGTCATATGAGATCTCAAGCCCCTTCAGCTCTTTCAGTCCTTTCTCTGATTCCTTCAATGGGGGTCCCATTCTCAGTTCAGTGGATTGGTGCTGGCATTTGCCTATGTATTTGCAGTATTCTGGCTGTATCTCCGAGGAGAAATCTACATTCCTGTCAGCCTGCACTTCTTTGCTTCATCCATCTTAACTAGTTTGGTGACTGTAAATGTGTGGGGAGTGGGTGCAGTGGTGATCCCAAGATGGCGCCCAGACTGCTGCTGAGTCTTAAGACTAGCACCTGAAGAAAGCCACGCCCCATCATGAGAGCTGCGCAGGCGCCCCATGACAATAGAACAGGCCATGTGACATGGACCTATGAACGGAGGTTAGGCAGACTGGACGACTGGACGG
This sequence comes from Rattus norvegicus, assembly GCF_021556685.1. Lineage (NCBI taxonomy): Eukaryota > Metazoa > Chordata > Mammalia > Rodentia > Muridae > Rattus > Rattus norvegicus. Next base: position 15,671,396 of record NC_141545.1, read on the forward strand.
TTGAGGCGGTTGAGGGAGGTTATAAGGGAGTGCGCTCAGGGGCTGGATTGAGACATTGTTGCTGCTTGCAGACAAAAGGGTTCCTGAATAAACTGCTTTGAGAAGAACTGTAGGGAGCGGTGCGACAGCTGTATGATAATGAGGTGAATCTGGCGCCCTCCTAACAACAGTACTGAGCATGCGTGGAGTTTTGCACCTGACGTCAGTCTGGCTGGGGCGGTACTATGCTAAATGGGAGTTCATGCCTCGCCAATCTCTGGAGGACAAGTAGCTGGGATGGCAGTGGGGTGACTCGTGCCCCACCAATCCCTGAAAGAAGATTAGCATACTGTTGTGTATATAAGCCGAGCGGCTTTGCCGCTCGGCGCGGTAACACTTAAAGCGGTAACACTTAAAGCTGTAACACTTGGAGCTGTAACACTTGGAGCTGTAACACTTAGGGCTGGCTGCCGCCGCCTCCCTGTATCAACAAAGAAGGTCTCCTGCAGTAAAGGCTGTTGAGAAGAATCCAACCGTGTTGCGTCTTCCTTGCCGGACGAGGTGGGCGCGACAAAGTGGTGGCCCGTACGGGGACGAGGACATCCTCGTGGATCTCAGAACTCTTCAGCTTCAGGAGGAGCGACGTCGGAAAAGTTCCCGGTAAGGGACCATAAAGTTCTCTGGAGGTGAGCAGAGACGATGGGAGCCTTGGGTTAGAGACTAAAAGGTCTGCGGTCTGCAGCGATGTTGTTTCAAGTTGATCCTTTGTGGGCAGGTTTTATAATTTTGTTTCTTTTCGTCTTTGTGTTGTGTGTTTGCTTTCTTTTGAATTGCCACCGTCCCGGACGGGAGTGCACTTGCTCGGAGTAGCCAACAGGTGCCAGGCTACGGAGTTGGGTATAAACAAACAGGCCAGCTTGCTAAAAAACCGCTTGCAAATAAGTTCATTGAGTATGGGAAGCTCACATTCCAGCCCACTCCTGACAGCTCTCCAGGAGCTCCTTAATCGGCGTAAGCTCAAAGTTGAAAGGAAAATCCTGTCAAGTTTTCTTGATGAATGCGATCGTTGTGCTCCGTGGTTTATAGTGTCAGGATCTCTTACCTTGCGAGCATGGGACAAATTGGGAAGGGATCTAGATAAAGAAGCCACAGAGGGCAAGCTTAGACCCGGATCAAAGCCTCTTTGGCGAATAGTCCGCGCTTGTTTAGAGGATAAGCGATGTGAGGAAGTCGTTAGAACAGGTCAGAGAATCCTTGCAGAGCAACAAAGTATGTCGGAGGGAGTAAAGGTCTTGAAAGAAAAAAAGAAAAGAAAAGGAGATAAAAGGAACAGAGAGAAGGCAGAGATGAAAAAAGAGGATAATCAGGACCAGGAAACAAATAAGATATATTCTTTAAAAGCCTTGACCTTAGAAATGTCAGACAATCTAGAAAGCATCACTGACAGCTTAGAGAAAGTGAAAGTAAAGGTAGAACCATCGGGTCCCGGGCCTCCCGCAGAGCAACAAAAAGAAGCACAAGACTCCACCTCAGTTCCACCACCAGACTCATATTGACCCCTAGAATGGGAACTCAGGTGGTGGATACAGATTTTAAAGGCCCCAGTAAGCAGAATTCAGAAGTATCACAGAAATTTAAAGCATGTGCAAAGATAAAGACTTGGGGTAATGGTAGTGGTCAAAAGGGGACAAGGTAATAATGGTAATGTGTTCTTTTAGAGTTATGTTAAAATCTAGAGAAGCAAAGTCGATTCTCATAGATGCTTTTAGTCTTTGGACCCTGACTAGAGACAATATACACCCTAGGCAAGAGAGAGAATGGGGTTGAGAAAAACAGTCCTCCCGAACTCTCCACAGATGCTTTGGCAAAAGAAGGAAATGAGCTTAAGTTTTTTGAAGCTCTCCTGGGAACAGAAGGAGGTGGGAGACGTCTTGCCTCCTTGCTGGCTCCTATTGGAGAAGTGCTTGTTTCTGGTTCTGGGTTCTTTAGGTAGGATGTCTGGGTCCCTTTGGTGGAACGCCATCTAGTCCTTTTCCTCTGTGTCTATTGTCTGTCCTTGGTGCACCAAGCTGTGGATGTATGTCAATTTATGTCTGGGTTTTGCTTCTCGTTGCTTGAATGTTTTGTGTTTCATGTTTAAAAGAAAAAAAAATGGTTAAAACTTTAAATGCTGGTTGATTCACCCATTGATGTAGCTTTAACTCCTTTCAAGAAAGGAACAAATAAATAAAAAGTTTCAATTGGCTTTTGGAGCCGGCATCTGTAGCTAGAAGCCTAAGTTGGCTGGACAAGCTCCCCAGGGGGCTGGCTAAATGTTTATACTAGCCGCCCTAGAAGCGGCCTATACAAAAGTGGTTAAGGTGCTTGAAAACAATCAATTGTTCATAGCACCTGAAAAGGTTCAAATGGGCCAAATGGGAGAATATTTAGGAACTAAAATCACTTCTCATAGCATTTCTCCTCAAAAAATTGAATTACCATTTAAAAACATTAAATGACTTTCAAAAATTACTAGGATTCGACCCTATATTAAAATGCCCAATGTAGATTTACAACCACTTTATGAGATCCTGAAAGGGGATTCTCAGCTTACTTCACCCCGTGTTTTAACCAAGGAAGCACGATTATCCTTGAGGAAAGTAGAAGAAAGACTAGAAAAGGCAATACTAAAAAGGTATAAGGAAGAGGAAGATCTGCTTTTGTGTATACTGAGAACTTTTTGTCAACCTACAGGAGTATTATGGCAACAAGGTCCACTTCTTTGGATTTATCCCCACATTTCTCCTAATAAAACCCTTGAATATTACCCTTCTGCTGTTGCACAGCTAGCTATATTAGGTGTTAAATCTTGCATTCAGCATTTTGGTATTTCACCAAAGAAAATTATTATACCATATACAACTGCTCAGGTAGAAACATTGTGTGCATTGGTAGATGATTGGGCCATATTGCGCTGTAGTTTTGATGGAGAGTTTGACAATCATTATCCTAAGGATCCGTTGCTACAATTTTTTACTGAACATCCAGTGATCTTTCCTAAGATCACTGCCTCAGAGCCTTTGTCTGGAGCGTTAGATATTTATACAGATGGCTCCAAAACCGGTGTAGGTGCCTATATGGTTGATTCTCAAGAACCAGTATTAATTCAATATAGTCCAGGTACCCCCCAAATTACAGAATGTAAAATTGTATTGGAAGTTTTCAAAAGATTTCATGATTCTTTTAATTTAATTTCTGACTCTGCTTATGTGGTTAGTGCGGTGCGCTCACTTGAAATTGCAGGGCCAATTCGGTCGACTAGTACTGTATGTCAAATTCTTTTAGAATTACAAAATTTGATTTGGGCCAGAAAAAATAAATTTTTCATACAACATATTCGAGCCCATACTAATTTGCCTGGTCCCATGACCAGTAATAACGCCCTGGTGGATGCTAGTACTCGTAGAGAGTTTATTTTTCATGCTGCTCCGGTTGACCTCGCTAGAGAATTTCATCAAAAGTTTCATGTACCTGCCTTTACTCTTCAACAAAAATTTAAAATCTCTAGAGCTGCAGCTCGTGATGTGGTGTTAAGTTGCCAGAATTGTGTTCAATTTCACCACCCTCCTCATGTAGGGATTAACCCTCGTGGTCTGATCCCGCTAAAACTTTGGCAGATGGATGTCACACACATATCTCAATTTGGAAATTTAAAATATGCTCATGTTTCTGTTGATACATGTTCTGGTATTATACATGCTACTCTGATGACTGGTGAAAAGGCTCGTAATGCCATTAGTCATTGCTTAGAGGCATGGGCAGCCTGGGGAAAGCCTGATAGTCTCAAGACGGACAACGGGCCTGCCTACACTGCAAAGTCCTTTCAGGCATTTTGCCAGACAATGCAGGTCAAACATACTACAGGATTGCCATACAATCCCCAAGGTCAAGGAATTGTGGAAAGAGTACATCGTACCTTAAAAGAGCTGATAAAAAAACAAAAAGAGGGAATTGCCAGCAGCCGAACACCAAAAGAACAACTTTCTTTAGCTCTTTTTACTCTAAATTTCTTAGTTTTGGATGCGCATGGCCGCTGTGCTGTGGATCGCCATGCTGCTACTACACCTATAACTAATGCAGAAGTAAAGTGGAAAGATGTCTTAACTGATAAATGGTGTGGCCCAGATCCCGTGATCTCGAGATCTAGGGGAGCTGTTTGTGTTTTTCCGCAGAATCAAGAAAATCCAATTTGGGTACCTGAGCGCTTGACTCGAAAATTGCCTTCTGAAGATGAGACTACGAACCCTACTATTGCTACTGGGAATGATAATACAGGTTAATTCGATCACCCTGTGGGCTATTGCCAGATCCTGGCCAGTACCCATGCCAGTCCATAGCAATTCTACTGTTTTACCAACCTTTTTCTCTACCTCCTGTTTGCGTGATGTTCCTTGTATAGTGCCAACTGGAGAAATGCCCCAACGGTATGCCGCCACTAACGTTTCTCTGTTGCATACCTTATGTTTTACCATTAAAGACTCTTCCCTGCCCTGTATTTGGTTACGTAGAGCCACGTTAGCTAATTGGTTGAATCCTATAAGTGACAGCACAATGAACACCGGGATCATCCTGGCTGCTTTGAGTCAAATTGCCCAGGGAGTCTCTTCACCCAGCAAGGACATGCCAGTCGATAGTTCTGCTGATCTGAACATTACAACACTAATTGTGATGCATAATTGTAGTGTTCCATCACGCCCAGGGCAAGGTAACTATGCACAGAATAGCTCTACCCGTCGTAGAGTCTTACCCGCTTGCCCCCCGCATCAAGAGTTTCCACCTAATTTTACCCCATGTCAGAGTCCATTCCATAGAACAAAACAATTCCTACCGGGATTTGAATTTTCCCCTCCTCTTGGCCATGTACAGTATGACTGGGGGGAGAATAAGACTGGCAAGCATAATCTCTGGCCTTGGTTTCAATGGGTGCTGTCCAATGAGCAAGGGGCATATACATCCCTGACCCCTTTTGCTAGGTTGATGGGTGAGAACTTCACGCTGTATAATGTTTCGGCTACCAGAAAAAATGATACCAGGTTGACCAATATTCAATATAATAACCTCTTGGAACATAATACTGCCACTAGTACTTCAGTATGTGTTAGATCACCCTTTTTCTTTCTGATAAGCACTAATGTCAGCAATGGTGTTTTAAATTGTAATAGCTCTGATGTAGTCTGCTATTTAGCTGAATGCTGGGATGGCAACAATGACACCGCAGTGATGGTCAAGATTCCCTCCTTTGTGCCAATCCCAGTGGAGGCAAACCCAGATAGTTTTCCTATTCTTAATTTGCTGAGAACCAAAAGAGATTTTGGAATTACGGCAGCCATAATTTCAGCCATCGTGCTGTCTGCTGCCGCAGCTACCACAGCTGCAATTGCTATGACCAATCAAATACAGACGGCTGAGACTGTCAATCAGATTGTAGAAAGAACTGCAATGGCGCTAGAGATACAAGAAGAATTTAATACTCATTTGGCATCTGGCCTTCTATTAGCCAATCAAAGGATAGATTTAGTTCAAGAACAAATTGAAACACTGTATCATATGACACAGCTGTCTTTCCTCCCTAAGAGGTTTATTCATTACTCCTTTACAAGCCAACTTTTCTCAGCATTCTCAACAGAGCAAAGAAATCTCAAATTATCTGAAAGGAAACTGGTCCATGAAAGCAGAGCAACTATCCAGACAATTGCTGATGCAGATTGCTGTCCTCAACAGCACTAGGCTGGACCCCATCACAATTGAAGACTTTACCTCATGGATTACCAATGCTTTCTCCTTTTTTAAGGAGTGGGCGGGCATGTTTGCCTGGGGAGCTATTGTCCTCCTGGGATGCGGAGTATGTCTCTGGCTTATTGGCCGTTTAAAAAGAGAACATGCCAGACACAAAGCGGTTGTTTACCAGGCTATGACCGCCATTGACAATGGTGCTTCTCCCAATGTATGGCTGGCCTCTTTGAAAGATTAAGAGTTCGCCCTAGATCATTTTTGTCACAGTCATGTGGGGTCATTGTATCCAGGGACGGGCAACTTTCCTCGAGCTCGGACCAACCTAAGACACGGGGCCCGGTGGCGATAGGGTGACCCAACGACGGGTAAGGCCGAGTCATCGTCAGGAACGACCTAAGACAGGAGCAATGACAAGATTGACGTGACACCCAGATCTAGACCAGTCATTTTATTAAACAAAAAAGGGGGAGATGTAGGGAGCGGTGCGACAGCTGTATGATAATGAGGTGAATCTGGCGCCCTCCTAACAACAGTACTGAGCATGCGTGGAGTTTTGCACCTGACGTCAGTCTGGCTGGGGCGGTACTATGCTAAATGGGAGTTCATGCCTCGCCAATCTCTGGAGGACAAGTAGCTGGGATGGCAGTGGGGTGACTCGTGCCCCACCAATCCCTGAAAGAAGATTAGCATACTGTTGTGTATATAAGCCGAGCGGCTTTGCCGCTCGGCGCGGTAACACTTAAAGCGGTAACACTTAAAGCTGTAACACTTGGAGCTGTAACACTTGGAGCTGTAACACTTAGGGCTGGCTGCCGCCGCCTCCCTGTATCAACAAAGAAGGTCTCCTGCAGTAAAGGCTGTTGAGAAGAATCCAACCGTGTTGCGTCTTCCTTGCCGGACGAGGTGGGCGCGACAAAGAACGTCTTGGTGTCGCTCCTTTCCTGATGATCCAGGTTAGAAGTGACATAAATGTATGGGCCACATGTGGGGCAGGATCTGATGGGCGTTCCTTCTGCCTCTGTTCTAAACTTTGCCTCCCTATCCCCTACTAACGGTGTTCTTATTCCCCTTTTAAAGAAGGAGTGAAGCATTCACATTTTGGTCATGTTTCTTGAGTTTCATGTGTTCTGTGAATCTAGGGTAATTCAAGCATTTGGGCTAATAGCCACTTATCAATGAGTGCATACCATGTGTGTTTTTCTGTGATTGGGTTACCTCACTCAGGATGATATTTTCCAGTTCCATTCATTTGCCTATGAATTCCATAAAGTCATTGTTTTTGATAGCTGAGTAATATTCCATTGTGTAGATGTACCACATTTTCTGTATCCATTCCTCTGTTGAAGGGCATCTGGGTTCTTTCCAGTTTCTGGCTATTATAAATAAGGCTGCTATGAACATAGTGGAGCATGTGTCTTTGTTTTATGTTGGGGCATCTTTTGGGTATATGCCCAAGAGTGGTATATCTTGGTTCTCAGGTAGTTCAATGTCCAATTATCTGAGGAATCTCCAGACTGATTTCCAATCTGTACCAGTCTGCAATCCCACCAACAATGGAGGAGGGTTCCTCTTCCTCCACATCCTCGCCAGCATTTGCTGTCACCTGAGTTTTTGATCTTAGCCATTCTCACTGGTGTGAGGTGAAATCTTGGGGTTGTTTTGATTTGCATTTCTCTTATGACTAAAGATGTTGAACATTTCTTTAGGTGTTTCTCAGCCATTCGGCATTCCTCAGCTGTGAATTCTTTGTTTAGTTCTGAACCCCATTTTTAATAGGGTTATTTGTCTCCCTGCAGTCTAACTTCTTGAGTTCTTTGTATATTTTGGATATAAGCCCTCTATCTGTTGTAGGATTGATAAAGATCTTTTCCCAATCTGTTGGTTGCCATTTTGTCCTAACCACAGTGTCCTTTGCCTTACAGAAGGTTTGCAGTTTTATGAGATCCCATTTGTCGATTCTTGATCTTAGAGCATAAGCCATTGGTGTTTTGTTCAGGAAATTTTCTCCAGTGCCTATGTGTTCGAGATGCTTCCCCACTTTTTCTTCTATTAGTTTGAATGTATCTGGTTTGATGTGGAGGTCCTTGATCCACTTGGACTTAAGCTTTGAACACGGTGATAAGCATGGATAGATTTCCATTCTTCTATATGCTGACCTTCAGTTGAACCAGCACCATTTACTGAAAATGCTATCTTTTTGGATGGTTTTGGCTCCTTTGTCAAAAATCAAGTGACTATAGGTGTGTGGGTTCATTTCTGGGTCTCCAGTTCTATTCCACTGGTCTATCTGCCTGTCTCTGTACCAATACCATACAGTTTTTTTATCAGAATTGCTTTGTAATATTGCTTTAGTTCAGGGATAGTGATTCCCTCAAAAGTCCTTTTATTGTGCAGGATAGTTTTAGCTATCTTAGGCTTTTCATTATTCCAGAAGAAAGTGCAAATTGTTCTGTCTATCTCTATGAAGAATTTTATTGGAATTTTAATTGGAATTTTGATGGGGATTGCATTAAATCTGTAGATCACTTTTGGTAAAATAGCCATTTTTACTATATTAATCTTGCCAATCCATGAGCATGGGAAGTCTTTCCATCTTCTGAGATCTTCTTCAATTTCTTTCTTCAGAGGCTTGAAGTTGTTATCATACAGATCTTTCACATGCTTGGTTAAAGTCACACCGAGGTATTTTATATTATTTGGGACTGTTATGAAGGGTGTCGTTTCCCTAATTTCTTTCTCAGTTTGTTTGACTTTTGTGTAGAGGAAGGCTACTGATTTATTTGAAATAATTTTACACCCAGCCACTTTGCTGAATGTATTTATCAGGTTTAGTAGTTCTCTGGTGGAACATTTGGGATCACTTAAATATACTATCATATCTTCTACAAATAGTCATATTTTGATTTCTTCCTTTCCAATCTGTATCCCTTTGATCTTCTTTGTTGTCTGATTGCTTTGGGTAGAACTTCAAGAACTATATTGAATAAGTAGTGAGAGAGTGGGCAGCCTTGTCTAGTCCCTGATTTTAGTGGGATTGCTTCAAGTTTCTCTCCATTTATTTTAATGCTACTGGTTTGCTGTATTTGGCTTTCACTATGTTTAGGTATAGGCCTTGAATTCCTGTTCTTTCCAGGACTTTTACCATGAAGGGGTGTTGAATTTTGTCAAATACTTTCTCGGCATCTAATGAAATGATCATGTGGTTTTTATCTTTCAGTTTGTTTATATAGTGGATTACGTTGATGGTTTTCCATACATTAAACCATCCCTGCATCCCTAGGATGAAGCCTATTTGATCATGATGGACGATTATTTTGATGTATTCTTGGATTCAGTTCGCAAGTATTTTATTGAGTATTTTTGCGTCGATATTCATAAGGGAAAATTGGTCTGAAGTTCTCTTTCTTTGTTGGGGCATTGTGTAGTTTAGGTATAAGTGCAAAACTGCGGCTTCCTAGAAGGATATTCAGTAGCGCTCAGTCTGTTTCAATTTTTTGGAATAGTTTGGATAGTATTGGTATGAGGTCTTCTATGAAAGTCTGATAGAATTCTGCACTGAACCCATCTGGACCTGGGCTTTTTTGGTTGGGAGACTTTTAATGACTGCTTCTATTTCTTTAGGCTGTTTATATGGTTTATCTGTTCCTGATTTAACTTCGGTACCTGATATCTGTCTAGGAAATTGTACATTTCCTCTAGATTTTCAAGTTTTGTTGAATACAGGCTTTTGTAGTAGGATCTGATGATTTTTTGAATTTCTTTGGAGTCTGTTGTTATATCTCCCTATTCATTTCTGATTTTGTTAATGTGGACACACTCTCTGTGTCTTCTGGTTAGTCTGGCTAAGGGTTTATCCATCTGGTTGATTTTTTCAAAGAACCAGCTTTTGGTTCTGTTGATTCTTTGTATAGTCCTTTTTGTTTCTACTTGGTTTATTTCACTTCTCAGTTTGATTATTTCCTGCCTTCTACTCCTCCTGGGTGTATTTGCTTCTTTTTGCTCTAGAGGTTTCACGTGTGCTGTTAAGCTCCCGATATATGCTGTCTCCTGTTTCTTTCTGCAGGCACTCCGAGCTTTGAGTTTTCATCTTAGCACAGCTTTCATTGTGTCCCATAAGTTTGGGTATGTTGTACCTTCATTTCCACTAAATTCTAAGAAGTCTTTAATTTCTTTCTTTATTTCTTCCTTGACCAGGTTATCGTTGAGTAGAGCATTGTTCAACTTCCTTGTATATGTGCGTGTTCTTCCCTTATTGTTATTGAAGACCAGCTTTAGCCTGTGATGGTCTGATATGACGCATGGGATTATTCCTGTCTTTCAGTATCTGTTGAGGCCTGTTTTATGACTGAATATAGGGTCAATTTTGAAAAAATAACATGACATGGTGAGAAGAAAGTATATCCTTTTGTTTTAGGATAGAATGTTCTATAAATATCTGCCATGTCCATTTGGTTCATAACTTCTGTTAGTCTGTCTATGTCTCTGTTTAATTTCTGTTTCCATGATCTGTCCATTGATGAGAGTGGGGTGTTCAAATCTCCTACTATTATTGTGTTAGGTGCAATGTGTGCTTTGAGCTTTAGTGAGGTTTCTTTTATGAATGTAGGTGCCCTTGTATTTGGAGCATAGATATTTAGGATTGAGAGTTCATATTGATGAATTTTTTTCTTTGATGAATATGAAGTGTCCTTCCTTATTTGTTTGATGACTTTTGGTTGAAAATCAATTTCATTCTATATTAGAATGGCTACTCCACCTTGGTTCTTCAGACCATTTGCTTAGAAAGTTGTTTTGTAGCCTCTTACTCTGAGGTAGTGTCTGTCTTTGTCTCTGAGGTGTGTTTCCTGTAGGCAGCAAAATGGTGGATCCTCATAATGTATCCAGTTTGTTGATTTGTGTCTTTTACTGGGGAATTGAGTCCACTGATATTGAGAGTTATTAAGGAATAGTGATTGTTGCTTCCTGTTATCTTCGTGTTTGGAGGTGAGATTATGTTTGTTTCCATGTCTTCTCTTTGTTTTGTTGCAAAAAGATTAGTTTCTTGCTTTTTCTTGGGTGTAGCTTGCCTCCTTGTGTTGGGCTTTACCATTCATTATGCTTTGTTGGGCTGCATTTGTAGAAAGATACTGTTTAGATTTGGTTTTGTCATGGAATATCTTGTTTTCTCCATCTATGTTAATTGAGAGTTTTCCTGGATAAAGCAACCTGGGCTGGGATTTGTCTTCTCTTACGGTCTGTATGACTTCTGTCCAGGATCTTCTGGCATTCATAGCCTCCGGTGAGAAGTCTGGTGTAATTCTTTAGGTCTGCCTTTATATGTTACTTGACTTTTTCCCTTACTGCTTTTAATATTCTTTTTTTTATTTTGTGCATTTGGTGTTTTGACTATTATGGGATGGGAGGAGTTTCTTTTCTGGTCCAATCTATTTGGAGTTCTGTAGGCTTCTTGTAGGTTTATGGGCATCTCTTTCTTTAGATTAGGGAAGTTGTCTTCTATGATTTTGTTGAAGATATTTACTGGTCCTTTGAATTTGGACTCTTCATTCTCTTCCATGCCTATTATCCTTTCGTTTGATCTTCTCATTGTGTCCTGCATTTCCTGTATGTTTTGGGCCAGTAGCTTTTTCTGTTTAACATTATCTTTGACAATTGTGTCGATGATTTCTATGGAATCTTCTGCTCCTGAGATTCTCTCTTCTATCTTTTGTATTCTTTTGTGATGTTTGTATCTATGGCTTCCTTTGGTTTTCTATATCCAGGGTTTTCTCACTTTGTGCCTTCTTTATTGTTTCTATTTCCATTTTCTATTTCTTCACATGTTGATTGTGTTTTCCTGTAATTCTTTCAGGGATTTTTGTGTTTCCTCTCTAAGGGCTTCTACTTGTTTATTTGTGTTTTCCTGCATTTCTCTAAGGGAGTTCTTTATGTCTTTCTTAAAGTCCTTCATCATTATCAAAAATGTGATTTTCAATCTAAATCTTGCTTTCCTGGTGTGTTTGGATATTCAGTGTTTGCTTTGGTGGGAGAATTGGGCTCTGATGATGCCATGTAGTCTTTCTTTCTGTTGCTTGGGTTCCTGTGCTTGCTTCTCGCCATCAGGTTGTCTCTGGTGTTGCCTTGTTCTTCTATTTCTGACAGTGGCTTGACCGTCATATAGGCCTGTGTTTCAGGAGTACTGTTGACCTGCTTTTCTGTTTTCTTTCAGCCAGTTATGTGAACAGAGTGTTCTACTTTCAGGTGTGTTGTTGTTCCCATCCACTGGCTTTCAGCTGTTCCTGTGGGTATTTGTCCTGAGCCCAACAGGCCGGTAACTTGGAGCAGAAAAGTTGGTCTTACCTGTGGTCTTGAGCCTGAAGTCGCTCCTTGGGGCTGAGTTTCAGCTCTCCATGAGGGCAGCAACCATAAGGGCCTGCCCATACTTCTGGGACCCTGTGTATAGGAGGCCCAGATGGTGCTAAGTGTTTTCTTCTAGAGTCAGAAATGTGGGCAGAGGGTAGTCTCCTCTGGTTTCCCAGGGATGTCTGCCCCTATGAAAGTCTAGCTCTCCCTCCCATGGTATTTTGGTGCAGGGAGCTCTTTGACTGGGTCTGTTCAGATCCAGCCGCAGTCTGGACCGCAGGACTCCTGCAGCTTGACTGCCCAAATCTTCCTGTGCTCAGAAGCCCGATACAGTTTCCTCTTGGGCCAGGGATGTGGGCAAAGGTGGGCAGTCCTGGGGGTCCCAGGAATTTTGCCTTTGTGTGTCCTGAGTCCACCAGGCAGGTCACTTGGAGCAGAAAAGTTGATCTTACCTCTGGTCTTGGGCCTGAAGTTGCTCCTTGGGGCTAGGTTTCAGCTCTCCATGAGGGCATCAACCAGAAAGGCCTGCTCCTCCTTCTCTTAGGTCCCTGTGTGCAGGGGGCCCAGATGGTGCTAGGTGTTTTCCTCTTGAGTCGGAAATGTGAACAGAGAGTAGCCTCTTCTGGTTTCCCTGGCATATCTGCCCCTCTGAAGGTCTCCCTCTCCCTCACATGGGGCTTGGGGGCTGGGAGCTGTTAGACTGGGTCTGTTCAGATCCAGGCACAGTCTGGACCGCAGGGCTCCTGCAGCTTGAAGCCCCATCTTCCTGTCATAAATTTCTTTTCATTTCCCTGTAGTTAATTCTGCATGTACTAGTCTTAAAATTAAAACAATTTAAAACAACTTGACAGAGGAATTGCACGAGTGGCTTGTTTTTCAAAGTACCAAAATCAAAACCTTGAGTTTCCCTAGGTCTTGTAACTCAGCAAGACTTGTGAATGTGAAAATAACAGTGCCCAAATCACACTCTGCTTTAATAGGTAAATACAGATGAGATAAAAAGAAAAAAAGAAAAAGATCTTCAGACCAATTTCCCTTATATATTTCAATGCAAATGGACAAAATGAAATTACCACAAACTGAATCCAAGAACACATCAAAGCAATCATCCATCATGATCAAGTGGACTTCATCCTAGGGATACAGGTATGGTTCAATATATGGAAATCTATCAGTGTAATCCACTATGTAAACAAACTCAAAGAAAAAAAATCACATGATCATCTCATTAGACACCAAAATATGATTTGACAAAATTCAACACTTTTTCACATAAAAGGTCTTGGAAAGCTCAGGAATTCAAGGCACATACCTAAACATAATAAAAGCAATATACAGCAAACCGGCATCCAACATCGAACTAAATGGAGAGAAACTTGAAGCAGTCCAACTAAACTCAGGGACTAGACAAGGCTGCCCACTCTCTCCCTACTTGTTCAATATAGTACTCAAAGTCATAGCCAGAGCAATCAGTCAAAAATAGGACATCAAAGGGATACGAATTGGAAAGGAAGAAATCAAAATATTATTTGCAGATGATATGAAAGTTTACTTAAGTGACCCCAAAAATTCCACCAGAGAACTACTATGTCTGACAATCAACTTCAGCAAAGTGGCTGGGTGTAAAACTAACTCAAACAAATTAGTAGCCTTCCTCTACTCAAAGGGTAAACAGGTTGAGAAAGAAATTAAAGAAATGACACCCTTGATAGTAGTCCCAAATAATATGAAATACCTTGGTGTGACTTTAATCAAGCAAGTGAAAGATCTGTATGATAAGATCTTCAAGTCTCTGAAGAAAAAAATTGAAGATCTCAGAAGATGGAAAGACCTCCCATGCTCATGTAGGGGTAGAATTAATACAGTAAAAAGGACCATTTTACTAAAAGCAATCTACAGATTCAATGTAACGCCCATTAAAATTCCAATTCAGTTCTTCATAGAGTTTGAAAGAACAATTTTCCAATTCATTTGAAATAACCAAAAACTTAGGATATCTAAAACTATCCTCAACAATAAAAGAATTTCAGGGGAAATCACCATCCCTGATCTCAAGCAGTGTTACAGAGCAATAATGATAAAAACTGTACAGTATTGGTATAGAGACAGTCAGATAGACCAGTGGAATAGAATTGAAGACCCAGAAATGAACACACACACCTATGGTCACTTGATTTTTGACAAAGGAGCCAAAACCATCCAAAAAGATAGCATTTTCAGTAAATGGTGCTGGTTCAACTGGAGGTCAGCACATAGAAGAATGTAAATCTATCCATGCTATCACCCTGTTCAAAGCTTAAGTCCAAGTGGATCAAGGACCTCCACATCAAACCAGATATACTCAAACTTTTAGAAGAAAAAGTGGGAAAGTGCCTGAAACAAAGGGGCACTAAGGAAAATTTCCTGAAAAAAAAAACACCAATGGCTTATGCTCTAAGAGTAAAAAAATGACAAATGGGATTTCATCAAACTACAAAGCTTCCATAAGGCAATGGACATTGTCATTAGGACAAAACAGCAACCAACAAATTGCGAAAAGATCTTTAACTATCCTACATCTGATAGAGGGCTAATATCCAATATATACAAAGAACTCAAGAAGTTAGACTCCAGAGAGCCAAAAACCCTAATAAAAATGGGGTACAGAGCTAAACAAAACATTCTCAGCTGAGTCATATCAAATGGCTGAGAAATACCTAAAGAAATGTTCAACATCCTTAGTCATCAGGGAAGTCCATATTAAAATAACCCTGGGAGTCCACCTCACACTAGTCAGAATGGCTAAGAACAAAAACTCAGGTAATAACAGATGCTGATGAGGATGTGGAGAAAGACAACACTCCTCCATTGTTGGTGGAATTCAAAACTGGTACAACTACTCTGGAAGTCAGTCTACAAATTCCTCAGAAAATTGGACATAGTACATTCAGAGGGCCCAGGTATACCACTCCTGGTTATATACCAAAAAGATGTTCCAATGTAGTACGAGGACACATACTCAACTACGTACATAGCAGCTTTATTTATAGTAGCCAGAAGCTAATAAGAACCAGATGTTCTTCAACAGAGGAATGGATACAGAAAATGTGGTACATCTACACAATGGGGTTCAACTCAGCTGTCAAAAACAATGACTTCATGAAATACATAGGCAAACAGACGGAACTAGAAAATACAGTCCTAAGTGAAGTAACCCAATCACAAAAGAATCACACATGGTATGGACTCACTGATAAGTGAATATTATCCCAAAAGCTCTAATTAACCAAGATATAATCTGCAGACCACATGAAGCTAAAGAAGAAGGACAACCAAAGTGCGGATTCTTCTGTCCTTCTTAGAAGGGGAAACAAAAACATTCATAGGAGGAAATATGGAGACAAAATTTGGAGGAGAGACTGAAGGAATGGTCATACAGAGCCAGCCCCAACTCGGTAATCCAGCTCATATATATACAGTCACCAAAGAGACACAATATTGCTGATGCCAGAAGTATATGCTGACAGGAGCCTGATGTAGCTGTCTCCGGAAAGTCTGAGCCAGAGCATAAAAATACAAAGGCAAATGTGCTGCTGTAAAATTGTAAAAAAAAATCTGCCTTTTATCCCACACTAGATCCAGCACCATAGTGCCCCAAGTTATCTTGTAGATATCTTCATCTCAGTCAACAAAGCATGTCACATGCTTTGCTCCATCCCATAGCACACTACTAAAGGCTACTTTCTGAGCCCAGCAATATTCTCTCTATCCGTCTAGTTTTATTTCTGATTCTCCCTTATTCAGATTTCCATCTTCCTCTTAATATATATGAAAACCTCATGTCATGGGATCATGTTCACAGGACTGGAATGTGATTTGCACAATACTGGATAAGCAAAGTAATCATTACTCTCACACACCTGTGAACCATGTAAGCTACAATAACTACCTACCCAAAAGACATGCCCAATGGAGCAGTGTTAAGGCACTGTGGCACAGATGTTATGGTAGTAACGAATAATTTCTAAACTGTATTTAAGGTCCACTCCATGAGATGGAATCAATAACAGATACTGGCTATGAGGCCACAAACCTAAAACTTTGTATGTCATGAATTCTAGGAGAAAATCTACTACTATTAAGCTCTAAATGGATGTAGCAATAAAAAAGATTCCTGATAATATAGTGCTATATCCACTCACCCTCACTAGAGAAATTTCTTTATTCAAAAGTCAAGAGTTAACAAGAAAACCTAAAACTTGTGAAGATAAAAACATTTTAAAATGCTCAACTCTAACTAGGTAGGCGGTCTATAAAATAAGACTCCCCTCAAAGCTCAAGGATCTATATAAAATGAAAAGAAAAAAGATTGTGAGAGCCAGAGGTAGTAGATGACTTTAAGGAAATTGCATTTCCAGATGCATCATGCATGCAAGTATGTATATGAAATCACAGACACTATGAAAAAATTCACATGATTGTCACAAACTCAAGACAAAATCCTAGTGGTAACAAGTTAAAAGTCCTCCCTCGGGGTTGGGGATCTAGCTCAGTGGTAGAGCACTTGCCTAGCAAGCACAAGGCCCTGGGTTCGGTCCCCAGCTCTGAAAAAAAGGTCCTCCCTCTAGCCAAGGACTCATTGTAAGCTGAGACCTCTTGAGAGACGAAAGGTCAGTTTTTTATGTGGGGTGATACTAGGTCCACTTCAGGGTAGGACTCACACAAGGAAGAAATATCCAATGCAAACTAGACTCCATATTTTTTGTTTTGTTTTGAAACACTGTGAGAAAATATAAAGTAGGGTGGGAAAGAAGATGGGATAGAATCTGGAAAGATTCAGAGGAAAGGAATTAATATGATCAAAATACGTTCAATAAAGCTCACAAAGAATATTTTAAAACATGTTTAAATAGGATTTTTAAAGAGATATTTAAGGATGCTTTCCACGTAGCATTTATTCTAGAATATTCCAAATAAAACATCTGATACCAAATCTACAAATAGAGTCACTACAATAGTTCACCTTTACATCATAATATTATTGATAAAATTACAGAGACATGTTTACTATCAAAAAAGCTCTAAAGAAACTAACAGACATAACCGAATGTGGATGAAGATGGTCCCATGAGAATTTCCTGTTCTGTCACAGACTTGTCATCTCCTGTTTATTAGATGGTACTTTGTATAGACACTGAGAAAGATCAATAAATGTGCTGAATCTTTAACCAGGCATCAAGACCAGTCAATTAAGCCCCAGTTTTATCTGGAATTCATTCATGAAATAAATTTAAAAGGTTCAATGTTCTTAGACACTGCCTTTGTGAGGAGCCCAATAAAATTCCTTCAGGGAAAGTCATGCTCCAGTTATGACTGCATCCCATGGCACAACCTTAAGAACAATGGCTTTTTCTGGTTCAAGAATTGCTTGTCTACTCAATTTCAGAGGTATCTGCAATGGGGAAGAAAAATATTGAGAAGCAATGATGGAACCAACAAGAAACCTGGATTAAAGTAAAAAAAATAAATGAATAGTGTTGGGCTAGAGAGATGGCTCAGAGGTTAATAGCACTGACTGCCCTTCCAGAGTTCCTGAGCTCAATTCCCAGCAACCGCATAGTGTATCACAACCATCTGTAATGAGATCTGATGTCCTCTTCTTGTATGTCTGAAGGTAATGACAGTATAGTCATACACATAAAATAAATAAATACTAAAAATGTGTTAGGGATAATAATGCTTCGCACAACCAGAAAGCTACATTTATTATCATGTATTGTGACATTATTTCTCTCTTATTCTAAAAGCTTTGTCAATTAGATGTTGAGCTTGCATTTAAATGTTCATTATTTAAAATGGTAATTGAAAATCTATTGTATTCAGGACTTGAGACAAACTCATGCTTGTTTATATTACTTATGTTCTATGCTGATGTAGAGTAAAACATGTTTAATATTTTTAATCTTATTCTTAGTTATTATGTCATATTATTTTTTAAGTCATGAAAAGTTATTTTTAGTTTTGAAACTTGCAAGATAACCATGAGAAGAAACGTTTCAACTCTCTTAACAATACCCGATTCCCAGATCATATCTAACCACTACACTTCAGTATATTCAGGGATAGATTTCTTGCTTTTCTAGCATCTACTCTTGGCTTCCAAGGGTATGAATAATGGGAAACTCTAATTCTACAGGACTTTCCAATAATGATTCAGCCTCATGCTCTTCAGTGATGAATGGAGAATGGGGAAATCTTCTAGTCAAAGGAAAAGAAATAGGAACAAAGCTGTCATGGAGACAGAGGAGTGTCAAATGTAAAAGGACTGTAGCTTGAAAGAGTGTCTGCCTCATGCCAGATGTGCCATTTCTCTCAAAGTAGAACCATGTTTTATCTATCTAAATCTTTGTACATAATTTAAATGCTTTAGTGAAAAAGTACTACATTAAGTGAAGGTGTGTGTGGATAAAGCTATACAACTTCCTGTAGGAACAGATCAAAGAATAAATATATCTGTCTCTCAGTCCAAAAAAAATCATTAATATACAGAAGCCACACTCTAAATACACCAATCCTATACTATTTACCCATCCCTTTACATGAAACAAGAAGAGGTTATTCAGGAAAATGCAATGTAAATGCTTTTTCCAAATGTCTTATTTTACCCTTTTATAATGTTCAGTACCACATACATGATTTTGATGGAGGTATACAAAAAAGTTATACATATAATATTTACATACATGGTACTGTTAATTTGTAATTGATGCTTTTAAGAACAAAAATTATAACTGTAGGTCATGCTTTCCAACATTTGTGAAAAGTTCTTAATGTGAAAACTCTCCTCAAAAACAATTTGGAGTTGATGGAAGGAATAATACGAGGTGATATACAAAATAGGGGAGATACACTTCAATACTGAGAGAAGAAATATTGTTTTAAAACTGGAGGTTTTAATGACACATATGTTGTGAAGATACCCTGTATGAGCCAAAATTGAAACATGGAGTAAATCAGGACATAAAACTCTAAGAGAAAGATTCATTTGGAGAGTAAACAGGAACAAGAAGTATGAGGGTAGAATAAGAAGGGGAATAAAGCTACATAGTTTATAGAAATATGACAAATACCTATTTTCTAGAGCAGAACCCCTGTAAAATGAGCTGGAATTACAAAGATGTTCCATAAGGTTGAAATTCATCATAACATTTAACTTTTAAAAGACTTATAGTTTACGTATAGGAGTGTTTGCCTGCAAATTGCATATATGCGACAAGTGGGAAGTCTCAAGATAAGACAAAGTGGGCCAGAAGAGACCCTGGAAATAGACTTACAAATGGTTGTGAGCCACCATGTGGGTACTAGAAAATAAACTCAAGTTCTTTTAAAGGGTAGTAAGTGTTCTTAATGAGATTCATCTTGTGAGACACAAAAAAATGGCTTTGAAAATGATTCTCAACTTGGCATGACATGGGAAATCAGAGATGAGCTTTTAAAGCCACACTCTGAGTAAGTTGTATCATAATTTCAAAAAAACCTGACATGTTGAGTTTCTGGTTTCTTTTTGAGATATATGGCCCATGCTGGCTTCAAATCCACTAAATGACCAATGATTTCTTGAAATTCTGATCCACAGGCCTCTAACTCCTGACTACGGGCATGATAGGTATGTACAGCTTGTTCAAGTAGTTCCGGGGATTAGAACCAGACATTTGTACATGATAAGTAAGCATTTTGTCAACTGAGAAACATCTCAGACACAATGTATGAGTTTTAAAACTGTTAAAACTCTTCTGTAATTTTAATCTACATTCACTGGTTGAAAAGACTATGAAAAAGGGGTTTCTTCGAGCTCTGAAAGATGAGTAGTGCAACATGCAACCAACATTGAAGTTTTAAGCATTGCACCTCTGAATGTCACATGACATATCAATCTCCAAAGGACATGACTAAAATTTCAAACAAAATTCTGTCCCATTGGCGTTCACTGACTCTTTGTAATACTAAGTTCTAGTCTATACATACGTACAACAAAAGGCTCCTTAGTTAATACCTGGATACCAATAGATTATTTGTCCAGAGAACAAATTATTAAACCTCAAACATGCAATATCATTTTTATACACAGAACCTTCAGTTGGAAGAATTCCTACCATAAAACACTATTTGTAGAAACAGTTTTTCTCTCACCTGTGTTTCCTTACAAGGCTGAAAGGAGAAGTTTTGCAGAACTTTAGTTAGAGCGAGTTTCATATTCATGAGAGCAAACCTCATGCCAATGCAGTTCCTGGGTCCATGTCCAAAGGGCAGAAATACATAAGGATCAATGCTGCCCTTGTTCTCCTTGCTGAACCTGGAGACATAAAAATAGTAGACAAGTTGATATAGGATAAAAGCATAAGAGCTACACATGTGAAGTTGCCTCTTAACATCTAATCAGAACGCACAGGGTGTTTGGGAAATGTCTATTGAACCTCTGCTTCAGGTAATTGGCTCTGGGAATTTTACCATAAAGTTCCTTTTCATTTCCCTTACCTTATAAGAGTCTCCATATGGTTGAGATAAGATAAATGCTGCTTTTTAAAAAATGCATCTTTGTGACTTCACACAGTAGTGTAATACTGGTATTATGGGGTAGGGGAGACCGAGTATTTTCTGATTCAATGGAGAGTCAACTCAGTCATGACATTAATGCCTAGCTTTGAAAATCAGGTAAAAAACCAATGGGTGCAAACATCATAGATGAGAATGTAGTGCTCTTCTTTTGCTAAGAGACATGGCACCAAAATGCCTTCTAAATATTTATCTTTACACACAAAAATTAGTGATGATATAAGCCTTGGTCAGAAAAGCTTCAGTTTGCAGTGGGATACAGTGAACACAGAAACTTATGGCTGGTTACATTGCTGAGAAGTGGTGGTGGAGTTCTCAGTGCCTGCAAAGCTCAGGAAACATCACAGAAGAAGGGGCAGAAAAATTGCAAGAACTAGGGCATGAAATGAGTGTTGTGAAATATTGTCTTCTGGCCATGATACTTCTATTGTACTCATGAGCACTCAGGAGCTGTGGATAACTACTACAAGACTAGACACATCATCATTCCATCGTGGGAGGGAATGGAACCCATGAGATACCACCTCCCTTGGGAGCTATTGACAATAAACACTTGGTGGACAAGGGGGTTTTTCTTCAATGGTGCACCTACTGGTGACTTGACCATTCTCCAGTATTTAACTCCCACACATATGCTTATGCAAGCAACCATATGTAAACTCAAAAGTCACAAAAAACACATTAAAAACAGTAGGAAGACTGATTGAAGATAGAAAGGTATTCCACATGAATGGGAGGGAGAAGAGACAAGGAAAAGTAAGCTAAAACACACCAGAATCCATTATCCATTCATGTGATTGTCAAAAAAAATAGAAATGAACTAGAAAGCAAATACATTTTTAAACAATAAAAATTCATTTAGGTGGGTGCTCTGTTCTAACTCTGAAAAGCACATTTCATTTCCACTACAGAAAAAGTGGGTTCCTGCCTCATAATCCAGTTGGTCATTAATTACTTTAGGAAGAAAGAGGAAAACATTCTGCATTTAATTGGTCTTATTTTCTTCCCATCTCACATCCCCTCTCCCCTCTTTTCTTTGATCTCACTATCACTTGGTGCCTGGAAGTTGCTCAATCAGTGAAGGGTCTACTATGTAAGCCTGATGATGAGAGTTCACATACAAATCATTTATGAAGCCATACACAGTGGCGCCCATCTATAATCCCAGTAGCAGGTAGACTGAGACAAGACATGCCTGGTGATCACTGGCTAGAGTTACTCACAGAATGCTAATGAATGTCAAATCATATTATATCTTCTTCCGATAAGAGACATCATACCATACACAGGCCTGCATAGTGCAGAGTGGGTTCCTGCTTAGGGGGTTCTGGTACCTTTCTGGATGAAATTCCTCAGGCTCCGTCCAGTGCTGTGGGTCACGTTGAAGAGGATATGTTGGAATCATCACTACAGACCCTTTGGGTATAAACACACCACCAAGTTCTATGTCTTTTTTACAGACTCTCTCAAGTCTATTACCAACTGGATACAATCTGAGGGTTTCATTCAACACCATATCCAGGTATTCCATTTCCATCACAATATCATAGGTAGGAGGTGCCTGAGAAGAAAGAAAAAGATTTATGCTGAGATTTTAGAGTAACTTTCAACTGTGTCTAGTGTTGAACTCTCAGTAGGCCCAAAGTCAAGCTCAGCAGTTCAAAGGACCTTAGTTAGTACTTGCAATGAAATGTAAAGGGTTTTTTAATTGTTTTATTTTATATATGTAGGTGTTTTATTTATGTATGTTTATGTACACCATATTAGTACAGTGCCCACAGAAGCCAAAATAGGGCATCAGATTTATTGAACTAGAGTTAAAGCAGTTGAGACCGGCCAATTTCATGCTAGTACTCAAATATGAATAGATACTATGGAGGAGTTGCCAGTGCTCTTAACCATTGTGCCGTCTATCAAGCTCCTTACAAAGTAGAATGACTATCACTTGGTGCCTTGAAGATGCTCAATTAGTGAAGGTTCTAGTATGTAAACCTGAAGATGAGAGTTCACATACAAATCATTTATGAAACCAGACACAGTGGCACCCAACTATAATCCCAGCAACAGGTAGACTGAGACAGGACATGCCTAGTGCTCATTGGCTAGACAACTTAACCCAATCAATAAGGTCCATCTTTGGTAAAAGAACATATATCATAAAACATGGCGGAGAGTGATTTAGAAATATGCACAATGTAGGTCTATGACCTATGTGCGCGTGCACGCAGACACACACACACATACACAAACACACACGTGCATTCATTTGCATACAAACATACATACACACAAATGAGAGAGAGAGAGAGAAAGAGAGAGAGAGAGAGAGAGAGAGAGAGAGAGAGAGAGAGAGAGAGAGAGATGAGTTTGGCTCATAATGTAAACACCAAGACTTACAATTTGGCTTCTTCTCCTATAAACATATAGTGAGAATCATGGCAGAGAGATGAGTCAACCCATGCCCCTTAATCAAAGCCAAGACTTGCCCCTCTCTGTGCACAGCTGGGACACAGTAGAACAAGAGGTATCATTGAACCATGCAGAGAGCTGTATATCTTTACTCTTACATTGGTTGGTGATACTTGGTCCTCTTCTGGTCCTAGATAACAGATACACCAGGCCAAGCCCTTTGCCTGAACAAATCCTTCTGTTGCTATGAAAGGATTTATTGACCATTTCTGCTTCTGTGGCCCTTTCATGATAATTATTAAATTGTGCTGGGAAAAATCAGTGATTGTGCTCTGCTTAAAAATTATCAAGGGCTGCTGAGATATTTCAATGAGCAAAGGCACCTGCCCCAGAACCTACTGACCTGATTTGGAACTTGAAATCTCATGTAGTAAAAAGAGAGAACAAATTACTTCAAGTTGTTCTTTGATATCCACACACATGCCTCAGCATATATGCTCACATATGTATATAAACTCATACATGTACATAAGTATGTACATAAATATGTAGGCATGTACATCATACATACATACATACATACATACATACATACATACATATGTACATACAGATAAATACATAAAAAAGTTTCACCTGAATTTGAAAGATGGCTAAGTGGCATGAATCCTTACACTCATACTCATTCACAGATACATTTACAAACACACACACACTCACACAAAACAGTTACACACCCCACACACAAAACATACACACACTAAACCTCACTCACGTACTCTGTCTCTGTCTTTGTCTCATTCTCTGTTTCTCTCTCTGTGTGTTTCTCTCTCTCTGTTTCTCTCTGTCTCTCTGTCTCTCCATCTCTCTCTCACACACACAGAGAGAGACAGAGACAGAGAGAGACAGAGAGAGACAGAGAGAGAGACAGAGAAAACACTGCAGGTGACAAGAATGTGTCTTTGTTGAGGCTTCTCCTTTTACCTCCTACATAAACCTCTTACCTTATTAGGCAGGGCCCCATCAATCTCCTCTTGCAGTTTCTTCTGGATGTCAGGGTAAGTTGCCAGTGAATACAAGACAAAGGAAAGTGTGCTGCTGGTGATTTCATAGCCAGCAAAAATAAAGGTAACTGACTGGGCTATGATTTCAACATCAGACAGGGCTGGGAGTAAAAAAACATCTCAGGTAAGCCATGATAGGATGGACCATCACAGGGGGCATGAGGAGAAAATCATAGGTCATGTCAGGAGGGACCATCACAGAGGAGATGAAGAGAAAATCAAATGAGCCCACATTTTTAGAGAGACTATGGAGATGTCATTCAAGCACTCTGAGACTATCATCATTGTGACAGACTTGTGACACATCCAGAAAAGGAGAATGCTTCAGGCAGGTTGTCCCAATGTTTCTGGTGTTCCTTGGCATCCTAGTAGGCAGCTTCAAGACATAGATTTCTTGTTTATAAGTTTACTTTTATTTATGAGCATTTCTGAAATCTTGAGGGCAGGTGGCACCATGTAGCAAGGGTACTATGTATGTGTGGAGGGTGCCCATGAAGGCCAAAAAAGGCACTAAAGGCAATAAAGATAGAGTTACAGACAGTTGTCCATCTTTTACTATAAATTTTGTGATTATGTTGTTGGTAAATTCTTTCTCCCAATTAGTGTAAGTCCTTACTACTAAACTGAAACTGGACTGTAAATCCATAATCAGTGGCTATTTTTTAAATTAATATATATTTCACAATCAAAAATGAAACAGAAAGTGTAAAGACATGCAGTTCACAGATGGTGGTATGAAGCCATGGGTTCAGTCCCCAGCACTTTATACATCAGACCTGGTTATGTTTGTGTTCTGGGTTTCACAGGAAGAATGACTGGAGAGAAGAGAGCCAGTGATGGAAGAATTTTGCTTCTCAGCAGCAAGGAATCAGCCGTGTAGGACTGAACACTGACAGCTTCCTAGAAGCTATTTTTATTTTTACACAAAAGCCAAGTCTAGCAAGTCAATTTCCACATACCGAAACCTCCTATGTGGTAGTGGGCTTGTCTTGAAAGACTTAAGCAATTGCCAGCCATAGGATACTGCCTGGTTTGGCCGGTATGCCTCCACATGAAGTTCTACAAAGACTCTGGGAATACTTCGAAAGAACATCATAAAATCTCAGATAACAATCACTGACAGAAGGCTACTTCAAAGCTGAGATGCCATCACTCCAGATCCATGCCAAACACAGTGGTTCTGCTAAAACTCTGGTGTATAGTACCACATGCCGGCAGTCTCAGAAGTTAAAGGTCATTCTCAGGTACATCATGAATGTGGGTCAGCCTAGGCTACATGGACCGTGTGGCAAAAGGTGGAGGAGATATAGAAGAATTTGAAGTTAGCTGTTCACATGAAAGGGTTTCAAATGGGCAAACAGGAGATAACTCAAAACACAGATTACTTGGTGACTTTTAACAGTAAACTTGGGGATCCAAAAGATGACACTGCTGCATATAAGCAAGTGAGTGTATGGGAAATAATCAAATAGGTAAAAAATGGCAGACTCCCTTTCCTTGTCTCAAAGAAATAAGACAGAAAGGGATTGAGCAAGATACTACATGCTTCCATCTGTTATATGTACACACACTTAGCATGTGCATACAAGTACATACCCCTGCACATGCATGTACTGCACAAAGAACATAAAAACCTTAAAGTGTTTTTATGGTTTTTCAAGATAGGGGTTTTCTGTGTAGCACTGCCTGTCCTGGCATCTATGATGTAGACCAGACAGCCCTTCAACAAACAGAGATCCACCTGCCTCTGCCTCCCAAGTGCTAGGATTAAAGGCATGCTCCAGCGCTGCCCAGCTATGAGTGATTTTTAAATACATGAAAGAATGAACAGAACCAGTAAATGTGTACAAAGAGGTTTTTCCCATAAGCTACTTAAACATCACACAAATGAAAAGTAAATCTTTACCATGGATTATGGTAGAAAAAAACATGTCCACTAAGGGTTCCCAGAGAGCTTCTGCACCGTTGGGCTACATGTCCCCTGACTGGTTGTTTAGATACAGATGTCTAGACAGAGCTCTGAGATTGTGCTGGGAAAGATACAAACAACACCTGTGCTCAAGCAGGTAACGCAGAGACCATTGGAGACATCCATTATGACCATGCTTTATGTTAAGAGCAAACTTTTGCCCATGTGTACCCAGAAAATAACAAGTTGATAATAGCCACGGCTGTTTTTTGGCAGAGGTACTCCTCCAATGAGAAAACCCCCTGTGTGACCCACCCACTCCCCAAGAGCTTCCTCAACAGCAGGAACCCTCTACCTAGGAAAGCTTGTGTATACATTTTCTGGGTAACCCACCCACTCCTCAAGAGCTGCTTTGTTCATAAAATGGTAAAGGGCTTCCCTACCTTTATGAGACACTTCGTCTTTGGAATTATTATGAGCATTCAGCATCAGCTGGAGAAAATCCACTCGGTGCTGGAAGCAAAAAGAGAAGTTGCATAACTGGAAGGTTAAGGGTAAGCCAGAGGTCAGAGGTGGATCAGAAGTGCAGAACCTTAATTCTCTCACTTCTGAGAACATGGTTCCCTTAAATTCAAAACTGGCTACGATTGCTTGAGTCACCAAGGAACAAAAGCAAAAGTGGATAAATAGGAAGAATTAGCTTCCCACTAACCGCATTGACAGAAAATTACAGTAAACACAATCTTAAACAATCACTTTTATTCTTTGAAAATGTTCTTGAAGGTAAGGAAAACAATAGTTCCTTTTTAATAATTTGTATTTGTTATTGGAGAGTTTCATACATGTACACAATCAAATATGGTCATCTCCACCCCACTTCCTTCTATATCACCTGTAACATTTCATCTACCATAATCCATGCCCTATTCTTAATTACCCACTAAATCCAACTAGTGATGTGCACACATACATTGCTGTAGGGCCATCCACTGCCACATGGGAAACCTATCAGTGTCCACACCTTCCCTCCACAGCTATAAACTGCCAATTGTTCCTCAGCAAAGGTCAGGACTTAGAGAGATCCTGTCCCATCTATTCTTGAGTTTTGACAGTCTTGATCATGTTCAGGTCTTATACCATGTCAATTATTTTTCATTCCTTATGCAGGATATTCTAGTTTTTTTTTCGTATTGTTAAGGATTAATTCCTGGCTTATTATCAATCATTTTTTAAAAATCCAACTTTTTCCTCAGAAAATATATTCTTTCTCTCTGTGTGTAAATCTAGTCTTTTCTACCTGCCATTAACACAAGCTAAAATGTTCACACCCCAACATGTTATTAAAGTATGACCCTCTCATAAAACCAACACGTACTACCTTATGCTTAGAATCCAGACGGGTTTCCTTCATTCTGTACACAAATTTTTGTAAAAATGCTATTGAATCTTTTGGGAACATGCAGATATTTAACATCTCATATATTGGGGTGAGGAATGGAAAGAGTGCTGGAAAAAACAGATAAGTTTTAATGGAAATGCAAGTTTCATTTAAATAAGTCATAAACCAATACCAAAAATAAGTCACCAAAGTATCAGTAAGAAGTCATGTATCCATGACCTTGCTCACACTGAGTCAGCACTATATTTCTGCTTCCACACTTTGGAGTAGCCTTAAGTTTAACTCTGTCCCTGGAGTTTATGTGGATTCACATAGAAAATACAAGGGCCATTAAGATGGCTGAACAGCTAAATATTTCTACAGAAAAAGTTAGCAACCTGTGTTCGATCCCACTGTATGAAAGAAAAGTTGTGCTCTGATCTACACATACCACACAAAAGCCAAATCATACAGGCATTCAAAGAACAGGCAAGACTACACAGAGAAAACTTGTCTGAAAAACCAAACCTCAAAGGCAAGTGAACAAAAAGTAGGAAGAATGAAAAATCACATACTCTCCCTGACTTGCAGATTCTAGCCTATGTGAATAACTGTGTATAAAGGTCTGAGTGTAGGTATCATCTAACACTGAGAAGGAGGCACTAGGATAATATTAGGTGACAAGAATGGAATGTAGGCAAAGGGACACATGAGCTGTGTATGGAAATATATGTGACAGGCAAAGTATTAAAACTCTAAATGACACACCATTTTTAATTGTACCCAGAATATATTTTAATATGGTTAACACTTCCAGAGGAGCCAGTTTTAATTCCCAGTATCCAAGTGGTTGCTCTCAACCACTTGTAACTCCAGTTCAAGGAGTTTCAAGGTCCCCTTATGGTTTCCTTATGAACTTAATGCATGCAGGGAAAAGACACATACACAGAAAATAAAAAGAAATAAATCTTATAAAAATGATAAAGCAATTAAGCTATGCGATTTAAGATCTAACCAGGCAGTGGTGGTGCATTGCTTTAATCCCCCACTCAGAGGCAGGTTGAGGTAGTTGAGTTCAAGACCAGCCTAGTCTACAGAGTGACTTCCAAGCTACTGAGTGATAGACAGAAAAAAAACTGACCCAAAAAATAAAGAGAGGTTGGGGGAGGAGATGGAGAGAGCAAGAGAGATGGAGAAGTAGAGGGAGAGGGAGAAGAAGAGGAAGAAGATCTAAAAGGAGACATTCAAACATCAAAGTCCTGCATTTCTGGCATACATTTATACATAGTAGCTACAGCTGCTGTACACAATGTATGTTCAATCTTATATGTTAAAAAGTCAATTACTTTTTAACTCAGCAATGCTGATTTTGAATATAAAATAAAAACAGATATTTAAACATAGCCTTGTATATGAAGGGCCATAGCAGTGAAATTCACGGCAATCATGTAAGACTAACATCAATTACCATCAACAGGGAGTATAATTTGCTCATAGACAGAGGATTTAGTGACATTTGCTGCATTCAACATTGTGCTAAAGGAAAGAGGCCTGTCACAGAGACACATAGTCTATGATCCCACTGATATGAAATGCCCAAAATACATACCTATAGAGGAAGTGAATTGGCGGTTTTTTAGGTCAAGGTTGCTTTAAATTTGCAACGTGACTACAGCATGATTAATATTGGCAATGAGCCTGCTGGGCCTTGAGTCGTTCCTGATGCCTAAGAGATCAGAGTATTGAGAATAAGGGACTTTTGAGTACTGCAGCCTAAATGGAGCACCTATATCAAGCACCCCCACCCAGCAAGGCTCAACGAACATCATGAAAGAGGGTGTGGAAATAAAGTCAGAGGCAGGAATGGGGAGTGTGGAATACCATATCTCAGACATGGCATGGTCCTCTCTCAGATCAAGCCAATGATATTGGTCAGCATCCTAGCAGGCATCAGTGATTGAAATCAACTGGTTACCAAAGCAGATAAAAGGACACGAAATTGGAATGAAGATGTATCTTTGTGAGTAAGAAAGTTGGAAGTAAGAGTTCAGAGTGGGTATAATTGAGATGGATCTTATATGTGCATGACCAGGAAACATGGAGAATTCTAGACCCAGAGAGAGCCAAAGTTGTATTTTTAGGAATTTGTATTTATACAAATGAACGAATTCTAAAATAAAACCAGGACTCGAAGGTGCAAAATGTA
The DNA here is from genome assembly GCF_021556685.1 of Rattus norvegicus. Taxonomy (NCBI): domain Eukaryota; kingdom Metazoa; phylum Chordata; class Mammalia; order Rodentia; family Muridae; genus Rattus; species Rattus norvegicus. The sequence continues at coordinate 15,701,044 of NC_141545.1, forward strand.
ATCCCTGGCCTCAAGAGTCAGAAATAGAAGTATCAATGAAAGTTCAAGGCCACCCTGGTATATACAGCAATCTTCAGGTCAGCTAGGGCTACACAGTGAGACCCTGAATCAAAGAAAAACAAAGTTCAAAAATAGAATTTATTGGGCTACCTGTCTTTGAATGCACTGAAAATACTCAACTGTGCCTTTAGGGGATGAATACATGGCAGGTGAACTATGTACCACTAGAGCCATTCATTTGGGGAAAGTGAGGAAGGGAAAGGCAGAAATGACATATATGGCCACAGAAAAGAGAAATGAATTACAAGGCAGAAGAACCATCCACATACCTACTGACAAGAACAATGGATCAAAAAAATCAAATCTTAAGAGCTTCTTGGTTTTCTCCACAAAAGTATCCTTAGGGTTGGTAAGGAAATCAACACTGACTCCAAATGATGTGCTGGTGATCTCATCCATGCTGTAGGCACCAAACACTCTGAGGATACAGAGCAGTTGGAATTTAACATATGCATCAGGGAGTAGGAAAGTATTCATATTCTCGGGAGACAGGTAATGTCACTTCAATATGGACCAAGCCCTTCCCAGCCTACCTGCCCTCTACCCCTGCAAACTTCTTATTGTTATATTTGTACATTTAAAATGTATGTAATGGTACAACAATGCCAAGCAACCAGAGCTTCCAGGGACTAAGCCACTACCTAAAGATTATACATGGACTGACCCTGGACTCTGACCTCATAGGTAGCAATGAATATCCTAGTAAGAGCACCAGTGGAAGGGGAAGCCCTGGGTCCTGCTAAGACTGAACCCCCAGTGAACTAGACTGTTGGGGGGAGGGGGACAATGGGGGGAGGGTGGGGAGGGGAACACCGATAAGAAAGGGGAGGGGGGAGGGGGATGTTTGCCCGGAAACTGGGAAAGGGAATAACACTCGAAATGTATATAAGAAATACTCAAGTTAATAATAATAAAAAAAAGAAATACTCAAGTTAATAAAAAAAAGAAAAAAAAAGAAAAAATGTATGTAATGCCATCTAGTGTCTAAAGGGGCAAGGACAAGCATCTGACCCATAACTACACTACAAGGATGACCCTGCACCCAGTTTTCCCCATATCACCAACACAGTGATAGACCATAACTCACTGTTTCACAGGGGCAGGCTTGCCTTTCTCGTCCTCTCGCCTCAAGTACTTTACCAAAATGTCTCCATGCTGTTCAACGATGGGGAACATCTAAAAAAAATGGAAAGCATCCACAGTTAGGATGAGGACTCCAGTCACACAGGATGCAATTAAAAGAATTGCACTCACCTCTTTGAGTTTTCCACTGGTGAACGTGGGGGAGAGAAAGGCTCTATACCTCTTCCACTCCTCAACCTTAGAGAAAGTGATGGCTTTGCTCATAATCCCCAATGGACCAAGATCCTAGAGTCAAAAGAAAAAACTGCCTGTGAGAAATCAGTTGCATGCTCAGCTGCCTCTTATGGTTCCAACTTTATAGTCTAGGATCCTTTAAAATGTAAATATCTCTGTGGTTGGAAAACTATGTTCGATGGTCAGAGAGAAGATGAGAACTGGACTTAGTAGATCTACAGAGCTGTGAAGATGGTATTTTGCTTGGAGACAAATAAAAGTTAATGTTGCATCAAACAAGTTGTCCACATCTTTATGACCTATGTTTACATGAGCAATGTGAAAAGTATGTCTTCTTATACTGTGTGTCTGTCTGTCTGTCTATGTGTCTGTATGTGTCTGCCTCTGTGTGGGTCTCTCCCCCCCCTCTCTCCACATGAACGTTTTTGCACATAACCATGTGTTGTGCTCGTGTGAAAACAGAGGGGTCAGTATAACTTTATATGGCATTTTTGAGTCAATGTCTCTATGTGAGTCTAGAAGATTCTGGTTTGGGTAGAATTGCTACCAAACAAGGCCCTGTGAGCTTCCATTTTCCACATGTATCTCTAGAGTCCACACATGAATGCTGCTCTGCTCAGGTTTTTTGTGGACACTGAGGATCTAAACTCGGTTCCTTTACCCACTGTTCAAGCCATCTTCCTAGTCCTAGGTCCCTTAAAATATATGATATTTGCATGTTAAGGATTATTTTACTCTTATATGGGTTTGGCCAAATGTTTCTTGTGTTATAATGTTGATTTTCATCCCTGAAACTGCTTGCAGGAATGTCTGCATATAAGACACTGAGGGACCTTGGAATTGGCTCCAATTGGTAAATAAAGATGCCAGGAGCCAATAGCTGGGAAGGACATACAGAGGTGGGACTTTTAGGATTCATGAGCTTGGGAGAGAGAGGAGGAAGAAGCAGAATCACCATGAGAGGAACATAGGAAAGACCAGCCATTTAAGAATTTAGATAAATGGGAACTGGAAAATATCATCCTGAGTGAGGTAACCCAATCACAGAAAAACACACATGGTATGCACTCATTGATAAGTGGCTATTAGCCCAAATGCTTGAATTACCCTAGATGCACAGAACACATGAAACTCAAGAAGGATGACCAAAATGCGAATGCTTCACTCCTTTAAAAGAGGAAAAAGAATACCCTTAGCAGGAAATAGGGAGGCAAAGTTTATAACAGAGGCAGAAGAAACACTCATTCAGAGCCTGCCCCACATGTGGCCCATACATATACTGCCACCAAACTAGATAAGATGGATGAAGCAAAGAAGTGCAGGCTGACACCAGCCGGATATAAATGGCTCCTGAGAGACACACCCAGAATATAGCTAATACATAGGTGAATGCCAGCAGCAAACCACTGAACTGAGAACGGGACCACCATGGAAGGAATGAGAGAATGGACTGGAAGAGCTTGAAGGGGCTTGAGACTCCATAAGAACAACAATGCAAAGCAACCAGAGCTTCCAGGGACTAAGCCACTACCCAAAGACTATACATGGACTGACCCTGGGCTCCAACCTCATAGGTAGCAATGAATAGCCTAGTAAGAGCACCAGTAAAAAGGGAAGCCCTTGGTTCTGCCATGACTGAATCCACAGTGAACGTGATTGTTGGGGGAAGGGTGGAAATGGAGGGAGGATGGGGAGGGAAGGCCATATAGAAGGGGAGGGGGAGGGATTATGGGGATGGTGACCCAGAAACCGGGAAGGGGAATAGCAAAGGAAATGTAAATGAGAAAAACTCAAGTTAATATAGTTAAAAGAAAATGACTCAGGCAGCTGTATTGCAGCTTCAGGGTCCCACAGATCGCATTTCTCCACACTCTGTATGTTCACCACCCCAATTCTAAGCAGACTTTAAGGTGTGTTTAGAGCAGAAAAAGGGACATTCAGTACCCCCTAATATCCATTACACTACAAAGCAGCTTGCTCTTGGGTGCATTCCAATAAAATCAAATGTGCTTTAAAAAAAAAAGTAGAGATTTAAAAATTAAATACTGAAGTAAAAGTTAATCATTAAATCTTTAAAATAAAATGTTAATGTTAAATATTTTAAAGTAAAAATGATAAATAATAAATCCTTAAAATAGGATTTTAAATTTAAGCATTACTCTGTGCAGGTGCTCCTTGTGGACACCTTTTGATCCCAGCACACAGAAGTCAGAGGCAGGTAGATCTCTGTAAGATGGAGGTCAGTCTGATCTATAATGTCAGTCCACAAAAACCAGAGCTACACTGAGAAACCCTAACTTGAAAATGAAACAAAAATTTCATTAAATCTTAAGGTTTTAATCTTAAGAATAATAGAATATGTCAACATCTGGTGTTGAGATGCAGCTCACTTTTAGTATGCCTGCCTAGAGTGCACCAGAACCTGGTTTTGATACATTGAGATGAAAACACAAAATTTAACTCGGGCAGCTGTATCTACTTCTCCAAGACTCAGGTATTCTGGAAGACAGGTCAGGAATAGCATGGGAGCCAGGAAGCAGAGGGGAGAGCTGCACAGGATGTCTTCAGTACTCCTGAATTCACTGCAACTGGGATCACCTCATATGCCCTGTTCATTACTGTCCACATTCCAGCCAAAAGTGTAAGGTCCTGACCCTGCCTTCGGATTTGCACACAGCTAGTTCCTAGGGGGGTGGGGGTGGGGAAGCAAAATGGCCCAAAGAGCCATTTAATGATGCCAGTTCAGTCCCTGGGATCTATGTGTTGGAAAAAGAGAAGTGACTGTGACAAACTGTGATCTGATACACACTTTTACCAAAACCCTTGGCATGGCCTCAGGGATGGCTGAGCAGATAAAGGCACCGGTACCAAGCCTGATGACCTGAGTTCAGTCCTTGGTAAGTAGAGAACTAACTTCCACTAGTTATCCTCTGACCTATAAATATATGCACCAGAACACATGTCCCCATTTCCAGGAAAAAATTGATTTAGAATAAAACAAAAACAACAAAGTATATACAGAGAGTCTTTTAATTCTAGGCATGAAAGATTTATCAAGCACTTAAGTGGGCCATCAACTCTAGTCTTCTGCTTTCACATGACATACTAAGTCAACAATGATGTGAAGGAATGTGGGCTTCTATAAGGAAATGTGCCAGTGTGGCAAGGAAATGGAACAAGACATTTGCTAGAGCAGATCAGAGGGACCTAAATTAATGCATTGCATGTCAGGGAAAGGAAGTTTCAGAGCAGAAAACAAATAAGAAGGGGACACTGGATAAAACCGGAGGCATGGGCAAATAGCCAGGGGCCACACATACTCAGACAATGGAGGAGGGGGAGACTGTGTGAAGGGCATGGGAGTGTTAGTGACCAAGTTATGAAGTGAAAAAAATAAACAATGGAAGAAAGAAAGAACTCAAGTCCATGGAACATGAAACCGATCAAAAGCCACAGTGTACAATATCAATTAGACTTTTGAACCCTGGCACTTAAAGACAGGCAGTATCACCTTTACACACAGAGGTGCATGGCTTCAATACATTGTCCCTGCACAAGTGGAGTGCCTTCTCTCAAAGACAGTCAACTAAACGGAATGTTCCAGAATACTCACCCCCATCTACATCCGGTTCCTGTTGGCCTGCACTTCTTTGCTTCATCCATCTTATCTAGTTTGGTGGCTGTATATGTATGGGCCACATGTGGGGCAGGCTCTGAATGGGTGTTCCTTCTGCCTCTGTTTTAATCTTTGTTTTTAATCTTTTTTTATTCCCTGCCAAGGGTATTCTTGTTCCCCTTTTAAAGAAGGAGTGAAGTATTCACATTTTGATCATTCTTCTTGAGTTTCATGTATTCTGTACATCTAGGGTAATTCAAGCATTTGGGCTAAATAGCCACTTATCAATGAGTGCATACCATGTGTGTTTTTCTGTGATTGGGTTAGCTCACTCAGGATGATATTTTCCGGTTCCATCCATTTACCTATGAATGTCATAAAGTCATTGTTTTTGATAGCTGAGTAATATTCCATTGTGTAGATGTACCACATTTTCTGTATCCATTCCTGTGTTGAAGGGCATCTGGGTTCTTTCCAGCTTCTGGCTATTATAAATAAGGCTGCTATGAACATCATAGCTGCTTTTTAATCCTAGTTCCATTGGATCCATTTTCTGGCCTCAATACACAAGGTAAACACAAACAGACACACACACACACACACACACACACACACACACACACACACACACACACACACGAAGGCAAACACACACTAAGAGACACACACACAGAAAGACTTTAAAAATATAAAAAGTTGTGGCTTCTCAGAAGTCTGAAAATAAATATGATAGTTTATATTCATTTGTGTATGGAGATATTTAACTATTAGATTTCATCAATGTAACAAAAATATTCTCTAAAATATGAAGAAAACACTATCTCTCTTGTTAAATTTCTTGAGAATATTATACATGTGTACTGTGAATACATCATTTCCACCATTCTCTGTCCCCTCTCCAACTTCTACTCTTACTCTACCCCCTCTGAACTACATGTAGGTACACACACACACACACACACACACACAGACACACACACTTCATATTCATACATATGCCAAGTCCATTTAATGCTTCATGTGTGTACATCAGTTTAGGGATAACCACTTGCAAGTGTGTCTACTCAAAGCCCTCTAGGTATGTGCATGCAGAGTCACTCTAAATGTAGCAAAACACAAAGACATAAAGTAGTTTAAAACATTTAAAGCTCAGGGATTGGCAGAAAATTCAATTTCTTGTAAATCAATTTGTTGTCTATGGCATGAGTTTTGTAGATGACAGCACTTTCTCACAAGGTCAAACAAACAAGTCAACTGTTTGACAATTTCAACATTAGCACATGCAACTTTGCTCTCTGGACCTCTCCCACCCTAAAGCACACTATTTTACAAGATAGTCCCTCACTTGACCTTTTTGCTCATGACACTTTTCTTCCTTTCACAAAAACCCACTTGGAATCCTGGAGTAATCAGGAAGCAAAATTTGAAAATAACTGAAGAAAATAAATACTTGTTTGACCTTCCCATTGAACTCAACAATGTCAGGGGTAGCAAAGGGAGGGAAAATGAGTGTTTACAAGGTTCATTTGCCAGGATCAAGTGACTTGATGTGTTGGAACTTTAGAATAATGAGACAAAGAATTCCTTTATCACAGAACAAATCTACTGCTAAAAGTCAGTAAGCACCAATCATTTTGTGCATATTTTTAATTGCATTTCTTGCTGTCATGGTTATTCCTTGTTGTCAACTTAACTATATCTGGAATGAACTATAATCCAGAATTGGAAGGCTCACCTTTGATCTTGACCTCGAGGCTGGGTGATACAAGTTTCTGACCTGGATCTTGGTATGGAGATCTTGATGCAAAGTGGCTATGAATCCCAGGAGCTGAAGGCAAAGAGAACTCTATGTTTAAAGTCACCCAGGACAAAGCAAGCCCCAGATCCAGGTGTGGTGGGACATACCTTTAATCTGGGACACACCTTCTTGCTACCCCTGACATTGTTGAGTTCAATGGGAAGGTCAAACAAGTATTTATTTTCAGCATAAGGACATTGGAAGCGGAAAGAGTCTCTCTTTTTTGCCTGCCTGCCTGCCTAGTGGGACAGAGCCACTGCTACATCTTTGGACTTCCATTCACAGCTGCTGCTGATCATTGTTGGGGAGTTGGACTACAGACTGTAAGTCATCAATCAATTCTCTTACTACATAAAGATTACCCATACGTTCTGTGACTCTAGAGAACCCTGACTAAGACAAATTGGTACCAGAAGTGGTTCTAGAGGAGCAGACGTGTAAGGATGAATCTTTTAAGAATCTGGAGTTAGTTTAATAATTCACCAGCATCTTCATCTACTGAAACCTCGCCAGATGCTCTCTCTCCTGGAAGCTCAGAGAACATTGAAGAGCCATGGTTGAAACTATATTTCAAAGTTAAAGAAGCTAGTGCTTTTGATTTTCTTCATGAATTAGTTGATTCAGTGTACAAAACTTTCCATAAGTTGGGAAGAAAATTTTAAAAAAGTAATTTTTTTGTCTTGTTTCTCTTAGTATCACTGGAAAAATTGATGAAGGGAAAGAATGAGCTGTCTGATAAAATCGAACGACTCCTGAAGCATGTAAACAATCTAAGCGATTCTAAGTGTGCCCTTGGAGAGAATCTTCTCTCCAGCAGCCATAGAACTTGAGTTGCAGAAAATCCAACTGAAGTCCTCATTGTAAGGTTGGCTGAATTGCACCGAAAATTCAAGTCTCAGCCTCAGAGGGAGTCAGCAGTTAAAGTAAAGGCATTAATTGGCAAAGAATGGGATCCTATAACTTGGGATGGGGATGTGTGGGAGGATTGTATTGAAGTTGAGAATTTTAAACCTTCAGATTCTCAATAGTTTACCCCACCTGAGGAAGTATTACCTTCAGCCCCACCCATTGAAATATTGCCTCTTTCACATGAAAAAAATTAATCCCTCAGAGTCTGATAAACCAGCAGTGACTTTCAATGGAGCCAGACAAGACAATATTGATGTTTTTCAAGACCCACCAATAGTCTTTTCTAGACCCATAACCAGACTCAAGGAAAAACAGGCCCCTAGAGGAGAGGTAGAAAGTTGTAGTCCATGAGGAAATGTGCTACACTACTAAGGGGCTTAATGAGTTTGTTAATTCATTCCAGCAGAAGTCTGGGGAATATGTATGGGAATGGATTTTAAGGGTGTGGGATAATGGTGGAAGGAGCATAAAACTAGATCAGGCTGAGTTTATTGACATGGGCCCTCTGAGTGGAGATTCTAGGTTTAATATGTAAGCTTGTGCAGTTAAAAAAAGTGTCAGACAGCAAATGCTGGTGAGGATGTAGAGAAAGAGGAACACTCCTCCATTGTTGGTGGGATTGCAGCCTGGTACAACCATTCTGGAAATCAGTCTGGATGTTCCTCAGAAAATTGGACATTGAACTACCTGAGGACCCAGCTATACCTCTCTTGGGCATATACCCAAAAGATGCCCCAACATATAACAAAGACACATGCTCCACTATGTTCATAGCAGCCTTATTTATAATAGCCAGAAGCTGGAAAGAACCCAGATGCCCTTCAACAGAGGAATGGATACAGATAATGTGGTACATCTACCCAATGGAATATTATTCAGCTATCAAAACAACGACTTTATGAAATTCATAGGCAAATGAATGGAACTGGAAAATATCATCCTGTGTGAGGCAACCCAATCACAGAAAGACACACATGTTATGCACTCATTGATAAGTGGCTATTAGCCCAAATGCTTGAATTACCCTAGAAGCACAGAACACATGGAACTCAAGAAGGATGATCAAAATGCAAATGCTTCACTCTTCTTTAAAAGGGGAACAAGAATACCCTTGGCAGGGAATATGGAGGCAAAGATTAAAACAGAGGCAGAAGGAACACCCATTCAGAGCCTGCCCCACATGTGGCCCATACAATTAGCCACCCAATTAGACAAGATGGATGAAGCAAAGAAGTTCAGGCCGACAGGAACCGGATGTAGATCTCTCCTGAGAGACATACCCAGAATACAGCAAATACATAGGTGAATGCAGCAGCAAACCACTGAACTGAGAATGGGACCCCTGTTGAAGGAATCAGAGAAAGGACTGGAAGAGCTTGAAGGAGCTCGAGACCCCATATGAACAACAATGCCAAGCAACCAAAGCTTCCAGGGACTAAGCCACTACCCAAAGACTATACATTGACTGACACTGGGCTCCAACCTCATAGGTAGTAATGAATAGCCTAGTAAGAGCACCAGTGGAAGGGGAAGCCCTTGGTCCTGCCAAGACTGAACCCCCAGTGAACGTGATTGTTGGGGGAAGGGTGGTAGTGGGGGGAGGGTTTGGAGGGGAACACCCATATAGAAATGGAGGGGGAAGTGTTAGGGGGATGTTGGCCTGAAAACAGTGAAGGGGAATAACAACCAAAATGTAAATAAGAAGTACTCACGTTAATAAAAATAAAAAAAAAAGGTGTCAGAAGTTTGTTTGAATGGTTGGCTGAAGAATTTATCAAACGATGGCCTACTGAAAAAGGAATTGGAGGTGCCTGACATTCCTTGGCTTAGTGTTGATTAAGGGATTTTAAGGCTCAGGAAAATCGCAATGCTAGAGTAGGTATGTTGTGTAAAACACACTCATCCACAAATGGGAAGACCCAAAAGATATGCCCTTCACGAACTCTATAAGACACAAACTGGTAAGAGGGGCACCAACACATTTGAAGGGTTTCATTCTTACCCTTTTCTTTGGGCCAGACCTTAAGGTTGGAGATGCTGCTGCTCAATTAGATGAAATAAATGCCATGGGTTTAATTGAGCACCGAGTTGACAAGGGCCAGGTGGCAGCATTGAATCGCCAGACACAAGGTAGTCGTAGTTATTATAATGGACAGCACAGACAAAATATTTATAATAACATAGCCCATAAAGGACAGCACAGGAGAGGTGAAATTTATAATGGCATGACTCTTTGGGATCTTTGGAACTGGCTAATCAGTCATCGTGTTTCCAGGCATGAAATAGATAGGAAGCCTACTGATTATCTGTTTGATCTGTATAAGCAGAAAAAATTCTCAAAAAAATGAAAGGAAGGCTACATTGGATCATGGCAAAAGGCAATCTCAGCCAGTGAGTAAGTTTCTAGACTTGAGCCAGTTTGCAGACCCAGAACTCCTTCAATAAAGAGGTGGCCAGGTTCCCCTGAGCAAGGATCTTGATAAGATACCTAAAAGTTTTGCTGTTAGTCTTTCTCCAGTTCTTCCCCCAGAGGGTCCTACAGCATTTTACTAGGGTAAGTGGGGGAAAGGAAATAATCATAGTTTCTGGGGTTCATTGGATAATGGTTCTAAACTGATGCTGGTCCTAGGAGACCCCAAGAAACATTGTGGCCCTCCAGTTAAAGTAGGGGCTTATGGAGGATAGGTGATTAATGGAGTTTTGACTGATGTCCAACTCATAGTAGATCCAGTAGGTCCCCGAACACATCCTGTCATCATTTCCCCAGTTCCAGAATGTATAATTGGGATAGATATACTTAGAGGGTGGCAGAATTCTCACATTGGTTTCCTGGCCTGTGGAGTGAGGGCTATTATGGTTGGACAGGCTAAATGGAAGCCTTTGGAGCGGCCTTTGCCAAAGAAAATAGTGAATCAAAAACAGTATTGTATTCCTGGAGGAAATGCAGAAATTACGGCCACTATCAAGGACTTGAAAGATGCAGGGGTTGTGGTTCCCATCACATCTGCCTTTAACTCTCTTATCTGGCCAGTGCAGAAGACAGATGAATCATGGAGAATGACAGTTGACTATCAAAGACTAAATCAGTTAGTAACTCCAATTATAGCTGCTTTACCAGATGTAGTTTCATTACTTGAGCAAATTAACACATCTCCTGGTACCTGGTATGCAGCTATTGATCTAGCAAATGCTTTCTTCTCAGTACCTATCCATAAGGATCACAAAAAGCAAGGCCATGCTTTCAGTTGGCAAGGCCAACAGTATACTTTTACAGTTTTACCTCAACGTTATATTAACTCTCCTGCCCTGTGTCATAACTTAGTTAGAAGGGACCTTGATCGTTTGTTTCTTCCACAAAATATGACACTGGTGCACTATATTGATGACATAATGCTGATTGGACCAAGTGAAAAAGATGAAGCAACCACTTTGGACTCATTGGTAACACATATGCATATCAAAAGATGGCAAATAAATCCAACCAAAATTCAAGGACCATCTACATCAGTGAAATTCTTAGGAGTCCAGTGGTGTGGGGCATGCAGAGATATTCCTTCTAAGGCGAAAGATAAGTTATTGCACCTGGCCACTCCCAACACCAAGAAAGAAGCACAACATTTAATGGGTCTATTTGGATTCTGGAGACAGCACACTCCTCACTTGGGTGTGTTACTCTGGTCCATTTCCTAAGTGCCTCAGAGTGCTGCTAGCTTTGTCTGGAGCCTGGAACAGGAAAAGGCTCTTCATCAGGTTCAGGTTGTTGTGCAGGCTGCGCTACCACTTGGACCATGTGATACAGCTGACCCCATGGTACTCGATGTGTCAGTGGCAGATAGAGATGAAATTTGGAGCCGCTGGCAAGCCCCTGTAGGTGAATCTCAGAAGAAACCTTTAGGAATTTGAAACAAAGGTCTACCATGCTCTGCAGACAATTATCCTCCCTTTGAAAAATAGTTCTTGGGCCTTAGTGGAAACTGAACGTTTGCCAATAGGACACCAAGTTACCATGTGACCTGAACTTCTCATCATGAACTGGGTGTTTTCAAACCCTTCAAGTCATAAAGAAGGATGTGACATGCACAGCAGTAGTCTATTATCAAATGGAAATGGTATATCTGATTGGGCCTGGGCAGGTCCTAAAGGCACAAGCAAGTTACATGAAGTTGCTCAAATGCCTATGGTCTCTACTCCTGTTACGATATCATCTGCTGCCAAGCACGGACCTATAGCTTCATGGGGTGCTCCTTATGATTGGCTGACTAAAAAAGAGAAGACTGTGGCCTGGTTTGCTGGTGGCTCTGAACATTATGCTGGCAGCACCCAGAAGTGGACAGCTGCAGCTTTACAATCCCTTTCCAGGACAACCCTGAAAGATACAGGTGAAGGAAAATCTTCACAGTGGGCAGAACTTTAGAAAGTACACGTGATATTACAGTTTGTTTGGATGAAGAAATGGCCAGTTGTATGATTGTTCACTGACCCATAGGCTGTAGCCAATGGATTGGCTGGATGGTCATGGACTTGGAAAGATCATGATTGAAAAATTGATGAGATGGAACCTATAACTGATAGTGTCTATAAGGCCACAAACTTGAGATTAGGTACATTATGTGTCCTGAGAAAAATGTACTGCTATTAATCTATTAAATGGAGGTAGCAATAAAAAGATTCTCATGAAACACTGCCATATCCATAGAGTACTGTATCACTCATTAGAACAGCTTCTTCATGCTGCAGTCAACAGTTAACAAGAAAAGCTACTACTTGTCAACATGAAGAGACTTTGGAATGCACAACTCTAAGTAGAATGTCTAGATCACACATCTCTCCTAAAAGCTCAGGGATATATGGAAAACAGAAAGAAGAAAGAATGTAAGAGTCATTGATAGTGGGTGTATTTAAGGAAACAGCATTTCCAGACACAACATGGCTGGTGCACATATGAACTCATAGAGACTGTGACAAAATTCACACAGTCTGTAGAAGCTCCACTGTTGGAGTTATTCTAGGCTTAGGGAAAATATACAAACCCAGTTCCCCATATGCTCATTTTTAAGGACAGTGTTTGGATAGTCTTATTCCTCTTAGGGTGCTGCCTGTCCCAATGGCCATGCTCCTTATGATAGACACATTGGTTCTTTCCTATGTTCTGCTAGTCATGATCCTTGGGTATCCCCTTTCCTCCTTCTTCTGGATCTATCAGTTTTAGGTGTCTTTAACAGCCTTCTGGTTTGGCTGTGGTTGCCAACAGAGCCCTTGCCATGTCTCCAGTCTGATACGTCTGTCCACTAATCTGATTCTCCTCCAAAGTCTATCCAATAAAATTCTCTCTGCATCTATCACTAAGTCAATCACACTCTTTTTTTCCTAACGTTTCAAATATCTTGAAATTTTTATCAATATCTGGGGATGCCTGATTAATAAAAGCTAGAACCACTACAGCCTTTGTTTCTGATAAATTCAGGTTCCATGATGATGTATTGTCAAAATGTCTCCATGACCCTGTCTAAAAAACTGCAGGGATTTCATTTTCTATCTTCCCAATGTCATATAATGTAGCTAAAGTTGTGAGCCATCTTGTGGCCATTTTGAGACCTACCAGCAGAGCCTGATGTTAGACCATGATACTCCTTTTACCTTTAACTGTGTTAAAATCAGAGTCTGTGTGGACTATGGAGGGAAGCAAGCATCAGTAAATACTTGGTTATTGGCGGGCTCCCCTTTAGGGCCAGAAACCAACTCCTGGCTTCTGTCTGCATCCTCTCTCCATCTCCTCTGAGGTTAAAAGAATCTGAAAAAGTTGTTGACAATCATCCCAAGTTGACTGGTGAGGGAACAGGAATGTCTATTAGAGATTGATTAGATCACTGGGGTTATGTGTACAGGAAGGTTCTGACATTTCCAGTTATAAAAGTTGCTGGTGGTGAGGGCAGAATAAAGATAAAGTTGATTCACTTGGTTGTCCACCTTCCTGCTGTGAGGAAGGGCAGAGCAACTGACATTAGCTTAAATGCCATCCCCCATCAGATCCATTTCCCTGCAGCAGGCCCCTCTGTTTCTGCCTGTGATGGGGCTGTCTGATGCTCAGTTGTCAGTAGGGTCTAGTGTTTTGTACGTGGGGTTAAGAAAAGTGTGGTTAGAAAGATAACTGTTGGGAGCAGCCTCGAGATGGCGAAAGCAGCCTTCAAGTTAAAAAGCAATTGTGTTCTAGCCTTATGTTAGAATAATAAGCAATATTCTTCAGGTTAAAAAGCAATTATATTTTAGCCTTATGATAGAACAAGAAGCAATAGCCTTAGGTTAGATCAAAGCAGCACCTGCAGCTCTACATAAATTCAATAGTTAACATAAATCTAGGTGTCAGATCACTGAGTACCGGTGGTCAGGCACTGATGGTCAGGTCACTAAGCAACCCACCCTGCTGTTCCCCCGCTTGGCCGATTTACCCAGCCAATATCCTGGTTATCAAGCCAGGCCCATTCTTTGTGGTCACCCAACCCCTCCCCACATTTTGCTTCTACCAGTATATCTTCAGCCTGAGAAAAATTAAAAATTGTCAGCTTGATCAGACTTCTTGACTTGCTGTCCGTTCTTTGCGTCTCTTGTCCCCCATTCTCTCCTAGGTGGACCCCAGACCCTGGTCGACTGCCCTGCGGGTCGGGGCAACTGGCACCCGAACAGGGACCCCTTGGGGGTCACAGAGGAGAGAACGCCGCTCATCAGTAAGGACAGGCCTGTCCGCCCTTTTCTGAAGCACCAGAGAGTGACTTTGGATCGCTAGGACGCCACGGAACACCCGCCATGAGACAGTCTGGGAGGAGTTCATAGCGCGGCGCAGATCTTAAGGTTAGTAAGTGATGGGACAAGCATTTTCAAAGCAGTCACTATTTGACAGGACTGAAGCAGTCACTCAAGACACGAGGAATTAGGGTTAAAAAGAAGGATTTAATAAAATTTTTAGATTTGGTAGAAGATATATGTCCCTGGTTTCCCCGGGAAGGGACAATTGATCAAAAAAGGTGGCTCAGAGTTGGAGATTGTTTTAAAGATTATTATGAGGTTCTTGGTCCTACGAAAATTCCAGTCACTGCCTTTAGTTATTGGTCTCTTATTAATGATATCCTTAGAACCACCTCTGAATGGCCAGATCTTCAGCATTTAGTCAAGGAAGGAGAGCGTTCACTGAAGGAAAGCTCGCTGAGGGAGCTTGCTCCTCTCCCCTTACCTGTTGACCCCATACTGGGAGAGGAGTCGGCCTCTGGCATTAAGTCGTTGCCTTCCCCCCCATCGGTCATTATTGATATGGAGAGTGCCTTTGATCCTATCTCTGCTAGACCTTTCTCCGCTGAAAAGATTATGTCCAATGCTCCACCCAATACACCAGAATGCCAACCTAATAGACAACTTTATCCTTCTCTTCAAGACTTAGGCAAAGGTGGTGTTTCTTCTCCTGAGCAGGAGGTTAAAATAGAGGCAGGAGCTGCTCGTTTTGAGTCAAAAACAGCCACTATAGCACTGGCCACAGATGGTACCAGAGCTGGTACTCGCTCTCCCTTATCTTTTCCCCCTCCGCCTTATGGCCTCCTATATACAGTCCTTGATTCACCCCCTGTCTCAGATGCTTGTCGCCAGCTGACCAACGATGTGACATCCTTGAGACACATGGTAGAGACTAGAAAAGAGCAGGTACAATTGCTTATAGCTCTTCGCGATTTAGAGACAAAATTGACAGAGCTGACACCCTTGCAGAGTCCCCAGCTTAAGGCTACAGGCCAGGGTAAAACTCCAAACAAGAAACATAAAATTTTAGCTTTTCCCCTCTCCCTGAGGAGTGGGACAAAAGTCCCTAGAGACCCCTCCACCCCAGGTACCCTGGAGGAGGAGGAGGATCGAGATACAGATGGTGATTCTGAGGAGGAGACAGAACTTCACCCCGACTCACAGGAGCCAGGAGATACAGCTGCTGGCTCTGGGTCCCGCGCAGCTCGGGCTGCACCGGGTCCTCCACGCTATCATTATCAGCCCCTAGATTTTAAAATATTAGAAAAGCTCAAAACAGCGGTATCAAATTATGGCCCTGTGGCCCCCTTTACACTGGCACTTTTAGAATCCTCCACTGAAGGATGGCTCACACCAAACGAGTTTTCGCAGCTTGCCCGAGCCGGGCTTTCAGGAGGCGACTTTGTGCTTTGGAAATCTGAAATGGCTGAAGCCACAAAAGAAATTGAAACAAAAAATCGTGTACGTCCTGATACCAGGTCATGGACAGCAAAAAAGATTCTTGGTGAGCCACCCTTTAATACTTTAGAGTCTCAAATGCAATTTTCTCCTGGTCTTTTGGCTCAAATTCGTCAGGCATGCCTGGCAGCCTGGAAAAGGTTGCCTCCCAAGTCTGGTTTCTCCTCCACGCTCACTAAGGTACTCCAGGGAGCTGACGAACCATACTGTTCTTTTGTCAGCCGTTTGACCGAGACAGCAGAGCGCTTGTTTGGTGTTCAAGAGCCTGAAAATCCCTTTATTAAACAGCTAGCATTTGAAAATGCTAATTCCACTTGCCAGGATATTCTCAAACACCACCGGTCAAAGCCTTTGGCAGAGTATGTTCGCCTCTGCGCAGGGGCAGGAACAAGCCATGCTATCGGTTTAGCTATTGGAGCTGCTCTTCAAAAGGCAGGCTTTAATTCTCAAAAAACCTGCTTTAACTGCAAACAAGTTGGTCATTTCATGCGAGAATGCCCCCACCCTCGTCAAAATAAAAGACCCCCAGCTGAGGGACAAGGGAATGCTTCCCCAATGAGGGCTCTACCTACTACATTGTGCCCCCGCTGCTCTAGAGGTCGACATTGGGCTAACGAATGCCGATCCAAAACTGACAGCCAAGGCCGCCCTCTGCCTCCTTGGCAGTCGGGAAACTTCCCACGGGGGCAGCCTCCGGCCCCCTCCTTCAGGACAGGCCCCGGGGCAATAGGGTTTGTCCCTCAGCAAGCCAGCCACACCTCACCCAATCAATCCCACCCCTCACCCAATCAATTGCCCATCTCTGGCGAGCCACAAAGAACAGCTCAGGACTGGACCTCTGTGCCTCCACCAGTACAATACTAACACCTGAGGAAGGTATCCAGGCTATATCCACGGGCGTTTATGGCCCCTTACCCCTAAATACTCTTGGTTTGATTTTGGGTAGAGCTTCCCTATCCCTGAAAGGACTCCAGATCACACCTGGGGTTATAGACCCCGACCACCAAGGAGAAATACGGGTCCTGGCCAGTGCCACAAGTGGCCCGATACTTATACCTACACAACAAGCCATTGCACAGTTATTGTTACTCACTAAGCTGCCAGTCAGAAATCCACATCATAAAGATGCCAGAGCCCCGGGAGAACAAGGAATATCTGAGGTGTTTTGGGTTCAGAAGATATCTTCTTCTCGGCCTATGCTTACTTTGAGTCTGAATGGAAAAACTTTCCAAGGACTTTTAGACTCGGGAACTGACGCCACAGTTATTTCTGACAGGTTTTGGCCTGCTGCCTGGCCATTAACTGATTCAGCCACTCACTTACAAGGAATTGGACACTCTAAAAATCCACGAGTCAGTGCTCAGACTATTAGATGGACAGATCCAGAAGGAAATTCAGGAACTGTGATTCCCTATGTAATACCTGACTTGCCAATTAACCTCTGGGGGAGAGACATCCTTTCCCAGATGAATGTTATCATGTGTAGCCCTAACGAGGCAGTTACAAACCAGATGTTGGCTCAGGGATTTCTACCTGGACAAGGATTGGGAAAACAGGCACAGGGCATTAAAGAACCATTGGTTATGACACAGAAGCTAGATCAAAGAGGCTTGGGATCTCCGCCTTCACATTTTCCTTAGCGGCCACAGTCATGCCTGCCCCCCAGGCTCATACAGAAATTGTCTCTCATGCAGAGAAGATCTCTTGGAGAGATAATGTCCCTGTCTGGGTTGATCAGTGGCCACTAACTCAAGAAAAACTGACAGCTGCTAGACAGTTAGTGCAGGAACAGTTAGCAGCTGGCCACATTGAGCCATCCTCTTCCCCCTGGAATACCCCAATTTTTGTCATTAAGAAAAAATCTGGCAAATGGAGGCTCTTACAGGATCTTCGCGCGGTAAATAAAGTTATGGTACCCATGGGAGCACTACAACCTGGTCTTCCTTCCCCTGCTGCCATTCCTGCTGAGCTTTTTAAAATTATTATCGATTTAAAGGATTGCTTCTTTACCATACCTCTTCACCCAGAAGATTGTCACCATTTTGCATTCAGCATTCCCCAAGTTAATTTCCAGGGTCCTATGGACCGCTTTCATTGGCGTGTCCTTCCTCAGGGCATGGCCAACAGCCCTACTCTGGCTCAAAAATACGTAGCCCAGGTAATCCAGCCCATCAGGAGAGCTTGGCCTCAAATTTATCTTCTTCATTACATGGATGATATATTATTGGGTGGTCCTGATAAGCAACAGGCCTTTTCATGCTTCCAACAACTCCAAGAGGCCCTTAGCTCCTGGGGGCTTAAAATTGCCCCTGAAAAGATTCAAATACGAGACCCATATTTCTATCTGAGATATGAACTTGAGTTCGAACAGATCCGTACCCCCAAAGTTGAACTCCAGCTTTCATCCCTTAAAACTCTACCTGATTTTCAACAATTACTTGGAAACCTTCAATTTATCCGCCTGTATTTAAAGATTCCCCCTGAGGCTTTAGTCCCTCTTAATGAACTTCTTTCAGGAGATTCTCATCCCTTGTCCCCCCGAGTCCTCACACCCCAGGCCACCTTGGCACTACAACAGATAGGTCAGGCTATCTCCTCTCAGGTCTCATTCCAGATACATTATGCTTCCCCCCTATATTTTATTGTCTGTGCTACTACACATACCCCAGTGGGAGTCTTTTGGCAACAACCCCGGGCTCCAAAAGAAAAAGGACGCCCTCTATTTTGGGTATATCTTCCCTCCAATCCAAACAAGGTTTTGGCCACCTATTACTCCCTATCTGCTGCCTTAATTAGAAAAGGAAGAAAAATGTCTAGACAATATTTTGGAAAAGATGCTGACATTATTATTGTTCCCTATACTTCAGTGCAAGTTGATTGGCTATTTCAGTCTAATGACGATTGGGCCATAGCTTGCGCCTCCTTTGCAGGAATTATAGATAATCATTACCCAAATGACCCCCTTATACAATTCATAAAAATACATTCCTTGACCTTTCCTAAAGTTACCTCCAAGACCCCGTTACATGAAGGTGCCTTGGTATTTACAGATGGCTCCTCAACTGGCAAAGCTGCCTATGTTATACAGGAATAAGTCACCACAATACAGTCCCCATACTCCTCTGCCCAGCTTGTTGAGTTGTTTGCCGTACTTCAGGTCTTTAAAAAATTAGCAACAACCCCATTTAATCTATATACTGATAGTGCCTATGTGGCTCACTCTATTCCAGTATTAGAAACGGTCCCATATATTAAGCCTGCTTCTACGGCTTCCAAGTTGTTTGTAGAAATTCAATCCCTTATTATTAAGAGAACAGAGCCATTTTTCGTGGGACACTTAAGGGCCCACTCTGGTCTAGGTGGCCCTCTGTCAAAAGGGAACACCTTGGCTGATGAGGCCACTCGTGCTATATTCCCTGCCCTTATAGACCCCATAGATCAGGCAAGGCGGGCTCATGCACTACACCATCTAAATGCCTCCACCTTGCGTCAGATGTTTAAGATCTCCAGAGATCAAACAAGAGAAATAGTTAAATCCTGTGGAGGATGCGCCACATTATTGCCAGTTCCCCACTTAGGAGTCAACCCCCGGGGACTGGTCCCCAACGAATGATGGCAAATGGATGTCACCCACCTTCCCTCCTTTGGAAGGCTAAAATACCTTCATGTCACCATAGATACTTATAGTGGGTTCATTCATGCGTCCCCCCTTTCAGGAGAAGTGTCGTGTGATGTGATCACCCACACTTTACAGTGTATGGCTACCATGGGAAAGCCACAGATTATCAAAACTGACAATGGTCCTGGATACACGGGGGCTAAATTTCAACAATTTTGTGCCCAGTTTGGTATTAAACATATTACAGGTATTCCATATAATCCTCAGGGCCAGGGCATAGTAGAACGGGCCCATCAAACCTTAAAGAACATGCTTCAATGTCTAACAACAGTCACAGATGCTTATTCTCCTCTGACACCTCAAATTAGGCTCAATCATGCCCTTTTCGTACTTAATTTCCTATCTCTTGATATTGAGGGCAGGTCAGCTGCTGACCGTTTGTGGCACCCTAAGTCACAAGATTCCCATGCGTTAGTACGATGGAAAAATCCCCTCACGGGACACTGGAAAGGACCGGACCCCATCCTCATTTGGGGACGAGGATCTGTTTGTATATATGACAAAGAGAATGCTGGCCCAAGGTGGTTGCCAGAAAGACTCATAAGAACTGTTAACCCACCAATGTCCAGAATGGAGCTGTCGTCTCCTCCTGAGACTTATCCCTTTTCTCTTCCAGATGCTGCTTCAGAAAAAGATCCTTTTGATCCTGCTACTGACAGAGGTGATCTCCATCCCTCGTCGCCAACAGCCCAAGTACTCTAACAATAGACATATGCCTTGGAACTACACCTGGATAGTTCTTACAGAAAGACAAGATGTGGCTTGGTCAATTTCACAAATCTCTACTGCTATCTGGTGGCCTACTTCACTCCACCCAGACCTCTGTAAATTAGCCCTCGGGGCTGGGGCCCCTTGGGGCCTTGAACATCAGCTTGAGTTACAAGTAGCCCCAGAGGATAACATGCCCCACATTCAGAGCCATCAAACCCACAATTTGTTCATTTCGACCCACAGATCTGCCCAGCCTGGCTGCGATAATGCAATCAGATGCACTTTGCTTCAGGCCACTGACTTTTACGTATGCCCTGGTTATCACAGAGGTCATGCATTCCACAATAATGGCGAGTCAGATCACTATTGTGCCTCCTGGGGATGTGAGACCACTGGAAAACTTATTGGGAACCAACTTCTTCCTGGGATTACATCACAGTATCTAGAAATTTTTCTCCCCCCTCTAACTATCTCCATCGCAACCCCCTCTGTAAGGGCAGTGAACCATCCACCCGAGGTTGGTGTCTTCCCCTAGATATTAAATTTACCAATCACGCAAAGGACAAGGATTGGACACATGGCTTCTCATGGGGCCTCCGTCTATATCAGGTTGGGTCAGACACAGGTCTCACTTTCACCATAAAACTTCTCAAAGAACCTGCCCATGCTTCCAAGCCAATACCAATTGGGCCCAATCCCATTTTAGTACCTCCACTCCAATCTCCTTCAGAACCACAATTCCCTACCTCTGCTAGTCATGTTCCCACATTGTTAGTTTCTTCTCCCCAGAACCTCGTCCTTACCCTAATAAATCAAACCTTTCTTACGCTTAATGCTACTTCCCCCGATCTTATGGATAATTGCTGGCTATGTTATCATTCTCAGCTACCCTTTTATGAGGGAATTGCTATTCCTGGCACGTTTTTTCCCACCAATGATTCTAGACATTGCCGCTGGCAACCTGGAGAATGGAATGGTTTGTCCCTCTCCCAGGTCTCTGGATTGGGCCTTTGTGTTACCCTTATAACTCCCCCTTACAGTATGCCCACCTTTGTAATCTCACCCTTGCCCCTGATAAAAACAGTCAATACCTGTTGCCCCCTAATGATGCCTGGTGGGTTTGCCTCGATGGCCTTACTCCATGCCTTTCAACTGAGGCCTTTTCCCCCATAAAGTCAGATTTTTATATTCTTGTACAATTAGTTCCTCGATTAATTTATTATCGTTCAGAGGAATTTTTTCATCTCTGGGATCAATCTTCTGACCTATCCCCCACTTTGGTCCGTCAGCGACGAGAACCTATTTCTGCCATCACCATATCAGTGCTCCTTGGCCTTGGTGCCGTGGGAACAGGGACAGGTATCTCTTCACTCGTTCTCTCTAAATCCAGGTACCAAGAACTCAGCGCTACCATCGATGCTGACGTCCAAAGACTCCAGCAAGGGGTTGACAACCTGTCTGACTCTCTGTCTTCCCTCGCAGAAGTGGTCCTTCAGAATCGCAGAGGACTTGATCTGCTCTTTTTACAACAAGGAGGACTCTGTGCAGCACTCAAAGAAGAGTATTGCTTCTATGTAGACAAAACAGGCATGGTAAAAGAGACTATGAAAAAGGTTAGAGAAGGCTTAGAAAAGAGAAAGAAAGAGAGAGAAAAGGATGAAAGCTGGTATCAGAACTGGTTTTCAACCTCCCCATGGCTTACCATCTTACTGCCCTCCATTTTAGGACCACTGGTGGGATTAATTTTGCTTATTTCGTTTGGCCCTTGGTCTCTTAGTAAACTTACAGGCTTTATAAAGCGACAAATAGATGATTTAATGGCTAAACCTATACAGATTCATTATCATAGGTTGGCTATGGAGGATCAGCAAACACAAGACAAAAATATTATCCCACCTCAGACACTTCCCACTCCCATCTCCACCCAACCTAAGAAAGGGCATTTCTGCCCCAGGACCTAATAAGGGGAGGTGTCCCAGGCCCTCCACCCTCTTGGTGACAAAGACCTTTGCTAAGGGAGGCGAGATGAGACACTACAAGGGGATGCCTTTGTACAAAGCTCCTGGGCCCCCTGAGAGACAAGCCTGGCTCTTTTGATTCTCTTTATAAGATCCCTAATTAATACTTTGCCTGTGGTTACGGGACCCGTGATTTTCAACATGCTCATGGCATGTAAGCAACAACCCAAAACCACTCAAGCTAGGCATATACAGGTCCATTGTCATCACCATGAGATGAATGATCGAGGTGTGTGCCTTGCTATCAACCACCTCCCCCTGTGAGCTGAACTGGATAGTCAATGACGGGTAAGAGAGCAACATTCTCTGACCATTTGAGGCCTAAGACAGGAGGGCCGCCATAAGCTGCTGCCATATCCAATGACGGGCCTAGAGACATAAGAACGGTTTGCTCCAACCTAAGACAGGCGCAGTTCCCGAGGGGTCTCTCATGGCTTAAAGTCCTGCCCGGGACCACCCTGCCTGCTTGTGCCTTCCCTTGCCTGAGCTAAGTGTTGTTTGCCTCATGGGCCCCTGTATCCAAAAAACATACGTGAGAGTTAACACCAACCAAAAATACCAGAAGTAAGGCCTCTATCCCTACCTTAACAAAAAGAAAGAAAAAAAAGAAAAATTACCACCATGGTCCTTCTAAGTAAAGAAAAAGGGGAAGATGTTGGGAGCAGCCTCGAGATGGCGAAAGCAGCCTTCAAGTTAAAAAGCAATTGTGTTCTAGCCTTATGCTAGAATAATAAGCAATATTCTTCAGGTTAAAAAGCAATTATATTTTAGCCTTATGATAGAACAAGAAGCAATAGCCTTAGGTTAGATCAAAGCAGCACCTGCAGCTCTACATAAATTCAATAGTTAACATAAATCTAGGTGTCAGATCACTGAGTACCGGTGGTCAGGCACTGATGGTCAGGTCACTAAGCAACCCACCCTGCTGTTCCCCCGCTTGGCCGATTTACCCAGCCAATATCCTGGTTATCAAGCCAGGCCCATTCTTTGTGGTCACCCAACCCCTCCCCACATTTTGCTTCTACCAGTATATCTTCAGCCTGAGAAAAATTAAAAATTGTCAGCTTGATCAGACTTCTTGACTTGCTGTCCGTTCTTTGCGTCTCTTGTCCCCCATTCTCTCCTAGGTGGACCCCAGACCCTGGTCGACTGCCCTGTGGGTCGGGACAGATAACATTGTCCTCTCTCACTCCTTGGAGAACCAGATAGAGGGGTGGTGCAAAAGGACACTTATGATCTAGTATCTCTTCCTTCATGTCTTTCGAATATTTGGTAGCCAAGTCAACAACTTTTGCTTGTTGTCTGGAGATAAATGGTCTAATCCAAGAGGGCAGTTTTTAAGTACATTTTCTGAAACCATCACATAAGGTATTTGGTCTGTGTGACCAAATCTCGATTTAAAGATGATCTTCTCATCCCTGTTCCAATCTCAAGTCAAAGGACCCTTCCGGGGAACAATTGGTCTTGAAAGTGGAACATTCTGACCTGCAGAATGTGATCAATTTATCTCTTTTAATAATAAAAGAGATTTACCCCTCCTTCTTTAACATCCTTAAAATATAGAGAAGCAATTCTAAACAGGTTGAAGGTGTCTGTCCCATGATAATATGTTTATCAAAGTCACTTTGAAGCAAAAACAAAAAAACATAAATATAACACAAAGAAACACACAAATGTAACCTTCCTTCTCTACCTTGCAGAAAAAAGAAACAACCAGGAAATAACACTCATGAAGAAGACCCCTCTATGACACCCAATACACAAGTCCGACCCGTTGGACCCTCCTGGACTCCCTCAGGATTTGCCTGCTCCTGAGCCTTGCAGGCCCATGTGGAAACTTTTGTTGTTAAGAAAAGAACATCTTGAGCAGCTCTCTGCTCCCAGACCCGGTGAGAGAGAGACCCAACCGCCTGGTCAGGTGGGCACTCCTGAGGCTGCAGAGCGAAAGAGACCACCAACTCTGCTCACCCCTGCCCACATCCCTGGCCCAAGAGGAAACTGTATAAGGCCTCTAGGCTCCCGTGGGGGAGGGCCCAGGAACGGTAGGACCCCTGCCTGAGACACCGCCGGAACCTGAAAGAAACAGACCGGATAAACAGTTCTCTGCACCCAAATCCCGTGGGAGGGAGAGCTAAACCTTCAGAGAGGCAGACAAGCCTGGGAAACCAGAAGAGACTGCTCCCTGCACACACATCTCGGACGCCAGAGGAAAAAGCCAAAGACCATCTGGAACCCTGGTGCACTGAAGCTCCCGGAAGGGGCGGCACAGGTCTTCCTGGTTGCTGTCGCTGCAGAGAGCCCGTGGGCAGCACCCCACGAGCGAACTTGAGCCTCAGGACCACAGGTAAGACCAA
The DNA here is from genome assembly GCF_021556685.1 of Rattus norvegicus. Lineage (NCBI taxonomy): Eukaryota > Metazoa > Chordata > Mammalia > Rodentia > Muridae > Rattus > Rattus norvegicus. The sequence continues at coordinate 15,725,744 of NC_141545.1, forward strand.
ATTTTCTGCTGCAAGAAAGCTGCCTGGTGAACTTAAGACACAGGCCCACAGGAACAGCTGAGGACCTGTAGAGAGGAAAAACTACATGCCTGAAAGCAGAACACTCTGTCCCCATAACTGACTGAAAGAGAGGAAAACAGGTCTACAGCACTCCTGACACACAGGCTTATAGGACAGTCTAGCCACTGTCAGAAATAGCACAACAAAGTAACACTTGAGATAATCTGATGGCAAGAGGCAAGCGCAGGAACCCAAGCAACAGAAACCAAGACTACATGGCACCATCGGAGCCCAATTCTCTCATCAAAACAAACATGGAATATCCAAACACACCAGAAAAGCAAGATCTATTTTCAAAATCATATTTGATCATGATGCTGGAGGACTTCAAGAAAGACATGAAGAACTCCCTTAGAGAACAAGTAGAAGCCTACAGAGAGGAATCGCAAAAATGCCTGAAAGAATCGCAAAAATCCCTGAAAGAATTCCAGGAAAACATAAATAAACAAGTAGAAGCCCATAGAGAGGAGACACAAAAATCCCTGAAAGAATTCCAGGAAAACACAATCAAACAGTTGAAGGAATTAAAAATGGAAATAGAAGCAATCAAGAAAGAACACATGGAAACAACCCTGGATATAGAAATCCAAAAGAAGAGACAAGGAGCTGTAGATACAAGCTTCACCAACAGAATACAAGAGATGGAAGAGAGAATCTCAGGAGCAGAAGATTCCATAGAAATCATTGACTCAACTGTCAAAGATAATGTAAAGTGGAAAAAGCTACTGGTCCAAAACATACAGGAAATCCAGGACTCAATGAGAAGATCAAACCTAAGGATAATAGGTACAGAAGACAGTGAAGACTCCCAGCTCAAAGGACCAGTAAATATCTTCAACAAAATCATAGAAGAAAACTTCCCTAACCTAAAAAAAGAGATACCCATAGACATACAAGAAGCCTACAGAACTCCAAATAGATTGGACCAGAAAAGAAACACCTCCTGTCACATAATTGTCAAAACACCAAACGCACAAAATAAAGAAAGAATATTAAAAGCAGTAAGGGAAAAAGGTCAAGTAACATATAAAGGGAGACCTATCAGAATCACACCAGACTTTTCGCCAGAAACTATGAAGGCCAGAAGATCCTGGACTGATGTCATACAGACCCTAAGAGAAAACAAATGCCAGCCATGGTTACTGTATCCAGCAAAACTCTCAATTAACATTGATGGAGAAACCAAGATATTCCATTACAAAACCAAATTTACACAATATCTTTCTACAAATCCAGCACTACAAAGGATAATAAATGGTAAAGCCCAACATAAGGAGGCAAGCTATACCCTAGAAGAAGCAAGAAACTAATCGTCTTGGCAACAAAACAAAGAGAATGAAAGCACACAAACATAACCTCACATCCAAATATGAATATAAAGGGAAGCAATAATCACTATTCCTTAATATCTCTCAACATCAATGGCCTCAACTCCACAATAAAAAGACATAAATTAACAAACTGGATACGCAACGAGGAACCTGCATTCTGCTGCCTACAGGAAACACACCTCAGAGACAAAGACAGACACTACCTCAGAGTGAAAGGCTGGAAAACAACTTTCCAAGCAAATGGTCAGAAGAAGCAAGCTGGAGTAGCCATTCTAATATCAAATAAAATCAATTTTCAACTAAAAGTCATCAAAAAAGATAAGGAAGGACACTTCATATTCATCAAAGGAAAAATCCACCAAGATGAACGCTCAATCCTAAATAGCTATGGGCCAAATACAAGGGCACCTACATACGTAAAAGAAACCTTACTAAAGCTCAAAACACACATTGCACCTCACACAATAATAGTGGGAGATTTCAACACCCCACTCTCATCAATGGACAGATCATGGAAACAGAAATTAAACAGTGATGTCGACAGACTAAGAGAAGTCATGAGCCAAATGGACTTAACGGATATTTATAGAACATTCTATCCTAAAGCAAAAGGATATACCTTCTTCTCAGCTCCTCATGGTACTTTCTCCAAAATTGACCATATAATTGGTCAAAAAACGGGCCTCAACAGGTACAGAAAGATAGAAATAATCCCATGCGTGCTATCGGACCACCACGGCCTAAAACTGGTCTTCAATAACAATAAGGGAAGAATGCACACATATACGTGGAAATTGAACAATGCTCTACTCAATGATAACCTGGTCAAGGAAGAAATAAAGAAAGAAATTAAAAACTTTTTAGAATTTAATGAAAATGAAGGTACAACATACCCAAACTTATGGGACACAATGAAAGCTGTGCTAAGAGGAAAACTCATAGCGCTGAGTGCCTGCAGAAAGAAACAGGAAAGAGCATATGTCAGCAGCTTGACAGCACACCTAAAAGCTCTAGAACAAAAAGAAGCAAATACACCCAGGAGGAGTAGAAGGCAGGAAATAATCAAACTCAGAGCTGAAATCAACCAAGTAGAAACAAAAAGGACCATAGAAAGAATCAACAGAACCAAAAGTTGGTTCTTTGAGAAAATCAACAAGACAGATAAACCCTTAGCCAGACTAACGAGAGGACACAGACAGTGCATCCAAATTAACAAAATCAGAAATGAAAAGGGAGACATAACTACAGATTCAGAGGAAATTCAAAAAATCATCAGATCTTACTATAAAAACCTATATTCAACAAAATTTGAAAATCTTCAGGAAATGGACAATTTCCTAGACAGATACCAGGTATCGAAGTTAAATCAGGAACAGATAAACCAGTTAAACAACCCCATAACTCCTAAGGAAATAGAAGCAGTCATTAAAGGTCTCCCAACCAAAAACAGCCCAGGTCCAGACGGGTTTAGTGCAGAATTCTATCAAACCTTCATAGAAGACCTCATACCAATATTATCCAAACTATTCCACAAAATTAAAACAGATGGAGCACTACCGAATTCCTTCTACGAAGCCACAATTACTCTTATACCTAAACCACACAAAGACACAACAAAGAAAGAGAACTTCAGACCAATTTCCCTTATGAATATCGACACAAAAATACTCAATAAAATTCTGGCAAACCGAATTCAAGAGCACATCAAAACAATCATCCACCATGATCAAGTAGGTTTCATCCCAGGCATGCAGGGATGGTTTAATATACGGAAAACCATCAACGTGATCCATTATATAAACAAACTGAAAGAACAAAACCACATGATCATTTCATTAGATGCTGAGAAAGCATTTGACAAAATTCAACACCCCTTCATGATAAAAGTCCTGGAAAGAATAGGAATTCAAGGCCCATACCTAAACATAGTAAAAGCCATATACAGCAAACCAGTTGCTAACATTAAACTAAATGGAGAGAAACTTGAAGCAATCCCACTAAAATCAGGGACTAGACAAGGCTGCCCACTCTCTCCCTACTTATTCAATATAGTTCTTGAAGTTCTAGCCAGAGCAATCAGACAACAAAAGGAGATCAAGGGGATACAGATCGGAAAAGAAGAGGTCAAAATATCACTATTTGCAGATGACATGATAGTATATTTAAGTGATCCCAAAAGTTCCACCAGAGAACTACTAAAGCTGATAAACAACTTCAGCAAAGTGGCTGGGTATAAAATTAACTCAAATAAATCAGTTGCCTTCCTCTATACAAAAGAGAAACAAGCCGAGAAAGAAACTAGGGAAACGACACCCTTCCTAATAGACCCAAATAATATAAAGTACCTCGGTGTGACTTTAACCAAGCAAGTAAAAGATCTGTACAATAAGAACTTCAAGACACTGAGGAAAGAAATTGAAGAAGACCTCAGAAGATGGAAAGATCTCCCATGCTCATGGATTGGCAGGATTAATATAGTAAAAATGGCCATTTTACCAAAAGCAATCTACAGATTCAATGCAATCCCCATAAAAATACCAATCCAATTCTTGAAAGAGTTAGACAGAACAATTTGCAAATTCATCTGGAATAACAAAAAACCCAGGATAGCTAAAGCTATCCTCAACAATAAAAGGACTTCAGGGGGAATCACTATCCCTGAACTCAAGCAGTATTACAGAGCAATAGTGATAAAAACTGCATGGTATTGGTACAGAGACAGACAGATAGACCAATGGAATAGAATTGAAGACCCAGAAATGAACCCACACACCTATGGTCACTTGATTTTTGACAAAGGAGCCAAAAGCATCCAATGGAAAAAAGATAGCATTTTCAGCAAATGGTGCTGGTTCAACAGGAGGGCAACATGTAGAAGAATGCAGATCGAGCCATGCTTATCACCCTGTACAAAGCTTAAGTCCAAGTGGATCAAGGACCTCCACATTAAACCAGACACACTCAAACTAATAGAAGAAAAACTAGGGAAGCATCTGGAACACATGGGCACTGGAAAAAATTACCTGAACAAAACACCAATGGCTTATGCTCTAAGATCAAGAATAGACAAATGGGATCTCATAAAACTGCAAAGCTTCTGTAAGGTAAAGGTCACTGTGGTTAGGACAAAACGGCAACCAACAGATTAGGAAAAGATCTTTACCAATCCTACAACAGATAGAGGCCTTATATCCAAAATATACAAAGAACTCAAGAAGTTAGACCGCAGGGAAACAAATAACCCTATTAAAAATGGGGTTCAGAGCTAAACAAAGAATTCACAGCTGAGGAATGCCGAATGGCTGAGAAACACCTAAAGAAATGTTCAACATCTTTAGTCATAAGGGAAATGCAAATCAAAACAACCCTGAGATTTCACCTCACACCAGTGAGAATGGCTAAGATCAAAAACTCAGGTGACAGCAGATGCTGGCGAGGATGTGGAGAAAGAGGAACACTCCTCCATTGTTGGTGGGATTGCAGACTGGTAAAACCATTCTGGAAATCAGTCTGGAGGTTCCTCAGAAAATTGGACATTGAACTGCCTGAGGATCCAGCTATACCTCTCTTGGGCATATACCCAAAAGATGCCTCAACATATAAAAGAGACACGTGCTCCACTATGTTCATTGCAGCCTTATTTATAATAGCCAGAAGCTGGAAAGAACCCAGATGCCCTTCAACAGAGGAATGGATACAGAAAATGTGGTACATCTACACAATGGAATATTACTCAGCTATCAAAAACAACGAGTTTATGAAATTCGTAGGCAAATGGTTGGAACTGGAAAATATCATCCTGAGTGAGCTAACCCAATCACAGAAAGACATACATGGTATGCACTCATTGATAAATGGCTATTAGCCCAAAGGCTTGAATTACCCTAGATCCCTAGAACAAATGAAACTCAAGACGGATGATCAAAATGTGAATGCTTCACTCCTTCTTTAAATGAGGAAAAAGAATACCCTTGGCAGTTAAGGGAGAGGCAAAGATTAAAACAGAGACTGAAGGAACACCCATTCAGAGCCTGCCCCACATGTGGCCCATACATATACAGCCACCCAATTAGACAAGATGGATGAAGCAAAGAAGTGCAGACCGACAGGAGCCGGATGTAGAGCGCTCCTGAGAGACACAGCCAGAATACAGCAAATACAGAGGCGAATGCCAGCAGCAAACCACTGAACTGAGAATAGGTCCCCTGTTGAAGGACTCAGAGAAAGAACTGGAAGAGCTTGAAGGGGCTTGAGACCCCAAAAGTACAACAATGCCAAGCAACCAGAGCTTCCAGGGACTAAGCCACTACCTAAAGACTATACATGGACTGACCCTGGACTCTGACCCCATAGGTAGCAATGAATATCCTAGTAAGAGCACCAGTGGAAGGGGAAGCCCTGGGTCCTGCTAAGACTGAACCCCCAGTGAACTAGTCTATGGGGGGAGGGCGGCAATGGGGGGAGGGTTGGGAGGGGAACACCCATAAGGAAGGGGAGGGGGGAGGGGGATGTTTGCCCGGAAACCGGGAAAGGGAATAACACTCGAAATGTATATAAGAAATACTCAAGTTAATAAAAAAAAAAGAAAGAAAGAAAAGAACATCTTGGTCTTTGCTGTTTGGCTGATGAGCGGTAACACCATTGAGTCAGTTGCTTTTTTCATAGTGGGAAGGTAAACTTGTTTTTCATTTCCAAGTTCCTTTTTTCATCCTGAGAATGTAAACTTGTTTTTTTAATTTCCATGTTCTTGTTTTTGTCCTAAGAATGTAAACTTGTTTTTCCACTGTGCTTCTGGGGTTTTTCCACCCGCTGGACTTGGTGTATGTGTTCTGTGAACCTCAGTAAAGCTTTGATATTCTCGTAGCATGGATGATCCAAGTCTCTTTCTTTACTTAAATCCCCCAGGCCTACTCCTGGTTCTTGGTACCATGGCAGCATGGGTGCCATCAAGTGGAGGTCCCACCAAGATTGGGAAAGTGAGGAGCCCCTGACAGGATCGTTCCTGCAAGCTGGTTGTTGAAGTGAAAGGAATGTATTGGGTGAGTGTTGCAAAAGTTTAGTTCATGGTAAGAAAAAGGATTGTAGCCATGGGAACCCCGAATTCCACATTACAACAGATCAGATCGTAGCTCTGTTCAAACTGTACAAAACAGAAATAAAGGTAAAAACAGCTAAAGAATTTATCAAAACTAAAGAAAAGACTAGTCCCTGGTTTGTTCATTCAGGAGGACTTCATATTCCTGATTGGGAGCATGTTAAGAGAGATTTGTAAAAAAAACACTGCAGAGCTATGTCCCTGAGAACATTCCTGTCACCACGTTCTCTTTGTGGAGATTGGTCAAGGATGCTGTCTTGAGTACTAACACTAAAATAAAGGAACAAATGTCAGAGATAGAAAAAACATTTGGAGCTGCACAGGATGATGCCTTTCATAAGTCTTTACAAAGCTCTGATTCAGATCAGGATTAAGGCTCGGAGGAGGATGAAGAGGAGACATTAGAAAAATAAATGGAGGCGCTTTAGAGGAAGATTAATAAGTGCAGGGTTGCTAAAAAATCAGAATCTCAACCTCTTGATAAAAATCCCTTCATTAAAGAAGAGGGAGCTACTGCTCCTCCTGCCTAAGAACCCTATCCTTCCTTGGAGTGGTGTTATGGAGAGAAGCCTTCAAGAAGAGGGGTAATTTTTCCTGTGACTCCCCCTAGACAGGGAGCAACATATCCTGTTTTTGAGGTCCTGGACCCCAACAATACATATCAATTTATTAGACAACATGTTTCTCAGTGTTTTTCGAGTTGCTCTGCTTATGTTCTCCTTGTTCTCTTTACTTTTAATTCTGTAGGGCATTGCTGTCTTGGGGAGATTGTCTCATATGGAGAGGAGAATTTCAGAAGCAGTACACCCAGACAGCCTAGGGAGATGCTGCGGTGGTATGGGGGAGATACATCTTACATGATATGGGAGCCGTGGTTATCTCCCAACCCCAACCAGTGCAGAGGTTGCTACATAAACAGGGATTTGCCCTCAGTAAGGGTTTGAGGAGGCAAGACATGGGGACCTTCAATCTGTGTCTAATAGGGATGTGGTTGTTCATGCCCATGCAGAGTGGACGGGATTGGGAGGTTTGTCATGGGGGCCACTGCTAATTTGCTTCCTATCCTCTGTGGATGGAGCACTGGCCCCTTTTCTATGGGTGATTGAAGGCATTGTATGGACTTGTGCAGGAGCAATTGCAGGCGGGACACATTGTTCCCTCCACTTCCCCCTGGAATGTTTCTTTGTGGTCCTCTTCATGCCTGGATGCTGCTCCTCTGATGTGAAGATAGAGGGTAGCTTTTAGTTCCACTGCCTCTTAGAATTCATCTGTCACCTTTGAAGGTCCCCTTAAATTTCAAAATCATAAAGTTAGTAAAAATTTTAATATCTCTTCCTTCACCTGTGTAATTACTCCATTTTTCATTGTGGTTTAGAATTGAACTAATGCTGGAGACAGTCTTCACTATTCTTCACAAGAATGCCATCTATCTATGTTAAAATGCTGGGGATCAGAGGACACTGCCCTACTTGTGCAGATCCCAGGTATGGTTCCACTGCATGTCAGTCATTCGAGAGAGGGTCAGAAGATCCTGAACCATTATGGGAGGAACTTTGACATCTTTGCTATTATTACAGCCATTGCGGCTTCAGCTACAGTGTCTGGGATTGCCCATTCCCAATCTGGTTTTAAGGCAATCACAGTAATTAAACTTAGAGGAGAAGTTGCTGACAATTGGAAATTCTAAATGGAAATCAGCAGACAACGCTTTTACAGGAGCAGCTTGATCTCATATGGCCTCCTGTTCTCCTATTTTCACGCACGTTTGTGCGACTCCAGTAGAGTTCAAAACCTTACAGTGGCCCTCAGTGTTGTGGCCCTCAGTGCCACAGTAGTTGGTCTTTTACTTCTTTGTCACGTGCATAGACAACATTCCCAGTCCCAGGCAGTGACTAAGCAAGTATTGCTGTCCTTGGCAGGATACAATCCCTCTGCCCAAATCTGGCTCAGTCTTCACAAGAAGTAGTTAACCTATGATGCTCTTTGGGATCAGCACCCACCTAAGACAGAGGTTCTGAGACTGTCAGAGACTCCCAATTATGGGTAAGGGTGTTGGTTTTCCCAGGGTAACCTAAGACAGGCACTACTTTAAAAAATAAAAAGGGAGGACTTGTGAGACCCTCCTGGGCTCCCTCAACATTTGCCCCTGCTGAGCCTTGCTGATGCATGTGGAAACTTTTGTTTTTAAGAAAAGACCATCTTTGCCTTTGCTGTTTGGCCGGTGGGCAGTAACACTGTTGAGTCAGCTCCTGTTTTTATTCTGAGAAAGTAAACTTGCTTTTCCATTTCCATTTACCTGTTTCCATCATGAGAACGAAAACTTGTTTTTGTCATTTTTGTGTTCCTATTTTTATTCTGAGAATATAAACTTGTTTTTCCACTGTGCTTCTGGTGTTTTTCCAACTGGTGGACCTGGTGTATATATTCTGTGAACCTCAGTACAGCTTTTTCATTCTTGTTAAACAAATGACCTGAGGCTCTGTCTTTTGTTAAATGCCCCAAGCTTATACCTGGTTCTCCGTACCATGGTGAGACATGCGCTGTCACAACCTTTTCTCTCTATGGGGAAGGGAGGAATTACAACCAGAAATTGGTGCACCCACAAGAAAAAAACCACACTGTAGGCTCCACAATAGCCACAATTCCCAGAAATGTCTGTCCTAAAGGCAACTGGTCATGGAAACAAATTACAGGCCTTGTTCCAGAAGGATTTCACACAGTTTAGAATCAGTGGACAAAGAAAGGTAAAACCAGAAAGAATAACCAACGAAGGAATGAACAATATACAGCTGGCAGTAACAAGAACCAACCAGAAGGTGACACGAACACAAGATGGATGTGCCACCATTCAGAATCCATTAACAGAGACAGCCTGCAGCCAAAAAAATTAGAAAATCAGAAAAAGATGCTGCCTACAGTAACAAGAACCAATGAGAAGGTGGCACTCACATGCATGACAACACTCTACTGCACAGATATTTATGAAGATCTGGAAAAATTACCAAGCTGCCAGTTTCCACACAAATTCACTATTTCAGCATAGCTCAGACCTAGAATAAGTACTTTGGCAATGTAATTCATTTATTTTTACATAAGTTTTCTTCTGCTCTGAAGCTTCAAAACATTCAGATAAATTAGCCACCACACAAATCACAAGCTTTTGTGCCACTGAGCAAGTATTTACCTGCTGAGACTACAAACAAAGCTGACAGACAGTCCCTCAGCATGGCTGATACCTAGAATAATTGCCATGGCAACATAAGCCACCAGGTACCACACAAATAAACCATTTAAGCCTGGCTGGAAGAATTACCTCATTTACACAAGTTTGCTTCTATACCAGCTTGCATATCTTACAGACAGCTCAGACAAATTCAGGGCTCAGACAAACAAGAAGCAGTAAGTTCAATATAGTGTTACCAATATAAAAACATAAACACCTAAACTAGTTTTGCCAGTTCAAGACCCCACAGATTGCTACTCCAGTGTGTAATGGGGAACTTCTCAGTCAAATCACCAAGGTGTAGCAACAAGGAACTGTTTAATTCTCAAAAACAAAAAACAAAAAACAAAAAACCAGACAGGAGCAGATCTAATGACACTTACAGCAGGGTCTTTATTGTATTTGAGCTAGATTGGGACCACTAACACGCAGGTTGGGTTAGGTAGAAAGAGGATCCCTGAACATATAACAGTACCAAAATTTGTTAAGAAGCAAGCAGGGATGAGTGTGCCAGCATCTAGCAGGAAAGCTACTCTGGCTTTAGCAGAATTGTCTAGTGCTGGGAGTCGTATCATAAACTTACCTGCTGTTTCCCTCTGCATTTGGTGGTCCTTAGGCAGAGGATGGAGCTTGTAGCATAGGGGGTTTGAAGCAGATCTGTTGGAATGATACCTGGAGATCCTGGTCTTGTCCGGTAGGTGAAGGGGAGGAAACCTAGAGGCTGGGGTTAGTCTAGGATTTTGTTGGGGGTAATAACATTGAAGCTAATGCCAGATAATAGCCTGTTAGTTTAAATGAGTTCAAACATAGGTCAGGTTCTCTAAATATGGAGTCTGAACTTCAAAGATTCAGCTTCTCACCAATACTCCCAAGAGAGACTGTCCTGATATTAACTACTCATTAACATTCACACAGCACTTCACTGCTTCTGTGTGCCTTTAGAGTCTTTGTGATTATCATCTCAAGTCCCTGAGATAATTAGGCTATTCTTGTCCCCACTTTGAGCTGAAGCAAGAGTTCAGCAGTTAAGGGCCTTGGATGCTCTTGTATAGGATCTGGGTTCAATCTCCAGCACCCATATGGTAGCTCACAGCAGTTTTTAGCTCCCACTCTGAGGTTTTTGTCAACATATCCTGGCCTTCAGAGGCATCCAGACATACACATGGTTCACTGATATACATTTCAGTGAGACATGCATAGATTTTTTTTAAGTATATAAATCACATGGTACAGAAGTGGGGACCTACAGGTAAAGAATACACATTCCCAAAGTTATTCTCACTTGATTTTTTCCTAGGATAAAAGCCAAATGATTTCACAAAGTCATATTATCCCAGAGATTTCAGAGGGCATGTATGTCTGTGTGTCTGTGTGTATCTGTTTTTGTGTGCATGTATTTCTGTGTGCCTGTCTTTGTCCCTGTGTCTTTGACTCTGTGTATCTGTGTCTGTGGATGTCTCTCTTCTCTCTCTTTGTTTCTCTGTCTCTGTCTATCTCTCCCTGTCCCTCTCTCTCTCTCTCTCTCTCTCTCTCTCTCTCTCTCTCTCCCTCTGTGTGTGTGTGTGTGTGTGTGTGTGTGTGTGTGTGTGTGTGTGTGTACATGAATGCTGGGTCACATGCCCATGTTTGCTCATGTAGAGACCAGAGGTCAGGCATCTTTCTCTATAATGCTATATGACATATTTTGGGTAAAGATCTCTCTGTGAATATAGCAGCCTCTGGTTTGATTACAGTCACTAGTAAACAAGCTCCTGGAGTCTAACTGTTTCCACATTCAGCTTTAGAGTCACACATGGATGCTGCTCTGCCCAGCTTTTTTGGGCAGATCCTTTCTCCATTGGTCAAGACATATCTCTAGGCCTGAGATATTTAAAGTATTTTATATTTGGGTTTTTAAAGGATTATTTTACTACTTTATGGGTTTGGACTAATGTTGCTTGTGTTATAATGTTAATTTCAATCTAAAAAACTGCTTACATGAGTGTCTGCAAGTAAGACAGTTAGGGATCCCGTCACCATTTGGCACCAATTGGTGAATATGTCAGCATCCAATGCCAGAGCAGAACAGACAGAGGCAGAACTTGTATAATTCCCACACTTGGGAGGCATAGGAAGAAGAGGCAGAGTTGCCATGAGAAAGACTTATGATGGACCAGGGTGGAAAACTTTGGGTAAGTGGCCTGAGAGGCTGCTGCTTTGATTGGGACTTGGGTAGCAGAAATACAGATTTTTGAGGATGTTAACACTGAAAGACAGGAGGGGAGAGTTTGCTAGCTGCCAGAAAGGTTAGAAGTGCCCAGCCAATAAGTTATTCAAGGCATATTAAAATTAATTGGGGTGTGTGTGTGTGTGTGTGTGTGTGTGTGTGTGTGTGTGTGTGTGTGTCATTCTTGAATCCAGATAGCTCTTGGGTGGGTGCACATGTGCACACTGTCAGAAGCACAGAGCTGTTTAACTACCATTACAGAGGGCACCAATGTGTTAGTCAATAACCCACTATTAAAAATTATTTAGAAATTGTTGAACAGAATGTACACACACAAATTATATAAGTTTAGGAGGATTAGAGAATTGGTTTCTCAGTGAGTCAATCCCAGTCATGTAGTTCCTATGCAAGTCTCAAAACTAGAACAAAAAATCACAGCTGGTGATTTATCGTGGGGCCCTTCTGAAAGGATTCTTGCTGTCTTATAGAACTTGAATTAAGTGATGCTGGGAGCCTCTCTTGTGCAAAGAGACAAGATACCTGCTCTGATGCAGAGAGTGACATGGTAGAGGCAGCCTGCTTCCTACAAACAAATAATCAAAGGATATGGATAAATAAAATTAGATTTAATCATTTTTAAGGGCAGAAGCAGGCTTTCAAGAGATTGACTGAAAAAAATGCTTTAGAGAAAATTTTAAAAGGTCTTGCCAGGGCAAATACTCAGGATCTTTGAACATTGTCTGGGATTTCTTTGACTGTTATGACAAAGCTAGAGTCTGTAAATGGGCCTATCCAGTAAGATTTCATAAATGCATGAATAATTGAGGCTTTGATCTTTAAAATTAGGTTGAGAAGCAGAGGATTGGGAGGCTAACCTATACCAGACAGTAGAAATATAGGTCTTGATAATTATATAAAGAGAAAGGGCCATTTGATAATATGTACCCACAGAGATATTATTCTCCATAGACAGGAGAATTTAAGTTTAAAGAAATGTATTGAGGCCTTTCATCTTTAATTGTGGTCATAAGAAGGGGCTAGTGAAGGAGCATTAACTTGATAGATAATATTTGTTTAGATTGTTTTAATTTCTTTGAGTTATTTTAGTTATGAAAACATATGGTTATGACCTTGGTAGGTATACTAAAATTCCCCTGGAAGAGGGGACAAGCTGTTAAGTTAATTCCATCTATACCTTTAATGATTTGCAGTTGTTGGAACAAGGATATACTATTTTGGAAGAGAAACTCTGTATTTGTTTTGAAAGAAAAGAGAAAAGGCTTTGGACCCCTTCTAGAGTGATATGGATCAGATAAAACAGGGGAAGACATCCTGAAGATCTTGGCTACATAAAGCAAAATGCAGGAACATTGAACAGGATAGGTAACTTGATCTGCTGATTCCTCAACTTTGCAATAGCTCAGTAACTGGCTTAGACATAAACAATATCTCTAGGTAAATCTTCTGCTTAAATGAAAAAAATAGATCTTGTTGGTTATAAAATCCTTAAGATTCTTCATGTCATCCTTTACATGGCATGAATGATCATTTTCACAATTGGTTATTGATCAACTTAACTCCTAAAAGGACAGATGTCTTTCACCTACTCAAAGAAGAAATAAAATTCATCCTTAACTAATATGTGCATATTGCATGATACATACAAATATCTTAATTATACTACAAGTTTGGTTATGTGATGCATACATTACAGAATGTACAGCATTGGCAAGATTCATCCATTGAGATGATGAAATGACCTGCTGTTCTGTCCCCTTGATTGCTGATGATGTCCAGGGAATTACTTCCAGAACAGCTTTTGGAACTGCTATTGATTCCAGATGATACTGCTTTATCTAAACTTTCAGACGGATTCAGTCAAAACTTCAGTCAAATTCTTAGCCTTCTAAGCATACAGAGACTGGTCCAAATGCTAAAGCCAGCTTTCTTAAGTCTAATCAATTTTTCTAATTTTCCTACCCCTCCACACTCGTTTAAAGAATTTCTCATCACAGCTATTAAGCAAGAAGGAGATACGGAGAGGGACCATCCCAATCTCTTGGGTTTGGGTGTTTGGTTATGGTTTCTTAATGAATTATAGATAGGTTGTCATTTTAAGGGATAATTTGTATATGGTCATAATATTTAGCAGGAAGGAAATTGATGGGATGGATTACTAATTTTATTCTTGAAAAAAACATTGTGTGGCTATAGTCTTATATTGATAGAAATCTTTATAATTGATGCAAAATTGAAGTTAAATTTTCTTACATTGGTACAGATTTTACATATTGATAATATAATTAAGTTTTTCAATGATATGAATCTGTTTATTGATACAAAATTTGATATTAGTATAGTTACTCTTAGAAAAGCATTATGCCTATGAAACTCATTTAAGATTACAAGACTTTGACCCATAGCTTGTAATAGCTGCTGTTTCCAACTGTTTAGGGTGATTATGTAACACAAGTTAAGGGCCACATATTAAACTTGTGATTAGTTTAGATTCTAATTTATTTACGAAAATGTGTTTTCACTCAAACAGAATTGTACAGAATAGTTAAGTTTTAACAGTTCAGATACACTTTACATAGATGAATAGTCTTTTAAAAATCAGAAATCCACCGGCAATCCCACACCCGCGGATCCCAGCCCGCAGCAGCTCTCTGATCCCAGACCCCATGGGAGAGAGACCTCACTGCCTGGTCAGGTGGGCACTCCTGAGGCTGCAGAGCGGAAGAGACCACCAACACTGCCCACCCCTGCCCACATCCCTGGCTCAAGAGGAAACTGTATACGGACTCTGGGTTCCCGTAGGGGAGGGCCCAGAAGCGGCAGGACCCCTGTGCCTGAGACACCACTGGAACCTGAAGGAAACAGACCGGATAAACAGTTCTCTGCACCCAAATCCCGGGGGAGGGAGAGCTAAACCTTCAGAGAGGCAGACACGCCTGGGAAACCAGAAGAGACTGCACTCTGCACACATCTCGGACGCCAGAGGAAAACACCAAACGCCATCTGGAACCCTGGTGCACGGAAGCTCCCAAAAAGGGCAGCGCAAATCTTCTTGGTTGCTGCCGCTGTAGAGAGCTCGTGGGCAGTACCCCGCGAGCGAACTTGAACCTCGGGACCACATGTAAGACCAACTTTTCTGCTGCAAGTGACCTGCCTGGTGAACTCAAGACACAGGCCCACAGGAACAGCTGAAGACCTGTAGAGAGGAAAAACTACACGCCCGAAAGCAGAACACTCTGTCCCCATAACTGGCTGAAAGAAAACAGGAAAACAGGTCTACAGCACTCCTGACACACAGGCTTATAGGACAGTCTAGCCACTGTCAGATATAGCAGAACAAAGTAACACTAGAGATAATCTGATGGTGAGAGGCAAGCACAGGAACCCAAGCAACAGAAACCAAGACTACATGGCATCATCGGAGCCCAATTCTCCCACCAAAACAAACATGGAATATCCAAACACACCAGAAAAGCAAGATCTAGTTTCAAAATCATATTTGATCATGATGCTGGAGGACTTCAAGAAAGACGTGAAGAACTCCCTTAGAGAAACACAGGAAAACATTAATAAACAAGTAGAAGCCTACAGAGAGGAATCGCAAAAATCCCTGAAAGAATTCCAGGAAAACACAATCAAACAGTTGAAGGAATTAAAAATGGAAATAGAAGCAATCAAGAAAGAACACATGGAAACAACCCTGGATATAGAAAACCAAAAGAAGAGACAAGGAGCTGTAGATACAAGCTTCACCAACAGAATACAAGAGATGGAAGAGAGAATCTCAGGAGCAGAAGATTCCATAGAAATCATTGACTCAACTGTCAAAGATAATGTAAAGCGGAAAAAGCTACTGGTCCAAAACATACAGGAAATCCAGGACACAATGAGAAGATCAAACCTAAGGATAATAGGTATAGAAGAGAGTGAAGACTCCCAGGTCAAAGGACCAGTAAATATCTTCAACAAAATCATAGAAGAAAACTTCCCTAACCTAAAAAAAGAGATACCCATAGGCATACAAGAAGCCTACAGAACTCCAAATAGATTGGACCAGAAAAGAAACACCTCCCGTCACATAATAGTCAAAACACCAAACGCACAAAATAAAGAAAGAATATTAAAAGCAGTAAGGGAAAAAGGTCAAGTAACATATAAAGGCAGACCTATCACAATCACACCAGACTTTTCGTCAGAAACTATGAAGGCCAGAAGATCCTGGACTGATGTCATACAGACCCTAAGAGAACACAAATGCCAGCCCAGGTTACTCTATCCTGCAAAACTCTCAATTAACATAGATGGAGAAACCAAGATATTCCATGACAAAACCAAATTTACACAATATCTTTCTACAAATCCAGTACTACAAAGGATAATAAATGGTAAAGCCCAACATAAGGAGGCAAGCTATACCCTAGAAGAAGCAAGAAACTAATCGTCTTGGCAACAAAACAAAGAGAAGAAAAGCACACAAACATAACCTCACATCCAAATATGAATATAACAGGAAGCAATAATCACTATTCCTTAATATCTCTCAACATCAATGGCCTCAACTCCCCAATAAAAAGACATAGATTAACAAACTGGATATGCAACGAGGACCCTGCATACTGCTGCCTACAGGAAACACACCTCAGAGACAAAGACAGATACTACCTCAGAGTGAAAGGCTGGAAAACAACTTTCCAAGCAAATGGTCAGAAGAAGCAAGCTGGAGTAGCCATTCTAATATCAAATAAAATCAATTTTCAACTAAAAGTCATCAAAAAAGATAAGGAAGGACACTTCATATTCATCAAAGGAAAAATCCACCAAGATGAACTCTCAATCCTAAATAGCTATGGGCCAAATACAAGGGCACCTACATACGTAAAAGAAACCTTACTAAAGCTCAAAACACACATTGCACCTCACACAATAATAGTGGGAGATTTCAACACCCCACTCTCATCAATGGACAGATCATGGAAACAGAAATTAAACAGAGACGTAGACAGACTAAGAGAAGTCATGAGCCAAATGGACTTAACGGATATTTATAGAACATTCTATCCTAAAGCAAAAGGATATACTTTCTTCTCAGCTCCTCATGGTACTTTCTCCAAAATTGACCATATAATTGGTCAAAAACGGGACTCAACAGGTACAGAAAGATAGAAATAATCCCATGCGTGCTATCAGACCACCACGGCCTAAAACTGGTCTTCAATAACAATAAGGGAAGAATGCCCACATATACTTGGAAATTGAACAATGCTCTACTCATTGACAACCTGGTCAAGGAAGAAATAAAGAAAGAAATTAAAAACTTTTTAGAATTTAATGAAAATGAAGGTACAACATACCCAAACTTATGGGACACAATGAAAGCTGTGCTAAGAGGAAAACTCATAGCCCTGAGTGCCTGCAGAAAGAAACAGGAAAGAGCATATGTCAGCAGCTTGACAGCACACCTAAAAGCTCTAGAACAAAAAGAAGCAAACACACCCAGGAGGAGTAGAAGGCAGGAAATAATCAAACTCAGAGCTGAAATCAACCAAGTAGAAACAAAAAGGACCATAGAAAGAATCAACAGAATCAAAAGTGGGTTCTTTGAGAAAATCAACAAGATAGATAAACCCTTAGCCAGACTAAGGAGAGGACACAGAGAGTGTGTCCAAATTAACAAAATCAGAAATGAAAAAAGACATAACTACAGATTCAGAGGAAATTCAAAAAATCATCAGATCTTACTACAAAAGCCTATATTCAACAAAACTTGAAAATCTACAGGAAATGGACAATTTCCTAGACAGATACCAGGTACCAAAGTTAAATCAGGAACAGATAAACCAGTTAAACAACCCCATGACTCCTAAGGAAATAGAAGCAGTCATTAAAGGTCTCCCAACCAAAAAGAGCCCAGGTCCAGACGGGTTTAGTGCAGAATTCTATCAAACCTTCATAGAAGACCTCATACCAATAGTATCCAAACTATTCCACAAAATTGAAACAGATGGATCACTCCTGAATTCCTTCTATGAAGCCACAATTACTCTTATACCTAGACCACACAAAGACCCAACAAAGAAAGAGAACTTCAGACCAATTTCCCTTTTGAATATCGACGCAAAAATACTCAACAAAATTCTGGCCAACTGAATCCAAGAGCACACCAAAACAATCATCCACCATGATCAAGTAGGCTTCATCCCAGGCATGCAGGGATGGTTTAATATACGGAAAACCATCAACGTGATCCATTATATAAACAAACTGAAAGAACAAAACCACATGATCATTTCATTAGATGCTGAGAAAGCATTTGACAAAATTCAACACCCCTTCATGATAAAAGTCCTGGAAAGAATAGGAATTCAAGGTCCATACCTAAACATAGTAAAACCCATATACAGCAAACCAGTTGCTAACATTAAACTAAGTGGAGAGAAACTTGAAGCAATCCCACTAAAATCAGGGACTAGACAAGGCTGCCCCCTCTCTCCCTACTTATTCAATATAGTTCTTGAAGTTCTAGCCAGAGCAATCAGACAACAAATGGAGGTCAAGGGGATACAGATCGGAAAAGAAGAAGTCAAAATATCACTATTTGCAGATGATGTGATAGTTTATTTAAGTGATCCCAAAAGTTCCACCAGAGAACTACTAAAGCTGATAAACAACTTCAGCAAAGTGGCTTGGTATAAAATTAACTCAAATAAATCAGTAGCCTTGCTCTATACAAAAGAGAAACAAGCCGAGAAAGAAATTAGGGAAACGACACCCTTCATAATAGACCCAAATAATATAAAGTACCTCGGTGTGACTTTAACCAAGCAAGTAAAAGATCTGTACAATAAGAACTTCAAGACACTGAGGAAAGAAATTGAAGAAGACCTCAGAAGATGGAAAGATCTCCCATGCTCATGGATTGGCAGGATTAATATGGTAAAAATGGCCATTTTACCAAAAGCAATCTACAGATTCAATGCAATCCCCATCAAAATACCAATCCAATTCTTCAATGAGTTAGACAGAACAATTTGCAAATTCATCTGGAATAACAAAAAACCCAGGATAGCTAAAACTATCCTCAACAATAAAAGGACTTCAGGGGGAATCACTATCCCTGAACTCAAGCAGTATTACAGAGCAATAGTGATAAAAACTGCATGGTATTGGTACAGAGACAGACAGATAGAACAGTGGAATAGAATTGAAGACCCAGAAATGAACCCACACACCTACGGTCACTTGATTTTTGACAAAGGAGCCAAAACCATCCAATGGAAAAAAGATAGCATTTTCAACAAATGGTGCTGGTTCAACTGGAGGTCAACATGTAGAAGAATGCAGATCAATCCATGCTTATCACCCTGTACAAAGCTTAAGTCCAAGTGGATCAAGGACCTCCACATCCAACCAGACACACTCAAACTAATAGAAGAAAAACTAGGGAAGCATCTGGAACACATGGGCACTGGAAAAATTACCTGAACAAAACACCAATGGCTTATGCTCTAAGATCAAGAATCGACAAATGGGATCTCATAAAACTGCAAAGCTTCTGTAAGGCAAAGGACACTGTGGTGAGGACAAAACAGCAACCAACAGATTGGGAAAAGATCTTTACCAATCCTACAACAGATAGAGGCCTTATATCCAAAATATACAAAGAACTCAAGAAGTTAGACAGCAGGGAGATAAATAACCCTATTAAAAATGGGGTTCAGAGCTAAACAAAGAGTTCACAGCTGAGGAATGCCGAATGGCTGAGAAATACCTAAAGAAATGTTCAACATCTTTAGTCATAAGGGAAATGCAAATCAAAACAACCCTGAGATTTCACCTCACAGCAGTGAGAATGGCTAAGATCAAAAACTCAGGTGACGGCAGATGCTGTCGAGGATGCGGAGAAAGAGGAACACTCCTCCATTGTTGGTGGGATTGCAGACTGGTACAACCATTCTGGAAATCAGTCTGGAGGTTCCTCAGAAAATTGGATATTGAACTACCTGAGGATCCAGCTATACCTCTCTTGGGCATATACCCACAAGGTTCCCCAACACATAAAAAAGACACATGCTCCACTATGTTCATAGCAGCCTTATTTATAATAGCCAGAAGCTGGAAAGAACCCAGATGCCCTTCAAAAGAGGAATGGATACAGAAAATGTGGTACATCTACACAATGAAATATTCGTCAGCTATCAAAATCAACGAGTTTATGAAATTCGTAGGCAAATGGTTGGAACTGGAAAATATCATCCTGAGTGAGCTAACCCAATCACAGAAAGACATACATGGTATGCACTCATTGATAAGTGGCTATTAGCCCAAATGCTTGAATTACCCTAGATGCCTAGAACAAATGAAACTCAAGACGGATGATCAAAATGTGAATGCTTCACTCCTTCTTTAAAAGGGGAACAAGAATACCCTTGGCAGGGAAGAGAGAGGCAAAGATTAAAACAGACACAGAAGGAACACCCATTCAGAGCCTGCCCCACATGTGGCCCATACATATAAAGCCACCCAATTAGACAAGATGGATGAAGCAAAGAAGTGCAGACCGACAGGAGCCGGATGTAGAGCGCTCCTAAGAGACACAACCAGAATACAGCAAATACAGAGGCGAATGCCAGCAGCAAACCACTGAACTGAGAATAGGTCCCCCGTTGAAGGAATCAGAGAAAGAACTGGAAGAGCTTGAAGGGGCTCGAGACCCCATATGTACAACAATGCCAAGCAACCAGAGCTTCCCGGGACTAAGCCAATACCTAAAGACTCTACATGGACTGACCCTGGACTCTGACCTCATAGATAGCAATGAATATCCTAGTAAGAGCACCAGTGGAAGGGGAAGCCCTGGGTCCTGCTAAGACTGAACCCCCAGTGAACTAGACTGTTGGGGGGAGGGCGGCAATGGGGGGAGGGTTGGGAGGGGAACACCCGTAGGGAAGGGGAGGGGGGAGAGGGATGTTTGCCCGGAAACCGGGAAAGGGAATAACACTCGAAATGTATATAAGAAATACTCAAGTTAATAAAAAAAAATCAGAAATCCACAGAATGTAACATTTAATCATTTCATTATTAAAAATTTTGACTAGATACATGTCCACTCCTGACAGTGCCCCCTTCACAGTTCAAAGTAGAAATTGAGTGTCAGAACCTAAACACGGAGTTGTTTGAGTAATGGCAACGATGAATGGCAAATTTCCCTATTCATCTTGAGACAAAATACTGTACAAAGAAGACAAACAGATGTAGGACAGTTGAATGCTAAACTCTGCCGAGACAGTGACCAAGCTAGTCTTTCATATTCCTTCTTCATTTCAAGGTGTGTCAGGTGTTTCTGGGCCACAAGACTAAAGACAGATGCTCCAACATTATAAGAAATTATGTGCTGTCCAGGTGGTCAGCTGTCTCCACAATTTGTTTAAGTTTTGGAAGCTATGTTGGCATGCTTCCTATATATTCAGGTTATATTTATTTCATTCTTGGGTTTCTAAGACTAGTTATACCCCTATGACCAAACCCAAATATTTACCAGTGAAAGAGATGATACAGAATTGAAAGGTTGGTTTTCACTGGTAATGCAAGTTTAAATCAGAATAAAATAATAAATAAATAAAAATAAAATAAAAAAATAAAAAATAAAATCCAGGTAGATAATTGTAAGCTCTTTAAGTTAGGATAGATGCTAAGACGGTAGAATACTTTAACTGATTGACAAATATAATAGACTAGATGTTAACTATATAGCATACTTTATAATTTATATAATAATCATGGTTTTCCTCAATTTCTGTCTGGGAGAAAAAAGTCTTTGTAAGTGGACAAAAGGGGCAAAATGAAGTGTGTTTGGCCTAATGCTCTTTGTGTTATAATGTTAAATTTAGTGCTCAAAACTGTCTACACAAGTGTCTGGATGTAAATAACTGGGGACTCTGTCCACAAGTGGTGATGATTGGTAAATATAGGTACAAGCAGCTAATGGCTGGGCAGAAAGACAAATGGTACTTTTAGGATTCCAAGGCTTAGGAGAGAGAAGAGGTGAATCACCATGAGAGGGGATTGGGATGGATCACCATGTAAGAATTTGGATAAGTTGTTCTAATGGCAACGTTCTTGACTGTGTTTGGAGTAGTAGAGATGAAATATAGATGTTAAAGGATGTTAACTACAGAATACCAGAGGAGTGTTTTTGATAGCCTCAGGAATAATCAGGAATGGTAGTTCCATGTAGGCTAATGAATTTATTACTACTGTGTGTGTGTGTGTGTGTGTGTGTGTGTGTGTGTGTGTGTGTGTAAGTATGCATTGGTGCATGCATATGTGTGCTCAGTACATTCAGGGCCAGAGGAGGAATTTGGATCTTCTAAATCTGAAGTTACATAAGGTTGTGATCTGCTGTAAGTGGATGTAGACAACAAACCTCCCATCCTCTTTCAGAACTCTGAACTGCTAACACATTTCTCTAGCCTCTAGTTTGTTTCAGCGGTCGTTTATTTGTTTGGTAATAATGCTTCAGAAATAGTTTTTCCTTATGTTTTACACAGTGATGAAGGAAAAATAAAACTCTTTTTCCCTGATCGGAACTTTCTTCCATGTCCTATATTTCTATTTTATGCCATTGTGGAGTCTTCCAAAATATTATTACCCATAAACAAAGTGTTCTGAAGAATAAGAAAAAATAGAACTGGCTTCCACTTCAAAAAAGAGTAGCTGGAAAGAAGGCCTTCGGCTAACTTCATCAAATGATGAAGGGTACAGTGAGATGGCTCAGGATGTGACAGCACTTGCTGTCAAGCTCAACAACCTTAGTCTGTGTCCCATGACAAATGTGGAGGAGGATGGAACTAACAGTTGTTTGCAGATAGCCATGGCATGGCAGAGGAAGAGGAAGAAGTGCAGGAGACGGAAAGAGAGGGAGAGAGAGATGGAGGAAGAGGGAAAGGAAGAGAAAAGAGACAGATACAAAGAGGCAAGCACAGGGAGACAGAGACAGAAAAAGAAAAGACATTGAAGCAAGTACCATAATTCATACAAAAATTAACATAAATAAAGCCATATCAATAACAGCAAATCTCAAAGAGAAAAACTACATGGAAAGGCCAGGTAAATAGCCTTCAGACTTGGCAGTGGACAGCACAATACAGGAGAAGGAAAATTGATACAAAAGGTAAGGAAGAGATAGGTCTTACATGGTAGCTTAAGGGCTAGCAAGAAGGAAGTGGGTATTCATGGACCTGCTCTGTATTCTCGGTGTTCAACACTACACTGAATTAGACCTTGAATAAATTGTTGTGCACCACACAGACATAATAGACACATGAAACAAAAATGCAAAGATGCTCCATAAGACAACGGAATCAATCTATAACTGCAGCCATTAATTTTTTCAAAATTAATACTGATGCCCTGCTTGTACATTACTATGGAAATCATTATGAATCTATACTTATTTGAGTATTTTAAATTCAGTAAGTCAAATATAAAAGTTTGCATTATGAAAAGGAGGAGTCTGTGGTGATGGCTCAATAATTAAGGCTGCTTACTGCTTCTATGAAGAAGCCAAGTTAAATTTCCAACACAGATGTCAGGCAACACACAGCTGCCTGGAACATTACCTCCAGAGTATCTCATGCCCTCTCCTGGCCACCACAGGAACCTACATGACAGTCACTCAAATAAACACACATATATACCTATAAATAAAATAATAAAATGAATCCTTTTTTTATGACTAAAGATTTTTTTATCTTTATTAACTTGAGTATTTCTTTTTTTTTTTTTTTTGGTTCTTTTTTTCGGAGCTGGGGACCAAACCCAGGGCCTTGCGCTTCCTAGGTAAGCGCTATACCACTGAGCTAAATCCCCAGCCCCAACTTGAGTATTTCTTATTTACATTTTGATTGTTAATTCCCTTCCCGATTTCCAGGCCAACACCCCCTAACCCCTCCCCCTCCTCTTCTATATGCGCTTCCCCTCGCCATGCTCCCCCGATTACCACCCTCCCCCAACAATCACGTTCGCTGTGGGTTCAGTCTTGGCAGGACCAAGGGCTTGCCCTTCCACTGGTACTCTTACTAGGCTATTCATTGCTCCCTATGAGGTTGGAGCCCAGGGTCAGTCCATGTATAGTCTTTGGGTAGTGGCTTAGTCCCTGGAAGCTCTGGTTGCTTGGCATTGTTGTTCATATGGGGTCTCGAGCCCCTTCAAGCTCTTCCAGCCCTTTCTCTGATTCCTTCAACGGGGGTCCTATTCTCAGTTCAGTGGTTTGCTGCTGGCATTCGCCTCTGTATTTGCTGTATTCTCGCTGTGTCTCTTAGGAGCGCTCTACATCCGGCTCCTGTCGGTCTGCACTTCTTTGCTTCATCCATCTTGTCTAATTGGGTGTCTGTATATGTATGGGCCACATGTGGGGCAGGCTCTGAATGGGTGTTCCTTCTGTCTTTGTTTTAATCTTTGCTTCTCTATTCCCTGCCAAGGGTATTCTTGTTCCCCCTTTTAAAGGAGTGAAGCATTGGCATTTTGATCATCCGTCTTGAGTTTCATGTGTTCTATGCATCTAGGGTAATTCAAGCATTATCAATGAGTGCATACCATGTGTGTTTTTCTGTGATTGTGTTACCTCACTCAGGATGATATTTCCCAGTTCCAACCATTTGCCTATGAATTTCATAAAGTCATTGTTTTTGATAGCTGAGTAATATTCCATTGTGTAGATGTACCACATTTTCTGTATCCATTCCTCTGTTGAAGGGCATCTGGTTTCTTTCCAGCTTCTGGCTATTATAAATAAGGCTGCTATGAACATAGTGGAGAATGTGTCTTTTTTATGTGTTGGGGCACCTTGTGGGTATATGCCCAAGAAAGGTATAGCTGGATCCTCATGTAGTTCAGTGTCCAATTTTCTGAGGAACCTCCAGACTGATTTCCAGAATGGTTGTTCAAGTCTGCAATCCACCAACAATGGAGGAGTGTTCCTCTTTCTACACATCCTCGCCAGCATTAGCTGTCACCTGAGTTTTTGAACTTAGTCATTCTCATTGGTGTGAGGTGAAATCTCAGGGTTGTTTTGATTTGCATTTCCCTTATGACTAAAGATGTTGAACATTTTTTTTTTACGTATTTCTCAGTCATTTGGCATTCCTCAGCTGTGAATTCTTTGTTTAGCTCTGAACCCCATATTTTAATAGAGTTATTTGTCTCCCTGTGGTCTAACTTCTTGAGGTCTTTGTATATTTTGGATGTAAGGCCTCTCTCTGTTGTAGGATTGGTAAAGAACTTTTCCCAATCTGTTGGTTGCCGCTTTGTCCTAACCACAGTGTCCTTTGCCTTACAGAAGCTTTGCAGTTTTATGAGATCCCATTTGTCGATTCTTGATCTTAGAGCATAAGCCATTGGTGTTTTGTTCAGGAAATTTTTTCCAATGCCCATGTGTTCGAGATGCCTCCCCACTTTTTCTTCTATTAGTTTGAGTGTATCTGGTTTGATGTGGAGGTCCTTGATTCACTTGGACTTAAGCTTTGTACAGGGTGATAAGCATGGATCGATCTGCATTCTTCTACATGTTGACCTCCAGTTGAACCAGCACCATTTGCTGAAAATGCTATCTTTTTACCATTGGATGGTTTGGGCTCGTTTGTCAAAAATCAAGTGACCATAGGTGTGTGGGTTCATTTCTGGGTCTTCAATTCTATCCCACTGGTCTATCTGTCTCTGTACAAATACCATGCAGTTTTTATCACTATTGCTCTATAATACTGCTTGAGTTCAGGGGTAGTGTTTCCCCCAGAAATCCTTTTATTGTTGAGGATAGTTTTAGCTATCCTGGGTTTTTTGTTAAGCCAGATGAATTTGCAAATTGTTCTGTCTAACTCTTTGAAGAATTGGATTGGTATTTATATGTGGATTGCATCGAATCTGTAGATCGCTTTTGGTAAAATGGCCATTTTTACTATGTTAATGCTGTCAATCCATGAACATGGGAGATCTTTCCATCTTCTGAGGTCTTCTTCAGTTTCTTTCTTCAGAGGCTTGAAGTTCTTATCATACAGATATTTTACCTGCTTGGTTAAAGTCACACTGAGGTATTTTATATTATTTGGGACTATTATGGATGGTGTCGTTTCCCTAATTTCTATCTCAGCGTGTTTCTCTTTTGGGTAGAGGAAGGCTACTGATTTATTTGAGTTAATTTTATACCCAGCCACTTTACTGAAGGTGTTTATCAGGTTTAGTAGTTCTCTTGTGGAACTTTTGAGATCACTTAAATATACTATCATATCATCTGCAAATAGTGATATTTTTACTTCTTCCTTTCCAATCCCCTTGATCTTTTGTTGTCTGATTGCTCTGGCTAGAACTTCAAAAACTATATTCAATAAGTAGGGAGAGAGTGGGCAGCCTTGTCTAGTCCCTGATTTTACTGGGATTGCTTCAAGTTTCTCTCCATGTAGTTTAATGTTAGCTATTAGTTTGCTGTATATGGGTTTTACTATGTTTAGGTATGGGCCTTGAATTCCTATTCTTTCCAGGACTTTTATAATGAAGGGGTGTTGAATTTTGTCAAATGCTTTCTCAGCATCTAATGAAATGATCATGTGGTTTTGTTCTTTCAGTTTGTTGATATAATGGATTACGTTGATGATTTTCCGTGTTTTAAACCATCCTTGCATGCCTGGGATGAAGCCTACTTGATAATGGTGGATGATTGTTTTGATGTGCTCTTGGATTTGGTGTGCCAGAATTTTATTGAGTATTTTTGCGTTGATATTCATAAGGGAAATTGGTCTGAAGTTCTCTTTCTTTGTTGGGTCTTTGTGTAGTTTGGGTACAAGAGTAATTGTGGCTTCATAGAAGGAATTTCGTAGTGCTCCATCTGTTTCAATTTTGTGGAATAGTTTGGATACTATTGGTATGAGGTCTTCTATGAAGGTCTGATAGAATTCTGCACTGAACCCATCTGGACCTGGGCTGTTTTTGGTTGGGAGACCTTTAATGACTGCTTCTATTTCGTTAGGATTTATGGGGTTGTTTAAGTGGTTTATCTGTTCCTGATTTAACTTCGGTACCTGATATCTGTCTAGGAAATTGTCCATTTCCTGCAGATTTTCAAGTTTTGTTGAATATAGGCTTTTGTAGTAAGATCTGATGATTTTTTGAATTTCCTCTGATTCTGTAGTTATGTCTCCCTTTTCATTTCCAATTTTGTTAATTTGTGCACACTCTCTGTGTCCTCTCGTTAGTCTGTCTAAGGGTTTATCTATCTTGTTGATTTTCTCAAAGAACCAACTTTTGTTTCTGTTGATTCTTTGTATGGTTCTTTTTGTTTCTACTAGGTTGATTTCAGCTCTGAGTTTGATTATTTCCTGCCTTCTACTCCTCCTGGGTGTATTTACTTCTTTTTGTTCTAGAGCTTTTAGGTGTGCTGTCAAGCTGCTGAAATATGCTCTCTCCTGTTTCTTTCTGCAGGCACTCAGAGCTATGAGTTTTCCTCTTAGCACAGCTTTCATTGTGTCCCGTAAGTTTGGGTATGTTGTACCTTCGTTTTCATTAAATTCTAAGAAGTCTTTAATTTCTTTCTTTATTTCTTCCTTGACCAGGTTATCATTGAGTAGAGCATTGTTCAACTTCCATGTATATGTGGGCGTTCTTCCCTTATTGCTATTGAAGACCAGCTGTAGCCCATGGTCGTCCAATGGGACGTATGGTATTATTTCTACCTTTCTGTATCTGTTGAGGCCTGTTTTATGACCAAGTGTATGGTCAATTTGGGAGAAAGTACTATGAGGTGGTGAGAAGAAGGTATATCCTTTTCTTTTAGGATAGAATGTTCTATAAATATCTGTTAAGTCCATTTGGTTCATGATTTCTCTTAGTCTGTCTATGTCTCTGTTTAATTTCCGTTTCCATGATCTGTCCATTGATGAGAGTAGGGTTTTAAAATCTCCTACTATTATTTTGGGAGGTGCAATGTGTGCTTTGAGCTTTAGTAAGATTTCTTTTATGTATGTAAGTTCCTTGGTATTTAGAGCATAGCTATTTAGGATTGAGAGTTCATCTTGGTGGATTTTTCCTTTGATGAATATGAAGTGTCCTTCCTTATCTTTTTTGATGACTTTTAGTTGAAAATCGATTTTATTCGGTATTAGAATGGCTACTTCAGCTTGCTTCTTCCAACCATTTGCTTGGAAAGTTGTTTTCGAGGCATTCACTCTGAGGTAGTGTCTGTCTTTGTCTCTGAGGTGTGTTTCCTGTAGGCAGCAGAATGCAGGGTCCTCATTGCGTATCCAGTTTGTTAATCTATGTCTTTTTATTGGAGAGTTGAGGCCATTGATGTTGGGAGATATTAAGGAGTAGTGATTATTGCTTCCTGTTATATTCATATTTGGATGTGAGAGTATGTTTGTGTGCTTTTTTTCCCCTTTGTTTTGGTGCCAAGACGATTAGTTTCTTGCTTTTTCTAGGATGTAGCTTGCCTCCTTATGTTGTGCTTTACCATTTATTATCCTTTGTAGCGTTGGATTTGTACAAATATATTGTGTAAATTTGGGTTTGTCATGGAATATCTTGGTTTTTCCACCTATGTCAATTGAGAGTTTTGTAGGGTACAGTCTCCTGGGCTGGCATCTGTGTTCTCCAAGGGTCTGTATGACATCTGTCCAGGATCTTTTGGCTTTCCTAGCCTCTGGTGAGAAGTCTGTTATAATTATGATTGGTCTGCCTTTAAATGTTACTTGACCCTTTTCCCTTACTACTTTTAATACTTTTTCTTTGTTTTGATTATTATGTGACAGGAGGAGTTTCTTTTCTGGTCTAGTCTATTTTGAGTTCTGTAGGCTTCTTGTATGTTTATGGGCATCTTTCTTTAGGTTAGGGAAGTTTTCTTCTATGATTTTGTTGAAGATATTTACTGGTGCTTTGAGCTAGGAGTCTTCACTCTCTTCTATACCTATTATCCTTAGGTTTGATCTTCTCATTGAGTCCTGGATTTCCTGTATGTTTTGGACCAGTAACTTTGTCCATTTTACATTGTCTTTGACCATTGTTTCAATGATTTCTATGGAATCTTCTGCTCCTGAGATTCTCTCTTCTATCTTTTTTATTCTGTTTGTGATGCTTGTCTCTTCCTTTGGTTTTCTATATCCAGGGTTGTTTTCCTGTGTACTTTCTTTATTGCTTCTATTTCCATTTTTAATTCCTTTACCTGTTTTATTGTGTTTTCCTGGAATTCTTTCAGGGATTTTTGTGGTTCCTCTCTATAGGCTTCTACTTGTTTATTTATGTTTTCCTGAATTTCTTTAAGGGAGTTCTTCATGTCTTTCTTGAAGTCCTCCAGCAGCATGATCAAATGTGATTTTAAATCTATATCTTGTTTTTCTGGTTTGTTTGGATATTCAGTGTTTGCTTTGGTGGGAGAATTGGGCTCTGATGATGCCATGTAGTCTTTCTTTCTGTTGCTTGGGTTCCTGTGCTTGCTTCTCGCCCTCAGGTTGTCTCTGGTGTTGCCTTGTTCTTCTATTTCTGACAGTGGCTAGACCGTTCTATAGACCTGTGTGTCAGGAGTGCTGTAGACTTGTTTTCCTGTTTTTTTTTTCAGCCAGTTATGGGAACAGAGTGTTCTGGTTTCGGGCGTGTAGTCTTTACTGTCTACTGGTTTTCAGCTGTTTCTGTGGGCCTTTGTCCTGAGTCCACCAGGCAGGTCGCTTGGAGCAGAAAAGTTGGTCTTACCTGTGGTCCCTTGGTTCAATTTTCTCATGGGGGACTGCTTTTGAGCTCTCCATGAGGGCGCCAACCAGGAGGGCCTGCGCTGCCTTTTCCCGGGCGCCCCCATGCACCGGGGTCCCAGATGGCGTTAGGTGTTTTCCTCTGGAGTCAGAAATGTGGGCAGAGTGTAGTCTCTTCTGGCTTCCCAGGCATGTCTGCCCCTTCGAAGGTTTATCTCTCCCTCCCATGGGATTTGGGTGCAACAAACTGTTGACCAGTTCCCTTCAGGTCCTGGCGGTGTGTGGACTGCAATAAAATGAAGCTTTTAGTCAGAGGTATAGAAAGAACACTCAATACTTAAAAGAAATATTCAAAGGAAATAGAGAAATGCAAATCGAAAGGACTCTGAGATTCTATTTCACACCCATCAGAATGACTAAGATCAAACACACAAGTGACAGCATGCGCTGGCAAGGATGTGGAGCAAGCCAAACATTCCACCATTGTTGGTGGGAGTGAAAACTTGTACAATTGGTACAAAATACATGATATGTAATGTATCAATTTGGTGTTTTCTCAGAAAATTGGAAATCTATCTACCTCAAACATCCAGCTATACCTGGCTAATGGAGATAAGAGTGGCCCAAATGGACATAGTAAGTAATAACTCAGGGTTATCAATAGGACAAAAGATTCTGTAGCATAGATGGTAGATATCTGCCCCGCTCTTGTGCTATTTAAGGCTTATAGTAAATAATGAAGGTTGTGTGTCTTTTATCTGGGATCTGAATGATCAAATTGGGTTAGAAGCCCCAGATTGGCATTGTAAATTTGTACACGACAAATCAATAAGTCAGATATTAAGCCAGTGAAATGTTGAAAAGGCACTACCACATTCTGACAAGCAATAACATTGCAGAAAAAGTTTATCTGGGCCACTGTACAGACAGCCGAGATTGCTGTTGGTCTTGAATGACATGGTCTCATGGGCTGGGTGAACACAATAGAGTCTGGTGCTACAGACTTCTGTTTTTTCCTGTCCTTGTTGTGAATTTCAAGCAGAATTTCCCATGTGACTCAGGCAACATCTGCACTCTCTCCTTCTAAGTATAAAAAAACAATTTAATCACACTTCTATTAATATTTGTTGTTAAGAAGTAGGCAGCTTGTCAAACCAGGATTTTAACCAAAAATTCTTGTGCAGCACACATTAGAGAGAATCTGAGTATCCTCTATTTATCTGTTAAGCTCTCTACCTGGAGATTCAGAACTCCATTAGGGGACAGATGTTGGGAATGTGAGCACAGTTCAGCAACAAAAATCCAGCAGGGTGGCCAGAGAATAGCTAGAGGTAGTGTGGCATGGGGCCCTAGAACTGGCAACCACTGAAATGAAAATTTCCCGCTAATGCCGTATGGGCTGACAATGCCAGCTAGAGAGGCTTTGTGGATATTTTTAATATTTACCACAACAAGATCATAGCGAGTTAGCTTAACTTAGTTCAAACTTATGTCAGGTTCTCTAATAAATAGAGTCTGAACTTAAAAGATTTGGCCAATACTTCCAAAAGACAGTGTCCTGAGATTAACTAATCATTAACATGCATACAGCACTTCACTGCTTGTAAGTGCTTTACACACTCTTTGTGGTTCTCATGACAAGGATATGAGATAAGTAGACTATTCTTGTCCCCCCATTGTAGCTGAAGGAAGGGCTCAGCAGTTAAGGCCCTTGGTTGCTCTTGTATAAGATCTGGATTCAATTCCAAGCACCCGTATGGTACCTCTCAACAGTCTTTAGTTTCAGCTCCAGGGTTTTTGCTAACATATTCTAGCCTCCAGAGGCACCCAGTCATACATATGCTCCTCAGATACACATACCAGCAATACACCCATACACATGGAGTTTTTTCTTTTCTTTTCTTTTTTTTACTAAAAATCTAATTCCCATATTACGGAAGTGGAAACATACAGCTAAGGAATACACATGCCCAAAATGATTGTTACTGAATTTTTTTCTAAAGTAAAAACCAAAAGATTTCACAAAGTCATAGCAAATGTCTTCATAAGGAGGGCACCATGTCCAGGACATTTATAGCTTGCTCCAAATAAATTTCAAAAATAGACTAACAAAGAGAAATATATGTGGTCTTCTTGTTACAATAAACATAAATAAAAAACCTAAACAACATAGTAGAAAAAATACTGTGACAGTGGTCACAAAAGGACACTCTTACAATCTGGATTCAACACAACCCCTAGTACAGATAACATTGTGGGAATCAACTGTCACACTAAAAATGAAAGAAAAAAGTATAGGCTCTCAAGGTAGTTCAGAGAACAAAGTCACATGTCACCAAACCTGACAACCTAAGTTCGATTGTAAGCTTCTACGTTGCTGTAAAATTATAAAAATTAAAATGGGGTATTTTAACCCGTACTAGATACAGCATTGCAGTGACCCGAGACCTCTACCTAGTAGATATCATTATCTAAGTCAGCAAAGTGTCTTATCCACTCTGCTCCATTCCATCTCACACTGCTAAAGGCTTCTCTCTGAGCCTGGCAATCATCTCTCTACATATCTAGTTCCCACAGCAGGCTGACACCATGCCAGAAATATACATCCCTATTTAGCGGTGTCACAGTGTCTCCACCATCACAAACTCTCTTAAACTTTGATCGTCAAATAAAAGATGACACAACACAATAGCCTCTGATCTAATTGATAATATATAATTTCTCATCTAGACACAAAAACCCTGTACACATCCATCCCTTAAGAATATTCATAACAACCTCAAAATGTGCAGAGATAAATCTTAACATTAGCCTCCATGTTCTCCTGTCAGCTTTCTCTAACTCCTCCGTTCCTCCCCTTTCTAAAACTCTTCTCCCACCCATCCTTCCTCTCATCCAATGGCAGACCTCATTCTAACTTGTACCTGTCTACACCTGTGTAATCACATTATCCTACATATCTATGTGATGGAACAAGAGAATGAATTTTCACAGTCCATACACATATGTACTCACAAAACACAAGCAAATAATAAATAAATACTTCTTTTTTCTGTTTTGTTTTGTTTTGTTTTGTTTTGTTTTGTTTTGTTTTTGGACACTGGGTTTCACCCTGTATCCCAGGTTTTCTTGGAACTCACTCTGGAGATCAGGCTAACCAGGAAGACTAGGATATCTGCCTGCCTCTGCCTCTGGAGTGCTGGAATTAAAATTATTACCACAACCACCTATCTCTGAAAAAAACTTTTTAAATAACAAAAAGGAGCTAGAGAGAAGGCACAGCATATAAGAACACCTGTTGGCTATACAGAAGAAATAAGTTGAGCTCCTAGCACCCATATCATGTGGCTTTCAGCTACTTTTAGTGCTGGCAGATACCCTGGCCTCTTGGAAACATGGAAGGATAAGAGGGCCCAAGGCCAGGATCTGAATGTTCTGTCGATCTTGGGGGAAGAAACAAGATGGAATAGAGGGACCTCCAGATGGGTACAAAGATTGAAGGTAGATCGGCGATTGCCTCTGCTGGCTTGACACTTATTTATGAAGTATATAAAGCCTAAGAGAATTAAACTTGGGGCTGCAGCAGTAATGAATGGACAGTCCTCCCAATTTCTTTTTTTTCTTTTTTTTTCTTTTTATTAACTTGAGTATTTCTTATATACATTTCGAGTGTTATTCCCTTTCCTGGTTTCTGGGCAAACATCCCCCTAATCCCTCCCCCTCCCCTTCTTTATGGGTGTTCCCCTCCTCATCCTCCCCCCATTGCCGCTCTCCCCCCAACAATCTAGTTCACTGGGGGTTCAGTCTTAGCAGGACCCAGGGCTTCCTCTTCCACTGGTGCTCTTACTAGGATATTCATTGCTACCTATGAGGTCAGAGTACAGGGTCAGTCCATGTATAGTCTTTAGGTAGTGGCTTAGTCCCTGGAAGCTCTGGTTGCTTGGCATTGTTGTACATATGGGGTCTCGAGCCCCTTCAAGCTCTTCCAGTTCTTTCTCTGATTCCTTCAACGGGGGTCCTATTCTCAGTTCAGTGGTTTGCTGCTGACATTCGCCTCTGTATTTGCTGTATTCTGGCTGTGTCTCTCAGGAGCGATCTACATCTGGTTCCTGTCGGTCTGCACTTCTTTGCTTCATCCATCTTGTCTAATTGGATGGCTGTATATGTATGGTCCTCCCAATTTCTAATCTAAGTTTCTGAGCCTCATTTTCTGTCTTTTCTATACTCCTCACTCCCCACTCAGAGAATTTCTCAACTTGGAACTGGCCACGTCAGTACAGGTAACACCTGTATATGTTAGATATATAATAATGATTTTTTTAATACCCACAAAGACAGGGAATTGAGGAATGAGCCAATGGCACTCTAAAAATCAGCTAAAAAATAAAAATTTAAAAATGGATTGTATATTCTTTCAGCATAAAATTTTATTTTAAATGTTTTAACCTTGGATGCCAAGAGACTCTGTGCTGATGAGCACCTATGGCATCCTACAACTTGGCATACTTATGACTAGGTCAAATGGAAGAACTTGCCTGCTTCCATAAGGAATGGTCCTGATCCAGTGTCAACATGGGAAAGATTGTGTGTTTGTGTTTTTCCACAGAATGCTGAAATGCAAGGTAGCATGCAGAGAGTTTTGTTTGCCAAGAGGAAAAAGCAATTGACACAATTCCATTGTAATATAGCATGACACTTAGGATGTCTTCTTACTCTTAAACTCTTAATCTCATCTCCAAACATTTGAATAGTATCATAAAGTACATCAATCACCTACTGTAACAAGGCCACACTTAAAACAGTGCCACTCTCTGGGCCAAGAATATCCAAAGCATAACAATGGGTAATATCAAATTGTTGAAAAAAGTCGCAAATGCCCAACAGCAATAGCCAGGTGCATTATCTGTTTTAATCTGATTTGGAACATCCAGCATAGAAAAAAATGTAGACTATGATTAACTACATTTCAGTTGCTTCTACTGTTAAAGCAGTGGCAAATAGAAAGCTCTCAATAATCACATGTACATATTCAATTTTCAAAAATAAGTTCCCATTATAGATGGTTGTGAACAACCATGTGGTTTCAGAAGCTACCCATGGCTCCAGATAAGTATGAGGCAGAGAATAGGCCTTGTCAGGCATAAGTGGGAGGAGAGGTCCTGTGTCCTGTGAAGGCTTGATGACTCAATGTAGGGGAATGCCAGGAAGGGGAGGCAGGAGGCAGTAGGTGGGTAGCTGGGGGAGCATTCTCATGCATGCATTGGGTGGAGGGATGGGATGGGTGGTTTCTGGAGGGGAAACCAGGAAAGGGGATAACATTTGAGATGTAAATATAGAAAATATCCAATAAAAGAAAAAATCAGAAATATGAGTAACATCCATTTGGCATAATTGTTTAGGTACAAGTCTTCAAGGATTAACATCATTATATGATACAGGAAGATATTGAGGACAGTGAGGACAGTTCTGTACAATTTGATGTGCACATTCTCTAGAGATACAAAATTGTTGTCTCAAGCTATTGCTATTTTGATGGTGTAAAGGATGAGATTTTTGGCCAATTCCTCCCATGTAAGGCATATAATCTGCGGAGTATATAAATCTGCTGTGGCATTGACCTCACTTAGGGGTCCAGGCAACCCAGTATGAGTTCTTAAATGTCCTATAAAATAAGGAACAGTACATTTTCTTAAATTAAGATGTAGGTGCATAAATAATTTCAAAATCTGAGAATTAGCAGTATCTATAAAAGGACAGTTTCAAGGAATTGTAAACCATGAGTTATATATTGGCTATCAGTATGGAAATTAAAAGATTTTTTTCAACATTTCAAAACTGCAGCTATAGCACACAATTCAATTATTTGTGTTGAATCAAGGGGAAATGCAAGCAAATGAACATGTTGTTCAATTACAAATGCTGCCTTCCAATTAGTTGAACCATCTGTAAATACAGTAAGCTCATTTTCTGTGGGCTGCATGTGTAAATTACAGGAAATACAAAAGCACGCATAGAGGTAAGTTGTAAAAACTTGGCTTTTGGATAATGATTATCAATTTTCCCAGAAAAGTTTGCACATACAATAGGCCAAATATCAGTATTCTGCAATGGCCAATTTAATTGCGGTTTGGAATAAGGAATAAACATTTCATCAGATTCTTTCCAAAAATACTTTTGTAATTCTATCCTGCAATTCTCTAATAACAGAGCAACAGCATCACAATAGAGTGTGAGAACTTTAATTGGAGATGAAGAAAGATGAATCCATATGAACAGAATCTTTCACCAAAGAACTTTTGTGGGTGTAAGAGAAGTAGCAAGAATGCAAACTGCCAACAATTGATCATAGTCATGTATCTGTTGTTGACTAATAGCATGCTCTACTTTCTGCAAATATATTTGTCCCTCATTAGTCAATTGTTGAGGGGTATTAGAATTTGCATTCCCTTGGGGATATCTAGCAGAGGTAAGTTGTGCTGTGGTAAGCGAAGGATGAAATCTTAGCTAATTAATATCTCTCAACAACTTTGGAAAACAATTTAAGGTAAGTAAATTATGTTTTCTTACTTGAATTTTCTGTGCCAAAATTTGTTTTGGGATAAAACTAATGTCCCAAATGTTGCCTTTAAATCTTTTCTGGAGCAACAACTAATCCTTGAGATATTAAAGCTTGTTGTATACGAGCAAAGGCTTGTAGCAAAACTCCTTCACAGGGATTAGCTAATAAAATATCATTCACATAATGAATAGTATAACAGAATGATACAAACTGCTAACTTTTGTATTAAAGTATCAAAATTTTTTTGATATAAAGTAGCGCTATTGGCCATTCCTTAAGACAAAACTGTTCAATGATATCATTTCGTGGGTTCTTTAAAATTACAAACAGGCACATTCAATGCAAACCTTTTACATCCATGAGAATTCAAAGGAATAGTATAAAAACACTCTTGTTCTGTTTTTATGTATTTTTGTTTTTTATTGGATAATTTATTTATATACATTTCACATACTATCCCCTCTCCCAAATTTCCCTTCTGCAAAACCCCTACCTCATTCCCCTTTCCCTTACATCTATGAGAATGCTCACCCACTATTCTCCCACCAACCCACTCCTGCCTCCCCACACTGAAATTAACCTACATTGGGGCATCACCTTCCCAGGACCGAGGGCCTCTCCTCCCTTTGTTGTCCAACAAGGCCATCCTCTGCTACACATGAGGTTGGAGCCATGGGTCCTTCTGTGTGTACTCTTAGGTGAGTGGTTTAGTCCCTGGGAGTTCTGAGGTGTCTGGAAGGTTGATATTATTGTTCTATATATTGGGTTACAAACCCCTTCAGTTCCTTCAGTGCTTTCTCTTCCTCCTCCACTGGGGATGCCATGCTCAGTCTAATGATTGGCTGCAAGCATCTGCAAAGATTTCTCAGAATCTTGTAGAGCATCTAAGGAGACAGCTATATCAAGCTCCTGAAAGCAAGCATTTCTTGGCATCAGCAATATGGTCTGGGTCTGGAGTCTATATATGGAATTGATTCCCAGATGGGGCAATCTCTGGATGGAATTTCCTTCAGATAGATCAGCGGAATAGAATTGAAGACCCAGAATGAACCCACACACCTATGGTCACTTGATCTTTGACAAAGGAGCTAAAACCATCAAATGGAAAAAACAGCATTTTCAACAAATGGTGCTGGTTCAACTGGAGGTCAGCATGTAGAAGAATGCAAATTGATCCATTCTTATCACCATGTACAAAGCTGAAGTCCAAGTGGATCTGAGACCTCCACATCAAACCAGGTATTCCAAAATTAAAGGAAGAAAAAGTGGGGAAGAGTCTTGAACATATGGGCAGTGGGGAAAATTTCTTGAGAAGAACACAAAAAGCTTATGCTCTAAGATCAAGAATTGACAAAAAAAGACCTCATAAATCAGCAAAGCTTCTATAAGACAAAGTACACTGTCATTAGGAAAAAACAGCAGGCAACAGGTTGGGAAAAGATCTTTACCAATCCTACATCAGATAGAGGGCTAATATCCAAAATAAACAAAGAACTCAAGAAGTTAGACCACAGGGAGACAAATAACCCTATTAAAAATTGGGATACAGAGCCAAACAAAAAATTCTCAGCTGGGGAATACTGAATGGCTGAGAAGCACCTAAAGAAATATTCAATATCCTTAGTCAGCAGGGAAATACAAATCAAAACCACCCTGAGATTCAATCTCACACCAGTGAGAATAGCTAAGGTAAAGAATTCATGTGACAATAGTTGCTGGTGAGGATGTGAAGAAAGAGGAACATTCTGTCATTGTTGGTGGGAATGCCAACCACTGGCACAACCACTCTGTAAATCAGTCTGGAGGTTCCTTAGAAAATTGGACATTCCACTACCTGAGGACACAGCTATACCACTCCTGGTCATATACCCAAAAGATGCTCCAACATACAACAAAGACACGTGCTCCACTGTGTTCAGAGCAGCCTTATTTATAATAGCCAGAAGCTAGACAAAGGAATGGATAAAGAAAATATGGTGCATCTACAAAATGGAGTACTACTCAGCAGTCAAGAACAATGACTCCATGTAATTCAAAGGTAAATCGAATGGACTAGAAAATATCATCCTGACTGAGGTAAGCCTATCACAGAAAAACACATGTGGTATGAACTCATTGATAAGTGCAAAAGAAAGCACAGGGGAATGTTGAATTGCCTAAGATGCAATCCACAGATTATAGGAACCTCAAGAAGAAGGATGCCAAAATTCGAATGCTTCCACTTCTTAAGGGGAATAAAAATATCCATAGGAATGGCTATGGAGGCAAAGTTTAGAACATAGACTGAAGGAACTGCCATTCAGAGCCTGCACCACATGTGTCATTCATTCATATATATACATCCACCAAAGCTAGATAAGATTGATGAAGCTAAAAGAGCATGCTGAAAGGGACCAGATATAGATCTCTCCTGAGAGACACAAGCAGAGCATGTCAAATACAGAGGTGAATGCTAGCAGCAAATCACTTAACTCAGAAAGGGACTCCCTTTGGAGGAATTAGAGGAAGAATTGAAATGTAAATTTAAAAATATATCCAATTTTAAAAAAAGAAGAGGGAACAAAATACTCAAGGCAGGTATTACAGAGACAGAGTATTGAGCAGAAACTGAAAAACATTATTTTAAATCTTTAATTTTATATGTGTTTTTGGAATGGAAGTTGGCGTCGGTAAGCCATGTTTTATTGCCCCTAATAAGTTCCATGATTTCACTCAACTTACATAAATCTTGCAATATTCTCCACTTGCCTGATTTTTTTCTTAATTACAAATGTAGGTGAGTTCCAGTGGAAACTAAAATTTCAATGTGGCCAGCTTGCAATTCCTCTTGCACTAGCTGTTCAGTCGCCATTATTTTTTCTGAAGTAAGAGATCACAGATCCACCAATACAGAAGCATCCCTTCCCTAGTATTCTTATCTGCATGGAGTATAGGCTTGTCAATGTTCTCCATTAAAAATACCCTAGACCTGTTTTTCTTTTTCTAGGGATAAGTATAATGGGTTTTGGTTCACCTTCAATTTGCTTTCCTGTTCCTTTGTTAGGTTAATAAATACAATTAAACATTTGTTGAGTAACTTTCTTATTGGGACTGTTTAAAAAGATGCACATGTCCTTCATTATATCTCTTTCCCATTAACTAACTAGATAATTAGAAACAATATAAGCTTGAAAACATCCTTAGTGGCCTTTGTTATCTTCCCTATGTAAGAGATCACTGCTTTGTTCAGGACGCTGACTTTGTCATATCCTTTGCAATTGAATAATATTAGTTGTTTTAGGTCAAGATATAGGCCAATGAATAGAAGTTATTATTGCAACCAGAAGACCTGTAAATTTTTCCCATTTATTCGCAATATTATTTTAGATCTTTCAGCTTTTTTTTTGCTTGTACCCAATAAACATCTGAAGAACCAATTCCTTTTGTTCCTTGAACATTGGTTTTAACCTAATTTTTGTCATAAACAATGGCATAAGGAGTACTGAGCAATACTCTGTCAAGGTTGGATGGGAGTAATATGGGTAAGTGAAGAGGTCATAATTTAAATTTCCCCAGTATAATCTGCCCCTATAGATGGTGGAGCAATCATTAGTCTTGCCATAGTGGCACTGCTTCTTCCCAGTAACAGTCCTAGAGTTCCTGACAGTAATAGACCATATATTCCAGTAGGAAGAGCCCGCGTCCCCCTTTCAGGGGTTAATACTGTATACATGGAGGGACTGAGATGCAGTTCTATGCTGCCTGCGTGGCTTGGAAAAAATTTTTAAAGGGTTGTTTTGCTGAGGAATGAGCTGCGGGGCCCCATAATATTGTTTCAGGGCCTGGGGCTGGCCCCAATCGCTGAGGTAGAGGATTTTCTAAGCCACTCTCTTAATCCTACGTTCACTACTCAAGTATATCCCTCTCTTGCATCTCGGGGAGAGTCTGGGCTGTTTCTCATTATTTTCTTTACTTTTATTAGGACAATTCCTCACTAGATACCCTATCTGTCCACACCCAAAACAACTTCCAGGAGGCCCATTAAACCTACTCTTTCCTTTTCCAGTCTGATGAAACAAAGCTTGTTGCATAGTTTTTCCCTGTAATGCAATAGCCATGGCTACAGCCTGCACATAAGAGTGACCAATGTTGGAACATAATCTAATAGAGTCGATAATAGTTCCAGTCTTTCTATAAGGTCTTATGGCTGCCTGACAGGCTGCTTTTGCATTCTCATGTGCCATTTGTTTTACTAAAAGCATACTAGCATTAGCATCTCCAAACACTCTCCCACATGCTTTAATCATCATATCAATAAACACATCAAAAAGCTCATCAGGCCCCTGCTTTACTTTTGAAATATCTTGAGACCCTATATTAGGCAAGGTATTCCAGGTCCTACAAGCAGCAGCACAAGTTTCAGCAAAAGTACCAGGATTAAATTGTAGTTGATTCTATATATCCTGATATTGACCTTCTCCTATTAATATCTCATAAGTACTGGACTGTTAGTGCTAGTATTTTATTATGCTGTCTGCTGAGATCTTTCAAAAGTTCTACATTCCATAACATAAATTTCTACTCCCAAACATGTGTTAGCTAACTGTTTCCAATCTGCAGGCAGAAGAAACTCAGTACACAGGTCATCTAATAATATAGCCATGGTAAATGGCTCAGTACATCTAACTGAACACAGACAGTTTTTAATTCTTTTAGTCATTTAAAAGAATTGTGAGTAGTGTATCTAACAGAGTTTCCTTGTTGATTCTGCACTTCAAAATCAGGGCATTGCAAGGCATATCCTTATATATCGCCCCCTTATTCTACTGTTTTAGTCCTACCTGAAGAGGTGATAATAGAGTAACACTAGAATTTAAAGTAAGAGGTTCCCCTCCCCCTTTTCATTACACTTTAAAGTCACTGGAGGAGGTAAAAATCTACAATTTTGGCTCTTCTATCCATATGTCCTCCTCAGAATCTGGAATTTCGCTACTCTTTTGTTCTCTAAGAACTTGATCAAATCTTTCAACAAGCCAGGCTAATTCTTTTGTTTCACCTCTTCTGTCTCTAGAATATCCTTGACTGTTCCTTTGTGAAAAAACATCCTTAAGAGAATCCCTAAAAGGAGGCCAATCTTCATTATGACACAGCAGCCTTTCTCTGATTCAATTTTGCATCTGGGATCAAGAGGCTGACCACTCTTTCCTGCCTTGTCTGAAACCCTGGGAATAGGAGGTGTGGATGTAACAGCTTTGTCTTTCTCCTTGCTTTCATCATCTACATCTTCTACATCTTACCTAATTTTATCCTTTTATGTCTATGGTATAAAGTAACTCCAACTAAGGACCAAAGGCTAAAAGCATCTATGGGAATCTTTTCAAGATCATGTGTTGTTCTTATTGTTCCTTCCTCAGTGATCCAAAGACAGATTTCTTCTATAAAAAAATCAGAAACAGGGTCGGTTGTTTTTCACTTATCTTTGCTCCTCTACTTTTACCATATCCTTAAGTACATATACAAAAAGCATTCTGGCATTACCTTGCCCCATTCTTATGGGGTTTATTCATCACTGACCCA
Organism: Rattus norvegicus; assembly: GCF_021556685.1. Classification (NCBI taxonomy): domain Eukaryota; kingdom Metazoa; phylum Chordata; class Mammalia; order Rodentia; family Muridae; genus Rattus; species Rattus norvegicus. The sequence goes on from NC_141545.1 coordinate 15,767,515, forward strand.
AATTTTCCTTTGTGTGAACTTGCCTTCCTCATGGTCTTTTTACTGGAGCCTCACATTGGGTGCCCCCTGAACAATCCAGCTCAGTCAGTCAACAGGTTCTCCAGGGAGGGAGAGAAGATTAAATAGAAGAAGACAATTAGATAAAACTGTAACATGACCCCATCTAGTTCTGAGACTGAAGCGGGTTTATTTTTTTCCAATATGCTTTTATACCATTTTTTTTTATTAACTTGAGTATTTCTTATATACGTTTCGAGTGTTATTCCCTTTCCCGGTTTCCGGGCAAACATCCCCCTCCTCCCTCCCCTTCCTAATGGGTGTTCCCCTCCCAACCCTCCCCCCATTGCCGCCCTCCCCCCCACAGTCTAGTTCACTGGGGGTTCAGTCTTAGCAGGACCCAGGGCTTCCCCTTCCACTGGTGCTCTTACTAGGATATTCATTGCTACCTATGACATCAGAGTCCAGGGTCAGTCCATGTATAGTCTTTAGGTAGTGGCTTAGTCCCTGGAAGCTCTGGTTGCTTGGCATTGTTGTACATATGGGGTCTCGAGCCCCTTCAAGCTCTTCCAGTTCTTTCTCTGATTCATTCAACTGGGGTCCTATTCTCAGTTCAGTGGTTTGCTGCTGGCATTTGCCTCTGTATTTGCTGTATTCTGGCTGTGTCTCTCAGGAGCGATCTACATCCGGCTCCTGTCAGCACTTCTTTGCTTCATCCATCTTGTCTAATTGGGTGGCTTTATATGTATGGGCCACATGTGGGGCAGGCTCTGAATGGGTGTTCCTTCAGTCTCTGTTTTAATCTTTGCCTCTCCCTTCCCTGCCAAGGGTATTCTATTTCCTCATTTAAAGAAGGAGTGAAGCATTCACATTTTGATCATTCATCTTGAGTTTCGTTTGTTCTAGGGATCTAGGGTAATTCAAGCATTTGGGCTAATAGCCACTTATCAGTGAGTGCATACCATGTATGTCTTTCTGTGATTGGGTTAGCTCACTCAGGATGATATTTTCCAGTTCCAGCCATTTGCCTACGAATTTCATAAACTCGTTGTTTTTGATAGCTGAGTAATATTCCATTGTGTAGATGTACCACATTTTCTGTATCCATTCCTCTGTTGAAGGGCATCTGGGTTCTTTCCAGTTTCTGGCTATTATAAATAAGGCTGCGATGAACATAGTGGAGCACGTGTCTCTTTTATATGTTGAGGCATTTTTGGGTATATGCCCAAGAGAGGTATAGCTGGATCCTCAGGCACTTCAATGTCCAATTTTCTGAGGAACCTCCAGACTGATTTCCAGAATGGTTTTACCAGTCTGCAATCCCACCAACAATGGAGGAGTGTTCCTCTTTCTCCACATCCTCGCCAGCATCTGCTGTCACCTGAGTTTTTGATCTTAGCCATTCTCACTGGTGTGAGGTGAAATCTCAGGGTTGTTTTGATTTGCATTTCCCTTATGACTAAAGATGTTGAACATTTCTTTTTTTTTTATTAACTTGAGTATTTCTTATATACATTTCGAGTGTTATTCCCTTTCCCGGTTTCCGGGCAAACATCCCCCTCCCCCTCCCCTTCCTTATGGGTGTTCCCCTCCCAACCCTCCCCCCATTGCCGCCCTCCCCCCATAGTCTAGTTCACTGGGGGTTCAGTCTTAGCAGGACCCAGGGCTTCCCCTTCCACTGGTGCTCTTACTAGGATATTCATTGCCACCTATAGGGTCAGAGTCCAGGGTCAGTCCATGTATAGTCTTTAGGTAGTGGCTTAGTCCCTGGAAGCTCTGGTTGCTTGACATTGTTGTACTTTTGGGGTCTCGAGCCCCTTCAAGCTCTTCCAGTTCTTTCTCTGATTCATTCAACGGGGGACCTATTCTCAGTTCAGTGGTTTGCTGCTGGCATTCGCCTCTGTATTTGCTGTATTCTGGCTGTGTCTCTCAGGAGCGATCTACATCCGGCTCCTGTCAGCACTTCTTTGCTTCATCCATCTTGTCTAATTGGGTGGCTTTATATGTATGGGCCACATGTGGGGCAGGCTCTGAATGGGTGTTCCTTCAGTCTCTGTTTTAATCTTTGCCTCTCCCTTCCCTGCCAAGGGTATTCTTTTTCCTCATTTAGAGAAGGAGTGAAGCATTCACATTTTGATCATCCGTCTTGAGTTTCGTTTTATCTAGGAATCTAAGGTAATTCAAGCATTTGGGCTAATAGCCACTTATCAGTGAGTGCATACCATGTATGTTTTTCTGTGATTGGGTTAGCTCACTCAGGATGATATTTTCCAGTTCCAACCATTTGCCTACGAACTTCATAAACTCGTTGTTTTTGATAGCTGAGTAATATTCCATTGTGTAGATGTACCACATTTTCTGTATCCATTCCTCTGTTGAAGGGCATCTGGGTTCTTTCCAGTTTCTGGCTATTATACATAAGGCTGCGATGAACATAGTGGAGCACGTGTCTCTTTTATATGTTGAGGCATCTTTTGGGTATATGCCCAAGAGAGGTATAGCTGGATCCTCAGGCACTTCAATGTCCAATTTTCTGAGGAACCTCCAGACTGATTTCCAGAATGGTTTTACCAGTCTGCAATCCCACCAACAATGGAGGAGTGTTCCTCTTTCTCCACATCCTCGCCAGCATCTGCTGTCACCTGAGTTTTTGATCTTAGCCATTCTCACTGGTGTGAGGTGAAATCTCAGGGTTGTTTTGATTTGCATTTCCCTTATGACTAAAGATGTTGAACATTTCTTTAGGTGTTTCTCAGCCATTCGGCATTCCTCAGCTGTGAATTCTTTGTTTAGCTGTGAACCCCATTTTTTAATAGGGTTATTCGTTTCCCTGCAGTCTAACTTCTTGAGTTCTTTGTATATTTTGGATATAAGGCCTCTATCTGTTGTAGGATTGGTAAACATCTTTTCCCAATCTGTTGGTTGCCGTTTTGTCCTAACCACAGTGTCCTTTGCCTTACAGAAGCTTTGCAGTTTTATGAGATCCCATTTGTCGATTCTTGATCTTAGAGCGTAAGCCATTGGTGTTTTGTTCAGGAAATTATTTCCAGTGCCCATGTGTTCCAGATGTTTCCCTAGTTTTTCTTCTATT